>NW_027142449.1:784582-1384582 GCF_026170545.1 Melanerpes formicivorus | reverse complement strand
GGCAGGCAGCTCTCCTCATGCTCCAATCCATGAATACACTGCTCACTGACATGGCCTCAGCATCCAGCCTCCAGACACATTGGCAGATGTCCCCTGGGCTTTTCCCAGCCTTTGAGGCTGTTCAGTCAAGTGTAGACACTGTCTGTGAGCTTCTGTCATTGCTTTAGCTTCTGTTTGAAGGTGTCTGTAGTCTTGGGGCCCCTGCACTAGCACAGCACAGTTGCAGGAAAAGCTCTGAGGGAAGCTTAAGAGCAGGATAAACAACTTATTACGGTTAATGGTTTTCATTGACCAGTGCAATGCCAGGCACTGAAAGGCAGGGCTGTGAGTCTCAGCATTAGCACAGGCTATTAATAACAGAAAATGCTTTCCAAGGTCTGCCTTCCTGCTAAGACTGGATTGCTTTATATTGCATCATAAAAATGGTCCAAAAGGCAGTTCAGCAAGCCAGGACTTGATTCACAGACCTGCCATGTTACTGATGCAGCTGAGGTCAGGAACTACAAATAGAGCAGATAATTAGAAGGGAAGTGCGTGCTGCTGAGCAAACACATCAGGCATGGGAAGATTTTCTGCTCTGGAAAGGTGGAGAAATTGCATTTAGAGGATTACCCAAGCATCTCTTTTTTTCCCTTTCTTTGTATTGGTTAGAAAATGCATCCACCACAATCTCAAGGACCCAAAGGCCTACAAATACCAGAACACCAGTCTGCAACCATTGCAGCTGCTCTTCTAGGGCTTGAAACTTGGGGCTCTGCATCAACCTGAACAACCAAATTCACCAGTGGCAGAACAGAATGCAGTCAGCCCTCAGCAGAGCTGTCCCCTTATTTCCTAGGAAAATGAGATATCAAGGACAACCCTCAGGGACCAGCAGTTCCCATTCATTGCTGAAAGCAATGAAGAGAAATGCCTTACCTCAAATAGAGCTGTGCACATCTTCCACCAGCAGCACACATCCAGGCTTTGCTGCCTTCTCTCACACCCCAGAAAGCAGAGCATGGATGCATCCTGCCTGGAAGAATTCAGTTGTCCTGTCTGCTGGGACAGAAATGCTTACTTTAACAGGGCAGCAAAATAGCCAAAACTTTTTTGTTCAGCTTCCCTTAGCTCTGAGATTTGCTGGTTGGCCAACCTTTGAAATGAATGAACGTTAGGGGTTGGAAGGGACCTCAAAAGATCATCTAGTCCAATTTCCCTGCCAGAGAAGGATCACCCATGAATGAAATGAAACAGGGAAAAAAAATCTGTGTTTCACTTCTCAAAAGCTGCCACCAGACCACCAGCTTTGCACCTTGTCAGTAGGGTAATGCTATGCCATTGACTAAACCCTCACATAAATACCCAGCTGGTGATACGATTACACCCTGGGGAGAAAAAGATTGATAGTCTGGGAGGTTTTGCTGTGCTACAACAACAGAAGCCATCTTTGTCCACACACTTCTTGAATCCCTTCCTGAAACATCACTGAATACCATTGCCTGATGAAGGTGACATGTCACAGAAAGAGCAAGTGAAAACCTCAGTGTTAAGTCACCATCACTGGAGGTGTTTAAGAAGAGACTGGATGAGGCCCTTAGTGCCATGGTTTAGGTGATTAGATGGTGTTGGGTGATGGGTTGGACTTGATCTCGAAGGTCTTTTCCAACCTGGTAAATTCCGTAAATCTTGAAGCTGCAGCCCTTTTGCTCACTAATGAGGCAGCAGATAGCAGAGATATTTTTAGGATGCTTCCAAACCTTGTTATAATCCACAGAGGGGGAAGAGAAAGCTATGAGAGGAAGACCCAGAATGGTACAAAAAAACCTCAAAACAAACCTGGAGTACTGCCTCCAGTTCTGGAGCCCCTGTTACAAGAGGGATCTGGAGGTGCTGGAAGGTGTCCAGGGAATGGCCATGAGGATAATCAGAGGGCTGGAGCACCTCTCCTGTGAGGACAGACTGAAGGAGTTGGGGCTGTTCAGTCTGGAGAAGAGAAGGCTCCGAAGTGATCACATTGTGGCCTTCCAGTATTTGAAGGAGGCTACAAGAAGGCTGGGGAGGGAGTTTTGAGGGTGTCAGGGAGTGATAGGACTAGGGGGAATGGAATGAAGCTGGAGGTGGGGAGATTCAGGCTGGATGTGAGGAGGAAGTTCTTCCCCATGAGAGTGGTGAAGCCCTGGAATGGGTTGTCCAGGGAGGCAGGGAGGTGGTTGAGGCCCCATCCCTGGAGGTGTTTAAGCCCAGGCTGGATGAGGCTCTGTCCAGGCTGATGTAGTGTGGGGTGTCCCTGCCCATGGCAGGGGGGTTGGAACTAGATGATCCTTGTGGTCCCTTCCAACCCTGACTAATACTATGAAACCAAAAAAAAATAAAAGCACCACACAAACCAAACTGAAGTCTCTCCAGCCCAAACAGCCAACACAGAAAGCCTTACCTAGCATCAGGCAAAAGCTGCAACAAGCATTCCTCGCTGCTGTAACTCCTTGAACAAGGACTTATTAGCAAATATAAATGAGCTCAGCTCCCGGCCTGGTGATAGGCCATCAGTTACTTTTCTCCCCTCCTCCCCCCGGGAAATATTTCACTATTGCTGTCAGTCAACTGCTTGAATGCTTGGAGTTTACCAGCTGCATAACAGATATTGATTTTTGATGAATGACATCTCTCTCTGGGCCATTATGGGGTTTGTTTTCAAACCTTATTTAATTGTTCTCCTCCTTTGTGTTTTTTTCTCTCCCCCTCCCCTGGAATAAAGGCAAAGTGTTTATTCTCCGAAGGCTGTAAACAGAGAGATCTCAGGTCTAGTTTCTATGACAACCTGACTCGATACAGCGAGCCCTAGATTATCTCTAATGACAGACATGAAGTTTAAATTGCACATTCTGCACAAACAGTGCACTGTTGACCTTTTATTGAAAGATGGATATGGAGTGATTAGCATAACGTGCCGTACGAACGGGGGAAACGGTGGCACAACGCCGATCCTGCTCCAATCAGAACTAGGGTGCTAAGCTCCAGCGAACTGCTTCAAGCCTTACAAAGTAAGAGTTGTTTATTTATTTATTTTCATCTCCTCCCAGATGGGCTCCAGAACTGGACACAGTACTCCAGGTGGGGTCTCAGCAGAGCTGAGTAGAGGGGGAGGATCACCTCCCTCGACCTGCTGACCACACTTCTCCTGATGCAGCCCAGGATCTGATTGGCTTTGCGGGCTGCAAGTGCACATTGAGAGCTCATGTTGAGCCTCTTGTCCACCAGCACCCCCAAGTCTCTCTACTCAGGGCTGCTTTCCAGCCAGTCACTGCCCAGCCTGGATTTGTGCCTGGGATTGCCTCGACCCAGATGCAGGACCCTGCCCTTGCTCTTGTTGAACCTCATGAGGTGGTGCTGGAAGGTGTCCAGAGAAGGGCCACAAGGATTAGCAGAGGGCTGGAGCACCTCTCCTGTGAGGACAGACTGAAGGAGTTGGGGCTGTTCAGTCTGGAGAAGAGAAGGCTCCCAGGTGACCTCATTGTGGCCTTCCAGTATTTGAAGGGGGCCTACAGGAAGGCTGGGGAAGGACTTCTCAGCATGTCAGGTAGTGATAGGACTAGGGGGAATGGAATGAAGCTGGAGGTGGAGAAATTCAGGCTGGATGTGAGGAGGAAGTTCCTCACCATGAGAGTGGTGAAGCCCTGGAGTGGGTTGTCCAGGGAGGTGGTCGAGGTCCCCGTCCCTGGAGGTGTTTAAGCCCAGGCTGGCTGAGGCTCTGGCCAGGCTGATCTAGTGTGGGGTGTCCCTGCCCATGGCAAGGGGGTTGGAACTAGATGATCCTTGTGGTCCCTTCCAACCCTGAATGATACTATGATACTTTGGGGTAGTTTTAGGCCAGGCCTTTAAAATTTCGGTACAGATTCGGAGCAGCGAAGCAAAAGGATGCAAATAAATCACTGTTGGGTGTGAAAAGGAAAACTAAAGATCAGACAAGTGAAAGAATGCAATTAAATCACTACTGGGTATAAAAAGGAAAACTAAAGATAGAATAGAATAGAATAGACCAGGTTGGAAGAGACATTCAAGATGATCGTGTCTAACCTATCAACCAATCCAACCCACCTAATCAATTAAAACATGGCACCAAGCACCCCATCAAGTGCAACCAGCACCAGAACAAGAGGACATAGTCTCAAGCTGCGCCAGGAAAAGTTTAGGCTTGAGGTGAGGAGACAGTTCTTCACTGAGAGAGTTGTTCACCATTGGAATGTGCTGCCCAGGAGGTGGTGGAGTCACCATCCCTGCAGGTGTTCAAGGGGGGACTGGACGTGGCACTTGGTGCCATGGTTTAGTCATGAGGTCTGTGGTGACAGGTGGGACTAGATGATCTTTGAGGTCTCTTCCAATCTTGGTGATTCTGTGGTTCTGTAAAGATCATTCTAAATGATTCTATTGGAAAGGTATCTGCTATAAGAGTGTCTGTACCTAAGCATACTGGGGGCTTCTCTTCTCTGCTTTGGACAGGACAGTAACCCTGCTCCTGCCTGACCTTGGCTGCATTGTTTTGGTGAAGTTCTAACAACTGCTTTTTCTCTGCTCCTTTCTCCCTTTTGGACAGGGGATGGGGGGGCAGGGGACAGAGGAACAGAACAGAACAGAATAGAATTTAGAATAGGTTGGAAGAGACCTTCAAGATCATCGTGTCCAACCCACCAATCAACCAATCCAACCCACCTAAACAACTAAACCACGGCACCAAGCACCCCATCAAGTCTCCTCTTGAACACCTCCAGTGATGGTGACTCCACCACCTCCCTGGGCAGCACATTCCGAAGGCCAATCTCTCTTTCTGGGAAGAACTTCTTCCTAACATCCAGCCCAAACCTCCCCTGGCACAGCTTGAGACTGTGTCCTCTTGTTCTGGTGCTGGCTGCCTGGGAGGAGAGACCAACATCTCTCCTGGTCTTCTTGACCAGGGGGGTTTTCATGTTGTTTGTTAATTGTAAATAGCTGTAAAATATTGTAACTCCTGTGTATTTTGTACATATTCATTACATTCCATTGTAGAGCATAGCTTCCATTTGTTTCCAACTGAGCTGCTCTGGCAAAGTTAATTGGGAGGGGGAGGGGGGAGAAGAATAAGAGGACACAGTCTCAAGCTGTGCCAGCAGAGGTTTAGGCTGAATGTTAGGAAGAAGTTCTTCCCAGCAAGAGAGATTGGCCATTGGAATGTGCTGCCCAGGGAGGTGGTGGAGTCACCATCACTGGAAGTGTTTAAGAAGAGCCTGGATGAGGCACTTGGTGCCAGAGTTTAGTTGATTAGATGGTGTTGGGTGATAGGTTGGACTTGATGATCTCGAGGTCTTTTCCAACCTGGTTAAATGTACTCTAAGAATATCACATTACAATATCCTGGGACAACCTGTCCATCCCCCTGTGGCTTCCAAAATTCTTTTGGAGGACTCTTTGCACTGCAGCTTCCACAAAGGCACCTGAGCCTTAAAAGTGACAACAAAAAATTGGGGTTAGATAGTAACACTCTTGCATTAAATAGTTCTCAGATCACACTTGCTGCTTCTGCTGTTTTCACAGAATCACAGAAACCTTCAGGTTGGAAAAGACCCTCAGGATCGCCAAGTCCAACCCAGAACCCTGCTCCACAAAGCTCACCCCTAAACCATAGCCCCAAGCACCACATCTTTTATCACATCCAGGGTTGGTGACTCACCCACCTCCCTGGGCAGCCTCTTACAACACCTGACCACTCTTTCCCTGAAAAAAACATTTTTCTTCCACTGCAATTTTTAACCAAGGAACCAAAGTGGACAAGGTTATGTAGAAACACAGCCAAAAAATTCCAGCTATAAGAACTATTTTTAAAGCTCCTAAAGGTTATTCCCCCCCCCCCACGCCCCACTTACAGATTCACATGGAAGAAAGAGCCAAGAAACAGCCCTTGCTGTTGGGTGCTGCCTTCCAAAGCAGACAGGAGCAGGGAGGTCATTCTGCCCTGTGCTCACACTGGTTAGGCCACACCTTGAGTCCTGTGTCCAGTTCTGCATGCCTCAGTTTAAGGAGGACATTGGGACTCTTGAACGTGACTAGAGAAGGGCAGTGAGGCTGGGGAGGGGTCTGGAGCACAGCCCTGAGAGGAGAGGCTGAGGGAGCTGGGGTTGCTTAGCCTGGAGAGGAGGAGGTTTGTGGGAGACCTTCTTGCTGTCTACAACTCCCTGAAGGGAGGTTGTAGCCAGGTGGGGGTTGGTCTCTTCTCCCAGGCAACCAGCACCAGAACAAGAGGACACGGTCTCAAGCTGCACCAGGGGAAGTTTAGGCTGGAGGTGAGGAGAAAGTTCTTCCCAGAAAGAGAGAATTGCCAATGGAATGTGCTGCCCAGGGAGGTGGTGGAGTCCCCATCCCTGGAGGTGTTCAAAACAGGATTGGATGTGGCACTTGGAGCCATGGTTTAGTTGTCATGAGGTGTTGGGTGATCGGTTGGACTTGACGATCTCTGAGGTCTTTTCCAATCTTATTGATTCTATGATTCCCTGGGAGGAGAACTTGCCTGTATGCTAGGGAGGGAAGCCCAACTCATCTACACAGACATCCTGCTTTGCAAGAGCAGAGATGGGAAGTAGGTTTCCTTCATATGCAGCAAGTTACAGCTGGCTTTGATTTTGCCAGCTAGGATTTGCTGCTGCTCACAGCAATGGAGCAGTTTCCAAAACATTAAGGCTTTGGGGAGTTCGGTGCAGGGATTGAGGTTCCCGTTGCAGCAGAACGAGACAGATGCTGCTGTGAGTGGGCAGCCTGCTGTTAAGTCCTCCTTCCCCTCTGCAGAACACTTTGATTCCCTTTAAATGTCCATAAAAGGATGGGAAATCTGTCCAATGAACTGAAGCAGATTTCAGCTTGCTTGTATTGAGTGTGATCAACAGTCTGCAGACAACCAAATGAAACCATAACTGATATCAAAATGGAGTTACAGATAGTAGAACTGATGGGTCAAGAAACTGTGAAGAAGGCAAAGAAACCTTTGTTTCTTCAGTGCCCCAAAGTAACTCCTAGTTACTGTTATTCTCCTTCCAATGTTCAACAGACAATTTCACAAGAAGCACTGCCTGTTTGTGTTTTTCTAGTGAGGGACAAAAAACTAACTCTCCATTGTCTATTAGGAAATCTTGGATAGTCTAATCCAGGCACTCAGCTATCAACCCTCTTTTTTTTCCTAGAGGATGACACTCAGCAATTAGATCTTACTAGCATCACATCAAAGTGGTTTCCCCTCCCTATTCAGCAAACAAGCTAAAAGTGAATTTCAGGCGCTTGTCTATAGAGCAGAGCCATTAGAGGAAACCCATGCTCTCATTTCTCTCTCACTCTAATGGGTTTATGCCATTAATACTGCCAGCTAAGTTGTTTTTAACCAGCAGTTAAGGCAACAGCAATAACCAAGCATTTTCTAGCACAGGCAGACCCCATTGCACTTGCATTCTAGGAAGCTATTCACCACAGCTGCTGTTCTCTGCATACCAAGGGGTTGCTTAGCCTGGAGAAGAGGAGGCTCAGGGGAGACCTTATTGCTCTCTGCAGCTACCTGAAGGGAGGTTGTAGCCAGGTGGGGGTTGGTCTCTTCTCCCAGGCAACCAGCACCAGAACAAGAGGACACAGTCTCAAGCTGTGCCAGGGGAGGTTTAGGCTGAAGGTGAGGAGAAAGTTCTTCCCAGAAAGAGAGATTGGCCATTGGGATGTGCTGCCCAGGGAGGTGGTGGAGCCACCATCACTAGAGGGGTTTAGAATAAGACTGGCTGAGGCACTTGGTGCCATGGTTTAGTTGATTAGATAGTGTTGGGTGATAGGTTGGACTCGATGATCTCTAAGGTCTTTTCCAACCTGGTTAATTCTGTATTCTGTATCTCTGGGTTTCAGGGTATCCCTCTTCTATTTTTCTTATTAAGCAGTGCCTTCCACTACAGCAGCTGACAGGACAGAATCAAGTAGTTTAAAAGACATCTCCTTGTTTTCACATGGAGTTGTTATACTTGTAAATGTAATCCTGTCATTTGATGTAGAAGACAGCACAGAATCAATAAGGTTGGAAAAGACCTCAGAGATCATCAAGTCCAACCTATTACCTAACACCTCCTGACAACTAAACCATGGCTCCAAGTGCCACATCCAAGCCTTTTTCAACACCTCCAGTGATGGTGACTCCACCACCTCCCTGGGCAACACATTCCAGCGGCCAATTACTCTTTCTGGGAAGAACTGCGTCTTCACCTCCAGCCTAAACTTCCCCTGGCACAGCTCGAGACTGTGTCCTCTTGTTTGGGTGCTGGTTGCCTGGGAGAAGAAGCCAACCCCCACCTGGCTACAACCTTTCAGGTAGTTGTAGAGAGCAATAAGGTCTCCCCTGAGCCTCCACTTCTCCAAGCTGTGTGTCCAGGAAAGCAGCATGTCCCCAGCTCAGGTATTTCTCATCCTCCCTGCCCAAACTCCTCCAGTGTGATTTTCAACTTCTCTGCCTCATGTGCTGGCAATGAGCACTGGTGGTGGTGCTCAGGTTGTGGGTTAGGAGACAGAGGTTGCATCGAGCATCTCTCTGCTGCTTCTCAAACATCACCACATGGTTTACAAAAATCTTTCAAATAAATACATAGTTTTTTTAAGATTAAACTGAAAGTCAAGGAAAATATTGACAACAAAAATAGCAGCAGAAGCCAACTTCTCTAAACAGTAGCTTTACAGGCAGCCTGCCTCCCTCCCTGCCAGGAGGTCTAAAACCAAGGCAATGAGTGCTTTTAAAGACATTGGGAATTATAAACATATCTAAAGGTAGGGTTTCACCCAGGCTAGTAGATTCCTTGGACACCTGCTTCCACAGCTCAGAGCAACATCATTAATGCCCTCTGCATCCACCCCCTCCCTTCAGTTTCCTCCAGAATGCTTTTAGTGAGGATGCTGAGTGATATTGGTACCTTCAGTTAATTCTTATTCTGTGTTTCAGGTTTCCTTCAGGCACAGTTTGCATAGCTCTAGTCACTTGTACAAATATTTAAAACCAGCAAGACAAACCAAGCATAACAAACCCAGAAATAAAGCAACTCCCACAGAAGCTAATGTTTACCCAGGATGGAGTATGAAGGATTCCACACCTCTCTCTGGGCAGCCTCTTCTGTTTCTCTGTGGTGAGATCTGATGATGTTGCACATACAAACAAGGACCAAAAAGCCAAAGTCTCTGCCATTGCTTCATTACCACCTTGGGCCCTCACCTCTTCAAGCTTTCCAGCCTACTCTGCATGATCCTGGAAGAAACATAGAATCAATAAGGTTGGAAAAGACCTCAGAGATCATCAAGTCCAACCTATCACCCAACACCTCCTGACAATTAAACCATGGCTCCAAATGCCAAATCCAAGCCTTTTTTGAACACCTCCAAGGACAGGGATTCCACCACCTCCTTGGGCAGCACATTCTAATGGCCAATCTCTCTTTCTGGGAAGAACTTTCTATTCACCTCCAGCCTAAACTTCCCCTGGTGCAGCTTGAGACTGTGTCCTCTTGTTCTGGTGCTGGTTGCCTGGGAGAAGAGACCAACCCCTGCCCATCTACAACCTCCTTTCAGGTAGTTGTAGACAGCAATAAATACTGTAGCCTGAATCCATGCACAGACTTTGAGACGATGAAGACATATGTCAGTATCATACTTGTCAGAGAGGAGAGTCTGGACTCTAGGCCAGACACAAGCACTGCCAGCTCCATCACAGGACTGACCAATGAGCAGGAATCTCCCCATCTCTTTATTGTCCCAGAGCTGGGGTTTGGTTACCTTAAAGAACTTCAGTGGGGCAAGAAAAAGAACAGCTGGCAGACCTAGTTAAGTAATTGACTCCCATCAAAGTGAAGTATGTTGTAAAGAGCGCTGAAAATTCATGCCAGCTGATGCAATCACCTTCCTGCAGTAAGTCAACATCTCCTACAGAAAGCCAGACAACTGAAATACCACTTGTTTTAAAATGAATTTTCAGCCCCATAGCTCAGCCAGGCATCCACACATTTTTTTTCCCCCTCTGAAACACAACCAGCTCCTCGAGATGCCAGACAGCTAGGAGTGCATGCCAGACTGGAAACAAAAAGACACTATTGTCTTGGGACTGCCACAGTCATTGTTCCTACCTATACACATCCCACCACCTTTGTGAGGCTGACAAAACAGTTACAGATAGCTCTTGCACCCACAACACCTTAGCAATGCTGTGAATGAAAGCTGGAGCTGGAATGAGACAAGCAGCAGAAATGAAACACAAAGCACTTGGCTGCTGTTGTAGAGCCCAGAGCCAGGAATCCCAAACAGCTGCAAGACTTCAGACTACTGCTACCACATTTTTATAGACACAGGTAGCTCGCCCTGCAGGTGAAACTGGTTTTCCACTCACTTAAATTTCCAGTCCCCACCCCTGCTCAATAGGATGAGAGATCCCTGAAGGGCTACCAAGCCTCTAGCTGCTGGCCACAGGCATCTGAGACTCCCCATGAGGACAAGGAGGAGCTGTGGCACTCAGGTGGCACAGGAATGTTTCTAGAGCTCTGAAATAAAGCATCCTGCAACTCATGTTCTGTAGTTAATATATACTAATACTCTATATATGACTCAGTAGGCTGAACTCCCTACCCATATGCAACATCCATTTGTTCTTTGATCCAAGTGCAAACTATGTTTTAAAGCAGAAACCAGGTTGATGTCTACAGTAATCTGTTTTAAAAGTTACTTTTAAACAAAGGCATTCATGAAAAGGGCTTCTGCCCTTCACAAGAGCTTCTGCTGCCACCATTTACTGGCACCTTTTCTAATATTCTTTGTAATAACTAAAGACTGTTCAGGACCCTGGCTGCCCACAGAGGTTGTGGAGTCTCCTTCTCTGGAGACTTTCAAAACCCACCTGGATGCATTTCCCTGTGGGTCTGCCTTAGGTGATCCTGCTCTGGCCATGAGGGTTGATCTATATGATCTCTAGAGTTCCCTTCCAGCCCCTAATGTTCTGTGATTCACCTCTTCTCTGGGAAGAATGTATTTTGTCAAGAGATGTTGGGAAACTACTGTCCCATCCATGGAGAAGATTCTTAACCAGGTAAGGAGAGGCATGAGGGTAATAATAATAATAAACCAGGTTGGAAGAGACCTTCAGGTTTAGCCAAAACAATTGCTGCAAAGTCTTCACCTGCCCTTCCTTGTTTTCCAGGCTGGATGTGTCACTGGGCAACCTGACCTAGTGTGACATGGCAGGGGGGTTGGAACTAGATGGATCCTTGAGGTCCCTTGAAACCCTAACAATTCTATGATTCTGAGTTGACACAACACCATAAATGAGTGAACATGAGCAGCCAGACAATCTCAATAGAATAGAATTAACCAGATTGGAAAAGACCTTCAGGATCATCAAGTCCAACCTATCACCCAGCACCATCTTATCATCTAAACCATGGCACCAAGTGCCTCATCCACTCTCCTCCTAAACACCTCCAGTGACAGGGTTATGGTTTGCTGTTAGGGTGGCTTCCAGATTTGCTGGATTTCTGCTCTCTTGACAGGCTTCAACAAGTCCAAGTGCTGGGTGCTGCACTTTAGCCAAAACAACCCCATGCAGAGCTACAGGCTGGGGACAGAGTGGCTGGAGAGCAGCCAGGCAGAGAGGGACCTGGGGGTGCTGATTTACAGCTGCCTAAACATGAGCCAGCAGTGTGCCCAGGTGGCCAAGAAGGCCAATGGCATCCTGGCCTGCATTAGGAATAGTGTGGCCAGCAGGAGCAGGGAGGTCATTGTGCCCCTGTACTCTGCATTGGTTAGGCTGCACCTTGAGTCCTGTGTCCAGTTCTGGGCCCTTCAGTTCAAGAAGGACATCGAGACACTTGAACATGTCCAGAGAAGGGCAACAAGGCTGGGGAGAGGCCTTGAGCACAGCCCTGTGAGGAGAGGCTGAGGGAGCTGGGATTGTTTAACCTGGAGAAGAGGAGGTTCAGGGGTGACCTCATTGCCCTCTACAACTACCTGAAGGTCAGGAGGAAGTTTTACACAGAGAGAGTGATTGCCCACTGGAATGGGCTGCCTGGGGAGGTGGTGGAATCACCATCACTGGAGGTATTCAGGAGGAGACTTGACAGGGTGCTTGGTGCCATGGGTTAGTTGATTAGGTGGTGTTGGATGATAGGTCGGACACAATGATCTTGAAGGTCTCTTCCAACCTGGTTTATTCTATTCTATTCTGAAGGGAGGTTGTAGCCAGGAAGGGGTTGGTCTCTTCTCCCAGACAGCCAGCAACAGAACAAGGAGGACACAGTCTCAAGCTGCACCAGGGGAAGTTTAGGCTCAAGGTGAGGAGAAAGTTCTTCCCAGAAAGAGTAATTGGCCAGTGGAATGTGATACCCAGGGAGGTGGTGGAGTCCCCATCCCTGGAGGTGTTCAAGAGGGGATTGGACGTGGCACTTGGTGCCATGGTCTAGTCATGAGGTCTGTGGTGACAGGTTGGACTTGATGATCTTTGAGGTCTCTTCCAACCTTGGTGATACTGTGATAGAATTTGAGGCTTACATTATTAACAGCCTGTGTGAAAAAAAAAAAACATAACACGATGGGAGTCAAACTGCCAGGCACGACAGGAATGTTGGGCAAAGGTGTCTGTAAACTTCTGCTGACCCCTTCCACCGACCAGGTGGAGAGCTCTTTCATTAATGCTAATGCTTTTCATATTAGTGCTTCCCATAAAGAAATCCTGCTGACTGCCAGGGCCGGCGAGTTCACAAGCGGCGCTGGCTACATCAGCAAGACTCTGATTATTGTTTCTGACTCGACCCCACAGCTAATGAAGGGCCATTTGTAAGGGAATTGCTTTGCACACAGAAAGAGGCTTGTGATGAAGGTATAAAACACATCTGGAGTAGGACAGGCTACTTCCTTCAGAATGCAGTCATGCAAAAGACCACCACCCCCACTGAGAGATGGGGTCTGTGCAAGCCACATGGCCCTGGGTTTCTTCTTCCCATTCCTGCCACTAATTTTTCCCATATACACAACACTGATTCTACTCCTTGCTGCTGAATGACCAACACCCCTCATGCCTCAAGTACTTCACCTGTAAAATTAGGCATTTTGAAGCCCAGGTCAATACTACAGCTCAGCATTTCTCAGCCTGCTACATCTCCTGTATGCCTCTCTTTCTTGGGGAGCCCTATCAGTGAGGCCAAATAAGAGTCAGAGGCTCTGCAGCACAAGAATTGCAGCAACAGCAGGCAGGACAAACTGCTTACCACATAGTCTCAACCTTTTGCATTGTCACTTATTTACTGAAGCTTTTCCTTTCTAGCCCCTAGTCTGAGAGTGCAGAGAAGACCCCAGGAGCAGGGACTGCAGAGTGGCAGTACAAGAAAGCCCCTTAGCAATAGGGTCACTTTGTTCAATAGGAAGCTGCCTGCAATGTGCTCTGCAGGCTTTTGCTAGGGCATTCAATAGCCACAGATCAGCCAGTGAGTTTTCCCTGATGTGTGATCCTGTATTAGGCAGCATGTCCACCACCTTTGGTAGAGATTGCTTTCTGCACCTGCTCAGGCATGAATCTGTCACAGGATCATAGCACAGAGGTCTGGAGGGGGCCTCAGGAAGTCACAGAACCAAAGAATGGCTGGGGGTCAGAAGGGACCTCTAGACCACCTAGTCATACCCCTCATGCTAAAGCAGGTTGCTCAGGACCATGCCAGGTGGTGTGCTTGGATAGTCTCCACAGAAGGACATTGCACTACTTCCCTGGGCAGCCTGTCCCAGTGCATTGTCAGCCTCACAGTAAAGAAGTGTCTCCTTACATTTAAGTGTAACTTCCTGTGGTCTAGTCTGTGCCAACTGCCCCTTATCCTATCACTGAGCACCACTCAAAAGAGCTCAGCCCCATCCCCTTGCACTCACCCTTTAGATACTGATAAGATGCCCTCTCAGTCTTCTCCAGGATAACACCCCCCCCCCCCCCCCCCCCAGCCTTTCCTCACAGGAGAAATGCTCCACTCCCCTCACCATGGCTGTAAGCTCTCCATTGCACTCTCTGCAGTCATACAAAAAGGCACATGAGTTCTGGAAACTCCTGACAAATCACAGAATCATGGAATTGTCAGGGTTGGAAGGGACCTCAAACGTTATCCAGTTCCAACCCCCCTGCCATGGCCAGGGACACCTCACACTACAGCAGGTTGCTCACAGCCACATCCAGCCTGGCTGCAAACACCTCCAGGGAAGAGGCTTCCACCACCTCCCTGGGCAACTTGTGCCAGGGTCTCACCACCCTCATGGGGAAGAACTTCTTCCTAACATAAAATCTCAATGTACCCACTTCTGGTTTCGCTCCATGTGTCTCTAACCCATTCTACAAACACTTCATGGAGTCTACCAAGAAATTGGGCCTGAGAAGCCACTCCTCTTATCATGGTAAAGAAAAATCTGTGTTACTGTGTCTTCCCAGGATCTCAGGAACATCCTCCACTTCATGCAAATGATGCTCTTCTGTGATAGCCTGGAGGCTCTTTTCACTAACAGATAAGACCTTATCTGCTTATAAAAGACCTCCACAGATTTGCAAGTTTAATTTGTTAGTGAATAATGGTTTCATTACCGAGGAGGAGGGGCTACATGTATTATAGGGGACTACAGAATTAGGGGGGGGGAGTTAATCATCTTCACCCTGAGGAGAACAAGTCACCATAATAGGGTATGAACATAGAGGCATAGCAAGATTTTGAGGAGGAAGGAATTGCAGGCAAATCCACAGAGCCAGCCGAGTGCAAACTTCACACAGATCATAAGCAGGGAATAGTAACGCTGAGAACATTTCCCTGCAGCATCAGGGGCTGGGAGAAAAGAATTCCACATGATGAAAACTGCCAAGACAACAGATCTTGCTTGTCACCCCTCAGAGTGAGGTGAGACAGTGTCTTTCTCAGCAAGCCTTTCCTGTGGCATCTCTTGTTCTCTGCACAAAGATGATGTGATGCCAAGCAAGGAGCAGCGGTCACACAGACTCAGGTTGCCCACCCCACCAGTGAGATATAAAATGATGGGTTCTTCTGCCAGAGCTGTTTGTCCCTGTGAGCCAGGGAGAGAGAAAAACACCATCAAAAAAAAAAACCCACAAAACCCCAACAAAACACTTTTCCACAGAAGGATTTAGCTTTGATGAGCCACTGCTCTCCAGAACAAATACTTCTACTCAACACTCCCAGCCTCTTCTTCAGCTTCCCACTAAGCTAGGGAAATGAGGCTCACAGCTACATTACTGCTCCTGTCAGGGTGGCAGTGGAGAACTCCAAAAGGCATCAGAGGACACAAGCAGAGAACCATAGAATTGTTAGGATTGGAAGGGACCTCAAGGGTCAGCCAGTTCCAACCCCCCTGCCATATGCAGGGTCACCTCACACTGCATCAGGTTGGTCACAGCCACATCCAGCCTGGCTGCAAAAACCTCCAGGGATGAGGCTTCCACCACCTCCCTGGGCAACCTGTGCCAGTGTCTCACCACCCTCATGGGGAAGAACTTCTTCCTAACATCCAATCTGAATCTACCCACTTCTAATTTTGCTCCATTCCCCCCAGTCCTATCACTCCATAACGCCCTAAAAAGTCTCTCCCCAGCTTTCTTGTAGTCCTCTTCAGATACTGGAAGGCCACAGTTAGGTCTCCTCAGAGCCTTCTCTTCTCATTTGAGGTTAACCTTCAACCACAGCACTTTTCCCTGGGAGCTTTCATGGGGTTGTGTTTTCCTAACAGAGCAAGCAGCAAAGCTTCACTCTATAAATGGCTACAGTTCAGGCCACAGCCACCAACGTGGATGGTGTAAATCAGGACATGTACCACACCTCTTGAGACAAGCCAGCCACAGCTGATAAAGTGCAAAAGTTTTCAGCTGCTTTAATCTAGGGCTGGCACATCAAAACCAAGAGTCCACGTGTCCAACAGCTTATCTGCTTCATTCAGCTGTATCAGCTGGTCTAATAAGAGATATCTCTCCTTACAGCTCTCACCATGGAAATGGGAGTCATTTATCAAGAAGAACTTTTCCTTGAGCTACCTTGACCTCTTCTCTTTTTCACTGTGATTTTTTACACATTTAGAGGATAGCCACACAGTCCAACTTTAAATGCAACACCAGCTTACATGCCCCCTACAACAGGACCCCAAGAGCAGTTGCAGAAAGCTGTGAGAGTCCTCCAGTTTGATTCTGTTGCTATATCCAAGTGCAGAATTCTATACTTAGACATAACAATGGAGCTAAGTGGAATTATATTGGTTTCAGTGTTGTGACAAAACGTGCCAATAGGCATATTTCAAGCACATTCATTAAACTTCAAATTACATGTATTTTAAAGGCTGCTAATAGCACCATTTGATGGGGCAATCATTGATATTGACTTCCTGTAGGAAAAAAAAACCACAAACAAAACACAAGCAGTGCCCCAACTACCAGCTAATTTCAGATGGAAAACAGCTGTCACATGGTAATGACATTAAAAGCCACCAAGCTGATCTGCATTCAAAGCCATGCCACAGAGGTGAAAGGCCCTGTAGCCAATTATTACTCCTCCAAGCCAGACAGTCCCCAAACACAAGCAACACATGCAGATCCCATCCCTCTTTGTCTTTAATTAGATCCTGCCTACCCTCTGTAGCAGCAGCAGTCCAAGTGAGAAGGGCGCATGTTAGGCATGGGGAAATAACCACAAAGGGATCCCAACCTGCAGTGTCTGGCATGCCCTGCTAACACCTGCACAATGTGCAGGGGAAAGGAAACCAGCAGCAGCAGGCAATGTGTTTTAGTGTCCCTACTGCAAAAGGCATGGCTGTTGCTGAACTATGAAACACAGGGCAGTCCCTGCAGAACCTCCCAAGTCTCTTGGCACCCTGCAATGACCACTGGCAGATTCATGAGGAGTGCTTCTTCTTGGGGGTACACAAGGAATAGAGGTTTGCACCCACTGCTTACAAGGAAGTAACTTGAAAATCATCATTGGCACAATGTAGTCCTACTGGAGTGAGGCTAGTGAATCCACCTGACCTGCAGGGATTATGAAATTGGGCAAAAGGTGATTAAAAGAGCTATAGAAAAGTACTAGAGTGGCCAAACTGCCTTAGAAGGCATTTTCCACCCAAAAACTCACCTGGCTGTCACTGTCAATTCTGACATGAAGGACTCCTACGTCCACATCTCTGCTTACTACCTGTGAGGTCCCACTTGCCCTGAGTCCAGCTTTGCTGGCAGAGTTACGAGTAAGTCGAGCTCTGCTTCTCTTTCCAGAAGGAAGAAGCCCCACTGCCCAAAGCCTCAGCCCTGTCCCACACCTCTCTCGGAAGCTTAAGCAGATCTTTTCTGCAACACTTCTCAGCAGCAGACACACTTCTCAGGAGAGGAGTGGAGCAGAAGAGGTCTTCCACTGCTTTAGCCTCAAAAAAGTGGCACAGTCCATAGGAGTAGATACGAATGGTACGATACATGACATGATTCTGCTTGGTCAGGAAGTTTCCCCTCTTTTTCCCAGCTCTTCTCCCTGCTACAGCCAGTTTCACCCTAGGAAGCTATCTTACTACTGGAGGAAGGGAAGGTTTTAATCACTCTGTCAGGTGGTTCCACACCAGCTGCCGCCTCTTCACCAACCTATCTGCTTGGCAGAGCCAGGTTTCTAATGCAGAATTGATGCAACCTGCTGAAGAGTGTGGCCAAGCAACGGTCAAAGTCTTGACAGCCCACTAAGCCAGGGCAGATGTGGCAGCAGAATGCACATACATTTGCACAGAGAAGCCCCTCTAGAAAGAAGATAAGCCCTCTGGGATCAGCAGGCAAGAAGCACAAGACCATACCAACACACTGAGTCATGCACAGAGTCATCCTCCTAGAAATCTCTCCCTCCTCTACAGTGCACTGACTTCAGCACTGACTCAGTAACAGATTAAATATTTCAATTCTCGATTCCAAGGGCTGTAAATTAAAACAACATCAAAAAAAGAGGAAAGGAGTTGTGGCACAAATGATCATCACTGCAAGTAATCACTTATTTTTTCACACAGCAAGCCAGACTCTATGCATGGAGGTTTTTTTTTTCCCCTGTTTCCACTGATCTGCAGGAAGCTGAATATGGATTAAATCAAAGGCAATAATCACCACCAGAGAGTTTCCAAAATGGTCCTGTGAATTTCAGTGTCAATGAGTCAGGAATGACCAATACATAAAGACTCTGCAGTAGGAAAAGACTTCTGCATTCTCTCTCAGTAAAGAAAAGACAAAATGAAAAAGGAGGAGATTTCAGAGCACAGAGAAACTCAGGGAGTGCATGGAGCAGGAAGGGAGGGTCTGACACCGTGCCCTCAGAGCTATGGCTCAGACTAATGAATTATCTCTGCTTGGTTAAATCTCTGGCATTGCTAATCAGACAAGAAGCATAAAATGGAAAGTTCATTAGCAAGATCATAAAAGAGTCACACTGACGAAGATCATTCCACTTGGCAATAGGAAGGTCAGTTACAGGAATGGGGGGAAAAACAGGTTGGAACAAATGTAACTCAGAGTCCACAAAGGGCCTGCACTGGAGTTGTGTGCAATGTTCTGCTTTATTTTTGGAACACAAACAGGGAAACCTTTCCCCTGACAGCGGATAAATTGGACCTTCTTTGATCAACATCATCCTGGCCTGGGGTAAGCTGGACAGTATCAGCTTTCCCTCCCTGCTGATTCCTTCACCTCCACTTGGACCCAGAAAGCCCACAGCTCCTCTGTACAAAATGCTTGCAGCACAAGTCACAAGATGGTCTCAGCAGCAGAATTTGCTAATTGTGTCAAATTATGTGTGAAGGGTTTACAGTATGGATCACTGCCCACCTGGGATTTGAAGGAGATCACTAAAGCAATTTCAGGACTTCAAGACAATTCAGAGCCCCCATTCCCAGAGGTGACTAAATGCTCTGTCCCCTTATTACTGCTACTACCACGCCACGCTGGGGGTGGGATTTGTTTTCTTCAGGGGTAGGAGGGAGAGGAAAGGAAGTAGGGGTGGGGTTTTCATCGAAATAATTAGGAGGGGAGAAAGCAGAATGTGTATATTCTCCATATTTAGCCTGGTTTCCTAAGGAAATAAGGAATAATAAGGCGTAGCATACATTCTTTTCCCCTTTTGAGGTCACTAGCCTATTTCAACCAAATTTGGGAAGGAGAGGGGCAAAGGGATTCCTACACACCTTGTGACCATGAATTAGGCAGCTGAAAAGGAAGCAAGAAACTATAGCTGCCTCTCAGGAAAACAATGCAACCTGAGCTCAACCATTTGAATGGATGCAGGAGAGCTCTGCTAGGAAGGCTGCAAACCCAGGGAAAATTCCACCTGTGCCTTTTTAAGCCTTGAATAGCCCCCACAAAAGACATAGATCTGCAGGAAATCCAGCTGCAGCCCTGACCCACACAGACAACTACTTTTAACCCAGCACCTCTACCTGGAGATGCTCTGTCAGCTGAAGCAGCCAACTTCCAGCAAGCATTTTGCTATCCAGGGCAAATGTGCCAGCCAAAACGGAGTGAGGCTTGGAGGAAATCATAGAATGCTCTGGGTTGGAAGGGACCTCCAAAGGTCATCCAGTCCAATTCACCCCTGCAGTCAGCAGGGACATCCTCAACTAGAGCAGGTTGCCCAGAGCTCTGTCAAGCCTCAGCTTGAATATCTCCAGGGGTGGGGCCCCAAACACCTCCCTGGGCCACCTGTTCCAGTGTCCCACCATCACCATGGTAAAGAAGAATGAAGAGGTTGGTGTGTGTTTGTGTCTGTACAAGCCAGCAATCAAGAAAAAGCCACTGGTCAAAGTTTTCCTACCTCAGCCCCCACACTTTGCTGCTGCTTGGTGGGAGCAGGTAGGCTGCACCCTCACCAAGGTCACTGATGCATCCCAGCAGCTCCCAGCACTGCTGACACAACAGAAGATCCTGCACCCCAAAACCTGTAAATGGCAATAGAAGAAAATGGGGGGGAGGAGGAGAAGTATTTTCTGGTGCTCAGCAATGAATCTGGCAAGAAAGCATTTCAAACACACAGCTCTGTAGCCAGGCAGAGGTCAGACACCAAGCACCTTGTCAGACATCACTCTCCCTACACAACCAAACTGCATCAAGTTGTGTCCCCTGATTTATCCCCCATCAAAAAACCCAGAAGCCTCCCTGCTCCACAAGCAATTGTCGTGATGCACAAGGGGAAGAAAGCGTTGAATACATGGGAATGGTGTCTGAGCAGCCTGCTCCATGCAGGACTAACCTGCACAAGATAGGTTTGGGAGAATGGCTCTTCATGTTTATCTCTGTCCAATCTCAATGGCAGCAGGGAAAGGCATCCTGACCGCAAAAGAGCCAGACAGTTTTACAGCTAGGACACATAACACAATAACCATTTAGCCAGATTAAAGCATACTGAGAGCTGCATCAAATATTGTTTAGAGCACATAAAAACTGCTTTAATATTTAAATGTATCCCATGGCTGGGCTCTTTAGATTTGCTAGATTCACTCGGGCTGCACAGCTATTAGCTTCTACATTTCACCCCCCAATTCCTCTTCACAGTAGGAGAAACATAAAAATGAGGGTCACTGCTTGGTCATTTCATTACCCCTGGCAGAGGAATGTGCTTTTGCACAAATGAGGAAATATTTTAGATGTAGATTGTTGTACCTCTGGTGTGACAAAATAAACCCAGAGTTAAAGCAAAAAAATAATAACCATATTCTAATGGCTGTTTTGTAGGATGGCATTAAAATAATAGGCACTGTGGCAACCATCTCCTTATCAAAGGGCCTGGTGTATTTCATTGTCATCATTTTAAAAGTCCATTAGCCAGAGCCCTGCAAATGTATGTCTCAAGGTCACAACCAAACTAAATGAGACTGAGCAGTAATTCAAAAACATTAAACTGTTTATGGTTAGGAGTCCAATAAATGAGTCCTCGGTGCACACACACACACACACAAGAGCTTAGCAGCAAACTCCTCGTCGAGTCCTCTTTTATTTCTCAGAAAGGAGAAGTACAGTGAAAGAAATTGATACAGAATGCAGAATTAACCAGGTTAGAAAAGACCTCAGAGATCATCCAGTCCAACCTATCACCCAACACCATCTGATCAACTAAACCATGGCACCAACTGCCTCATCCAGGCTCTTCCTAAACACCTCCAGTGATGGTGACTCCACCACCTCCCTGGGCAGCACATCCCAATGGCCAATCTCTCTTGCTGGGAAGAACTTCCTACCATCCAGCCTAAACCTCCCCTGGCACAGCTTGAGACTGTGTCCTCTTGTTCTGTCACAGTTTGCCTGGGAGAAGAGACCAACACCCATAATCTGCTTAAAGCCAGAAATGGATTAGATGGAATTGTCACTTTGGGAGATGTGTGACTTCCTGCCACAAACGTGGATTAGGGCAGCACAAACTGTTTGGCAACAGGAGCCCTTGCAAGCCAAACACAAACAGTGAGCTCACCCAAGTCCAGTAGCACAGACAGCCAAAGAGCTGGGCAACACCCAGGCAGGAAGCATGGGCATGGAGCCCTCCACTGCCACACTGCCTGGGGACACCTCATGTTGGGCATGGGGGGAAAATCGCTCACGGAGGAGTGCAGACAAAACAGGAACACAGAGCTATCTATTAATCATGACCTGTGAGGAGCAAACCAATCATCATACTAACCCTCAGCTCTACTTCACTATCTGTAGTGTGATGTTTAACTCATATTCTAATTCTCTTATTCATATTCTCATATTTCAGGCTGGATGTTAGGAAGAAGTTCTACACAGAGAGAGTGATTGGCCATTGGAATGGGCTGCCCAGGGAGGTGGTGGAGTCACCATCCCTGGAGGTGTTCAGGAGGAGACTTGCTGGGGTGCTTGGTGCCATGGGTTAGTTGTTTAGGAGGGTTGGATTGGTTGATGGGTTGGACGCGATGGTCTTGAAGGTCTCTTCCAACCTGGTTTATTCTATTCTATTCTAAGGAGACTGGAGAAGAGGAGGCTCAGCAGAGACCTTATTGCTGTCTACAGCTACCTGAAGGGGGGTTGTAGCCAGGTGGGGGTTGGTCTCTTCTCCCAGGCAACCTGTGACAGAAAAAGAGGACACAGTCTCAAGCTGCACCAGGGGAGGTTTAGGCTGGATGATTCTTCCCAGAAAGAGAGAGTGGCCATTGGGATGTGCTGCCCAGGGAGGTGGTGGAGTCACCATCCCTGGAAGTGTTTCAAATAAGACTGGATGAGGCACTTGGTGCCATGGTTTAGTTGTCAGGAGGTGTTGGGTGATAGGTTGGACTTGATGATCTCAAAGGTCTTTTCCAACCTGGTTAATTCTGTATTCTGTATTCTCCTCCCTCAAGCAAAGTCAAAGGAAGGTATGTGGCTCTGCTTTACCAGCTTCAGACAAAGATGAGAACATGTTGCTGCTTTGCAGTGACAAGAGTCAGGAGAATCACTTCTGGTCCTGAAGGAGAAACCTTGTTGAAGTGAGAAAGCCAGCATTGCTCACTGCAAGGATATTCCTCTGCAGCTCTCTGCTCTGGCCCCAAGCTCTGCCTTAGAACCTCACACTTGGTGGTTTCACGAGTCCTGGAGATCAGAGCATACATCTGATGATGACCATACCGGGGATTTCTGTGTATGAGGACCACTGAATTTGGCTATATTCAGTGCAATCAAAAACACAAAAGTGTGGAGAAAGTCATTTAGGTGGTTTTGGTGAGGAATATTTTGGTATGCTTAGACACACATACCCCAAAGTCTCCCCTATCAGACCAGCCTCCAAAGCAGGGTATTAGGATCTAAAGACCCAAGCCCAGATGAATATTAACAAACACAGGAAACCTCTTTCAGCTTTATTGTTTGTGCTTGTAAATCATTCTCCTAAACCCCCCAGTTTTCTACCTCTCACCTTCAGAAACCTGATAAAAATACTAGAAATGGAAACAACATTCACAAATGCAATCAATCACAGAAACTGATTCTTGGAGGCAAAAAACATTTGCATCAGGTCTACTCCAGTGCCACCTGTGAATGGAATTCAGCTGCCTGGTAACTTACACATCTTGCTGACAGCAGTTTTTGTTGGTGTCACAGTGGTCTTGTATTTCATTTGCTAGGTAAGTGTGGATGCAAGAGAAAAGGTCTTGGCCAGCACTCGTGCCAACACTTTGCATCTGGCTGTGCTCAACAAGCATTTGAAGGCTGTAAGTGCCTGGAGAGCAGTGGCACACCTCTCTGGAAGTTTAATCCATGAGTGGAGCTGAATGCACATCCAACAAATTATAAGTTACATGTGAAGAGAAATAGTATTCTGCTAACAGGTAAGTCACAGAGTCACAGAATCAGCCAGCTTGGAAAATACCTCAGAGATCATCAAGTCCAACCTATTACCTAATACCTAACACCTCCTGACAGCTAAACCGTGGCTTCAAGTGCCACATCCAATCCCTTTTTGAGCACCTCCAGGGACCACCTCCCTGGGCAGCACATTCCAATGGTCAATTCCTCTTTCTGGGAAGAATTTTCTCCTCACCTCAAGCTTAAACTTCCACTGGCACAACTTGAGACTGTGTCCTCTCCTTCTGTCACAGGTTGCCTGGGAGAAGAGACCAACCCCCACCTGGCTACAACCTCCTTTCAGGTAGTTGTAGATGATCCTTGAGGTCCCTTCCAACCCTAATGCTATCATTCTATGATTCTATGTCTAAATTCTTCCGTCTTCCCTGTGCAACAAGGCAGAGCCCCACATCATGGGGCAGGGAAGGGACACATGAGAGACCCCAAGCCTTGGCTGAACAAGGAGCTGCAAGCAGCTCAACCCTTCAGGCCAACAGGAGGCACAGCAGAACAGCCAGACCAAGGAACTACAGCTGCCACAGCACTGTGGACACACAAACCTTTGAGTAAACTATGAGCAACACGAGGACATCTCATGCTGAGTGTGCATATCTCAGCAGAGCAACATCACCCTGGCTGCCACTCCCTTATTTTTATGAAGTTTGCTGCATCTCCAGTGAGGAAAGACAAGCTAGCAACTAAATACCAGGCTTTTAAAGGAAAAGATTTCCAGGCTGGAATCTCACAGGGCTTCGTGGCGTGGTAGAGGCAAGCACAACTATTTATAGGATGGGCATCAATGTTACTGTCAAAAGCACCAAGTGTCTTTCCATTCCTTACAAGACCCCTCTCACTCAGGGCTGGAAGATATCCCTGTCAAATTCCCTCCCCTGTAAAGAATGAAATAATACTGACATGAATAGTCAACAGCAGAGCTGAGGACGGGAAGAAAGCCTTCTCCAAGACAGGAAAGGAGCAGGAGAAGGTGGTTCTAGGGAATTAAATCTAATTGTCCCAAAGCAGGTTGCACTGGGAATGGGAAAGAATTCCCTACCCTCTCATACAGACCCACCAAAACTTCTTACAAAGCTAACCCCACACATAGCACCAGCCCTAACACAGCCTCAGCCTTTATACTTCATCCACCCAAACCCACAACCCCTGGAGTATTCCAAGCAAGCCACCTGGAAAGGAAGAAAAAGGTAACTGGAGACTCCCATGCAGGGACTAGGGGGAATGGGAAAAAATAGAAAGAGGTAGAAAAAAATGGAAAGAGGTTGAAAAAAATTAGAAGTGAGTAGATTCAGATTGGATGTTAGGAAGAAGTTCTTCCCCATGAAGGTGGTGAGAGACTGGCACAGGTTGCCCAGGGAGGTGGTGGAAGCCTCAGCCCTGGAGGTTTATGCAGCCAGGCTGGATGTGGCTGTGAGCATCCTGCTGTAGTGTGAGGTGTCTCTGCCCCATAGCAGGGGGGTTGGAACCGAAGAATCCTTGAGATCCCTTCCAACCCTAACAGTTCTATGATTCAATGATTCTGTGATCAATGCTCAGTGTATATCTGCAGGCTCCAGCAGATGGTTTAACAGATACCAGCATTCACTGCTTAAATTGCACTGTGCCACCACAGGCTGCTCACAGAAGTCTCAGTACCTCAAGAGCAAGCCATGGAGCAGGGCTGCACCTTGTCAGGCACACAATTTCATGGCTATTCCAGGCACTTCTAACATCTCCTGGTTCTGCAGGATCAGGTCTCCACACTCCTGAGGGATCCTTTCTCTCAACAGGCAAGGGGTGGAAATAATTAAAAACTCTTCTTAGTTTCATTCTCTCTTCTCTCTTCCATCCTCACTGCAGTAGTGCTGCTGGGATTTGGAAACTTGAGGGCCCCCCCGGAGACATGAGAGTTCTTTTTCCATT
Source organism: Melanerpes formicivorus (assembly GCF_026170545.1). Classification (NCBI taxonomy): domain Eukaryota; kingdom Metazoa; phylum Chordata; class Aves; order Piciformes; family Picidae; genus Melanerpes; species Melanerpes formicivorus. The sequence continues at coordinate 1,359,318 of NW_027142449.1, read as the reverse complement.
CCAGCAGTGCCAAGCAAGCGATCCCCTCGCACACCCACACGGTGACAGGGAGCCCCAACTCAACTCTCTGATGAACCTTCTGCAATTCATGAACACACACCCTCCAAAGGAACTCTCAGAGCAAAGCCTCGGGCTGGAGCAGAGACACATCATAAAAACCCCAGAGCAGTGATGCAGTGACTTAATGACAGCTCAGCCCATGAATCTTGACTAGCAACTCGTTTATTGTCTGTAGCTGGAATCCACTCTGTGTGATGACAGATAGCTTAGGAGAAGCAGATCTTGCCTGCCAAGAGAACTTCAAAAAGGACAAGGGGAAAGCAAAAGCCTGGCTAGGAACCAAATGCTTTGCTAAACCTAGATAACACAGTGTTTACCAACAGCAAACTAGATTAGGGAAGGGGAGCGGAGGGGGGGGGGGGAAAGGATTTATGCAAATTTCTTAAAAGTTCTTAATTTAATAACTGTGATCAGATGTGGCTTTGTTTCTCCCATGTAATTTGTGCAATACAAATAAAGTACAAGGGTTCTTTTCCACTCTAGGAAATGAGAGTTATTAACCATTGCCCAGAAAAGCAAAGGAATGTGTTTATTGACATGAGAAACGACCCTGCGGGTCCAAAAGCTTTTGTATGTTAATTGCTAAATGTCAGTGCCCTTCAGAAAGTGGTTGCAGAAGGAAAGAGTTCCTTTCCAAAACACAAGTGGCTTCTCTTCACCCACCAGCCTGATTCGAGACTGCATCTTGAAAGTATTTATGGCTGTGTTTTGCTCCGTGACACTGGGTCAGTACCCAAAAAACCATCCTCACTTCATATTGATGTGGTTACTTGCTAGGAGGCATAAAGGAAGTGAAGGATTTCCTCCCAGTTTTATTACTGAATGCTCAAAATGTTTCCTGGGGTAAACAACACTAAAACCATCTGGGGTTTGATGATTCTTCTTTTTTTTCCTTTTCAGAAACAAAAGGAGAACAACAATAGCAACTAGTGAATGGAAAAATACAGGTCTAGAGCCATGTCGTGAAGAAAAGACCTCTCTCTGAACAAGGGAGGAGGAACAACTCCACACAGCTTTGATTTCCTGTGCAGGATCTGGATCCACAGTGCTCCTGAATGGCTTTTGAAACTCATTTGCAAAGCTATCAGGCTCGTTGCAGATAAACAGAACACAGAGTTAACCAGGTTGGAAAAGACCTTAGAGATCATCAAGTCCAACCTATCACCCAACACCATCTGATCAACTAAACCATGGCACCAAGTGCCTCATCTAGTCACCTTTAAACACCTCCAGGGATGGTGACTCCACTACCTCCCTGGGCAGCACATTCCAATGGCCATTCTCTGTGAAGAACTTCTTTCTAAGATCAAACCTAAACTTCCCCCTGGTGCAGCTTGAGACTGTGTCCTCTTGTTCTGGTGCTGGTTGCCTGGGAGAAGAGACCAACTTCCACCTGGCTACAACCTCCCTTCAGGTAGCTGTAGACAGAGACAAGCTCTCCCCTGAGCCTCCTCTTCTCCAGGCTAAGCAACCCCAGCTCCCTCAGTCTTTCCTCACAGGGCTGTGCTCCAAACCCCTCACCAGCTTTGTTGCCCTTCTCTGGACACATTCCAACATCTCAAAATCTTTCCTGAACTGAGGGGCCCAGAACTGGACACAGGGCTCAAGGTGTGGCCTAACCAGTGCTGATACATAAATTCAGCAGCGTTGGAAGTCTTTGAGTGCTGTGCCTCTGGTGTTCTGCCCCGCTCCACAAAGGGAAAGAGAGATCCAAAACATGTGATTCAGCTGCCAGCTAGTTAGAGATGCTTCAGTAAATCAAATTATCGACTGGCAAATGAAGGAGCTTCTTAAATTCTTTAATCACAGCCTGATGATTTACTGCTCCCGGGGAGAAAGGAAAAACAGCATCAACAAAACGCCCAACCAACAAAACAAGCAAACCTTTGCAGCCCTGATGGAGAAAGGCAGTTGAAGAAAACTTATCATGCAAACATGAGCACAGCTGCAAAAGGCAATGAATCTGTTTTATCCTCTTCTGTGGGGCATGCAAACCCTGCTAGCTGCAGAGCAGCCACCAGCAGAGCTAGGTGCATCAAGTCAAAAAAGAGGACATCCTGCATCAGAACAGAACAGCTGCAGAACACACTGCAGGCTCCTTCCTCACCCACATAGAGAACCTCTGGTTAGAAGACCTCAACGCAGTTTAACTAACACAGAGTAAAGGTTGATATGTGATGGGATGGCTGCCAAGCTCTCCGTTCCTGTCCAACACCCTACTTTGCCAGGACATGTCCAGCCATGCCCAGCCATGCACATAGTATCATAGTATCATAGTATCAGTCAGGGTTGGAAGGGACCACAAGGATCAGCTAGTTCCAACCCCCCTGCCATGGCCAGGGACACCCCACACTAGATCAGCCTGGCCAGAGCCTCAGCCAGCCTGGGCTTAAACACCTCCAGGGACGGGGCCCCAACCACCTCCCTGGACAACCCATTCCAGGGCTTCACCACTCTCATGGGGAAGAACCTCCTCCTCACATCCAGCCTGAATCTCCCCACCTCCAGCTTCATTCCATTCCCCCTAGTCCTATCACCACCTGAGATCCTGAGCAGTCCCTCCCCAGCCTTCCTGTAGCCCCCTTCAGATACTGGAAGGCCACAATGAGGTCGCCTTGGAGCCTTCTCTTCTCCAGACTGAACAGCCCCAACTCCTTCAGTCTGTCCTCACAGGAGAGGTGCTCCAGCCCTCTGATCATCCTCGTGGCCCTTCTCTGGACACCTTCCAGCACCTCCAGATCCCTCTTCTAATAGGGGCTCCAGAACTGGACACAGTACTCCAGGTGGGGTCTCACTAGAGCTGAGTAGAGGGGGAGGATCACCTCCCTCAACCTGCTGGCCACACTTCTCCTGATGCAGCCCAGGATCTGACTGGCTTTGCAGGCTGCAAGTGCACACTGAGAGCTTCTGTTGAGCTTCTTGTCCACCAGCACCCCCAAGTCTCTCTCCTCAGGGCTGCTTTCCAGCCAGTCCCTGCCCAGCCTGGATTTGTGCCTGGGATTGCCTCGACCCAGATGCAGGACCCTGCCCTTGCTCTTGTTGAACCTCAGGAGGTTGGCTTGTGCCCAGCTCTCCCTTCTAAAATCCTTTCCTGAAAAGCCACTATTTCCAAAGCTTTGCAGAAGTGGTCCTCACAGCTATGGACAATCCATGGCTTTCCAAGCAGTGTGGTCAGAAGCAGCTCTTCTTCACTAGCCCTTCTCTAGAAAACCTGAAGAGAGAATTTGCACTGAGGAAGACTGAGACAAGGAAAAGGAACCCAAAAAAAGCAAGAACAAAACCTAATGTCTGAGCAGAACATTTTGCTGCCCCACTTCTGCCTAGAAAATCACAGAGTCAAACAACTCCTCTGGTGTGCTGGGCTTATTAATCAAAATGCTTTTATTACAGCTGTACAGCAAGGGAAGAGGCCAGCAGGCAATGCCTACAGCCTTACAAGCCTAGGTGGGAACAAAATGCCTCTCCTAGCACCTCTGCAGCTGTAGTCACAGGGCTCAGCATATGTGTTCCCCTGGCACTGCTGTGGGGCTGCAGCTATGTTTCCCCATAAACCATGGTGGCATTAATGCAGAAAGACCATGCAGAGCTCTGTGATCTGCACTGTCTTAGAAGAAACTGAAAAATCTGAGCATGAGGCAAACCACCACTGGAAGGATTTAAAGGCTGGGAAGGAGGAACTGCTTCCAGTGAGAAATTTGGTGGGTGGGATTTGTTTGGCTTATCAAAGAGAAGACCAAGGGTTACTTGATTACAGGGTATTAAGCACCTCCATGGAGAGAAAATACCAGTCATAAAGGGCTCTTTAATCTAGCAGAGAAAGGCTTAACAAGAACCCGTGTCTGGAAGCTAAAGCCAGACAACTTCAAATAGAAAATACAGCTCAGACTTTCAACAGTAGGAGCAAACTGGCACAGGATGCAATGGATTCCTCAGTCCACCTTGAAAATCGTTGCACATCTGCCTCCAGTCATAACAGGAGCCAGCCCTGCCAGGAGCACTGCTGACACCCTTCCCCTCCACGCTCAGCAGAGCCTGAGCTGCAGGACTTGGTGCTGAAGGGAGAGAGAGCTGACCTCCCGCAGCCACCTTGTGAAAGAGCCCCCGGCTACAGCTGTGCCCCCTTCAAGGGGCAAGGTACCCCTGTGCAAGGTACCTAGATGAGACACAAGAAGTGAGGATTAGTTCCTTCTACAGAAGGAGGGGAAAAATGATTGCAACTATTGAACAGACAAGTTTGGAGCCAGCATTCATTAGAGAGAATTCATTTTTACTGCCACCGATTTTGACATTGCACCTGCAGAGCAAGATTCAAAGAGTACTCAAGGAAGATTTAAAGAGAGGGCTTTGGCTACTGCTTTGTAAAGCATTTGGCATCCCTGCAATGTTTGGGATTCTTCCTTCTGTCTGACTAATTGCTTCTATTTCCTGCTTTCTTTGGAACTGCTGTGTTCTGCATTGCTGGAATCTGAAATATTGTTTCATGGAACATTATTGCATTTATGCATACCACAGACTCCAGAGATGCTGGACTTCTTTCTGTTCTTCTGCTCCAGCTCTGGAAACAGTTATTTCCCAGCTCCAACAAATATCAACAACCTAAAGAAAAAAAAAAACACCAAAAAGCTTCAAGCTTGTCTAAAAATGTTTAAACACCAACTGTTTTCCTTTACTAGCTAGAAGGAAAAACAACAACAACAACAGCAGAAGTGTCTTCAGTTTGCAAATACATATGAACACATTGCTGACAGCATCCCAAAGACCCATTTTGTTCAATAAACAGTAATGAAACATGATGTTTCTCTGCTCACACTGGCTGCCTGCATGGTTCTGTGCTTCAGCAGCTTGGGGAGGAGGGGAAAAAACCCAAACAAAACGACAAACTTTGATGGCCAGTTCACATCTAATCATGGAATCATAGAATCAGCCAGGCTGGAAAAGACTTTGGAGATCATCAAGTCCAACTTATTACCTAATACCTAACACCTCCTGACAACTAAACCATGGCTCCAAGTGCCACATCCAAGCCTTTTTTGAACACCTCCAGGGATGGTGACTCCACCACCTCCCTGGGCAGCACATTCCAATGGCCAACCTCTCTTTCTGGTAAGAACTTTCTCCTCACCTCCAGCTTAAACTTCCCCTGGCACAGCTTGAGACTGTGTCCCCTTGTTCTGGTGCTGGTGGTGGTTGCCTTCTTAATTTCCTTCAGCTGAAAGAAAAGTCCTGGAAGCAAAGCAAAGAACTTGGAAATTGCAGGTTTACCCTCACCCTGCACTGATCAAGAGTCAGGTCCATTATCACACAGGCAGTTTGTCTTTTACTGAGAAAAAGGAGGGGATATAATATTACATTTCAGGAAACACTGATTTTTGGTTTAGTGCTGGAACTCTCCAGGGAAGTCATTCTGCCCTGTACTCAGCACTGGTTAGGCCACTCCATGAGTACTGTGTCCAGTTCTGGGGCACTCAGTTCAGGAAAGATGTTGAGTTGCTGGAACGTGTCCAAAGCTGGGGAGGGGTCTGGAGCACAGCCCTGTGAGGAGAGGCTGAGGGAGCTGGGGTTGCTTAGCCTGGAGAGGAGGAGGCTCAGGGGAGACCTCATTGCTCTCTACAACTACCTGAAGGGGGATTGTAGCCACGAGGGAGTTGGTCTCTTCTCCCAGGCAACCAGCACCAGAACAAGAGGACTCAGTCTCAAACTCTGCCAGGGGAGGTTTAGACTGGATGGTAGGAAGAAATTCTTCCCAGCAAGAGAGATTGGCCATTGGGATGTGCTGCCCAGGGAGGTGGTGGAGTCACCATCACTGGAGGTATTTAAAAAGAGCCTGAATGAGGCAGTTGGTGCCATGGTTTAGTTGATTAGATGGTGTTGGGTGATAGGTTGGACTCAGTGATCTCTCAGGTCATTTCCAACCTGGTTAATTCTGTGTTCTGTATTCAGAAAACTCCTCTGGAAATTCCACTTGTAGATACCTCCCTATCCCCAGCCAGTGTCAGGCTGCAACCTGCACACATGTGTTTTGCAGTCTTTGTCTCGACCTCATATTCAGGAAGGTTCTCTGCTCTCTTGCCTTTGCATCCTTTTCCCCACACAGCACTTCTATTCTCATCATCAATGGTTGATAAATAGCTAACCAGGGGATTGGACATTAGGACCTCCCTTTCCATCTGGGCTGCATGCTACTTCACAGGCCCAGCTAAATCTTTATTAGATTTGGGTGCAGAATATTGATTTAGGTAGATGAGGTCGTTGTAACCTCATCTCAAAGAGAAAGGAAGCAGGAGAAGCCAAATGTAATTCAGCTGTTATTTTCTGTAGCAGTGCAAGTCAGGGAGGGGGGGAGAGGGGGGAAAGTCCAAACAAAACCCAAAATGTGCCCACTTAGAAACATCCTAACTGGATCCTACCGCAAATGCAATGCTCTCACAGGCACCTGAAGGCAACAGACCTGAGACAGGGTGTAAAATTTAGGAGGAGCCTTCCCAGTTTAGCACTGCAGAATAGGTGGTAGGTGCTGGTAGGGACACAATGTTAATGAAATGCCAGGCTGTTCCCACAGCACAGTGACATCTATTTATAGAATAAGAACACTTTGCCTGAGATATACTGATAAGAAAAGGACAGCTTTTGCTTAAGGTATTTTTACTCCTTGTTAAATGGCCACATCAGCACCTGCAGGTCTAATAAAAGCAAAGCCCAGGCTTTGCACTGAGTACTTTTGTACATCCTGTCAGAGGTAACTTCAGCAGAGAAATCTCCCAGAAAGGCTGGCAGCCAGGGCTGGTCCCTCTACGAGGCTTCAACAGGTTGTCACCACTTACAATCCCATGGATGTGAACACAAAGGGTGTATATGAGTTCCAAAAAGGACTGCACAAACATGTGGAAAAGAAACCTGGATATATTTCGAGTCCTGTGTCCAGTTCTGGGCCTCTCAGTTTAGGAAGGATGTTGACTTGCTGGAACGAGTCCAGAGAAGGGCAACGAAGTTGGTGAGGGGCTTGGAACACAGCCCTATGAGGAGAGACTGAGGGAGCTGGGGTTGCTTAGCCTGGAGAGCAGGACACTCAGGGGTGACCTTATTGCTGTCTACAACTACCTGAAGGGAGGTTGTAAACAGGCAGAGGTTGGTCTCTTCTCCCAGGCAGCCAGCACTAGAACAAGTGGTGCATGGATGGCTGTAACAGTGGTGCATGGATGGCTACAACAGTGGTGCATGGATGGCTACAAGAGTGGTGCATGTATGGCTGTAACAGTGGTGCATGGATGGCTACAAGAGTGGTGCACGGATGGCTGCAGCAGTGGTGCATGGATGGCTGCAACAGTGGTGCATGGATGGCTGCAACAGTGGTACATGGATGGCTACAAGAGTGGTGTATGGATGGCTACAAGAGTGGTGTATGGATGGCTGTAACAGTGGTACATGGATGGCTACAAGAGTGGTGTATGGATGGCTGCAACAGTGGTACATGGATGGCTGCAAGAGTGGTGCATGGATGGCTGCAACAGTGGTGCATGGATGGCTACAAGAGTGGTGCATGGATGGCTGCAAGAGTGGTGCATGGATGGCTGCAACAGTGGTGCATGGATGGCTGTAACAGTGGTGTATGGATGGCTGCAAGAGTGGTGCATGGATGGCTGCAACAGTGGTGCATGGATGGCTGTAACAGTGGTGTATGGATGGCTGCAACAGTGGTGCATGGATGGCTACAAGAGTGGTGCATGGATGGCTGCAGCAGTGGTGCATGGATGGCTGCAACAGTGGTGCATGGATGGCTGCAGCAGTGGTGCATGGATGGCTGCAACAGTGGTGCATGGATGGCTGTAACAGTGGTGTATGGATGGCTACAACAGTGGTGCATGGATGGCTGCAGCAGTGGTGCATGGATGGCTACAAGAGTGGTGTATCCATCTTTACCTGCAGCCTAGTCCATGTATGGGTGAGGGTGTGCCCAGGCAGAGGACAGCACTAATGTGGTTGCTCTGCTCCTGGTGATCCACTAGCAGCTCTGTACCTCCTTCTCCTCCTCTCCTCATAGTGGTCTTCAGACCTGTCCTTCCCAGCTTCACCAGACAGCTCACAGCTGTACATTCTGTGATTCTGTTGTGTTGAGATGTGGTGCTTGGGGATATGGTTTAGGGGTGAGCTTTGTACAGAATGTCAATGGTTGGACTTGATCCCGGGGGTCTTATCCAACCTGAATGATTCTGTGATTCTAAACAGATGTGACTCCAAGCTGAGCACCTGCCTCTGGAATAAAGTGCCAACTACAGCTCAGCACCTGCTTGGCCATCCCCTCCTGAGCCCCACAAGCATTTCTCTCTTCCTTCTCTGTTTTGGGGAACATAACCCAGGGGAGCAAATTAGAACATCAGTATCAGTACATCAGTATTCCTAAGGTTGGAAGGGACCTCAAAGATCATCGAGTCTAACCTGTCACCACAGACCTCATGACTAGAGTAGGGAGGACACTATTGCCCACTGCAGGCTTGAACTCACGACCTTCCCATTAAGGGTCTGATGCACTACCAACTGAGCCACTATTGCACCAGGAAGCAGGGCACTTGGTGAAGCTCAGAAGGGACTTGTGTATTGTGTGCCTAATCCTTGGGCATTTGAGGATTCCCATCCTAAACCCACATCCCGAGCCAGACAAAAGCCATTTTCACCTGGGCACAGGCTTGTTGTTCACTCCTAATGCACCATGACAGGCTGCTGGCCCTTTACAAATCACAGCTCTTTGATCTTCTCATTCTAAAGAAATATGAAACTCAGGGCTGCTGGTTGTGTCCAGGGGCTGTCAAATGCTGCTAATCTCCCTCCCTTTCATGTGCCACCCAGCTGGTGTTTACCTCTGTGGCCATCTTCTGCTGTGGAATACCAAAATCACTGAGCAGCAGAGCTGCCATCAGGGGGCTTGGGTTGCCCGCAGAACTCCAGCAAGACCTCAGCCAGTTCACAGCTGAGTCTGCACCAGCAAGCAGATGAATCTGGTTACCTGGAAGAGTGCCAGGCTGGCAGCACAGCCCCCTCCTGCAGTGCCACAGCAATGGCCAACAGGCAGCCTGGAAACTCAACAGTGCCAGATCCAAACTATTTATTTAGTCCCCTGCTTCACCTGATGTGGCCAATGGTGGTAGGAGTGCTCCTTTACTTCTTCTCATCCACAAATCACCAGCTCATCTGTGCATGACAACAGCCACACAGGTGTCTCTGTCTTTGTTTTATGGTAAGGAAAAACGTGACAGAGAGCATCAAGAAAAGTGTGACCAGCAGGTCTAGGGAGGTTCTTCTACCTCTTTACTCTGCCCTGGTGAGACCACACTTGGAATACTGTGGCCAGTTTTGGGCTCCCCAGTTCAAGAAAGACCTGCTGGAGACAATCCAACAGAGAGACACAGGATTGATTAGGGGACTTGAGCATCTCCCCTGTGAAGAGAGACTGAGAGCCCTATCTAGAAAGGTTCATGAAATCAATAAGGTTGGAAAAGATCTGAGAGATCATCAAGTCCAACCTATCACCTAATACCTAACACCTCATGACCTCAATAAACAGTAATGAAACATGATGTTTCTCTGCTCACACTAGCTGCCTGCATGGTTCTGTGCTTCAGCAGCTTGGGGAGGAGGGGAAAAAACCCAAACAAAACAACAAACTTTGATGGCCAGTTCACATCTTATCATGGAATCATAGAATCGACCAGGTTGGAAAAGACCTCAGAGATAGAATCATAGAATCAACCAGGTTGAAAAAGACCTCAGAGATCATCAAGTCCAACCTATTACTTAATATCTAACACCTCCTGACAACGAAACCATGGCTTCAAGTGTTACATCCAAGCCTTTTTTGAATACCTCCTGTGATGGTGAGTCCACCACCTCCCTGGGCAGCACATCCCAGTGGCCAATTCCTCCTTCTGGGAAGAACTTTCTCCTCATCTTGAGCCTAAACTTCCCCTGGCACAGCTTGAGACTGTGTCCTCTTGTTCTGGTGCTGGTTGCCTGGGAGAAGAGACCAACCCCCACTTGTCTGCAACCTCTTTTCAGGCTGAAGTTGCACACCAGCTGTGTGCTGGCTGTGAGCTGCATGCTCAAGGGAATGGCCATTGTCTAGTGAAGAAGGTAAGGGGGAAGCTGTGAAATGAAAGGTTTTCTGTTTGACCTAGCAAGGATCTTGCTGCAAAGCTCCACTCCCTCACCCAAGCTCAATTCTCTCTCACTGGGCTTCACTGCCACTACAGCCAGAATTTCCTTTTTGCCTCATTAGCCAGAGCAGTAGCTTGCTGTTTCCAGGCTTTGCTAACGCTTCCTTACTTCTCCCCATCCATAATGCTCCATCAGACATCCCCACGCTTCACAGAGAATATAATGAAGAAAAATGCACATTCAACAGAGTTTGCTGAGACCTCCACTTGCTCTGCTACTCTCTGTTTTGCTCTTTGTGAACTCCTGAAACAGTTCTGCCAGGCAGTACCGACTCTGCAGCATGCAGAGATTTGGGATTGTTTGGCCTGGAGATGAGGAGGCTCGGGGGAGACCTCGGTGCTCTCTACAACTACTTGAAGAGAGGTTGTAGCTAGGTGGGGGTTGGTCTCTTCTCTCTAGCAATCAGCACCAGAACAAGAGGACAGAGTCTCAAGCTGTGCCAGGGGAAGTTTAGGCTCAAGGTGAGGAGAAAGTTCTTCCCAGAGAGAGTCGTTCACCATGGGAATGTGCTGCCCGGGGAGGTGGTGGAGTCACCGTCCCTGAAGGTGTTCAAGTGGGGATTGGACGTGGCACTTGGTGCCATGGTCTAGTCATGAGGTCTGTGGTGACAGGTTGGACTCGATGATCTTTGAGGTCTCTTCCAGCCTTGGTGATACTGTGATACTGTGATGCCATCACCATATCAATATATGCCACCAGGATTCCCAGGGGAAATACCCCTGTCTCCTCCTTCCCCCAAATGATCAATGGTTACCAATCTTCTGTCTTTTGTAAATTCTTCCAGGAAGAAATCCTTGCAGGAGAAGTTTGCAGAGATCTGAAGTGTATCAAGAGGAGTGTGCCCAGCAGATCCAGGGAGGTTCTCCTCCCCCTCTACTCTGCCCTGCTGAGACCTCACCTGGAATACTGCATCCAGTTCTGGGCTCCCCAGTCCAGGAGGGACAGGGATCTGCTGGGGAGAGTCCAACAGAGAGCTACAAGGATGATTAAGGGACTGGAGCAGTGCCTTATGAGGAGAGGCTGAGGGACCTGGGGCTGTTTAGTCTGGAGAGGAGAAGACTGAGAGGGGATTTAATCAATATCTGAGGGCTGGGGGTCAGGAGGGAGGGGACAGGCTCTGCTCACTTGCTCCCTGTGATAGGACAAGGGACAAGGGATGTAAACTACAGCTCAGGAGGTTCCACCTCAACATGAGGACAAACTTCTTCACTGTGAGGGTCACAGAGCACTGGAACAGGCTCCCCAGAGAGGTGGTGGAGTCTCCTTCTCTAGAGACTTTCAAGACCCATCTGGATGTGTTCTTATGTGACCTGTGCTGGATTCTATGGTCCTGCTTTGGCAGGGGGGTTGGACTCATGATCTCCAGAGGTCCCTTCCAACCCCTGACACCTTGTGATCCTGTGATGTTAAGGACCCATGAGAAGTAGCACAGTGTGTAGGATGTTGGGGCTATGAGAGCATCCTCCCCTCTCCTGCAGGTATAGCTGCTAGAGCTCAGGGTCAAACAGGTCTGATCTTGACAGTGGTTCACAGACTAACATCCCAGCCTGCCTTCAGCTCATCCCTGTGCCCATAAACAGGCACAGCTTTCTGGTTTGGGGGGTACCTGCCAGCCTGGGGAATTCCTGCAGCTCCTGTCCCCTGGATGGCTACCACCCCATGCACTTGCCTACAGCTCCTGAACTCCTTCCTCTCCCTTACTGCCAGAGAGATCTTGGGAGATCCAAGTGCCTCAGACCCACACATTTAAATCTGCTTTTACATCTAGGTCCAAGTCCTGTTCCCCAATTCTTCCCCAAGACAATGGCAGCACTTTCCTGTCTCACAGCACTGAGAAGTTCATCACTGAGGTGCTAAAAGCACACCTTGAGGGGGACCTGCCCCAGACTGTAGTCCTGGTCATGACTCCAGGACACTTGCACAGCAGGAATGGTCTCAGTTCCTGCATATATCACAGTTTCCATGAGTGGTCTCTGCCTGCTCCCATGCTGGCAGCACAGCAAACACATCAGAAGCACACCACTGTTAACAACTTCCCATGGAAGATACAAAGCAGAGCTGCAGGCAGCAATTTAGCCACTAAAGCAGCAACTAAAAATGCAGAGCATGGGCACCACCAAATACCAAGTGACACAGATCTGAGGAACCAACCAGCACACAAGTCTGGCAAAGCTTGAGCCAAAACCACTTTCCAGTGTGACCAGGCTCCCGCTGCAGCCAGCCAGTGCTCCCCAGCAAGCTCACGCAAAGGTTACACTGTCCTACACATCTGTGCTGATGAATGACTGTGAGGGATCCTCATGTCCACCTTGACAGCCCTCCATGAGCTCCAGGCTCTCTGCAGGCTTGTGTGCTCACCTAGCACTACAACTGCACTTATTTCTCAGGGATTCACTTTAAACCAGCTTTAGCTTTAGTCAGTGCCTTCCCCTGGATAGCACAAATAAATCAGCAAGAAACCAGAAGAAACAGTCTCTGCTCATCACAGGAGTGGTTCATCAAGCCTGAGGTTTGCTCAGGCCTGAGGTTTGCCCAGGCCTAAGGTTTGCCCAAGCCTTCAGTGCTGCTATCACAAAGAAGTTAATGAAGCTGGAGGTGGGGAGATTCAGGCTGGATGTGAGGAGGAAGTTCTTCCCCATGAGAGTGGTGAAACCCTGGAATGGGTTGACCAGGGAGGTGGTTGAGGCCCCGTCCCTGGAGGTGTTTAAACCCAGGCTGGATGAGGCTCTGACCAGCCTGATCTAGTGTGGGGTGTCCCTGGCCATGGCAGGGGGGTTGGAACTAGATGATCCTTGTGGTCCCTTCCAACCCTGACTGGTAGATACTATGATACTATGATACTAAGTTCAAGAGGGGATTGGACGTGGCACTTGGAGCCATGGTTTAGTTAGTCAGGAGGTGTTGGGTGACAAGTTGGACTTGATGATCTCTGAAGTCTTTCCCAACCTTATTGATTCTATGATCCTAAGAGACCAGGCTCTCCTCTCATTTTCCTTTTGTTCTTTTCTCTTCATTTCATCAGTATTTCCCTGTTCCTGGATGGGCAAACTGCAGTGCTCTCTGCAAGTCCTGTCCTGCATAAACACACTGAAGGATGACAACCCCCCCCTATGTCTAAGAAAAGAAGATAACACTATGTTTGTGTCTGCATAGCAGCAAAGGGAGGTGCTGTGGGCAGTCCTGTTCCTCTGAGTTCACACTGGACACATGTCTGGTCCACATGGATACAGCTGAACATGTGCATGAGTTTGGAGTTAAGGGTTCCCTGGGCACTCAGAAAGGGAAACTGGTATTCCCTACATGCTTGGGAAGAGATTGAGCATGCAGTTAACCACCAATGTGCACAGCTTGCTCTCTCCCCACCACCATTTGTCCAAAGAAGCCTTGGAGTCACTGCTGCCAAGAAAGCAGAGACATTTCAAAGGAGTCACATGCAGATTAAGCAGCATTTATGTTGGCTTCAGAAAAAGTCAACACAAGCTGATCTTAGAGCCCCAGACACTCAGGGCCTCCTGCTGCCTTTTCTTTGGCAACAAACAGAGACCAGAATCTCTGAGCAACCTGATCTAGTGTGGGGTGTCCCTGCCCATGGCAGTGGGGTTGGAACTGGATGATCCTTGAGGCCCCTTCCAACCCTAACAATTCTGTGATTCTGTGTTCCCATTCCTCACCATTGGGCACCTCAGGTTGGCTGACTGCTTGGCCCAGGCACAAAACCAATGGCATCTGCAGCTAGATTGTACTTGAGGCCACCTGGTCTGGGGATGCACTGTTGGCTCTCACTCAGAACACAGCATTTCCTAAAGTGCTGCAAGCTGGGGTAAGTGAGGGGGATTACTGCACACCAATCACCAGCAGGCCCTCCTTCATTCCCAACCTGTGCTCTGTATTCCTAACTACCCTCATCAGACACCTTCTCCTTCAACATATAGACAGATCTCAACTTGTGGCCCAAAGACATGTGGGAATCCTGGTATGATTCTGCAGATGGTAATTAAGAGAAGCCAGTCTATTGTTAATGGGCTTAAATTAGCTCTGTGGGGACCCACATGCACTGGAAAGGTTTATTAATAAGATTTTGTAAAAGCCTTGAGACAGACATTCACTGCACAGTAGAGATCAGTCTCCAGGATGGACTGAAGTCAGCTGAGCCACCTCCTTGGCCCCAAGCCCCTCTCCTGCAGACAGCACACCCTCCTTGTGCTGCATCTGTGCCCTCCCACGCTGACCAGCTCCATGTCTGACGACCTCCTGCTGTGCTGACCTGACAGATTTTCAGCCTTCTACTGCTGGATCCTTGCCCTTTGCCAAAATACAGAGCACCAAGTTTGGAGTTTGACCCTTAGCCCCCATAGCTACACCAAGAACATGCCCAACGGAGATGGAAAAGGACTTTCAAGCCCCATCTGGATGTGTTCCTGTCCAACCTGTGCTGGATTCTATGGTCCTGCTCTGGCAGGGGGGTTGGACTTGGTGATCTCCAGAGGTCCCTTCCAACCCCTAAGCTCCTGAGAGCCTGTCATCCTGTGATCACAGCTGCAGAAAATCATTGTATGAACCAAACCCTGAGTTCTGCTGCAACTAGGCTGACATAATGCAGAGAGGAGATCTCCAAGTGTCATCAGACCAGAGGCTGCAGAAGCCTGGCACAACATTGCTTCAAATCTTCAACTCTATACTTGTTTCTTCCTCTACCACAGCCAGCTTCAGATGTATGCATATGAATCCCACATTCCTGCCTCACTCCTCCCCTTCCCAAGGGGGCCTAGGCAGCAGAAGCTTGTATGTAACATTTTAGAAGCCCCAAATCCCAACCACAACTGCTGGAACCAGCCTAGGGACACACTTCCAAGCTCATTTGTACCCAAACACATACATAGTTGCCTAGATCCCTCCTGTCTCTATTAGCAGCAGCACATAGCAAAACATCTACCAGGTGTAATTCTCATGCACTTCTGACAGTGCTGGATGCAAGCAGTCCTCATGGATCTGCAGTTGTAAGGCAGATGATTAAAAGCCTGCAGCCCAGATTTGTTGCTGTATTTGTTTAAACAGCACCTGCCTGGGAGCACACTTCTCTGCAACCTGAATTGCCATCTGAGGCAGGATCTGACCCTGACAAATACCATTTCACTCCCTGAGCTCCTGGAGCGACTCATTTTCCACTGCTTCACCAGGGACCACAGTATCACAGTATCACCAAGGTTGGAAGAGACCTCAAGGATCATCTAGTCCAACCTGTCACCACAGACCTCATGACTAGACCATGGCACCAAGTGCCACGTCCAATCCCCTCTTGAACACCTCCAGGGATGGTGACTCCACTACCTCCCTGGGCAGCACATTCCACTGGCTAATGACTCTCTCAGTGAAGAACTTTCTCTCCACCTCAAGCCTAAACCTCCCCTGGCACAGCTTGAGACTGTGTCCCCTTGTTCTGGTGCTGGTTGCCTGGGAGAAGAGACCAACCCCTTCCTGGCTACAACCACCTATCAGGTACAGCTATCAGGTAGCTGTAGAGGGCAATGAGGTCACCCCTGAGCCTCCTCGTCTCCAGGCTAACACCGATGTGTTTCCCTCCCTGCTGGATCCTGAAGAGCATACTCTATCTCCTGGTGAAGAGTCCCTGGGTTGAAGTTGCTTTGGGATTCACAGAATCACGGAGTGTTAGGAGTTGGAAGGGACCTCTAGAGATCAAGTCAAAACCCCCTGCCAGAGCAGGATCATCCAGGGCAGGTCACACAGAGATGCACCCAGGCTTACTATGTCTGGCAGGTTATTATCATGCACCTCTGTCACAGAATCATTGACTTGTTGGGGTTGTAAGTGACCTCAAGGATCACCCAGTTCCAACCCCCCAGCCATGGGCAGGGACGCCTCACACTGCATCAGGCTACTCAGAGCCACATCCAGCCTGGACGTGTGGCCATGTCTTGCCAAATGCATTCGGGCCCCTCCTAAACGTCATTAAAGTCTAGTTAATAAATAAATAAATACGACAAATATAATCTGCATTTATTATCCGACTCAGGAGAGCTTGCAGACGGGGAGCTATCCTCCAGCGGGGCTGTTCTCCTCTAAGAGTAGGAAAGCGACGAGCACTACCCAGCTGTTTGGGGCCGGTGATGTTCCCACTGGTCGGAAAGCATCGCCCCTGGCTTCTGCCTGTCATTAGTCAGCGCTAATACCCTCGCCTGGGCTGTGGAGAAGTCGCGTTCTGACAGCTCGCCCTTGCGAGCAGCCCTCCCCGGGAGACGCAACGCCCCCGCCCCAAGCTGGCCTCCCATTCATCTCCGGCGAAAGGCACCCGGGCCGTACACTGGGAGCTCTTTATCTCAGGGCGGCAGACTGAGCGGGGTTTAATTGCCGTGCATGAGCCTTGTTTTCGACACAAGGTGCTTCCTGGTGGCTCTGTTTGCAAACACCGTGCTGTTACACCGCCCCATCCCGCCCCCCGAGGGCACAAACAATCCGCTGAAACCCGGCGGCCGTCTGCATACGGGCAAGAAGTCGTGCAACGGTCCCTTCAGCACGGCACGGTATCAAGGGCAGCCTTAACACCTGCTTCGCGGCGAGGCAGCAGGCTCTGCTGGGTCAGCTCAGTTCGGTTCACTCCTATTCTTTCCTTCTTCCTTCTTTTCTCTAACCTGGGAGTCTGTAAACATCACTCTCAACCCCTCTGCAGGGGAGCAACAAGACAGCGAGGAGTTCCTCCTGCCCAGCACGAAAAGGATGCCTGTCAAAAAAGAATTACAGAGAAGGAAGAGAGGAGATGGGGGAAAAGGGGAGAAGGGGGAAGAGGGGAGAAGGGGGAAGAAGGGAGAAGGGGGAAGAAGGGAGAAGGGGGAAGAATGGAGAAGGAGGAAGAATGGAGAAGGAGGAAGAGGAGAGGAGGGGGAAGAATGGAGAATAGGGAAGAGGGGAGAAGGGGGAATAGGGGAGAGGGGGGAAGAAGGGATAAGGGAAGAGGGGAGAAGGGGGATAAGGGAAGAGGGGAGAAGGGGGAAGAGGGGAGAGGGGGGAAGAAGGGATAAGGGAAGAGGGGAGAAGGGGGATAAGGGAAGAGGGGAGAAGTGGGAAAAGGGGAGAAGGGGGAAGAGGGGAGGAGGGGGAAGAGGGGAGGAGGGGGAAGAGGGGAAGAGGGGGAAGAGGGGAGGAGGGGGAAGAAGGGAGAAGGGGGAAGAGGGGAGAAGGGGGAAGAAGGGAGGAGGGGGAAGAAGGGAGGAGGGGGAAGAGGGGAGGAGGGGGAAGAGGGGAGGAGGGGGAAGTGGGGAGAAGGGGGAAAAGGGAGAAGGGGGAAGAGGGGAGAGGGGAGAAGGGGGAAGAAGGGAGGAGGGGGAAGAAGGGAGGAGGGGGAAGAAGGGAGAAGGGGGAAGAGGGGAGAAGGGAGAAGAGGGGAGAAGGGAGAAGAGGGGAGAAGGGAGAAGAGGGGAGGAGGGAGAAGAGGGGAGGAGGGGGAAGAGGGGAGAGGGGGAAGAAGGGAGAAGGGGAAAGAGGGGAGAAGGGGGGAGAAGGGAGAAGGGGAAAGAGGGGAGAAGGGGGAAGAGGGGAGAAGGGGGAAGATGGGAGAAGGGGGAAGAGGGGAGAAGAAAGGGGAAAAGGGGAGGAGAAGGGAGAAGGGAGAAGGGGGAAGAGGGGGGAAGGGGGAAGAGGGGAGAAGGGGGAAGAGGGGAGAAGGGAAGGGCTCAACCTTGCATATCCTTACACACTTGAGTCACTCCCAGCATCTCCTGGCCCTACTGAAATCAACAAAACTGATGAATGGAATGAAATCAGTAATTACCCATGTGCTCAATTATTTGCAGAACTGGGGGCTAAGTGCTTCATTTTTAGCTTCCCACTTGAAAATGTTGGTTCTGATGGGGTGTGCATCACTCTGTGCTCGGTCCCACAAGGAACAGCGTGGTCTGGCCTGATTAAGAACAAGCACTTAAGGAAGTATTTATCTTCAAGCATATGAATAAGCACATTGACTGAAGGCTGCATTGCCTGGGTGGGTTAGCATGCTCAGGACCTTGCAGGATGGGACCCCTCAGCACAGGTATTAGGGGTAACCTAACTCCAGGTGGGGAGCAGAGCTCAAATCCCAGAGCTGCCTGAGGCAGTGCACAGGTTGCTGGGCACCCCAGGCTTCCCTGGCTGTTGCCCAGCAGTACAGTGGGTGAACCAGGAGCCCTGTCAGAGCTGAGGATCACACAAGATCACACACAGGATGTTAGGGCTTGGAAGAGACCTCTGGAGATCTTTGACTCCAACTGTCTGCCAGAGCAGGACCATAGATCTAGCACAGGTCACACAGGAACATCCAGATGGGTCTGGAAAGTCTCCAGAGAAGGAGACTCCACAACCTCTCTGGGCAGCCTGCTCCAGGGTTCTATGACCCCTACAGTAAAGAAGCTCTTCCTCATGTTGTCAGAGCTGAGGATCCCTTCCTGGGTGGCATCTGAGTTTAACTGTGGCAGGGGGTGCAGAGAGGCCGTGCTGGGATTTAAAAAGCAGCTGCAAATGTCCTCTGTAATTACCTCAGTGAAAGACTTCTCACTCAGAAGCACATCTCTCATTTAACATTGGCCACAACTCCCACTCCACAGCCACAGCCTGGTTCTGGGAAAGCCAAGGCACAGCCAGGGACTGAGGCAGTGCAGATGTCCAGGGAGCCGAGGGGAGAGAATGGAGGGGAGCAGAGGAGAGGGAGCCTCCCTCACTGCCAGGCTGGGAGAAGCACAGAGCAAGAGTGAGGGCCCTAGAGAGGGACTTGCAGCCTCTCTGCACTTCTCTTTCTGCCTCCTGTTTGGCCAGGCTGAGGAGCTCCTGGGACAGGGCCTGTGCATGAGATCCAGCTCCAGCCAGGCTTGGGCTGCCTGGGATGAAGCCTCCGATAGTGGCTTGCTTCCAACAAGAACTCCTTTTAGGCCCTTTAGGACACAAAATAATGACAACACACTCCTTGGCAAGAGAAAACATCCCCCTGGGCCTGTGTAAAATTAGCAGACTGCTGCCTGTCCCACTTTCACTCCTGCTATATGGGGCAGCCTGCCTTATTAAAACCCTGGACTCATTGCAAGGTCCTTTGCCTTCCCCCTTGCAAGGGGAGCCTGGGGTCAGTCAGGCTGCTTCTCCTGGTGGTGCCAAAGACTCCTGCACGCCACCCTGGGAAGGCAGTGGGAGAGGACAGAGCAAGCCAGGCAGAGGTGGAGAAGGTATAGGCTGCCCTGGTGTCTACAGGGGAGGAAGAGGGGGGACACACCCTATCTTGGTACAAGAGACCCCCAGGCAGTGAGGACTGTGGGACACAGGACAGCTTGGCCTCTCCAAGGAGAAGAATATAAACCATAGCTGCCCTCCACCCTTCAGAGCCTCTGGGAGCAGCCTGGGAAGCCAGCAGGGACTAAAACTGGGTAGATTGAGACTGGAAGCTAGGAAGAAGTTCTTCCCCATGAGGGTGGTGAGACACTGGGACAGGTTGCCCAGGGAGGCGGTGGAAGCCTCATCCCTGGAGGTTTATGAAGGCCAGGCTGGAGGTAGCTGTGAGCAAACTGTGTCCCATGGCAGGGACAACTGGATGATCCTTGAGGAAGTCCCTTCCAACCCTAACAATTCTTTGATTCTATGATTCTATGACTAGTGCTCAGCAAGGGGCTGTCCCTCTGTCCTAAACACACAGAGGCCTGGAAGCACAGCACATCTTAACAGGAGAATTCCTTGAAAGTGGCATCATTACCATAACCAAATATCAGTGTAAAACACAACCTCTACCCAGGAGCTCAGAGCAGATCAGTCCCTTGAGAGCTGTTATCTGCCCAGGTGAAAACCTCCTGTAATGATTCCCCAGGGGGAGGGAAGTTGAGAGCTACAAAGAGAGATTTTTTTAGTCAGTGCAGAAGAAAAATCCTGGGGAACCTGCAACATCCAAGGAGCAACCTGCATGGAAAAGGGGAGGTAACCTCCAAACACATCTACAAGTGATGTGACTGTACACTTTAAAGACACTCAAGGAGTGGAAATCTCACATCAATTAGCAAAGACCTCACAAATGAGCTCTTTCATAACATCACATAGCCTGTTCTTGCCCTCCAAACAACACACAACCTGCTTTGATATTATTTTATCTTCCAGTGTGTGCAGTGAGTGTGGTGAGACTCTGATCACAGGCTCACAGGATGTTAGGGCTTGGAAGGGACCTCTGGAGATCATCAAGTCCAACCCCCAGGAGGACCATAGAATCCAGCACAGGTAGCACAGGAACACATGCAGATGGGTCTGGAAAGCCTCCAGAGAAGGAGACTCCACAACCCCTTTGGGAAGCCTGTTCCAGTGCTCTGTGACCCTCAAAGTGAAGAAGTTCCTCCTCCTGTTGAGGTGGAACCTCCTGTGCTGGAGTTTATATCCATTGCCCCTTGTCCTATCCCAGGGTGCAAGTGAGCAGAGCCTGTGCCCTCCCTCTTGAACCCCAGCCCTCAGATATTTATAGACGTTGATTAAATCCCCTCTCAGTCTTCTCCTCTCCAGACTAACCAGCCCCAGGGCTCTCAGCCTCTCATAGGGCAGTGCTGCAATCCCTTCATCATCATCCTTGTAGCCCTCCCTTGGACTCTCTCCAACTCTCTCCCTGTCCCTCCTGAACTGGGGAGCCCTGAACTGGATGCAGTATTCCAGGTGAGGTCTCAGCAGGGCAGAGTAGAAGGGGAGGAGAACCTCCCTGGATCTGTTGGACACACTCCTCTGCACCCCAGGATCCCATTGGCCTTCCTGGCCCCCAGGGCACATTGCTGTCCCATGCAGAGCTTGTTGCCCACCAGCACTCCCAGGTCCTTCTCCCCAGGGCTGCTCTCCAGCAGGTCACCTCCCAACCTGTACTGGTGCAGGTTATTCTTCCTTCCCAGATGAAGGACTCTGCACTTATCCTTGTTGAACCTCCTGATCCTGACCCAGCTTCCCTGTTCAATATTTATCTAACCCCACCTCAAACAAAACCTGATAGAATAGAATAGAATAGAATAGAATAGAATAGAATAGAATAGAATAGAATAGAATAGAATAGAATAGAATAGAATAGACCAGGTTGGAAGAGACCTTCAAGATCATCGCGTCCAACCCATCAACCAATCCAACCCACCTAAACAACTAAACCATGCAACCAAGCACCCCAGCAAGTCTCCTCCTGAACACTTCCAATGATGGTGACTCCACCACCTCCCCAGGCAGCACATTCCAATGGGCAATCACTCTCTCTGTGTAGAACTTCTTCCTAACCTCCAGCCTAAACCTCCCCTGGCACAGCCTGAGACTGTGTCCTCTTGTTCTGGTGCTGGCTGCCTGGGAGAAGAGACCGACCTCTGCCTGTCTACAACCTCCCTTCAGGTAGTTGTAGAGAGCAATAAGGTCACCCCTGAGTCTCCTCTTCTCCAGGCTGAGCAACCCCAGCTCCCTCAGCCTCTCCTCATAGGGCTTGTGTTCCAAAACCCTCCCCAGCTTTGTTGCCCTTCTCTGGACTCATTCCAGCAAGTCAACCTCCTTCCTAAACCGAGGGGCCCAGAACTGGACACAGGACTCGATATTTGAGTCTGATCTGATACCTAATGTAGGAAGGGAGAGAGAAAAGGAAAGATGTGGGGAAATAGATGTTATGTAGAATCATAGAATTGTCAGGGATGGAAGGGACCTCAAGGATCAGCCAGTTCCAACCCCCCTGCCATGGGCAGGGACACCTCACACTACAGCAGGTTGCTCACAGCCACATCCAGCCTGGCCTTCAAAACCTCCAGGGATGAGGCTTCCACCACCTCCTGTACCTTAGACACATGAAAGAGTCAAACTGCCCTTGCCCTCCAGCCCCAGGGGCTGAGCTCTGCCAGAATGGCTCTGCTCTGTGCAGTTTTTCTTTCCCCTGCAGGGCCACTGAGATGTGTTGCTTTCTTATTATTATCTTTTTCTCCCACACATGCCACATTATTCCATTTAAGTGCTTGTGCATGTTTATTAATAGAGCAAAAATGAGGTGAACAATGAGCTGCTCTGGGGAGACTGAAAGCCTGCACTGGAGCAATGAATCAGAGGAGCAAACCCATTTAGCAAAATGCTCATTTTAAGCTATGTTCCTTTCACACTTGAGTTCTTTTCCTCTACACTCCAAATGTAATTAGACTCCTAGTGACACCCCAGTGCTTCACCTACGGCACTGCATGCAGCTGAGCTACCCCAGCCTGCCCTCCCCACCTGCCCTAGGCACACCAACAAGCAGGCAGAACCCGCCCCAGGCTACATCTCATCTCTCACAGAGAGACCAGCATCAGCTCCACCATGCTTGGAAGTAATGAATGGTTGCTAGAAACCTCTTGAAAAACATCTCTTGTTGCAGTGAGGCCTGAGTCAGAGGGTAAATGGAGCGATGTAAGCCCAGCAGCATTCCAAGTTATGGCTGCTAGGTAGGGGAAGCAAGATGTGATGAGATATTGAGATGGTTCTGGGCCCCACACATCGTTGTGCAAGCCTAAGAGCTGTGAGGGCATCCTGGGAGACCATTTACATCTCCTTGCAACTGCTCTGCCAAGGCACAGATTTCTGTCACTGTGCTCCAGAGCAGGGAGGAGCTCCCACTGCACTCAGCGCCGCCGCTAAACCCCGCAGAAAGACAGCTGCTGGCAGGAAGAAATACACAAACACAGGCACAAATGTGGGCACAGTTCCTAGAGCAGTCAAAAACTAGGTCCCCACAGCTGGCCTTGAAAAGAGAGTCAGAATAAAATGAGGCACCCTGTGAAGCTGGGCTAGCTCAGGGCACGAGGGAGGCCAAACACACGGCGCTGACTTGCCAACGAAAGGAACTGAGCTACGTCAGCAGAAATATTTCAAGACTGATCATAGAATCAATAAGGTTGGAAAAGACCTCAGAGATCATCAAGTCCCCAACCCAACACCTCACGACTAACTAAACCATGGCTTCAAGTGCCACATCCAATCCTTTCTTGAACACCTCCAGGTATAGGGACTCCACTACCTCCCTAGGTAGCACATTCCCATGGTGAACAACTCTCTCAGTGAAGAACTTTCTCCTAACCTCCAGCCTAAACTTCCCCTGGTGCAGCTTGAGACTCTGTCCTCTTGTTCTGGTGCTGGTTGCTAGAGAGAAGAGACCAACCCCCACCTGGCTACAGCCTCCCTTCAGGGAGTTGTAGATAGCAATGAGGTCTCCCCTGAGCCTCCTCTTCTCCAGGCTGTGATCCATCACTCCTCACAACCCCTCTCTTGCTTTGGCAGTGACACCTGAACTCCTGCTACCTGGGGATCACAAAGCTCCCTGAAGGTACCAAAGGTCAAATGTATTTTATCCATTTACTGGTTGGAAAGGGAATTGTTATTTACCAACTGCCAGGAGCTGCACACTGGGAAGTTTCAGCTCTCTCTTGGCTTTGCTTAAATAGTTTCCTGGCCAGCAGGAGGCTGCTGCTGGCTTCAGTAGAGCCAGGAAATTCTCTGGTGTGGCCATATCCCTCAGAGTACCCCAAGCAGCAAACCCCTCTGTTTACAGTATTGCAATTTCTATGTTCACTCAAAGGAGATTAGCTGATTTCAGACAGTGCCAAGCAAAAGCTGAGCTCCTGCATGCCAGCATTTGCCTTGCCAGCCTGCAAACACAGGGCTGGAAGATAGGTCTGGCATTCAGTCTGCAGCATGTGACCATTTAATGAGGGAGGTCCATGAGCTGCAGGACTAATGCACACAGCCACAAAAGCAGCTACCCCATGTGACTTGCTAGAGTGGAAGGATTTGTATAATCACAGAAACATTCAGGTTGGTAAAGACCCTCAGGATCAGCAAGTCCAACCCAGAACCCTACTCTGCAAGGGTCATCCTGAAACCATAGCCCCAAGCACCACATCCAAACCACCTTTAAACACATCCAGGCTTGGGGACTCCACCACCTCCCTGGGCAGCACATTCCAATCCCTGACCACTCTGGCTGGGAAAAAAGTTTTCCTACTGTCCAGTCTGAACCTACCCAGTCACAGCTTCAGACCATTCTCTCTTGTACCTGTGTGCAGATGCCAGCACCAAGCTCTCCACAGGCTCCTTTCATGTAGTTGTAGACAGCAACAAGGTCTCCCCTCAGCCTCCTCTTTTCCCCAGCTCCTTCAGTTGCTCTTCATCAGATTTATTCTCCGGGCCCTTCCCAGCTTCCTTGCCCTCCTCTGCCCTGGCTCCAGCACCTCCACATCTCCCTTGTATTGAGGTGCCCAAAACTGATCACAATACTTAAGGAGTGGCCTCCCCAGAGCTGAGACCCAAGGGACCCTGCTCCTGCTGGACACAGCATTTCTAATCCCAGCCAGGATGCCATTGGCTTTCTTGGCCACCTGGGCACACTGCTGGCTCCTATTCAGCTGCTTGTCAATTAGAACCCCCAGGTCCCTTTCTGCCATGCAGCTTTCCAGCCACACTGCCCCAAGCCTGTGTGATTAAGGCCCACAATGGGGAAACAAATAAATTCATTCCTGGCTCTTCCACTGTCCTAGTAGGTGACTGTGGACAAATTCTGCACCCGTGTTCTACTTTAGGAGATGCCCACCACACAAAGAAGATGTGTCAGGTTCAGGTATCAGTGGGATGAGTGCCACAGCAAGCCTTGCAGAATGCCAAGACCAAAATAGAGAAAGCCCTGCTGTGCCAGCTGTAAAAGCATGCCAGGGAATAGCTGGAGCTCAGTGGTCCTTCAGGTCTCTGAGCAGCATCTGCAGCAAAAGCAGCTTCATTGCTTCCCTCCTCCCTGCCATCCTACCCAACAGCAGTGTGCCTGGCAAACATCAGGAAGCAGAAGCCAGCCAGAAGAGCAGCTGTAAGAGGCACAGCATGGAGAGATGGCATTAAGCAATTCCTGCCCACGCAGGGTGCCCAGGGACAGGCATTTCCTCGCTCCCACCTTCAACGACCGCGCTGCCTACTGAACTGCAGCTCCTTGTGCAGAAGAGCCAAGGGCATCTCGCTCCTAAGCAGAGCTGGGTGATCTCCAGAGGTCCCTTCCAGCTGCTCAGTGACTTGTGTTTGCTCCTGAATCTTCTTAAGTAACATTTTCCTCCCTGAGTCTCCAGCAAGGTTGTTCTCTTGAATGACCACGAGGAGCATGAAATCACACTCTGGGAAAGAGGCAGCATGTCCCAGTGCTCCATGATTCACTCCAGGCTAAGCAGATCAGACTCAGTTTTAATTCTTCCCCCCTGGCAGGGCTCTGGTTGGACTTCTTGCAAGTGTGCATCCATCTTCTACCTCTTTCTCAGCCTTTAGCAGAGAGGAGGATATAAATTGACGCAACAGAGATGCTCAGGCACTGACCTGGCAGTAAAAGTGTCCTTTTCCCATTTTCCTTCAGTGTTTGCATTCTTCAGACACTGCAGCTACAACTAAAGATGCTGCAAGACCTGCCCCAGGACTGGAGGGTGGCTTCCTCAGCAAGAGGGATTTCCTCAGGCTCTGGCAGTAGGCAGCCAGTTGCCAAACCCTTTCAGTCCCACCAGGTGAGCAGTGCCAGGCACCACTCCATCCACTGGATACTCCTGACAGTTTGTGTCAGCTGGACCTCATTTGCCTCTGAAAGAAACAGTGAAATAACATTTTCTCTCTGCTGTTGCCAGGAGATAGCCACAAATAAGAATAGTAAGCAAGTAACTAACTAGAAATCAGTAAAACCAAGACAGTAGACAGGCTGAGGAGATGGCAGCTGGACTTTGGGTTTCTCCTCCTTTTCCTTCCCAGTGGTGATGGGACTTGCCTCCAGTACCAGTACACTCCTGGGTGCCTATTTTCCCCCCTCTGAATAATTTGTCATCCTCCATCCCCTGTGCTTAGCCAGGAGACTTTAAAAAGAAGCCCACCTCTTGGCCATGTCAGTGCAGAGCAAACGGGCAGAGCAGCGAGGGGACCGCACTGCTCCACTGACATCAACGTAAGATCCATCTTGGACACTTCCATAATGCATGGTGCATCATGCCAGATGCATCCCTCAGCTGCTTTCTGTGCACAAGTTTTCCCTGTCCTCCCATCATCCTGATCAGAAAGATTATCTGATCTGCTTTAAATTGCTTCAAATTGCCTTATTGAAACTGCCTTTTCCCCTTTTCTTTCCCCCTGGGTTTTTGTTACATCTCCTCTTCCTTTTTATCACAGAATCACAGAATTATTGAGGCTGGAAGAGACCTCTGACATCATCAAGCCCAGCCTATGACCCAACACCACCACATGGAACAGACCATGGCACTAAGTGCCACATCCAACCTTTCCTTAAACACCTCCAGGGATGGGGACTCCACCACCTCTCTGGGCAGTCCATCCTAGTGTCTAATTCTCCTTTCCATGAGGAAGTGCTTCCTAACATCCAACCTAAACCTCCCCTGGTGCAGCTTCAGGCCTTGCCCTCTGGTCTTACCACAAGTTGCCTGGGAACAGAGCCTGACCCCCACCTGACTACAACTTCCCTTCAGGTAGTGGTAGAATGTGATAAGGTCCCCCCTGAGTCTCCTCTTCTCCAGGCTGAACACCTCTAGCTCCCTCAGCCTCTCCCCATCAGACTTTCCCTCCAGTCCCTTCCCCAGTCTCATTGCTCTCCTCTGGACTGCTCTAGCACCTCAAGGTCTTTCTTGCAGTGAGAGGCCAGAGCTGCACACAGTGCTTGAGGAGAGGCTAGGGGAGCTGGGATTGTTTAGCCTGGAGAAGAGGAGGCTCAGGGGAGACCTTCTTGCTCTCTACAACTACCTGAAGGGAGGTTGTAGCCAGGTGGGGGTTGGTCTCTTCTCCCAGGCAACCAGCACCAGAACAAGGGGACACAGTCTCAAGCTGTGCCAGGGGAAGTTTAGGCTGGAGGTGAGGAGAAAGTTCCTCACTGAGAGACTGGCCATTGGGATGTGCTGCCCAGGGAGGTGGTGGAGTCACCATCCCTGGAGGTGTTCAAGAGGGGACTGGACGTGGCACTTGGAGCCATGGTTTAGTTAGTCATGAGGTGTTGGATGATAGGTTGGACTTGATGATCTCTGAGGTCTTTTCCAACCTTATTGATTCTATGCACACAGAGCTCGAGGTGAAGCCTCACCGGTGCTGAGGACAGGGCAGAATGAGAGCCCTGGTTTCACACAGAATGAGTAAAAGCCAACCAAGATTTTCATATTTCACACACTTGGGGTTATTTTCATGAACCACTTGAGGACTGCCACTGTCCTGGGATTAGCCCTGCTAGATAACTTGTGCTTTTTTTTTTGTCTTTTGCAGCCACAGAACAAAAATATTATGGTTACACACAAAACCAGGACTTTGAGTCAGCCAACTGCCAAGGAAGGGAGGAAGGCAGAGTCCTGCCACAGTCACAGCCAGCACTGCTGTTGGGCAGCTTCTGCACTCATGGAGTGGAGCTACAGTGATTTAATGACAAAGTTATGGTGGTAGAAACATAGCTTAAATAATGACAGGTAGTTGTGGGGTGACTGTCACCCAGACAGAGCAGAGAGGCACCAGTCCCAGCCCAACGTGGGCAGCAGGGCTGGACAGACAGCCAGACCTGCATCCACTTCTGGAGCCTCTGTTACAGGAAGGATCTGGAGGTGCTGGAAGGTGTCCAGAGAAGGGCCACAAGGATAAGCAGAGGGCTGGAGCTGCTCTGCTAGGAGGACAGACTGAGGGAGTTGGGGCTGTTCAGTCTGCAGAAGAGAAGGCTCTGAGGAGACCTAATTGTGGCCTTCCGGTGTCTGAAGGGGGCTACAAGAAAGCTGGGGAGGGACTTTTAAGGGTGTCAGGGAGTGATAGGACTGGGGGGAATGGAACAAAACTAGAAATGGGTAGTTTCAGATTTTGAGGAACTTCTTCCCCATGAGGGTGGTGAGACACTGGCACAGGTTGCCCAGGGAGGTGGAGGAAGCCTCAGCCCTGGAGGTTTTGAAGGCCAGGCTGGATGTGGCTGTGAGCAACCTGATCTAGTGTGAGGTGTCCCTGCCCATGGCAGGGGGGTTGCAACTGGCTGATCCTTGAGGTCCCTTCCAACCCCAACAATTCTATGATTCTGTGACCTCCCAACTTGAGTCCCAGGCCAGCTTGCAAGGCAAAGTTCTTCATTCCATTAAACGCAGGTTGATTTCTGCCCTTAAACCGTTCAATAAGCTTCCCTGGAGTATCCACTGTGGTTTCCATGGAATTTTCCACTTTACAATGAGATGAAAATATGCCTGATCTCTTCCTAGCATGTTAGCAAACAGTGAAGGAAAACAACAGAAGCCTGCAGGAGAAAACATTTTAGCTGTTTTGCGAAGGCATAAAAAAATCAGTGACACAAAAGAGTCCGTATCAAACATCTTAAAGATCCAGCCCACAATTTCTCTTCTCATTATGGGGCGTATTTAACAAAGCCAACAACTCCCTTGAAGCAGATGCAGCTATCTATAGCTAGCAAGCAAATGGTGTAAAGCCTGCTCTGAGACAGCATTTCAGGCAGCACTTAATAAACTGGCACAGTTTAGGTGGTGTTTGCCACACCATGCAGGGTCTGCAGGATCAGATCTCTCAAAGCTGCAGATTAAAGGTGGGGTGGACTTTTTAAAGAGCTTTGTCCTGTCTGAAAAGCTTGAAATGAAGAGGGGCTGAGAGACCTGGGGCTGTTTAGTCCTGAAAAGACTGAGAGGAGATCTGATCATGCCCAACTGTCTGCATGAATGTGAAGGCAGTGAGAACCGAGAACTGCGAGAGAGAATCCAACAGAGAGCCATGAGGATGCTTAGGGGACTTAAGCATCTGCCCTGTGCAGAGAGACTGAGAGCCCTGGGGCTGTTTAGTCCTGAGAAGGCTGAGAGGGGATCTCAGCAATGTGTACAAATATCTGAGGGGTGGGTGTCAAGTGGAGAGGGCCAAGCTCTTTTCAGTGGTCTGCACTAATAAGACAAGAAACAATGAACACAAACTTGAACACAGAAGGTTTCACCTCAACATGAAGAGCAACTACTTTACAGTGAGGTTGATGGAGCACTGGAACAGGCTGCCCAGAGAGGTTGTGGAGTCTCCTCCTCGGGATGCATTCCTGTGTGGACTACCCTGGGTGATGCCTGGTGCCACTGGCAAAATTGGTGCAAGGTAAGCCAACGACTCCATAACAGCATCCACAGCAGGCCCAGAATTTAGGAGCAATTAATTCCATTTCTGTTCTTTCATTTCATAGTAGCTTTGACCCTAGTACCTGATTCTACTTCAAAGCACCAAGGAACATTCCAGTGTGGTGATGCTTTGTGACGTTGCTGGTCAACAACACAGCAGCTCTGTGCTGACTTAACTGGGAATGATAAAAAAGGGCTCCTAGCACTTGTTAAACTTTGCTAATAAGAAGCAATCCTGTTCTAAGGAGGATTTCACCTCTCTCTTCATTTGCAGGTGAATGAAAACCTCTCTCATTCCTACTCCCTCTTTTGCAGACACTGTCACTAGCATCCTTCCACACCACAGCAACAGCCCTGGCTGAAATAACTACATGAAACCATCTGGGTTCTGCGTGGGGAAATCTCTCTTGTGAGGCTTTCCCCATCTAGAGTCAAGTGAAACTTGGCAGATGGCAGAATAAACCAGACACATTTTAAACACTTTTAATGATTCCTGAGAATGAGAATAAACACCATGCCCCCCTAAACTAGTAAACAACTTTTCCTCAATGTTTGACACTCAGCTGTTATTCAGAATGGAAAGTGCATGCCACTGCAAGCCAATATGATTGAACTGATCTGGGGCAAAATCACCAGCATAACAAAAAAAGTGAAGAGTCTGAGGTTTGGCTGGACTTTTGGCTTTAAATTAATGATTCATGGAATCACAGAAACGTTCAGGTTGGAAGAGACCCTCAGGATCACCAAGTCCAACCCAGAAGCCTGCTCTGCAAGGGTCACCCTAAAACCATAGCCCCAAGCACCACATCCAAGCCACCTTTAAACACATCCAGGCTTGGTGATTCCACCCCCTCCCTGGGCAGCACATTCCAATGCCTGACCACTCTGGCTGGGAAAAAGTTTTCCTACTGTCCAGTCTGAACCTACTCAGGGGCAGCTTCAGGCCATTCCCTCTTGTTCTATCACTAATTACCTGTGAGCAGAGGCCAGCACCAAGCTCTCCACAGCCTCCTTTCAGGTAGTTGTAGACAGCAACAAGGTCTCCCCTCAGCCTCCTCTTTTCCCCAGCTCCTTCAGTTGCTCTTCATTAGATTTCTTCTCCAGGCCCTTCCCAGCTTCCTTGCCCTCCTCTGCACTGGCTCCAGCACCTCCACATCTCCCTTGTATTGAGGTGCCCAAAACTGGACACAATACTCAAGGTGTGGCCTCCCCAGAGCTAAGTCCCAGGGGACAATCTCCTCCCTGCTCCTGCTGGACACAGAATTTCTAATCCCAGCCAGGGCTCCTAGATTCATAGAATACCAGGTTGGAAGGGACCTCAAGGACCATCCAGTCCAACCTTTCAGGGTAAGACTAGAGTTTAAATGAGATGGCCCAGCACCCTGTCAAGACTTTCACTCTTTTTGCCTGTGTAATGAGGCAAGGACACGGAACATGTTGTCTCAATCTCTCCATGTCTCAATGTGGTGGTTTGAGCCTTAACTGGGAGCTCAGATAGGAGCGAGGCTGAGAATCCCTCCCCTACTCCCTCGTCCTCCCTCTCAACAGAGAGGGGAGAAAAAGGAAGGAGCAAATCCACCAAACAATCATTTGGAGTCGGCTTGGAAGTAGAGAGTTAAAGAGTTGTCTTTAAACAATATATATATAAAACAATAACAGGCAAGGTTCACAAGGGCAAGGAACAAGGATGGATGGGAGTGGGACAAAAGAAGAGAATAATACAAAACCAGTCTCTCTCTGAGGAGGCACAGAGGCAGCAGGGAGAAGGATCAGGTCCGGCCATGTGGCTGAGGAGCAGGAGGGCAGCTGCAGTAGCTCTCATCCAGCAGAGGCAGGAGCCAAAAGGAGATCCTACAGCTACGATGTCCTGCTTTTATACCCTAGCTGGGCAGGGAGGGGGGAGCTTCCCAGGGGGGAAACGCCCTGCAGGGAGGGTAAAGTACCCGCAAGCCCTCCCCCCTGCTTTGTGTTGTTTGTTCCCAGGATGGGTGTTAACCACCACGCTCAATGACCTCAATGATATGATTACAATATTTGAATAAATAAGGGAAAAGTATCAGGAGTCTTGCCATCAATTTCAGTGGGAGTGCAACGTCAGGAGCTTGGCTTTTTGAAGGACTGGGAGCCAGGGCTATCCTGGAAAGCTGCATTTTACATTTCTGGGTGTACACTTACATCTCCTGAGTGTCCTGTAAGATCACTCGTTCTGCCTATTCACAACACAGGACTTCATACATTTTTGTAACCACTTTTTTTCTCTCTCTCTGTCATCTCACCTGGCTCTGCTGCTACTTCCTAGCCCTTAAATGAACAGCTCTTCCTGATCTCTTTCCCCAGCAGGGAACACGTACTTCCTCATCACAAGCCTTGCCCACCACCACCAAGTATGTCTTTGATTATCTGCTTGCCAGCAAGAGCTTGAAACACAAACATATCCATTTCTCCCTCTAGCACTGACTATCCCTGGAAATTTTACTTTTTCCATAGAAATTTCAGAAACAAAACAGTCCCCAACCCCCCCACCCCCATGGCACTGGATTGTACCTTATTTTAGTTACTCTGGTACTGGAATGTCACAGAATCACAGAACATCTTTGGTTGGAAGAGACCTCAAAGCTCATCCAGGCCAACCTTCAACCCAGCGCTGCAAGGTCACCACTAAACCATGCCCCTAGGCACAAAGTCCACACTCTGTTTAAACACCTCCAAGGATGGCAACTCCACCACTGCCCTGGGCAGACCATTCCAATGTTTGATAACCCTTGCAGTGAAGAAATATTTCCTAATGTCCAGCCTAAATGGCCCATCCAAGCACTGGCAGTTGGCAGACCCAGGGACAGCACTGGGAAGTGACTTCCCTGGGTGCCTTTGGGTGTGTGGGAGCTTGATCAGAGCTTGCAGCTGTGGAATAAATTAAACTGGAGAGGACACGGGGCATGATGTCCCTCTGCTGCCCTTCACCCCTCACCCCATCACCCTCAGGCACAGCTTCACTGCTCCACTCTTTCATCTTTCCAGCAGCCCAAAAGGTATCACAGTAGTATCACAGTATCACTAAGGTTGGAAGAGACCTCGAGGATCATCAAGTCCAACCTGTCACCACAGACCCCATGACTAGACCATGGTACCAAGTGCCACGTCCAATCTCCTCTTGAACACCTCCAGGGACAGTAACTCCACCACCTCCCTGGGCAGCACATCCCAATGACGAATGACTCGCTCGGTGAAGAACTTTCTCCTCACCTCAAGTCTAAACCTCCCCTGGCACAGCTTGAGACTGTGTCCTCTTGTTCTGGTGCTGGTTGCCTGGGAGAAGAGATCAACCCCTTCCTGGCTACAACCACCTTTCACGCAGTTGTAGAGGGCAATGAGGTCACCCCTGAGCCTCCTCTTCTCCAGGCTAAACAACCCCAGCTCCCTCAGCCTCTCCTCACAGGGCTGTGCTCAAGGCCTCTACCCAGCCTTGTTGCCTTTCTCTGGACACGTTCAAGTGTCTCAATGTCCTTCTTAAACTGAGGGGCCCAGAACTGGACACAGGACTCAAGGTGCAGCCTAACCAATGCAGAGTCCAGGGGCACAATGACTTCCCTGCTCCTGCTGGCCACACTATTCCTAATGCAGGCCAGGATGCCATTGGCCTTCTTGGCCACCTGGGCACACTGCTGGCTCATGTTCAGGCAGCTGTCTATCAGTACCCCCAGGTCCCTCTCTGTTTGGGAGCTCTCCAGCCACTCTGACCCCAGCCTGTAGCTCTGCATGGGATTGCCATAGCCCAAGTGTAGCACCTGGCACTTGGACTTGTTAAATGCCATCCCAGGTGTAGTAAGAGAGCAGAGCCTAAACACAGGGCATGTGTCTACAGCAGGTTCATCCCACCAGACCAGCTTGGTGTCTTTAACTGCAAGATGTGCTGGTGTGTCTCAGGGTGTGCTAACCCTGATGCCAAAGTGCTGCACAACACTCAACCCAATACACTGCTCTGACAGAGAAACTAGAACAGCACAGAACTAACCTGCTGCACAGCAAGTAACCTGAAAACTAGCTGAGTAAACTCCAAGGGTGACTGCAGACAAGGAATCATCACCCAGTAGTTTCCAAGAAGCTCCACAGTGATTTGTTCTCAGCAAAGTAATATCCTTAGAATCATAGAATTGTCAGGGTTGGAAGGGACCTCAAGGATCACCCAGTTCCAACCCCCCTGCCATGGTCAGGGACACCTCACACTACAGCAGGTTGCTCACAGCCACATCCAGCCTGGCTGCAGAAACCTCCAGGGATGAGGCTTCCACCACCTCCCTGGGCAACCTGTCCCAGTGTCTCACCACCCTCATGGGAAACAACTTCCTAACATCCAATCTGAATCTACCCATTTCCAGTTTTGTTCAGCCATGAGATCAAACTCTAAAATGCTGCAGATGACACAGTGCAGTGGAGTGGTAACTGAAGGAGATTTGTTGCTACCAGGGAGCTGGCCAAGGGGAAGCAAAAAGTTCCATGTGCTTTGGTGGGGCCAGATCAAGTCCCACAGCTGCACACACCCAGAGGCAAAGCTTCAGCTTGGGAGTCAGAGACACTGAACAGATCTGGGGATCAAGGTGGTTCATCAGCCAAGCAGAAGCACACAGTCACCACAGACTGGGTGCTCCAGTTATTTGAACAGTTCAAACAGTGAGTTTACTACCAAAGCCAGAGCTGGGGCAGACAGAATGATTCTTCATTACAGGTTTTTTTGAGTAGCATTTGGATGTTTTGTTCCCAGAAATTTGTGCTGACATCCCAACAAGCCAAAACAGAAAGAGCCTAGTGACCTACATCACCCAAGGAAGCAAATAGCAATGCTTCATTTTGCACTTAAAACAGCACCAGAGCTCTACCCCTTCTGTCAGCAGTCCTGACAGTAATTCCAAGCATGGAACAGGTCTGAGTATAATTCTGATCACAGATACAGACTAGAGAATTAACCAGTGTGGAAATACCTTTGAAATCATCAAGTCCAACCTATCACCCAACACCATCTAATCAACTAAACCATGGCACCAAGTGCCTCATCCAGGCTCTTTTTAAACACCTCCAGTGATGGTGACTCCACCACCTCCCTGGGCAGCACATCCCAATGGCCAGTCTCTGTTTCTGGGAAGAATTTCTTCCTTCTGGCAGATCTGGCTTGTGGTCTGTGCAAGCAGCAAGCAGCTCCCTGGTCTCTCACTTGCATGTGCCCTGAACCATAAAATAAGCTGGTGCTTCACCAGCTGAAGGCAGGTGAAATTGAAGCCACTTCCCTCACTGCCTCCCTCACCTCTTCCCGGTGCCCTCCAACAGTGGAGAGTCCTTTGACACACCTTGTTTCAAGCCATTTCAACCAGTCCTTAATGATCTGGGTTTCCCTAATACCCAATGTCAACTGCCCTCACCTTGCCTTAAGACCATTCCTCTCCGTCCTATCCAACCAGATCACGGAGAACAAATTACTCCCTTCTTTGAAGGCATTTAAGACCATTTTCATGCCCCACTGCAGTCCCCTCCTGACTCGACAGTGCCAATCACAGTATCACAGTATCACAGTATAACTAAGGTTGGAAGAGACCTCGAGGATCATTGAGTCCAACCTATCAACACAGACACCAGGACTAGACCATGGCTCCAAGTGCCACGTCCAATCTCCTCTTGAACACCTCCAGGGATGGTGACTCCACCACCTCCCTGGGCAACACATTCCAATGACGAATGACTCGCTCGGTGAAGAACTTTCTCCTCACCTCGAGTCTAAACCTCCCCTGGCACAGCTTGAGACTGTGTCCTCTTGTTCTGGTGCTGGGGGCCTGGGAGAAGAGACCAACCCCTTCCTGGCTACAACCACCTTTCACGCAGTTGTAGAGGGCAATGAGGTCACCCCTGAGCCTCCTCTTCTCCAGGCTAAACAACCCCAGCTCCCTCAGCCTCTCCTCACAGGGCTGTGCTCAAGGCCTCTCCCCAGCCTTGTTGCCCTTCTCTGGACACCTTCAAGTGTTTCGATGTACTTCTTAAACTGAGGAGCCCAGAACTGGACACAGGACTCAAGGTGTTGCCTAACCAGTGCAGAGTACAGGGGCACAATGACTTCCCTGCTCCTGCTGGCCACACTATTCCTAATGCAGGCCAGGATGCCATTGGCCTTCTTGGCCACCTGGGCACACTGCTGGCTCATATTCAGGTGGCTGTCAACCAGTACCCCCAGGTCCCTCTCTGTTAGGCAGCTCTCCAGCCACTCTGACCTTTCCTGAGAGGTCACCACTCTCATTAGCTTTGCTGCTGGACTTCTTCCAGCTGCAGCTCCCCTTGCTTAAAATGTGACACACACACACACAAACACACACCTCAAAAAAACACCCCAGACTACTTGGCAGGGGGCTGCAGGTGTTCCACAAACACACAGCAAAGCCCCCCCCAGGCCTGTCACGTGTGTGTGAGAGCAGCACTTTGGCCTCTTTTAATCCCATCTCATTTATCAGCAATATCATGCCTTGCACATTATCACCCCGATTACAAAGGCTGGTAGGTGATAATGAGATTCCACTGGATATATTCCAGCAAAGCACACTCTAGGTTGTACTAACTTCATTAACCAAGAAAAGCTGGTTAATGGCTGAGAAGCGCAACGATGCACATAATCATACCGGTTGCTTTGCTACTACAATTATATTATTAAGATGGATCTTTGAGGTACAATTTCTGTGTGTAATTAGTGCTTTATCCCTTCAGGAAAGGAAAGAAAAAGAAAAGAAAAACAAGGGGGGGAGGGGGGAAAGTAAATCACCCAAAGGTTTGACCGAAACAGCTCCTACTGAAAACACAAATGAAGTCATGCCCTCAGGGTCAGGCTTGGAAGGGGAATGGGATGTGGGAGGAAGCAGGAGTTTGGGCTCGAGGTGAGGAGAAGGTTCTTCACCAAGAGAGTCATTGGTCATTGGAGTGGGCTGCCCAGGGAGGTGGTGGAGTCACCATCCCTGGGGGTGTTCAAGAGGAGATTGGACGTGGCACTTGGTGCCATGGTCTAGTCATTGGTCTGTGGTGACAGGTTGGACTCGATGATCCTCGAGGTCTCCTCCAACCTTGGCGATACTGTGATACTGTGATACTGTGAGGAAGCAGCAGTCCAAGAATGTGGGAACATAATACAGGCTCCCAGGGGATGTGAAATGTTGAGGTGCAAATTGCAATTGCACAGAGACCTGCACAGGGCAGCACCTCAGCACCTAACCTCATATGGGATCTGTGGGCATCCCTGTCCAGGGCTCGCAGGGGAAGGGAACAGAGATGGGCAGGAAGGAGCCAGCTATGTCCAGCTTGCTGTGCAGGAGGCTTGAATCTTCAATGAAGGCCCCCAAAAATGTTCAGTCTCAAAGTAAACTTTAAGGTCTGAGAAGGCAAAAGGCCCCAGAAGCAGAGAACATTCGGACTGATTTACAACTACTGCTGGTTGTTTTCTCAACTAAGGCTGTTTCACTGTTGTCTTGGTCATCACTCCTCCTCCCAACAGAGGCAACTTCAGCTGCTGATTAAGAAAAGCAGCCCCACCTAGGAAGCAGAACAATGAAGAACCTTCTGCTTGCTCCTTTT
Source organism: Melanerpes formicivorus (assembly GCF_026170545.1). Lineage (NCBI taxonomy): Eukaryota > Metazoa > Chordata > Aves > Piciformes > Picidae > Melanerpes > Melanerpes formicivorus. The sequence goes on along the minus strand of NW_027142449.1, from coordinate 1,322,338 downwards.
CACCACAACTGGAAATGAGTGTGATGGTTTTCAAGTGCAAGCCTGATATTTTTGCTGGCTTTTCTCTGACAGCTAAATCACACTTCCCAGCTTGACAGCAAATGCAAAGGCTGTGCTTCACCAGGAATTTTCTACAGGTTTAATCAAATTGTCAGGAGGAATAGTAATATCCTTACCATGGGAAATTCATGTATCAGGAACTTATCTACTGCCTTGCACGTGTGTATGGCGTTTATATGGATCAACAAATATAGAATCATAGAATTGTTAGGGTTGGAAGGCACCTCAAGGATCAGCCACTTCCAACCCCCCTGCCATGGCCAGGGACACCTCACACCAGAGCAGGTTGCCCAGAGCCACATCCAGCTTGGTGTCATGGGTTAGTTGTTTAGGTGTGTTGGATTGATTGGTGGGTTGGATGCAATTAGCTTGAAGGTCTCTTCCAACCTGGTCTATCCTATCCTATCCTATCCTATCCTATCCTATCCTATCCTATCCTATCCTATCCTATCCTATCCTATCCTATCCTATCCTACCCTATCTTATCCTATCCTATTCTTATACCTCCAGGGATGAGGCTTCCACCACCTCCCTGGGCAGCCTGTGCCAGTGTCTCACCACCCTCATGGGGAAGAACTTCATCCTAACACCCATTTCTACTTTTTTTTTCCATTCCCCCCAGTCCTATCACTCCCTGACACCCTCAAAAGTCCCTCCCCAGCTTTCTTGTAGCCCCCTTCAGAGACTGGAAGGCCACAATTAGGTCTCCTGGGAGCCTTCTCCTCTCCAGACTGAACAGCCCCAACTCCCTCAGTCTGTCCTCAGAGGGGAGGTGCTCCAGCCCTCTGCTTATCCTCATGGCACTTCTCTGGACACCTTCCAGCACCTCCAGATCCTTCCTGTACTAGGGGCTCCAGAACTGGACACAGTGCTCCAGGGGGGGGTCTCACCAGAGCAGAGTAGAGGGGGAGAATCACCTCCCTGGCCCTGCTGGCTATGCTTCTCTTGCTGCAGCCCAGGATGTGATTGGCTCTCTGGGCTGCAAGTGCTCACTGCTGGCTCCTGTTGAGCTTCTCATCCACCAGCACCCCCAAGTCCTTTTCTTCAGAGCTGCTCTCCAGCCAGTCCCTGCCCAGCCTATAGCAGTGCTTGGGATTGCCCTGACCCAGCTGCAGACCCTTGCACTTGGTCTCGTTGAACCTCATGAGGCTGTCATGGGCTCACCTCTCCAGCCTGGATGGTCTCTGAATGGCCTCCTTTCCCTCCAGCATGGCTGCTGCACCACACAGCTTGCCTGGGGAAATTTCACACGATAAAAAAATAAGATAAAAGGTTCAGAACTCGATTTGTGGTCGTCTTAAAGTCCTTGATATGGCTCAGCTCTGCCTTGGAGCTTAGCAGCAGCCTTTGCTGGGTTTAATCAGCCAGGCAGACCTCAGAAATTCTGCTGGAATTCTTGTTGCTATGAGAAATATGCAGCAGCCTTTGCTAATTCAAGTTCAGAACCCATTCAGAAACTGAAAGCAATAAATCCTCGTGCAATATCAACCTCTTTCAAATACAGCCTGGAGCAGTAATTTTTTTGGAGAGGAGGCATACATAAAGGAATGCAGAGCATCTAGCCAAAATTCTGCTTGACATGCTCTTTTCAGGGAGTCTAAACACTTGTCCAAACCAGAAAGTTTCTCCTTTTTCCCAGAGGTACTGGCTTGGCCTTCCACTTCCAGGACCTTACCCAGAAGACAAGGAAGTGTGGGCAGCACAGGATAGAAGCAGTACAGAAGAAACTCCTGGCCACCTGCTTTAAATAAGCAGCAGTTTCATCATTGATCTCCATCAAACAGGACTTTACCCTGATGTAAGGCACTGTAACATCTATCTGTACTTCAAACACTGTGCAGTCTGCTGAGTCCTGTCTCCAGTACTGGGCTCCTCAATTTAAGAAGGACATTGAGATACTTGAACGTGTCCAGAGAAGGGCAACGAGGCTGAGGAGGGGTCTGGAGCACAGCCCTGCATTAGGAATAGTGTGGCCAGCAGGAGCAGGGAAGTCATTGTGCCCTGTACTCTGCACTGGTTAGGCCACACCTTGAGTCCTGTGTCCAGTTTTGGACCCCTCAGTTTAAGAAGGACATCGAGACACTTGAACGTGTCCAGAGAAGGGCAACAAGGCTGGGGAGAGGCCTTGAGCACAGCCCTGTGAGGAGAGGCTGAGGGAGCTGGGATTGTTTAGCCTAGAGAAGAGGAGGCTCAGGGGAGACCTTATTGCCCTCTACAACTACCTGAAGGGAGGTTGTAGCCAGGTGGGGGTTGGTCTCTTCTCCCAGACCCCCAGCACCAGAACAAGAGGACACAGTCTCAAGCTGTGCCAGAGGAAGTTTAGGCTGGAGGTGAGGAGAAAGTTCTTCACAGAGAGTAATTTGCCATTGGAATGTGCTGCCCAGGGAGGTGGTGAAGTCCTCATCCCTGAAGGTGTTCAAAAAAAGCTTGGATGTGGCACTTGGAGCCATGGTTTAGTTGTCAGGAGGTGTTAGGCATTAGGTAATAGGTTGGACTTGATGATCTCTGAGGTCTTTTCCAACCTTATTGATTCCATGATTCTATCAAATCCAACAGAAACTAAAGACTCTTCCGTTTCCTGCAATCCAGCAGGAGCTGTGTAGTCTGCTGAAATCCAGCAGCAACAGCCACCTTTGAGAAAAACTGCAAGTGCTGTAGCAAGGCTGTGATGGTGAGGATGTACTTATGTGTTTGCTGAACTGGGTTTGTGTTTCTTTTTACCCTGGAGTCAAAAGCAAGCGTGAAACAGCATTACATGCAGGCAAAGCCGACCAACACTTCCAACAGAGATGTGTGAAACCTCCGAAATGCCAGACCCACCAAGAGGCACTGACAGCACAGACCTCTGACACAGCTGCTGGGGCAGACTCTGAGCTCTGCAGCAACTCTCCTATGAGGACAGACTGAGGGAGTTGGCCTCTTCAGTCTGGAGAGGAGACCTTATTGTGGCCTTCCACTATCTGAAGGGTGCTACAAGAAAGCTGGGGAGGGACTTTTAAGGGTGTCAGGGAGTGATAGGACTGGGGGGAATGGAACAAAACTAGAAATGGGTAGATTGAGATTGGATGTTAGGAAGAAGTTCTCCCCCATGAGGGTGGTGAGACACTGGCACAGGTTGCCCAGGGAGGTGGTGGAAGCCTCATCCCTGGAGGTTTTTTCAGCCAGGCTGGATGTGGCTGTGAGCAACCTGCTGTAGTGTGAGGTGTCCCTGGCCATGGCAGGGGGGTTAGAACTGGATGATCCTTGAGGTCACTTACAACCCCAACAGTCTATGATTCTATGACAGAGGTGCATGATAATAACCTGCTAGCCACAGTAAGCTGTGAGGATGAAATCCTGGCTGCAGTGGAGACCAATGAGCCAAGCTTTCAACCTCAGTGTTTCAAAAGGCATAGGGCAGGTTGCAGGCTGCTGTCAGCAGGCTCATCCTCTGTGGCTGAGCAGCTCAGCGTGGATCAGAGAGCTGTTGGTCCCCAAACACCCATCTTGACTTGGTCATTTCAACTTGAGTTGGAGATCACAGAACCACAAATTTCAGGGAATGGACCTCAAAGGATCATCCAGTCCAACCCCCCTGCCAGAGCAGGAGCACCTAGAGCAGATCACACAGGCACACATCCAGGCAGGTTTTGCATACCTCCAAGGAGGGTAACTCCACAACCCCCCTGGGCAGCCTGTTCCGGGGCTCTGTCACAACCAAAAGGAAAAAATTTTTCCTCCTGTTTCCATGGAGCTTCCTATGCCTCTGCTTCCACCACTGCCCCTTGAGCTGGCATTGGGCATCACCCAGCAGAGCCTGGCTCTATCCCTTTGGCATGCACCCTCCACGTCTTTATAAACAAGAATGAGCTCACCTCTCAGGCTCCTCCTCTCCAAGCTACAGAGCCCTCAGCAACCTCAGTCCCTCCTCCTAAGGAAGATGTTCCACTCCCTTCATCATTTCTGTGGCTCTGTGCTGGACTCTTTGAAGCAGTTCCCTGAGGTCCTTCCTGAACTGAGGGGCCCAGACCTGGACACAATATTCCAGATGCAGCCTCACCAGGGCAGAACAGAGGGAGAGACAGCCATCAATAACCAAGTCCAGCAATACAGAGTCTGATTTCATTCACCATAAAGCTGTAACATGAACACATTTTCTGTGGTATTTGGGTTCACAGGCTCTTTACTGAAGAATGTGTTATTCAGTTTCAACAGGACTCTGATCTGATCTGAGAAGGAAAGCCCATTTGACATTTAGAAACAGAAATGCTTATAGCATTTATTGCACTTCCCTGCTGTATCTGTAAAATGCATAAAGACAGATTGTTCTTAAACAAGAAACCCTTTCAGCTTTCATAAAAGCTGTCTGGATTTCTCTCATAAACAGTATGTATGACTTTTTTATGCTCCTTGGACATTGTTCTCCACGAGATTATGAATGTGAGTTCCCTATATCCTGAGGAAAAACGTGTTTCTGCTGATAAACATTTGATTCTTGGCCTCTGTTTGTGTTCTGCCGTACTTGGGATGGGCAAATCAAAACCCTGGCTGAATGTCTATGACCTTTGCATTCCCCTTTAAATTCCATGCATTTGCAAGAGATGATGGAAGAGCTGAGAGTGTCAACTGTTTATCAGCCATGATAATTAGAGTGGATACACTTGGATGGTAAAAATACTCTTGTAATAGATTTGGGGGTTGGTTTGTGGGGTATTTTTTTTTAGCAGCTACTATTTCCCACACTTTTAGCAGTGCTCTGAATTTGCAGATTTTAAAAGGTCTGTGTCCAGAAAATAATTTGCCTCCTGAAAACCAGCTCAGCTTCAGCTGACAAATTTTCCAGGGGAGAGGGAAAAAAACTCAGTCTCTCTCCTCTCTGCACTGCCAGCCCCCAAAGCATGAAGTCTATTCTCCTCCTACTTGTCCTCAGCCCTGGAGAGGGCTTGGCTGTTGCCTCAGCAGCCCTCATTAGTGCCTCTGTGCACACCTACTGCTACAGCCAAAGCCAGGCTGCTGCTGTCAGACTGTTTGGGCTTTCCTGAATGTTCAGGTTCGAACATGGGATGCAGAGGATGCCATTGCTAGAGATAAAGCAGTGAAAAGGATGTCACTTGGCACCCAACAGCCAAGCAGAGCCATATTTCAGTTGCCCATCTGACTTTCTGTTATGATGTGCACATCACTTCCATGATCACTACTTGATTCTCCATGCCATGTAAAGCCCAGGTTGTACAGTGCCCAGCTTATAAGATATTGATACTTTAGAATAGAATAGATCAGATCAGGTTGGAAAAGACCTTCCAGATCATCAAGTCCGACCCAACACCATCTAATCAACTAAACCTTGGCACCAGGCACCCCATCAAGACTCTTCTTAAACACCTCCAGTGATGGTGACTCCACCACCTCCCTGGGCAGCACATTCCAATGGCAAATCACTCTGTTCTGTGAAGAACTTCTTCCTAACATCTAGCCTAAACCTCCCCTTACACAGCTTGAGACTGTGTCCTCTTGTTCTGGTTGTCTGGGAGAAGAGACTGGCTATGACCTCCCTTCAAGTGGTTGTAGACAGCAAGAAGGTCTCCCCTGACCCTCTTCTCCAGGCTAAGCAACCCCAGCTCCCTCAGCCTCTCCTCACAGGGCTGTGCTCCAAACCCCTCCCCAGCTTTGTTGCCCTTCTCTGGACACCTTCCAGCAACTCAACATCTTTCCTAAACTGAGGGGCCCAGAACTAGACACCTGTGTCTAAAACCCACTCCTCCTGACTGGGCAGCTGGAGAGTATGGAGAGCAGGTCTTTCACCTGGTGGCTTTTGACAAAACCTGTAGGTAAATAAGCTTATTAATTTCTGTGTGGTGCTCTAGGAGCAGGCCTGGGATCACAGCCCCAGTTCTTGCAGCCCAGTTCCTCACTTGAACAGAAACCATTGCAGTTACAGTGAGCTGGGAGGTTTCACTAGGTGCCAAGACCTCAAATCCAGCAGTCTAGTCCTGCTTCACTGGGGACCCATAACTATATCCATTGGTTTGACACCCATGAAGTGGAGACTAACATCATGCTGTCTCTTCACCAAGCAATGCTGTACTCTTGGAGTCACCTTTATTTCCCCCCCCCCCCCCCCCCCCAGCTTTTTTCCAGTTGTCTGCATGCAAAGAGTTGGAGCAGATGTTCTTGAAGAGCTGGCTGCTGCTGTGTGCTGCTCTGCATTCTTGATGGGTGAATCAAATTAAAAGAGAGCTAAAAACACATGACATGCCCCACTAGCTCTGTTTGCCAGGGTAAACATTTGCTGTGGCTGCCTGAGGACTGGCCTCTAACTCCTAAACAGCTGAAGACAACAGATCTAGACAGTCACTCCTACCTCCAGGAGGGTGTATGGAAGTTGTGGTCTACACCATGGAGAAGTTCAATTCCCTGGTACAGAAGCAGTTACCATGAGTAGTTATGCAGAAATAAGCCCCTGGGCTCAGCTAGATCAGAGGAAGGTAAGACCACCACTGCCTCCTTTGCAGTCAAACAGATGTCCTTCTCCTCGAAGGAGCAGCTGCTTCCACACAACAAAAGCAAAAGCACACCTTCAAATAAAGATTCCTAAAACCAAAGTCACCTTTCACAGCTGACTTTTACTTCCACAAGCCTCCATCCCAGGGTATTTTTGCCAGTAAAACAGGCTAGAGCCATTTCATCACATTTCTTACCAACACCCTTGTGCCAGCTCAAGCCCTCTGCTCCCCACAGCCTGGGAGACCTTGTGCCTGGCCTCCTCCCCCCAGCTTCCCCTCACAAAGCTGGGGAGTCCTTCCCGGAGTCCCTCAGCAGCACAACCACCCTATGTGCACAGACAGCAGGAGCCTTTGTGCACCTCTCCCTTTTGAAAAGGGAGACACTGAGGAAAGCAGTCAGCTTTCAGCGCTGCAGTCTCGCAGCAGACTCCCAGCTGAAGCTCTGCTTTAATGACTTCTGTTTGTATCCTCTGCTGAAACCCTAACTCGCCCCTGTTAGTCCCACCAGCTGCTTCCAATCTTCAAAACAGAAGGAGCTCTCTGTGCTGTAAACTTCAGCTTTCCAAACACAAGCATCATCTGTTAAGCCAGAAGCTTTAGATAGGATCCATGGACACTAGGCTGGGAGTCCCACCAGCACAGGGCAGATCTTCCCTGTGTCAGCAGACACCTCATGTATTTTTAGCGCTGTCAGAAACAAACCACTCCCTGACATTCCAGGATGGAGCAGGGGGAAGAATCATCTGAAAGTGGCAGTGAAGCTAATATTTTGAAAGACCCTTTTGAGCACTCACCAGCCTCCTGGGGAAGCTTGTCAACATCTCCCACATTAACTGAATGTCTCTTTAACATCCACAGGGGTTTTCTTAAAGAAAAGCTGGAACATATCAAAGCTGCTGGGATGGCAAGCCTCATAACGGGCACAATACATCAACACTTGCAGACACTAAAGCCTTCCCAGCCACAAGGGAGCTAACAGCCCCCCCGGAGTAAGCTCTTTTGCCTGATCTATCTCTCCAATGAACTGCTAATCTCCTCTCTAAACTTGACAGCTGTCCGGCTCACACTCGACTCCCCCTGTGCTTAAATCCTCCTCTCTTTCTTGTTAAACGACTTGTTGCATCGTTTTTCCTTTCACAAGAAGAAAGAAATCATCCCTCCAACCCTATAGAAAGTCCTCACTGCCCTGCTGTTGTCGTACACAAGAGTAGCACCATGTTGCTCTGGCTTCCTGGGAGGCGGTGATGCCCAGGGATGGCTTCATCCATGGCATGCAGAGGAGCAGCGCCCAGACATTTCCCCGTGGCAGTCAGCAGCCAGACAGGATTTGATGACGGTGGAAGTTGAGGCATAGGAAGTTCCATGGAAACAGGAGGGAGAATTTTTTTCCCTGTGAGGGTGACAGAACACTGGAACAGGCTCCCCAGGGGAGTTGTGGAGTCTCCCTCTCTGGAGGTATTCAAAATCTGCCTGGCTGTGTTCCTGTGTGATCTGCTCTAGGTGATGCTGCTCTGGCTGGGGGGTTGGACTGGATGAGCTTTCGAGGTCCCTTCCAGCCCCTGGCATTCTGTGACATGAGCACCGCAGCTGCATCGCTTGGGAGCAAGGTGGCATCTGCACTGCTGCCCACTGCCATGGCTCTGTGGTTCCATACATGTATAAATGTGTATTTCCAGAAGCAATCTTGGGCTCAACAAACTCCTGCAGTTGGCAGGAGCTCCCATTCCCATCCCCCTAAGCAGATTACTCACTCCCAGACGATCTGATGGCTTCCCACGCTCAGATCAGCTTAAATCTGTGACAAGGCTTCTCACTGCTCTGAGGGACTGCAGAGAACTTTCCCCTTCACTGGGCAGAGCTTGGCCCATGGTGTTGAATCCACAGTGCCAGCAGCTATTTGTCACTCCTGCTCCAGCCAGTGGTGTTCCAGAGCTGCTGTGCAGCCTCGCCACAAGAAGTCACAAAAGACACCACCAAGGCAGCTGTGGTCTTACACTGTCAAAGTCCTTACAAGTGTTGCCACAAGGGTAGCTTGGGACAGAGTCAGAAATAGACCCAGCCTCCAGCTGAGGACAAAGCAGCAGCTTTTCTTGCAGCTCTCAACTTTACAGAGAAACAAGAACTTTTCAAAGAACACCAAAATGCCAGTGCTGCATCCTCACTGGAAGCAGCTACTTCTCCATCTTTTTGTTTACTGTTTGGCTGATGAAAGAGTTTCCCTGAGACACTGCCTACTTCCAAGAGCAGCAGCAGCAGCATTCCTCACTCTTGTAACAGCACTGTGCCAAGCCACCCAATGAGCCAGGGATGCTTGGCAGCCCTGTGGAGATCAACGCCTTGAGCCAAGCTGAGGAGACTTTGCTCAACACCTGGAACATGAGAGGCCATTTGCCAAAGTCTGGGCTGTGGAAGCAGCAGAAAGGTTTTTACAGCACACTTTGCACACTGCTGATGCACATGAGCTCTGCCACAGCTGTCAGTCAGACAGAGGGTGCTGGGGCTGCTCTGCTGGTGATGAGTAGCTGTCCTTCAAAGGGTTTTTCTAGTGAAGTTATTTTTTTAATGCTGTTGCATGTTCTTCACCACTCCCTGAATTAGTAGTGAGGGAAGCAGGATGGTTTTCTTCTGCCTGTGCTGCTGTGTCACTTTGAGGCTGATGCCTAGGAAATTTTCCACAGATTGAGTAGAAAGTGGTAGAATGTAAATAAATCCCCATTGGATGTGAAGGGAAAATAGAAAGGTCTAAATAATCACATTGTTCTGATAAATAATATAAAGGTAGTTTTGTAAACTAACTTTTTCCTTCTTTCTCAGCTCTTCACTCTGGCAGTAATTTAGCCTGGAGAAGAGGAGACTCAGGGATGACTTCATTGCTGTCTACAACTACCTGAAGGGGGGTAGTAGACAGGCAGAGGTTGGTCTCTTCTCCCAGGCAGCCAGTACCAGAACAAGAGGACACAGTCTCAGGCTACACCAGGGGAGGTTCAGGCTGGAGGTCAGGAGGAAGTTTAACACAGAGAGTGATTGCCCATTGGAATGGACTGCCTGGGGAGGTGGTGGAGTCACCATCGCTGGAGGTGTTCAGGAGGAGACTTGACAGGGTGCTTGGTGCCATGGGTTATTTGTTTAGGTGGTGTTGGATGATAGATTGGACACGATGATCTTGAAGGTCTCTTCCAACCTGGTCTATTCTATTCTATTCTATTCTATTCTATTCTATTCTATTCTATTCTATTCTATTCTATTCTATTCTATTCTATTCTGCTGGTGCCTTTGCTTGGCTGTTGCTGACCTTGGTTGCATTCTTGGAATGGGCTGCCCAGGGAGCTGGTAGAGTCATTGTCCCTGGAGGTGTTCAAAAAAGGCTTGGATGTGGCACTTGGAGCCATGGTTTAGTTGTCAGGAGGTGTTAGGTATTAGGTAATAGGTTGGACTTGATGATCTCTGAGGTCTTTTGCAAGCTGGTTGATTCTATGATTCTATTCTATGATTCCATGATTCTTGCTGCGGCTAAGTACGAACAAGCTACCCTCTGCTTTTCTCCTCTTTCTCTTCCCCTTATCCAGGGGGAGGAAAGAGGGGGAAGCTATTGGTAACCCCCTGGCTTTGTCCAGGGGGGTTCTTGTGTTGTTCATAAATTGTAAATATTGTATATTTTGTAGATATTCATTGCATTTCTTATTTCTAGATTTTAGTGTGCTTGTAAACACAGCTTCATTTGCTCCCAACTGAGCTGGTCTGGCAATTTTATTTTGAGGGTAATTTCAACCCACCACAGCTGCTTACACTGCTACAGCATGATGTGATCTGAAATTATTCAGCTCTCCGAGATTTCCTCTTAAAATGCCTAGAGAGGAGGATGAGTGACAGCAGTGGCCCCAGGATGTGGTGCTCAGCCACTCTGACTGATCACCCTGCACTGTTGCAGTCATTCGTGACTTCTGTCACTCCCCACTGGCTCCAGCACAACCTCCCGGTGCTCACCTCCTGTGAGTATCAGGACATCTATTTGTGTTCAGAGAGGCAATGTTCCTGTGCCTCTGTGCCAGCCAGCCCTGGCATGCTCTGCTGAAGACAGAAAAGGCCTGTCACATACTGAACCATGGAGAAGGGGCAATGGATATAAACTACAGCACAAGAGGTTCTACCTCCAGCATGAGGAGGAACTTCTTTACTGTGAGGGAGACAGGGCACTGGAACAGGCTCCCCAGAGAGGTTGTGGAGTCTCCTGCTCTGGAGACTTTCAAGACCCATCTGGATGTGCTCCTGTGCAACCTGAGCTAGATTCTATTGCAGATGTTCTCAGGACAGAAAGGAGCCCTGTTCTCCAACCACAGCATCTGAAATGCTCCTTCCAGCTGCCTCCACTCTCTGAAGCCTTCCACCCTGCTCCTTGGTCTTTGGTAGACTCACTTCCCAGCCACTTCACGTGGCTGGAGAAGCATATCAAGGCCTTGCAGGCAAGAGAGCCAGCCCCAAGGGAGGTATTTCTGGTATCTGAGCTCATGAAACCTGCCAATTTCAGCCGCAGACAGACCACACTGTAAAGCTGCTTTACCTGCTGGGGGGCAGCGCCTGTCAGACCTACAAATCAAGGCCATGCTCAGGGAGACAGATTTACTGCTGACAAAACTCCACCCACTGTGCTCAGCCCAGCAGCTCTTACCAGGGGATGGGAATTAACAGGACTTTTAATTGCAGCTGCATTTTTAACTCCTCTTGTCCAAACAGAAAAGGGTGCACATGCTGATTCCTGGAGAAGGATCTGGTTTCTGGGGGGTCTGACCAGATGGGAATTGTCAGAGGCATCTCCCTGCCACAGCTCCCTGTCCAGCAGCACAGCAGCTGCACTGCAAGCACGGGGCAGAGGAGTGGGAGCTGGGCCACTGAAACCTGGACTTGTTAGGCTAAACAGGTGAGTGCTGCAAGACACCTGTGCCCTTCCTGCTCCCTGCTGTCCCTCACATGGTACCCTCTACGTGCACCTATCACACACAACACGCTCACAGCCACAGTGTAGATCAGCCACATCCCTTTTCCTGGGTTCAATCTGCCAGACCAGTTCCACACGCCAAAGCAGCACCCCAGTGAGTGCCCAGACCTCTTTTAAGACCCAATCCAAAACTTTCATTAGCCTTAGATTAACATCAAACCCACTTATGAAGAACCAATACAAACAAGAAACCACTCCTGCCCCATGCAACTTGCTTGCACCTACAGGAAGGCCTTGGTTGCCCTCCTTGAGCTTCCCAGCTTATTTCTCACTCTTTCCATTTGGGGTTGTGTACTACCAAACACAGAATGACCTCGTTGGGAAAGACCTTAAAATCATTGAGTCCAACCATAACCTAACATCTCCATGTATACAGCTGTTAGACCAAGTCAGAGCTGTTAGATGTGGTTTATCCTTCTATTGTTCTGCTGAAACTGGGGAAGAATCATGATCATCCCTTTCTTCTTAGCTCTGGGGAGGCTACACCTCGAATACTGGGTTCAATTTTGGGAGCATACTACAAGGAGGATATTGATGTGCTGGAGCAGGTCCAGAGACGGGCAACGAAGCAGGTGGAGGACAGGCCTTAGGAGGAGCAGCTGAGGGGACTGTGGCTGTTTAGGTTGGAGAAAAGGAGGCAGAGGGGAGACATCATTGCTTTCTACAACTCCCCGAAAGGAGGTTGCAGTGAGGTAGGAATCAGTCTCTTCTCCAAGGTAGCAAGCAATAGGGTGAGAGGAAATGGCCTCCAGTTACTTCATGGGAGGTTTATGTCAGATATTAGGAAAAATTTCTTCCCCCCCCCCCCCCCCAAAAAAAAAGAGTTGTGGGGCAGTGAAAGAGGCTGCCCAGGGCAGGGGCAGAGTCACCATCGCTGAAGGGATTTAAAAGCGACCTAGACGTGGTGCTGAGGGGCACGGTTTAGCTGTGGATTGGGTAGTGCTGGGTGAACGGTTGTAGCTGATGATCTTAAAGATTTTTTCCAGTCAAAAGAACTCTGAGCCAAAGCAGACCCGTCCCTGCCAGTGCGCGCTCTGAGCGGCAGCGCTCCTTCCCGACGGCGCCCACACGGACCGCTCCGTGACACGGCTCCTGCGCTCTGCCCGCTCTCCCCAGTCAGACCCCGCCGCTGAGGAGAGTTCCGATAGGTGCGGGAGCTCCCGATGAGTGTCCCCAGGCTCCCGATGGGTGTCCCCAGGCTCCCGATGGGTGCCCCCAGGCTCCCGATGGGTGCCCCCAGGCTCCGGCGCCGCTCTGCTCCGCCCGCACGTGCCGCCACACCTGCCCCGCCGGGGCGCGCTCGCCCCACCCCTGCCACCGCCCCGCGCCTCCCCTCGGCCCGCCAGCCAATGAGCGTTAGCGGGCTCTGGCCAGCGGACAATGGGAGCGCGGGGGCCGCCCCCTCCCGGCCGCTCGCCGCCACCGCCCCCTATTTGAGCCGCGCCGCGCGGCCGCGCGCTCGCAGAGGCGGCGGCGGGAGCGGGCGGTGCTGGGTCTGGCAGAGCAGCCCCGCACGGCGCTCGGGGGAGCGGGCGCTCCCGGGCGGCTGTACGCCCCCATGGAGGCTTTCCCCGGCGGTAAGCTGGAGCAGCACCGGCACCTTCCGCCCGTGGAGTGCCTGCCGGGCGCTCGCTACGGCGGCCGGAGTCACAGCGCCTGTGGGAACGTTTTCAACTCCTGGAACGACTACCTGGGGCTAGCCACGCTCATCACCAAGGCCGTGCACCCCGGCAAGGGCTTCAGCGCCGAGCCACCCTCGGTGGTGGTGGCGGCTGCCGTGCCACCGGCCGAGGAGGAGGAGGAGGAAGAAGAGGAGGAAGAAGAGACGGCGGGGCCGTACTTCGAGGGCGCGCTGGACTTGCACGACCTGGCCCTGTGCGGGCATCACCACCACCATCATCATCACCACCACAGCGAGGGCCTGTTGGAGGAGCGCTTCGCCGACTTCAGCCCCTTCCCCGGGCGCGGCGGCCCCGCCGCCGTGGTGTTGGATTGCTCGGGGGAGCACCCGGGCCGGGAGGGCTCGCCCCACGCCTGGGGCGGGGTGGTGGTGGCGGGGCGGCTGCCGACCCACCCGCGGGCCGCCTCCCGCTTGCTTAAACCCGAGCTGCAGGTCTGCGTCTTCTGCCGGAACAACAAGGAGGCCGTAGCCCTCTACACCACCCACATCCTCAAGGGACCCGACGGCCGCGTTCTTTGCCCGGTGCTGCGACGCTACACCTGCCCCCTCTGCGGTGCCAGCGGTGACAATGCCCACACCATCAAATACTGTCCCCTCTCCAAAATGCAGGCGGCCAAACAGCTCAAACACGCCCGGACCGTCCTGGGGAAGAAGGGCCGTTAGGCGCCGGGACCCCCGGGGGCGGCTCCGGCCTCCTCCCGTCTGGTTTCCTTTTGGGTTGTTTGTTTTTGTCTTTAAAGCGGATGGCGTTTTATGTTCTCCTCACACATTAATATATTAAAGGCGGAGACTGGCGAGCGGGTGCGCCGGGCCGGTGGAGTGCCGCCGGTGGCGGCTGGGGCGCGCTGGCCCGCGCGGAGCCCGGCGTCGGGCCGCGGGAGTTGCGCAGCATTAGATGCACTGTATTTGTTTATTGTAAGGAAACAAAATATATCTATATGTGATTTTTACGGAAACGGATTGCCGCCGAGATCTAATTGAGGGGTGCAGAGAGGGGGGGTGTTAAAGCAAGCGCCGGGCGGAGAGCGGGGCTGGGGTGGGGGCTCGCGGGGGTCCCCGGCTGGTTGCAGCGGGGCAGCGCTGCCCTCTGCCGCCCCCTGAGGTGGAGGGGAAAGCAGCGGCGGCCGTCGCGGGGGTCCAGCCCGGTGCTGTACCGCGGGGGGCGGGTGGGAGAGCGGCCGTCTTGCCTGATTAACAGCGGGGTATTTAATTAGGGTGTAACGTTCTGCCCTGCAGGTCTGAAGGCAAACATCCCAGCAGGTACCTTGGTCGGGAAGCAAATCGTCATCAAACCTGCGCTCCTTGCCTCTCCCGCTAATTAACAAACGTCACCTCCCCGTAATCGCAGCATCCTGCCTGGCACGATGAGAGAGCCCCCGCGGGCACCCTTGAACTGTCCCACTAGTGAGCGTAGTCAGTTGCTGGGTTTGCAGGTCCCTGTGCCCACACGCGGCTTCAGAGAAGAGCTCAGAGGAGAAAGAATCAAAGTGAATGTTTGTAAGCATCAGACTCCAGGCAGAGGTGCAAGCTGAGCCCTTTCTGCTGAAGGAAGGGTGGAGGTATGGCAGAGAATGAGCTTTGATGCAAGCTTTGAGCTTGTGTTTGTGGTGGAGGGGTGGGGGTGTGTGGGGGTGTGTAATGAGAGGTCTTTGGAGAGAAGAGACCTGGATGAAGCAGAAAGGCATGGCTCCAGCATAACAGTGGAAGTTGGGGGGTTGACATTTTCAAGAGTTGAGACACCGTGGCTTTAACTTACTGCAAGGTAGGAGGGACCTACCCATGTGGTTAACAAATATCCTTAATGCTTCATAGACTATGCAAATTTAAAGTTGATGCTGAATAAGTGATGGCAGTTGTTTGGTACTGAGCACTAAGCAGAGTTGCATTGCTTCTAATCTTCAAGAGATCAGAAACTGCTCTTATGGTTAGTCAGAGCAGGACAGAGCAGCAGCAGGGTTGTAGTTTGCCTAGGAGTCCCCTGGTGCTGAAGGCAGGTGCCCAAGTTCTCAGCGCAGAGAGGGTTACATTGTAGATGGATTTATCAGGGACATATCACATTCATGATCAGGGATGATACTGTGAAACTATGAAACAAGAGGACACAGTCTCAAGCTGTGCCAGGGGAAGTTTAGACTTGAGGTGAGGAGAAAGTTCTTCACCAAGAGAGTCATTCATCATTGGAATGTGCTGCCCAGGGAGGTGGTGGAGTCGCCATCCCTGGAGGCGTGCAAGAGGAGATTGGACTTGGCACTTGGTGCCATGGTCTAGTCATGAGGTCTATGGTTACAGGTTGGACTCAATGATCCTCGAGGTCTCTTCCAACCTTGGCGATACTGTGTGATACTATGGAGGGGTGCTCGGCCTGTGGGGTGGCCCTGCCTAAGGCAGGGAGGTGAAGTGCAGGAGGGGATGAGAAAGGAGATTGCTCCTGAGAGAAGGAGTCAGGGGTGATGGACACTTTTGTGGATTCCTTTTGATGAGCTGTTTAGTAGGGTGTGAGATGGGGCAGGAGAGGAAGGAGGGCTCAGGATGGTTGGGAAAGGACTCAAAACAAGTGCAGGGTGGGCTGAGGAGGAGGGCCCAGGGTTCATTATTCATCACTGCTGTTGACTCACAGCTGCAGCAATTAAGAATGAGAAACTGATTTTGTGTGGAAGTGTTCTCTTAAATCTTCATCAAATAGATCCAAAGATGATGTCAGGTCTGATCACCAAATGCAGCAGGGCTTGTGTTAAGTAACATTTCACAGCAGCTGCAGCTAGCCCTGTGGCAGCTACCCTCTCCTCCTGCTAAAAGGCAGTTGTTTTATCTCTCATAGTGGGGTGTGCACCACGTGCTCTTCTAAGCTGTTACAGGCTGGATGCATTTGCTTCTGTGATGCCTGCTCCACATAGGTTGAATCTGTATCCACCACCCATTAGAATCAAGCTGAAGTGTGAAGCCAGGAGAAGAGCTTTCTTCTGTACTTCTGTTACCTCCCCATGGGATATTTGATGATCAGCAGATACATTTTAATGCAGTATGCTGTTACTGGGCACAGGAACTAGAAAGAAATCTGAGGGGTAATCCTGGCAGGGCTGGATCTGAGGTGCTCCTGGTAATGTTCACAGTGTGCCCACCCCTCTCCTGGGTCTGTATGTAGAGCTACTGTGTAGCCACAGCCCTGTCGCAACCTCTGGAAATGCATCAAGGCACCAGAAGATCCAGGATGTCACTGGCCTTTTGCAGTGCCTATTGGTTCTCTCTGCCTGGATAAGAGAAAGCTGCTGTATCAATGGCCTCTGCTGCTGTCCATCACTCCCAGCTCCTGTCCCGTGCTACAGGATACTTGCAGCCCTGCTGTGGGAAGGCCAAGGAGCTGCCTTTTGTGGCTGCCACCCAGCGTCAGGCATCTGATGGCAGGTAAGGTGGTAGAGTAACAGCTTCAAAAGACCAGTTAGGGGAGGAAAAACAGCCCACACTATTCCAGAGAGGAGATGACAAGCTTCAGAATCAGCAAAAGGCAAGCCCAGGAGCAAGGGTTTCTAGTTACTTTATGTAACAGGACAATTTGCCTTTTTACAAGTCAGTGTCTTGCAAAGACTGAACCTTTAAGGACATTTTGGGGGTTGTTTCTTTTCTTTGCTTTTGTGTTTTGTTTTGGGTGTTTTTTTTTCCAAGTCACTTCTCTGATTTCCTGTGCACCAGCACACTCCTCAGTAAGCTGAAACATGCTTGCTCTTGGTCTCTGAAAACCCTACTACAATGTGTAGTGTTAATCTGATGCCTTCAATGCTGGAAGCCACTTACATTGGTAATTTAAAGCCTAGGAGCAGCAAATAGCTTCATCTGAAAGCAGCCCAGCTTGGAGCTGCTATGTGCTCCACAGAAGAGGTCTAAGAAAAGCCAGGTAGTAGTTTGATTTATTCTACAGGCACTTGCAAATGAAAATATTATGGAGACTTGTTTAAAACATGTGATCTCTCTTCAGAGAATCAGTTAATGACTGGGAAATATTCCTAAGCATGTCGGTGATGGAATCTTTTGCCCAGTGGTATTCTGGTCAGAGGAGTGAACACAGTATTGGGTGACCCATAACCATCCTCAGTTGATATAAGTCTTGGCAAAGAATCAAGCTAATTCTAATTAAAAATGACTTTTTGTTGCACAGGCAACTTGAGTCAGCTGAAGCCAGGTAAGTCTGTGTCCATCTTTAGTGGAAATCCTATTTGGACAGTTTGCTCTCAATCTACAGACCAGAGGGCCTCAAGTAGCTGCTTTGCCCTATGACTAAATCATCATGGCCATGTCTTCTTTCCTTTCCATAGACCTGCCAGCTTGACCCACCAAAATAAAGGTCAATTTATATTGGGGAGAGTCTGCTAACAGAAGATAATTCTACTGTGCTTGTTTGGAGAAATCAGAAATGACAAACACAGGAAAAAAAGATGAGGCAAAGCCAGTGGATTGCCTTCCTGCCCAAGAGTAAAAGCACTAACAAAGCTTAATTGCAGCAGAGAAGATTTTGGTCAGCAAAAAGCAGAGAAATGGCTTGTGAAACTTCCACCCTGCCATCATTACATGCAGTAATGATTCTTTTTAAGAGGAGAAACAGACAAAGTGTAGAGCACTTCAGTCCCAGCTGATCCTGCCATGGTGAAATAGGATGAATTGGGTGTTTTTATGCAGTGGGTGGGAGACTGGTGTGCTAGAACAGGTGAATCTTGCATTTCACAGACACACCCATAGCACCTTCACTCTGTAGGCTTTCACACTTTAAAGGTCCCTTTAATGTGAAAAGGGAAGCTTGCTTATGTGTAGCAGCTCCTGGTGGTGACCACAGCCCCTATGGATATTAAAGCAACAGACAATTTCCAGCAAGGCAAGTCCCAGTCCTGTTCCTGCCTGAGCTTGTCTCCTGGCTGGCCAGCCCCTCTGCACCAGAGCTCCCTGATGTGTTCCCGACCCTGCCTATCTAATCCAGGTCATGATGCATCCAGGGATGCAACTGTGGCTGTGCCCAGGCTGGAGGCAGCACTCTGCTGTGTCCTAAGACTACTGTTTACAATTTCATTTCTTTGTAACAAAGGCACTCTAGGGGGAACACTTCAAAGGCTTATACCTGGCTTCTGCAGAGCACTCTGATGGTCCTCAGTCCTGCCTACCAGCTGGGGGTTAGGCTCTGGGCTGCTCCTGGAGTAAGAAAGAAGCTGAACTGTTCCTTCCTGATCACCTGCCTTGCTCTGCTCTTGGAGATGCTTTGATGAAGCAGTATTTGCATTCATTTAACCACCAGTAGCCTGAAGTTCTGCCTTCTAAATACAGCCATGTGACAGTTTGTGTTCTGTCCAGGTTCACTGACAATTTTAATGTTGAAGTGAACATGAATAAATCAAACACAGCAACACTGGACAGAGCCTTCACTTGACTTACTCAACATCTTCAGGTGGCCAAGCTCTGTGCTCATGTACACACAGTTATGGCAGATGTAGGTTTTAGCTGTGGGGTTTGGTCAGCAGTGGAGCTTGACCACTGTAGTTAAGTCTCCTGAACTGACCAAGCAGCAAAATAAACACACTGGCATGGCTGTAGAGCTTACACCTTGCAGATCTTGTCTCCTGAAAGTTGTGTTGGCAACGTTATCCCACTTTCAAATACTGGAAGAACAGTTTTGGAAACAGAGCTGCAGTAAGTACAAGCATCACCAATGTTCCTTCCCCTGTAAAATGGCTGTGTTTGGATAAAACTAAAAGTATGTTGCTGGAGGAATAATCACTTCACATCTTCCTGATGACTGGAGAAAGGCAAGTCCTGCATCCACCTTCAAGAAAGGCTGAAAGGACCATCTGAGGAGCTATGGGACAGGTGGTGTCACTTCAGTACCTGGTACAAGTGTGGAGGAAGTAAGAGTATGTTATGAGCACATTGAGGTGACGGAACAGTCAGCATGGATATACTGACTGTAAATAATGCCTGACTTAGCTGCCTTCTACAACAAAGTGACTTTGTAGACAAGAAAAGGAGCAGTAGATGTTCCTCATCTCAACTTCAGCAAGGCTGCCTTGCAATATTCTTCTACCCGAGTTATGATGTCACAGCCCAGAGGACAAGGATGGGCAGCAAAAATGAGTGAATGTTCAGGCTCAGCACCATGGTCAAGATGTTGGGCTGCACCTGGAGTGGGATATCACAGGGGTCTGTGCTGGAACCTGGCTGGACATCTTCCTCGAGGACCTGGAGGCAGCGAGTTTGTGATGATGCTGAAGGGGGAGTGATTGCACAAAGGACAGGGCTGTCACCCAGAGATGAGGCAGGCTTGGCAGGAACTGGAAGAAGGGCAGAGAGCTGTCTGTGCAATGAGATTAGGCGGTGGCTCAAATGCCTCCAGGGCCCTGGGAAGCAAAATGCTAAGCATGAGTCAACAGATCCCATGGTGTCTGAACAGGACTACAGCCTGTAGATGAGAGTACCCCCACAGCAAACCTCATCTTGACCCAATCAGTGGCCGTTCATTAGCTTACAGCACAGGAAGTTGCTGAGAAGGCAAGACACTGCAGCAGCTCATTCCTTAAGTTGTTTATTTATCATTGAAGAAACACACAGCAGCAAGTTCTGTGTTGGCTTCAGTAGGACCAGATAGTGAAGTCGTTACCACACCCCAAAACTGAAGTCAACACAGCCATTACTACAAATCACTTCTTTTGTTTGCAAAGGGAAAGAATTGACCCTGAAGACAGAGAATCGAGGGAGGGAAAACTCAACAACTTCTCCAAAAACCACACTTTTTTTCTTGTTTGTTTGTTTAAATATGACAATATTTATAAACCCTTGAAAGGCATGAAATTACCCAAGTAATGGAAAAAAGCAGTTGTGATATTGGCAACAGAAAAGACACAGCCAGACGCTTACCAAAACACTCCCCAGTGGAAAAGCTCCCCAAGTTCTGTGGTTGCACACTGCAGCAGGGAATACCTCACTGGGAACAAGGGCTGCAAAGTGGCCTCAGAGGTGTTCATGTATTCAAGTAAATCGACACAACATGTCCCAGTGCAGCTAACTCTCACAACGTTTCTCGTCTCCAATTCAAATTTAAACAACTTCCTGAATTTAGATAGTGATAAAATAGGTCTCTTGGAAAGCCAGCTCTGGAAAAAGAGGGCTTTTACAGGGTTTTTTTTCCCCCCTCTCTTGTTTTGGCTGATTATGGGAACTGATTTCACTCTGCTTTTTCTCAGTAATTCCACCCTGTGACATAGGTGTTTTCAAATGCGTGTCCTGTGCTGACGTTCCTAATTAAGGACGACTGAAAATAGAAAGGTCAGCCTGGTTTTGGTGTGAGACAGAAGCCTTACTCAAGGCAGCTGATGGGGCTTGCTCCTCTTTATTTTAGCAACACATGACCCTACGAAATCAGCATAATTTGAACTCTCCAAACCTGGAATTCAATTTCCAACCTCCTGCTGTGAGTTTTGTGCATGATCAATCTATATGAGTTAAGTAATTCAAGCTCATGCTCTCATGTTACCTCAAAACATTTGTTAAAGAATTCCAATTCAGAATGTTTATAAGCACAAATATAACCCATGGATTCCATCAAATCAAAGCTAAAACATCGGTTAAAGGCTTGTGATTGCCACTTAACGTCGTACGGTGGTCCACCCCTCTTCGTCTGTCTCGTTTTTAGTGCGGCGAGCTGGCTCACGTTCCTTTTCTGCTTTCCAGGAACCTTTCTCCTTCTCCCCATCTCTCTCTCGATCTTTTGATGCTGGTGAGGGAGCAGAAGCTGCAGGAACAGCAGCAGCAGGAGCTGATCGCCGGACCGGTTCACGTTCCTCTCCACGTTCTTCCCTCCTGTCATCAGCACGCCTCCAGGAGCTTGCTGCAAACACAGACAGACAAGAACATCATCTCTGTCATGCTCCGCCAGTGGCCTCCAAGAGTTTACACAGGCTCACAGAATGGAGTAGCTTGCATGGGACCTCCAAAGCTCATCCAGTCCAACCTCCCTGCAGTCAGCAGGGTCATCCTCAACTCTATCAGGCTGCCCAGAGCCCTGTTGAGCCTAACCTTGAGTATCTCCAGGGATGGCGCCTCAGCCACGTCTCCGGGCAACCTGTTCCAGTGTTCCACCACCCTCATGACAAAGAACCTGTTACTAATATCCAATTTAAATCTGTTCTTCCCTAGTTCAAAGCCATTGCCCCTCATCCTGTCACTGCAGGCCTTTGTAAACAGCCTCTCTCCCTCCCTTCTTGTAGCCCCCTTCAGGTACTTGAAGGTCACTATCAGGTTTCTCTGTCTTCTTCTCTTCTCCACACTGAACAACCCCAGCTCCCTCAGCCTGTCTTTGTAGCAGAGGTGCTCCAAACAAACAGTCCAGCACCAAGAGTCTGATTTAATGATTCTCAATCTTGCCAAGAGGTAATATGATGATGACAGCCACATTAAGTTTAATTTTCTGGTGGCATAATGGTCAGGAACTTCTCGTGGCTCTTTTAGATTCAGGATCGTTGTGTGCAACCCAAGTGTCAGCTTTAAACCACAACAACTGCAATGAGAGCGTTGCATTGATGTACATGGGTTGATGATATAGAAATATATCCTTGCATTACCAGAATTAAAAGCACAAACACATTAGAATAGAAGAGAATAGAACAGAGTAGGTGGGAAAAGACCTTCGAGATCGAGTCTAACCTATCAGCCAACACCATCTAACCAACTAAACCATGGCATCCAATCTCTTCTTAAACACCTCCAGTGACAAACCCCAGAAAAAGCCTAACTTAAAAACACTTGTGCAGAATGTTTAGGTTTGCATTGTCTCAAAAGACAGCAAATTCCTCTTCAGCCTACTGAAATCAGAGGTGTAAATGGCACTGGACTGCAGGACACCACCGGTAACAGCATTCACCACCCTTCACTCTGTGAAGAATTGCTTAGTTCTACCAAAGGATGTTAACAATTCTACTCCAGCTGTGTGTGAAGAGAGCTGTGTCACACAACAAAGCAGGCACACAAATACCAAAGTTTCTTAATAGAATTTAATAGAATAGACCAGGTTGGAAGAGACCTTCAAGATCATCACATCCAACCCATCAACCAATCCAACCCACCTAAACAACTAAACCATGGCACCAAGCACCCCACCAAGTCTCCTCCTGAACACCTCCAATGATGGTGACTCCACCACCTCCCCAGGCAGCCCATTCCAATGGGCAATCACTCTCTCCGGATAGAACTTCTTCCTAACATCCAGCCTAAACGTCCCCTGGTGCAGCTTGGAACTGTGTCCTCTTGTTCTGGTACTGGTTGCCTGGGAGAAGAGACCAACCTCTGCCTGTCTACAACCTCCCTTCAGGTAGTTGTAGAGAGTAATAAGGTCACCCCTGAGTCTCCTCTTCTCCAGGCTAAGCAACCCCAGCTCCCTCAGCCTCTCCTCATAGGGCTGTGTTCCAAACCCCTCACCAACTTCGTTGCCCTTCTCTGGACACCTTCCAGCAAGTCAACCTCCTTCCTAAACTGAGGGGCCCAGAACTAGACACAGGACTCGAGGTGTGGCCTAACCAGTGCAGTGTACAGGGGCAGAATGACCTCCCTGCTCCTGCTGGCCACACTGTTCCTGATGCAGGCCAGGATGCCATTGGCCCTCCTGGCTGCCTGGGCACACTGCTGCCTCATGTTCAGCCTACCATCCACCAGTACCCCCAGGTCCCTCTCTGCCTGGCTGCTCTCCAGCCACTCTGACCCCAGCCTGTAGCTCTGCATGGGGTTGTTGTGGCCGATGTGTAGAACCTGGCATTGGATGTGTTCAATCTCCTGCCCTTGGACTGTGCCCATCTGCCCAGCCTTTCGAGGTCCCTCTGCAGAGCCCCTCTACCCTCCAGCAGATCAACTCCTGCCCCCAGCTTGTTGTTGTCAGCAAATGTGCTGATGATGGACTCAATGCCCTCATCCAGATCATCAATAAAGATGTTAAAGAGCATGGGGCCCAGCACTGATCCTTGGGGCACACCACTAGTGCCTGGCTGCCAGGTGGCTGTGGCACCATTCACCACCACTCTCTGGGCTCAGCCTCCAGCCAGTTCCTAACCCAAGGCAGCGTGCTCCCCTCCAAGCCGATACATTACATCTTCATACATTAAAAAAAAAGAGTTGTAACATCCCAACATGAAGAACCCTCAGTTGGAAGTCCTGTGTTGTGTGTCCTGTTCCAACCTGCTCACCCAGACCACCTGCCCCCAGAGAGCACACACACCATGGGCAGAGACCACAGAGGATGCTGGAGGCCGAGAGATGCCAGTAGTGGAAGATGTGGCACCTCAAGCTACACGTATTTGCTGTCACTGTATTTTTAGAACACAGCAAAGGATTAATAGAGGTACATAATTAAAACAGGTTAATGTATGTAATTAAAATAGGTTATTCACCACTATCAATACCATTAATGATGTCAAACCCATAAGGCCCTGTTTGGAAATACTTCCCTTGTATTTTAATGATTTCTTAAGAAATGACCCAGAAATCATTTTTCTGGGACACCTAGCTTGATAATTTAAGTACAAGAATTTCATTCACTCTCAACATAATGCTACCACGAACACTGCAGCTGTGACATGCCACTGTGACAGAAAAGAGTACCACTAAGAAAAGCCCACTAACTTAGATTCAGGGAAAAACTCTCAATTACCCTAAAATATCTCTTACTGTGCTTATGCAAAGGGACTTGTAAGTGCCTGAAAACACAACTTCCTCTCATTTTACCCCATTCCAGCACTGCCAGAGTTTCACAAATGCTCTGATACAGAATTAACCAGGTTGGAAAAGACCTCAGAGATCATAGAGTCCAACCTACCACCCAACACCACCCAATTAACTAAACCATGGCACCAAGCACCCCAATCCAGTCTCTTCCTAAACAGCTCCAGTGATGGTGACTGCACCACCTCCCTGGGCAGCACACTCCAATGGCCAATTTCTTTCTGTGAACAATTTCTTCCTAACATCCAGCCTAAACCTCCCCTGGCACAGCTTGAGACTGTGTCCTCTTGTTCTGCTGCTGGTTGCCTGGGAGAAGAGACCAACCCCCACCTGGCTATAACCTCCCTTCAGGCAGCTGTAGACAGAATGTAAACCTTTAGGGATGGCCAAACAAGCTTACGTTCTTCACGCTCAGCTCTGAGGGGAGGTCCTCTTCTGAGGGGTGGCTCTCTGTCATCACCACGTCGATCTCTCATGTCACGACCACCTCTGTCCCATTCTTCACGACGATTTGAATCCCTCCAGCTAGAAGTTTCCTCAGCTGGGCCTCTTCTCCAGCCAGCATCATCCCTTTTGTCATCCAAGATATTAAAGATCAAAATGTTAAGATTTTACCTTTGCTATGGAAAGAGGCAATAGTACACCACAGTGTGGGATAGTTCTAGGCCCTGTGGGGAGTCTTTCACATACTGACATAATTCCAAAGTATTTCCTGGAGGTTAACATGAAATTCTCTTAATAACAGGTTAAAAATAAATAAATAAATACAAATTACAAGCAGTAGGAATATTTTAGGCTGTCTTTTGTGAACAGCTGTCTTAAAACTAACCACCCAAAAAGGGCCCCCCCCCATGCCACGTTCCATTTCATCCCTTCAAGTGCTTCATTTCACAGGAGCCAGCCCCTGTTGCTCTCACTCAGCACCATCACACTACTTCTGCAGAAGGTTACAAAAGCCTTGCTGATGAAGTATTGCAGAGAGCAGTCAAACCTGGGCCGCCTGAAGCGATCCTCTCGATCGAAGTCCCTGTCTCTGTCGAATTCCCGCTCTTTCTCGTTCTCATCCCGGTCTTTGTCTCTATCCCATTCCCGGTCTCCAGAAGGTCTGGAGTCTCGAGGAGGCCCCCAGCTGTCCTCACGAGCCTTCTCTCTTTCTCTCCATCCCCCTACAAGTGAAAAAAAAACAAAAAACCACAGTCAAAGGTATTTGTAGCTGACCTCTGATCTCTCTGTAGACAAAGAAACCTTTACCTCCCTCACAGAAACTGGTTCTTCAGGTTTTGATCCCCAAGGATCCAGCTCAAGATGGGCACTGAGTGGGAGCCACAGACAAAAAGCTGCAGAAACTGCTTGACCTGAAGACAGTACTGCATGTGTCACTGGTAGAGTTCAGAAGAGCTGATTACACCCTGCACTTTCCAGCTAGAAACCATAAACTCCTCCAGGGTCTTGTGCAAAGCAAGTGCAGGAAGAAGCAAAAGGGGGTAGGATCTTAGATAGCAGATTCCTCTGTGAAAATACACCTGAGGAGAGTTTAGGCTGGCTCACGTGTCAAGCAGGTCCTGCTTTTTAAAGCAGCACTTTAAAATATGACTATCATGTAACACCACTCTGCTCTCTTGAGGCCCCACCTGGAGTACTATGTCCAGTTCAGGTGCACTCAACACATAAAGGACATGGACCTGCTGGAGTGGGTCCAAAGGAGGCCACAAAGATGATCAGAGGGGTGGAGCACCTCCTTATGCAGATAGGCTTTGAGAGCTGGGGCTGTTCAGCCTGGAGAAGAGACAGCTCTGAGGAAACCTTTTAGTGGCCTTCCAGTACCTGAAGGGGGTCTATAAGAAAGCTGGGAATGGGCTTCTCAGTAATAAGACAGAATGGATTGAAGCAGGAGGAGGGGAGATTTAGACTGGATATTAGGAGAAAATTCTTTACAGTGAGGGTGGGGAGACATTGGAACAGGTTGCCCATGGATGCTGTGGATGCCCTCTCCCTGAAGATGTTCAAGGCCAGGTTGGATGTGGCCTTGAGCAACCTGGGCTAGTGAAAAGTGTTCCTGCCTATGGTGGGGTGGTTCAAACTGGATGATCTTTAAGGCCCCTTCTGACCCAAACCATTCTCTGATTGTATCATTTACCATGTCCTCAGTGCATCCATTCAGTTATTTGTGAATGGGAGTTCTTTATTACACAGGCTTTTCTTTCAACAGGGAAAAGGAGAAAGCCTCTGCAATGTGAGTTCTGGCATTTATGGTAACTTCCAGGTTTGGCTGACAGTTAAGTGTCTGCAGAAGTTGATCTGGTGCCTGTGAATACATTTATCTGAATACAAGCAACCAGGAAATTAAATCTCTGTCTAGCATTTAAACGACATGAACAGATCACAAAAGGATCAGGAACTGTTTTTTTCTAGTCACCAAGACTAGAAATAAATCAGACAAAAGCAGGATAATTCTGATGGGAGGGGTCCTCAGAAGGTCCTCTAGTTCAAACTCCTGCTCAAAGCAGGATTTGCAAGACAGACACACACACACACACACAAAAGGAATGGTAAAAACAGTAGTACTTTGGTACACCTGCTAAAGGCTTTTCAAAACCAGACCCAGCTGAATGAGGTCTCAAAATCCTCCTTAGAGGGTTAACCTCAGACATACAGAGAGGGCAGGGAAAGAGACCAAGGTGTGCTGATTTAGTGAGAATGTTTCTCTCCCATCAGAGCATTAAATGTATGCATCTTGGTTCTGCAGACAGCTAAGTTACCAGAACTGCTATGTGACCTTTGGTTACCTTCCAGGTGAGCAACAGACACTGCAGCATTTTTACTTTTACTTCGAGCAAATTAAAAGCTTTAATTATTCCAACTAAAGGAGGGGCCACATTAGCCAAATGAATCCAGGTATTTTCAGAGTTGATCCTCTCATCTCTGACACCAAGCACATCACGGATCTGATCCTCTCATCTCTTACACCAAGCACATCACATCCATTACGCACTAGGGTAACACATGCTTTGGGGCAAGACTATGACACTGCTGTCTTTTACCTGGTTTACCAAAGGGTCTCCAAGGACCCGGCCTTGAATCATCGCTGCCACGCCAGGGACCCCTGTCATCATCTCGTCTGGAAAGCCTGTCATCATCTGTGCTACGCCACGGTCCCCTGTCATCATCACGCCTTGACATCCTGTCGTCATCCATGCCCCGCCTGGGACCCCTGTCGTCATCCATGCCCCGCCTGGGACCCCTGTCGTCATCTGCAGCACGCCAGCTGCCCCGGTCGTCATCCAGCCCACGCCTGGGGGGCCTGTCATCATCCAAGGCCCGTCTGGGGGGCCTGTCATCATCCAGGGCCCGTCTGGGGGGCCTGTCATCATCCAGCCCACGCCTGGGTCCTCTGTCATCATCTGCTGCTCGCCAACTGCCTCTATCGTCATCCAATCCGCGCCTGGGCGGCCTGTCATCATCCAATCCGCGCCTGGGCGGCCTGTCATCATCCAATCCGCGCCTGGGCGGCCTGTCATCATCCAATCCGCGCCTGGGCGGCCTGTCATCATCCAATCCGCGCCTGGGACCCCTGTCATCATCCAATCCGCGCCTGGGACCCCTGTCGTCATCTGCAGCCCTCCAGCTCCCTCTGTCATCATCCAAACCACGCCTGGGCGGCCTGTCCTCATCCAACGCACGTCTGGGCGGCCTGTCCTCATCCCCTTCACGCCTGGGTGTTCTCTCCTCATCCCCTTCCCTCCTGGGCGGCCTGTCGTCTGTTGACTCCGCAGAAGGACGTTCCTTTTCTTCTGCAGCACCGCGTCGGGGCAGATCATCTCCACGCCGGGGCAGATCATCGCCGCGTCGGAAAGCTCTATCATCATCCCTCGGTTCTCCTCGACGCCAATCCCTGTAAAAGCAAAGGAAATTAGCAAAAAGTAGGCGATACTCAGGGAAGATTGACATATTAGACTGACAACCCCCTCAAGGCCATTTCTCAACATGTTCACTTGATGTCTGGTTGCAAACACATTTACAGAGCTTGCATTTTTCAAATGCATCTTCAAATTGCTTTCACTGCTATGGAGAAGTGGTAGGTCACCATCCCCGCAGCTTCAGTGAAGACTGAACAGTTTACTGTCTCTTTCAAACTGGTTTTAAAGGAGATAACGGCAGTCCCCTGTTGGTTATCTGCTGCAACACAGCAGAGAAGAGGTTTGGCTTTCACACCAAGCCTCATTTGATAAACTCAAGCTAAGTCTCCAAGAACCAGTATCAACCATCAAGATGGTTCCCCCCTTCTTCACACACATGCCAACCCTACAGCTCACTCCTTGCTTCCATACACTTTGGCCTAACTCCAGCCCAACAACTTGTTAATACTTTCACTGACAAGCGTCCACAACTGAATCTGGCAGGACAATGTAATAAGCTCATGACTCAATCCACCGCCATTGCCTGACAGCAAGCAGGGTGCAGCAGGCATCAGTGCTTGCACAAGCTCTCCTTACTGGGATGTATGTGGGAAGCAGAGCATTGGTGGGAATCTTCCCTGGGCTATTGGGTCATCAGTTCTCTTTGAAATACATATGTAGCACTGAAAAATCAGATACTACTGAACAACAGCTGTAGCCTTCAACTCTTGCCACTCCTCTGGACACATTGCTTAGTTTAACATCTACAGCCTTCTACACATAGGTTTAGACCATCAACTTTGGCTTTGTCACCAGATTAAAATCTGTATTCCAGGAAATAAAGGGAGTTAGTTCCTCAGCAATAAATAGAAACAAGGGAAAGCATATTATAAAGATTTACTGGGACCTGCTTCTGGCTAAGAGAAGAGAAACTGCACTGGGGATTAATCTCACGGATTCAAAAGAACAAACTCAACATGAAAACAACACCCCAGCACCACTGTGCCAGAAGTCCACTGTACTGCTAAACTGCAAACTAAACAACCGATGTAGAGAGGACTGCCAAGAGGTAAGAACAAAGAGACAAGAGTTTGTGAGCACTTCGTATCTCTTTTGAGGAAGTGTGAGCAGCGTATTTCCTGGTTTTGGAAGAAGGGAGAATGCAGTTACCAGTGAGCTGTGAGACAAAACCAAGAGATGGAGACTGTTAACTTTCATTTTAACCCAAGTTGGATAATCTTGTCCTTTGAAAAATCTGATTATTGTGCTGTAAAAAACCTGTAGAGAGATGGTTATAAAGTTCATCAAATGAACAAGTATTTAATTCCTTCATACTTAGGTACTGTTTCAAGGGGTTAGGATTTTTACATGGTTTTAAACTATGACTTTTAACCTGTTCCTGCTCTCATTTTTAAACTACTATGTGCAGGTGAAATTACATTCTTGATTTTACAACGTTTTTCCCCTCATTTGACAACCTGTGTGTTTCATAGTTTCATAGTTTCATTCAGGGTTGGAAGGGACCACAAGGATCATCTAGTTCCAACCCCCCTGCCATGGGCAGGGACACCCCACACTAGATCAGGCTGGCCAGAGCAGCCCAGGATCTGATTGGCTTTGCGGGCTGCAAGTGCACACTGAGAGCTCCTGTTGAGCTTTTTGTCCACCAGCACCCCCAAGTCTCTCTCCTCAGGGCTACTTTCCAGCCAGTCCCTGCCCAGCCTGCATTTGTGCCTGGGATTGCCTCGACCCAGATGCAGGACCCTGCACTTGCTCTTATTGAACTTCATGAGGTTGGCTTGTGCCCACCTCTCCAGCCTGTCCAGGTCCCTCTGGATGGCCTCCCTTCCCTCCAGCCTGTCTGCTGCACCACACAGCTTGGTGTCATCAGCAAACTTGCTGAGGGTGCACTCAATGCCACTGTCCATGTCACCCACAAAGAGTGTTCATATCTCAGCTTTTGTCCTTTCCTTCCTAACTCCCACTTTAAGTAGTTTACTGAAGAGTCAAGCAGCAGCTGACAAATTAACATGAACAGAGGGATGCAGTATCAACATTATTGACTGGCAGTTACTGATAGTAGTGCAACCCTGTTTGCATTCTAGAGCCTGTTTCTCAATAACCCCTACAAACCCTACACACAGATGTACAGGAGCTGAAAGCATGCAGACAGCTTTACCAAATAAAGCAGAAATGTGCTGGCAAAGGTCACTACACTGTAGTGAACCACTGCTAGAGGTTCACAGCTGGGTTTTTTTTGCTCATCAGAAACAAATAGCACAGGCACAAAATAAAGGTCAGCTCCCCTTTTCTATACATTTTTTCAGTATTTCTTGACCATAAGCACATCAGCATTTGTCGATTGTTTGGGAGAACAATCTGTGGCAGTAGTAACTCTAATGAGCTGTCCCAAATGTGACAGCCTGCAGCACTGCCCTGCCACTTTCAATGAATACTAAGTCTAGATTAGTTGCCATTACAGTTTCAATAAGCCAAGTAGCCAGTTCCTGACAGCATTTTATGGATTTTTCTGTTCTAAAGAGAGACAGTAAATGATTTATTTTTTTTCTACTAAATCAACTGGCTTTTAACTGAACTCTTACACAGCACTTCTATGCTAACCTTTTTCCTGCAATCACAATAGCTGTAGTATGTTTTTGTATCAGGATTGACTTTCTTCCTTATAAAGTTATCCTCATTAGTCTGTTTTCCTCTTTTGTTTCTTATGGAGTTACTACATAAGAGGTAGCCACTACCTTTCTTGCACAGTGAAGGAACAAAGCAAATGCTCACAGTCTAGTTGTAACTGATATTAAAGGCACTAGCTGTCCAAGGAACAGAGACAGCTTTTGCTGGACTCTTCTGCCTTTCTGTAACTTGTTTTTTCCTGTAACTGGAACCACAGTATGGGAAAGACTGAGAACACTGGAACATCCTGATCATCTGGAATCAGAGTTGCAGTCTTGGGTGTGCTATGTAGTATAATCAGCTGCACCATGGCTGTAAGGACCTCTGTTCCAGTACAGCCCACACACAACTGTGTCTTTTCACTGAGAAACGGTCTGCAAGACCAACTGCATAGCTTTTCTCCTTGTACTAGCGACCACAAGGCCTTTTAAATGCATATATCCAGAGCTCTACTTACAGATAGATGCTATAAAATGTGAAGCTCTGTCCTCTGTGCTCCTGCCTTCACCACTTGATTCAGAAATACACACTGGAATGCCTTTACTCACACTTAGCTTTGCAACGCTGTCTCTGTATCCAAAACACTCACACCTTTTAGGGTTAAAATCCAACTGGAGGTAAACCAGGGCCTTACTGAAGAATGCAGAATGACACTTTTGTTCTGCAATTATGTCTGAGCATCATCACTTTTGTTATTTTTCTAAACTCAGCAAAGAGAAAATCATTGAGACACACTGCTTTACTTAAAATTCCATAGAGAGATTTTGACTCCTATCAGCAATTCCTTGTAGTATTCCTCAGTATCTTTCTTTTATTAAAAGACAGAAGGAAAAGTTCTACTCAAACATGCTAGATAATAACCCAAAATATGCCTAATTTTACCTCCTCAGCAGTCCCTTGGCTCAATTGCTACAGAAGTTGAATGAGAAATGACTAAGACAACACTTATTAAGAAAAACTCTATGCTCTAATGATTCAAAAAGGAATATGGGTCACCTGCATCACTCTGAGAAAGAATACCACACTCAAGTATATAAATAGATGCAGCAAACACTTCTGCAATATGTTAATAGCTGAAGGCTTCACCCAGGAGTTTCAGCCCATTTTTGATTTTGCAGTTCAAGAGCAAGTGGATCACTACCAGGAACAGCAATGCTTACTAGAGAGAGAATGGGTAAATTAATTTGCTTCCACTGCAATCAGAGTAAGCTGTAATGGATTTAAAGTGGTGCACTGGAAATGAGGGCTAGACAGTTACAAAAAAAATCTATCAACCTGGAAGGCTAATTAAGCAATAAAACATACTGCCAGCTGCAACAAGCAGTGCTATCTCCATCAGCACAGCCTGTTAAGAACAACTAGAAATATTGTAGGTACAGCTCATCCTGTTGGGGAGCAGAGGGATGCACAAAGATTAAAGATCTTATTTTCTACAATCATACAAAGAGTCTTCATTATTACTGGAGAGATCCAGCCCCCACGAAGTCTATAGACATGGACAAGCATTTTGGTGTGTTGGGGTTTCTTTAAAGCACAAAGTACCTTCACAATATTGTTCCTTCCTAAATCCTTCCTCCTGTTAAAACCAGCCCTTCAGAGCTGTGCTTTCGTTTATGGCATGTATTTTCTGCTCTGTGACTCACTCTGGGACTTGAATAGCTTGAGACTCTGAACTTTGACTTTACTATTCTTATATACCCCTGTCAAGTTTTCTAAATGGAATAAAAAGCTCTGTCTCATCCCTCAGGAGCCCTGCATTTGCTTGCCATCCTTCCCCATTCTGTGTTTATACAACTGACACCAGTGTTTGAGTAGGACAGAAATTTTCTGTTTAAAAAAGAAACCAAGCAAGCAAGCTGTTTATCACATGCAGAAGGTGTCTGCTTGCTTTCACATACCTAAGCTAAATAAAGCAGGAATGTTATCTGAATGCAGCTCCAAGATAAAACTTCTCCTTCACTTCAAGATGTTTACAAAGCCATTTTTTACAGAAGGGGCTCTCAGAGAGCCATGAGATATTCTTCAGTCAGTGCAGCTAGAGCAGTAGCAACAAAAAAGGATCTTGCTATTTTGAGCCACATAAAACTGGTGCTTAGTAACCAAGCGATTACCTTTCCACTGGTGCTCGTCGCCATTCAGACTCTGTCTCGCCGCCTCTTCTCCAGGAGCTTTCAGACTCCCTATCACCCCAACGAGATTCCTGTACAATACAAGAAATTCCCTCTCTGAATGCTTTAAGATTTTCACCATGTTAATTCACCAATTTCAGAGCATCACTATGTCATTAAAAGCTCACTTGTTGCAGAGAACACAGAACTACCATGACTATCAGAAGCTCCAGAAAAGCTTGGGTATGGTCTTAACTGACTTGATTGCTTCTGGCACAGCTGACAAAACAAGTACTCTCTTTGTGCTCTTACTTTACTAGCAGGGTAGGGTACATGCAAATACTCTAAAAAACCTGTTAACAGCAAACTGGTTTTAAGAATCTCAATTTCCTGCTGCTTAATGACAGCTGGAATGAATTCAAAGAATTTGTTGGGGTTTTTTTTCTGATCTTATCAGAAAATGTTACTGAACAAACTGAAAGCTGTCTGTGTGGCACAGACCATTCTGTTCTGAGCACCTCAATGCACAGCGCAGGTGAGGTATTTGGGAGTCTCACAGACTGCTTAGATGCACACAGAATCACAGAATGGTAGGGATTGGAAGTGACCTCTGGAGACCATCTCGTTCCACCTCCCTGCTAACACAGGTTTGCCTACATCAGGTTGCAGAGGAACATCTCCATGTGGCTTTTGAAAGTCTTCAGAGAAGGAGATTCTGCAACCTCTCTGGGCAGCCTGCTTCAGCAGCCTCACAGTTCTTAAGTTCAAGAGAAACCTCCTGTACTCCAGTTTGTACCCATTGCCCCTTGTCCTAATCATTGGGCACCACTCAAAAGAGCACAGTCCCATCCTCATGACCTCCACCCTTTAGATGTTGATGAACATTGATTAAGATGCCCTGTTGGGCTGCTCTTTTCCAGGCTCACAAGCCCTAAATCACTCAGCCTCTCCACAGTCCACTTCATCCTTGTTGTGGCCCTCCACTGGACTCAGTCCAGTAGCTCCCTGCCCCTCTTGAAATGGAGAGCCCAAATGTGGACACAATACTCCACATGTGGCCTCACCAGGGCAGAGTAGAGAGGAAAGGGAAGGTCCCTTGACCTATTCTTCAATATAAGGATATACACTGGCTTATATCCACTGCACTGTGACTGTGTTCTTAAATGCTTTTGAAATGACCCAAACCAACAAGGGTGAGCAAAGAAAGAATCCCAAAACTGCAAGTGGTGTTTTTCAAGTAGTACAAGGATCTCAGAACCTCAGCCAACATTTGCATACACTGAAGTGCACATGGCTAGGAGCACCTCTTCTGGGAAAAATACCAGTGATGACTATTTACCTGACAGACCATCAAAACAATCTCCACAGGCTCTGCTCACTTACCTCCCTGGTGAGACTCACTGAAGTATGCATTACACAAAGAAAATGGCCATGGTGGATGAAATGCAAAACTACTTCTCTTACCAACACACTGTGAAAAAGTGGGAGCACAGAAGGTTTGTGGCACTCACATTCTTTTAAGACATGAAACATTGGCAAATGCCTTTCACTTAGTTTCCTGTTGGATTTGGATCATGCTTTTCCCCCCCCAGCACCAATATTTTAAGTGGGAAGCAGCACACACCTTTGGTTTTCATGGTTTTTTGCAGACTTATCCTATTTTTTTTTTTCAGATTGATTCTATTCTACACATTGGCCACAACAACCCCATGCAGAGCTACAGGCTGGGGTCAGAGTGGCTGGAGAGCAGCCAGGCAGAGAGGAACCTGGGGGTGCTGGTCGATGGTAGGCTGAACATGAGCCTGCAGTGTGCCCAGGCAGCCAAGAGGGCCAATGGCATCTTGGCCTGCATGAAGAACAGTGTGGCCAGCAGGAGCAGGGAGGTCATTCTGCCCCTGTACACTGCACTGGTTAGGCCACACCTTGAGTCCTGTGTCCAGTTCTGGGCCCCTCAGTTTAGGAAGGAGGCTGACTTGCTGGAACGAGTCCAGAGAAGGGCAACAAAGTTGGTGAGGGGTTTGGAACACAAGCCCTATGAAGAGAGGCTGAGGGAGCTGGGATTGCTTAGCCTGGAGAGGAGGAGACTCAGGGATGACCTTATTGCTCTCTACAACTACCTGAAGGGAGGTTGTAGACAGGCAGATGTTGGTCTCTTCTCCCAGGCAGTCAGCACCAGAACAAGAGGACACAGTCTCAGGCTGCACCAGGGGAGGTTTAGGTTGGATGTTATGAAGAAGTTCTATCCAGAGAGAGTGATTGCCCATTGGAATGGGCTGCCTGGGGAGGTGGTGGAGTCACCATCATTGGAGGTGTTCAGGAGGAGACTTGCTGGGGTGCTTGGTGCCATGGGTTAGTTGCTTAGGTGGGTTGGATTGGTTGATGGGTTGGACACCATGATCTTGAAGGTCTCTTCCAACCTGGTCTATTCTAAACATTCTAAAATCAGGGGGTTATGTTTAGTCTGGGATTTTCCTTCATAGACTGCCCTAATTCTTAACTTTGGCATGAATCACTACACTTGCTTCCAGTGTAACTTTCTTCCTCCTGTGTTAAAATTTTATTCAATATTCTTTTTAATCTTTATTTGTTCCGTTTCAGAACAGCTTGGAGACCTCAGTAATTTGTTTGGTTTACCTTATTACTGATCTACAGATTCCGGATCGTGGTAAGTGAGCTGTAACTAAGTGACCTGATTCATGTTTACATGCAGGGTGAGTGCCAAGAGGATGGAGCCAGGCTCTGCTCAGTAATGCCCAATGACAGCATGGGTGGAAGCTGAGGCATAGGAAGTTCCATGGAAACCAGAGGAAAATTTTTTTCCCTGTGTGAGTGACAGAGCCTTGGAACAGGCTGCCCAGGGGGGCTGTGGAGTCTCCTTCTCTGGACATACTCAAAACCCACCTGGTTCCTGTGTGATCTGGCCCAGGTGATCCTGCTCTGGC
Organism: Melanerpes formicivorus; assembly: GCF_026170545.1. NCBI lineage: Eukaryota > Metazoa > Chordata > Aves > Piciformes > Picidae > Melanerpes > Melanerpes formicivorus. Next base: position 1,286,751 of record NW_027142449.1, on the reverse strand, counting down.
AGGGGGGTTGGACTGGGTGAGCTTTTGAGGTCCCTTCCAGCCCCTGACATTCTGTGATTCAGTAACTTATTCAATTAGCTAGCCCAAAATTTAACCTAGGCTATTGCAGCGCTGCCATCTTCTTCCAAACAACCCACAGGAAGGAGCAGGCAGCAAGAAGCCAAACGCTGAGGTATCACCTACCTTTCTCGAGAAGGGGTCATCCAGACCTCTCCTCTCTTCTTCTCGACGACGCTCTCTTTCCTCTATCTCCATTTCCCGCTGACGTTTTTTCTTCTCCAGCTCTTCCAGTTTCTTGACGCGCTCCTGGTACTCGCGCTGCTCCTGCTCGCGCTTCTCGCGCTCGATGCGCTCCTTCTCCTCGCGCTCTGCACAATGGCAAACATAAGCAGGAGGTATTGTCAGAGAATCAGAATTGTTAGGGTTGGAAGGGACCTCAAGGATCATCCACTTCCAACCCCCCTGTCACGGGCAGGGACACCTCACACTACAGCAGGTTGCTCACAGTCACATCCAGTCTGACCTTAAAATCCTCCAGGGAGGAGGTTTCCACCACCTCCCTGGGCAACCAGTGCCAGTCTCTCACCACTCTCATGGGGAAGAACAACTTCCTGACATCCAACCTGAATCTACCCATTTCTAGTTTTGTTCCATTCCCCCTAGTCCTATCACTACCTGACACCCTCAAAAGTCCCTCCCCAGCCTTCTTGTAGCCCCCTTCAGATACTGGAAGGCCACAATTAGGTCTCCTCTCCAGACTGAATAGCCCCAACTCTCTCAGTGTGTCCTCATAGGAGAGGATTTCCAGCCCTCTGATCATCCTTGTGGCCCTTCTCTGGACACACTCCAGCACCTCCAGATCCTTCCTGTAATAGGGGCTCCAGAACTGGACACAGTGCTCCAGGTGGGGTCTCACCAGAGCAGAGTAGAGGGGGAGAATCACCTCCCTGGCCCTGCTGGCTATGCTTCTCTTGATGCAGCCCAGGATGTGATTGGCTTTCTGGGCTGCAAGTGCAGACTGCTGCCTCCTGTTGAACTTCTCATCCACCAGCACTCCCAAGTCCTTTTCTTCAGGGCTGCTCTCAAGCCAGCATACACCAAAATAAACTCTGATACTTTGCTATAGCCACAGAAAGGTCACAAAATACCTTAATAAGGAAACAAAAAATGGAAGCATTTCACAGGCTGCGTTTAACTAACCACAGAACCTGTTTTCTCTGAGTGTGATAACTTGAAAGCAATAGGAAAAGGAACTCTGGGACATGCTTTAGTTGTTTAGGTGGGTTGGATTGCTTGATGGGTTCGACGCGATGATCTTGAAGGTCTCTTCCAACCTGGTCTGGTCTATCCTATCCTATCCTGTCCTATCCTATCCATTAATGTAGCACCTTCAAAAACAGCTAGCAAGAGAGAAAACAATTATGTTCCAATACCAGTACATTAATTTGATGTACAAGCATCACTAAATATTACTAACTACCTCAGCTGTGGCAGAGAAGCCCTTCCTTGGAAAAGGTCAAACAAAACAACCAGCAGTGCCACAAATCTGATATTCTGGACTGATTTGGTTTTGTTTCATTGGTTTTTAAATGCTGCATGATTATGGACTTTGATACATAAAATCTTCCTAGAATAATAGGATCATTCAGGTTGGAAAAGACCCTCAGGATCACCAAGTCCAACCATTGACCCTACTCTACAAAGTTCACCCCTAAACCCTATCCCCAAGCACCACATCTAAACGACCTCTGAACACACCCAGGGATGGTTACTCAACCACCTCCCTGGGCAGCCTGTTCCAATGTCTGACCACTCTTGCCGTGAAAATTTTCCTTGTGTCCAGTCTAAACCTACCCTGGTGCAGTTTGAGGCCACTCCCTCTTGTTCTATTACTAACTGCCTGTGAGAAGAGACCTGCACTAACCTCTCTTCTTCCTCCAAGTAACAAGTAGGACAGAAATTTACCTTACAGGATGCCTATCACCTCTTTTCTTCTAAAGCCTGGAAAGAAACTACTGGGCAAAGCAATTCATAGAGAAGTGTGCAAGTTGCTTCAATTCTTAAGCTCTGGATGTGACACCAATGTTCTCTTTCAATTCAGATGTGCACAAACAAGTATCCAGAACTCAAACAACTAAAATCAAAGACTAAATTTTTCATTGGCCTCCCTTAATTTATCTCCTTTGTTATTCATATCTGGGAGAAGGGGAGGGCAGGGTTGGGTTTGGTTTTTTCCTTTCATTTTCCATTCCTATAAAGCTGAAGAAAGTAAATCATAGTATCAGTCAGGGTTGGAAGGGACCACAAGGATCATCTAGTTCCAACCACCCTGCCATGGGCAGGGACACCCCACACTAGATCAGCCTGGCCAGAGCCTCAGCCAGCCTGGCCTTAAACACCTCCAGAGACGGGGCCTCAACCACCTCCCTGGACAACCCATTCCAGGGCTTCACCACTCTCATGGGGAAGAACCTCCTCCTCACATCTAGCCTGAATCTCCCCACCTCCAGCTTCATTCCATTCCCCCTAGTCCTATCACTACCTGAGATCCTGAGAAGTCCCTCCCCAGCCTTCCTGTAGGCCTGCATTCAGAGGGTGCATTAGGTGAAATCTAAAGGTCTGTTGTCTAATCAATGAACACAGTTGACTGCAAGTGAGAAAACCTCCTTCAACACTATGAAACAGGGAAACCTTAAGTTAGCTGGAACGGGTCAAGGATGCAAGGGATAACATAAGCACGTTCTCAATTGTACCTTTAAACATCTGGAATGGGCTGGGGTGCAAAGGATGAAATAAGCAGGTTCTCCACGATACCTTTAAGCAGCTGCTCTTCTCGCAGCCTTTGCTCTTCCTCCTCCTTTTCTCTGTAGTAAGTAATGCGCCGCTCTTCTTTGCGCTGCTTCTTGCGCTCCTCCAAGCGATTCCGCCTCTCCTCTGCCAACCGTTCCTGGAACTGCTTGAGTTTATCCTGAGACACAAAGAACACACATGGAAACACCAGAAACACCACATTCAAGAGCTAGACAGTTACACAGATTGCTAAACACAGCTGCAGGGAAAACAAACCAACTGCAGCAACATTAAGATACCTTATTCCGCTGAGAGAGAACAACCTGGTTGCCATTTCAACCTCCCTGCTATTGATTTTTATTTTCAGTCATAACAGAAAATGAACAATTACATAATTGAGCCAGCAGTGTGCAAAGGTGGCCAAGAAGGCCAACAGCATCCTGGCCTGCATCAGAAATAGTCTGGTCAGTAGGAGCAGGGAAGCCATTCTGCCCCTGAACTCAGCACTGGTTAGGCCACACCTTGAGTCCTGTGCCCAGTTCTGAGCTCCTCAGTTTAAAAAGGACATTGAGATGCTTGAACGCATCCAGAGAAGGGCAGCAAGGCTGGGGAGAGGTTTGCAGCACAGCCCTGTGAGGAGAGGCTGAGGGAGCTGGGGTTGCTTAGCCTGGAGAAGAGGAGGCTCAGGGCAGACCTAATTGCTGTCTACAACTACCCGAAAGGAGGTTGTAGCCAGGTGGGGGTTGGTCTCTTCTCCCAGGCAACCAGCACCAGAACCAGCTGTGCCAGGGGAATTTTAGGCTCCGAGTGAGGAGAAAGTTCTTCCCAGAAAGAGTAATTGGCCATTGGAATGTGCTGCCCAGGGAGGTGGTGGAGTCCCCATCCCTGGAGGTGTTCAAAAAGGACTTGGATATGGCACTTGGGGCCATGGTTTAGTTGTCAGGAGGTGTTAGATATTAGGTAATAGGCTGAACATGATGATCTCTGAGGTCTTTTCCAACCTGGTTGATTCTATGAGCCATTCTAGACAATGCTGCTAACTTTTGTGGAGAATCACTGTGTCACCATTTCAGTCCCTTGCTTTAGGGGACTATTTTACGATGATACCATATCCCACATACCTCATAAACTGTTCTTCGGGATGCTTTGAGCCTGGCTTCAAATAAATCTCTATCCTCCAACATCCTTGAGAGTCTGTTCTTATGCTCAAGGGCTTTCACGCGCTCCAGCTGCAAAGTGGTGATCTAAAACCAGAAAAGATACCAAGTATTACAAAGTAAAATCTTACCATATATTTGCAGGCAATCTACTTCAGTCACTAGAAATTCTCTTTTCCTCTTTCAGATCCAAGAGAGAAGATACTGCTGCTCACTTGTGAGATGAAACTGCAAAGCTAACTCTGCATGTTGCATATCAACTTCATATCCTTTTTTCCTTTGGATCAACATTGGAGAAAAAAAGGCAGTGCAAACCCCGCTCTTTTTCATTTATCCCTGATGGATTTTACCATCTGAACAAAAAATCCTTACCCTTTCTTCTTCCTGTTGCTCCCAGAGCTCCATGTCACGCACTCTTTGCTCCTCATATGCAGTCTTTATGAGAGGAATTTCTTCCAAGCGCTTCGCTCTTTCAAAATAGTCAATCTAAGCCAAGACAACATAACATAACACACCTTTAGCATCTCACATTGCTAACACCACAGCTGGAAGATTTCAGCATCTCCTACAGAAAATACCAAGATTGGGAGATTTCTCCAATGTATCTGATATTATCATTGCATAAGGACAACCACACCGGGCCACATAAAAGGACCACCTCACCAACGAATCTGCCTCCACCACTGGCATTTAAGTGGACTTCCACTCAAGGATGCAAGAAGAGGGGCAGGCATATGTACCACACTCTCAGCATCATCATTTTCAGCTCCCAGCATTTGCTTTAAGGGATTTTTTTGTATTTAGTAGGCACTGGTGGATCTCTCCTCTTGTCCTTTTGAAGTCAAAGAAGCTTTTCACATACAGCAACTCCTGCGTGCCTGTGGCTCACAGCATGAAGACCCACTGCCACCTACAAATGGTTCTGCATACACTTGCTACTAGCTTCAACTGATGCTTTGCTATCCCTTGCAATCAGTGCCAGGACAACTCTCAACAACATTGTCAGCTGTTACAACAGGTACACTCTTACAGCCTGCTACCACATCCTCTCTCCAGAAATCTTTTAGAGGTAGGGGTACTAATTTATGTAGACATTGCTCACACGTAAGCCAATCCACATCATTAATAATTCCTGCTGGCCTCCTCTCAAACTTGCAGTTCTAGAGTAGAACTGCACAAAGTGCTCAAGATGCAGAATCACCAAGTTCTCACTGCTGACGAACAATGTTAATTGCAGAGCTTATCATTTTACAGAATCACAGAATTGTCAGGGATGGAAGGGACCTCACAAGGATTACCTACTTTCCAACCCCCCTACCATGGGCAGGGGCACTCTCCACTAGATCAGTTTGCCCAGAGCCACATCTATCTGGCCTTAAAAGCTTCCAAGGATGAGGCCACCATCCAGCCAGACCACTCTTATTCATATGTTTGCTTTAACAGCTTCAGAGAACTTCGAGAGGAAGTCCTGGCTTAAAATTTCTTTATAGAAGCTCTGTTGACCTGTCTGATTAGATCACAGTTACTCAAGTGACTACTAACGCTACTGTTTACCATTCTGGTACTTTGCCCAGTAGAGGCAAAAGGCTTATGAACCTGCAGCAGAAGAGATTCTCAAGTCACAACAACAACATGTTCCTCACACTTTTTTAATTCCCCAACTTTCAGGCAGATCCTTTTCTGCCATCCAGAAGGGCTCTAGCAGTGGAATTTCCTCTCTTTTAGTGAGGGCTAATGCGACTAATTAAATTTAGCTCCTCTGTGATGACCTTGCTTTCCATGAACGTTTCATCTTCTCTGAACATTTTCCAATTACAAGTCTACCCCATCTAAGAACCAGTTCATATACAGCTTAAGGGTCTATTTGCAAACCAACTCACTTAATTGGAACAGATCTGTGCACTGATACTCGAAATTCAATTAGCTTCTAACACATTTACCTCTTTTTAGTTTCAAACACATTTTCAACACACACATACATATATATATACACACACACAAAAATCTGGCTATATAAAAATAATTATTAATGTATCAACACAGGAGTTCACAAACTAAAGCATTCTATAGATGTGGGTTTGCACCCTTCCTATTCTCTACCTTTTTCTCCTGATTTTTCAGACGTTCCTGAAGTTCCTTCTTCTCTTTTTCCAGCTGTTCCACTTGTTTAGCCATAATAAAGTCAGGATCCAACTCTTCAAGATCCTACAACCAAGTGAAGTTATCAATACAAAGTAAAACACAGGGTTTTTTTTGGTTGCTGTTACAAATGTGGCTTATTTATTTATTCATTTAAGCTTCTCAGTAGCTTCCCCCTTAACTTTTAAACTAATTTGCTTCAGAAACATTCTCAGCTTCTTCTCCCCTCTTCTGGATACCCTGCATTTTATTTTCCAAATAACCTTCTAAAGTATTTGTATCTTCATAGGTAATTGAGAGACAGTGCAGGTACTACAAAAATCAGATCTGCAGGGCTACTTTGTATTTCAGATAGTGTTTAAGCAACAAGGGAACGTGAAAAAAACAACCAAACAAAAAATTGCCCACAAAAAACACCAACAGGGTTGGTGTTGCTGATTAAACAGCAACAGAAAAGTCCTGTCCAAACCCAGAATTGAGATTAACTTATGTTAAGCAATATTTAAGTGTCAAATTGTTTCATGTTTAAGAGAGATTGATTACAAGATCAGTTACAGCAAAAAAATAGTAATTCCATTATTTATTGAAGAAGGACATTGAGACACTTGAACGTGTCCAGAGAAGGGCAACAAGGCTGGGGAGAGAGGTCTAGAACACAAGTCCTATGAGGAGAGGCTAAGGGAGCTGGGGTTGCTTAGCCTGGAGAAGAGGAGGCTCAGGGGAGACCTTATTGCTCTCTCCAACTACCTGAAGGGAGGTTGTAGCCAGGTGGGGGTTGGTCTCTTCTCCCATGCAACCAGCAACAGAACAAGAGGACACAGTCTCAAGCTGTGCAGGGGGAGGTTTAGGCTGGGTGTTAGGAAGAAGTTCTTCCCAGAAAGAGAGCTTGGCCATTGCTGCCCAGGGAGGTGGTGGAGTTACCATCCCTGGGGGTGTTCAGAAGGGGACTGGATGTGGCACTTGAAGCCATGGTTTAGTTAGTCTTGAGGTGTGGGGTGATAGGTTGGACTTGATGATCTCTGACATCTTTTCCAACCTTATTGATTCTATGAATTGAGGCAGACCAGCAATGTAACACCAAAAGACCTCTTTGCCTACCTCGATGTCAATATCTTTAAAGGCTTTGGCTCCCAGTTCAGTCTTCTTGATCTGCTCCAAGCGCTCACGAACAGTCTTCTTTTTGATCTGCTCATGCTCTTGCAGGATGCGCTCCTTCTCCCTCTCCTTCGCCTCCTGCCGCAGCCTCTCCTCCTCGGCTTTCCGGACCTTCTGTAACTCTGCCTCACGCTGCTCCAGCTCTTCCTTTTCCCGCTGGATGTTTAAGCTCTCCAGCCGCTCCTTTCTCTCCTCTATGGTTTGACGACGGGCGAGAATTCGCTGATGCTCCTTCCTTGAATTCTTGAGGAAGGCGGTGACTGCCAGCTGATGTTGTTCCTCCTTCTCTTGCTGAAAGTGAATTAAGAGTGAGATGATGTGGATGGCATCTCCTCAAAAAGGCAGAAAGCACAGCAAATGCTTCTCAGAAAACTCCAGAGTTCAGTTGTGACAGCTGCACAGAAATAAAGCTGTGAATGGCAAATCTACTCACTCATCCCCGTGGCACACGAGGTACTATCAACTGACTAGAGCCACGTGCACACACAGAAAGTTGTCTGTCTCTGCAACCTGTCTTAAGTATGATAGTTTCACACATTTTTCTGTCCAAAATATTGCATACCCATGTCACTGATACTTAAGGCTAACTGAAAAGGGGGTAGGGGAAGTCAAATTTATTTGTCTCTACATGTGCTGGTAAGCATGGCACCACATGCTCTGTGCTTAACCAAAGCTCCCTTGTTTTCTAAGTATTTCCAAACACACTAAGATAAAAGATCCTAATTGACAAAATCATCTATGAGATGATAAACAAATAAGCAACAATTTAGGTATAAACATTGCATATCATAGTATCAGTCAGGGTTGGAAGGGAGCACAAGGATCATCTAGTTCCAACCCCGCTGCCATGGGCAGGGACACTCCACACTAGATCAGGCTGGCCAGAATAGTGTGTAGTAAACCAATACAGTATATTGGTGTATATATATACATATATATATACACACCTATATATATATAGGTTTATATATAGTATATAAACCAATTTTCATTATAAATAGCCCTAGACTTCCAGACACACACATAAACTGCTCTTGAAGCAGCACCCCATCACTCTCCTCCAGGGTACCAACATGGTTCTCTGTAGAGCCTCATGGTGCACATACTGAGAGGTGCAAATGTGTCAGCTGAAGGAGCTGCCCATTTCAAACAGCCCAGCAAGCAGTGAAACACTGCAGGCCAGCCAGCTCAGGGCATTCCCTTAGTCATGCTGCTCTTGAAACGTGAGCCAGCTCCAAGGTATTTTTAGTAACCTGTCACTTCTAGGGCATTTGAGAAAAACACTGAAACATCCACACTTTGTTACAGATCCAGCTAAATGGAGGTGCCAGAAACACAAACCATTAAAAATTTCAGATTGCTCTAAGAATGGTGTGAGTTACAACAGATCTGACAGCAATTAGAAGTTTTAAACACCTGTAAAACGTGAAAAGCTTTGATCTGAATAGTGCAGGAAAAAATGCTATCAAACTTGTTCTTGACTGATACTAAGCCTGACACTGTAGTCTAATTTTACTAGCATAATTACCAGCACTTATGCCTTACTCAGCTACTTGTAGTTACATGTCAAGTATAAGACTATTTGTCATTTCTATGAATGCACAGAGAGAACGTGTTCTGTTCTTTCAAACAGCAATCCACGTGTCTAATCCCAGCTAGCATTAGGTGTCATGACACAGCCCCACTCTGTGTGTATTTTCAGAACATTACTATTTCAACACCAATGAAGAATCTCATGTGGACATCTTGCTATCAGCCTTTTTTCCCTATGAAAAAAAAAAATATTTGCTATGAAATCTCTTACAAACATCAAGCAAGAGAAGACATTACCACTGCTCTTTTACGAGAAGGAAAAGTTTAACTTGCCACCACAGAATCCCAGACTGATTTACACTTCGCTCCTACAAGGCTCTGGAGAACCTGAAACGTGAGCTCATCAGTGAGTTTGACCCCAAAGCCAACAGCCCCAGTGAGGAGGACAGGGAGTGACAAGGACAGGGAGTCGTGGGATCTTTTGGAAGTGGTTTTAGATTCCACTCTGAAGTTACATTGCAGGTTCTCTGCAGCAGCAGTTTCTCCAAGAAGAATGAAGAAAGCAGGCACTTGGATTTTCAGAAAGGCATACAAAATTTTAAGCAACACCTGGCTCTGCAGACCCATCTGTGGGCAAGTCGTTACTAAGTTTAGTCTAAACCTGATGTATGCAGGGTTGGCCATCTAAACTCAGGCCTCTTTAGTGCATTTTAACGTGATTCTATTGTTGTGACCAAACACTAGCTAGTCGAGTGCATTTCAGAATGAATTCTTCTTCTTCACAAGCACAAATCGCTGACTGCCACTGGGCTGAAAACCAATGAAGTTCAAAGTACCTCCAATCTGAGAAAACAATCATTGACATACAAGCTTTGGTATTAAGTGTCAATTAGCTTATCTTTCTACTTCATCTCCAAGTCTATAGATGCAGCCCATCATGACTGTCAAATGACATCAGGGATCATGACCACAATGCTCTGAAAAACAGAGCAACACACTTCTGTAAAGAAACAAATCTACTGAAGCACCAATCACTGCCTACTCAAGTCCTTGCCATGTCATGATAAATTAATCATTAGATAGCAGTGCTGGGTTGAATCCTAAAACTACCACAATAGCTCCCAGCCTTTCCTAAGTCAAGGAAAAGTAAGCCAAGTTAAATCTTTGAAGTATGCTCTCATGACTTCCAAGCAAGTTTGCCTTGCTAAACCAGGAAATCTAGATCTATTAGAAAGGGTGAGTATGGAACAGATGCAAAGGATGCTTTGTTATTCAAAAATATGTTAGCACTCCACTATTTTAGGATGTATTTACACCTCAAGGATCGATTATTTGTGTTGAAGGGAGAGGACAGCAGTAACAATATCAACTACCACTGCACTGAGAACAGACTATCAGAAGGAGCAACTGACCAGAAAGGCAAAGAAGTAACAAGAAGGCTGTGAAGGACTTGGACTTCGGGATCTCTCTCCCCCTCCTCTCCTCCAGCAGAGGACAGCACAGCCAACAAGGATGACCTCTCCTCCTCACCAAAGAAGCAGCAGCCTTCCTCCACGGACCCAAACTGTCTTGGGGGGTGGGAGGTGTGGTAATATAATTCCTTTCCTCTTCTCCCTTTCTTCCCCTCCCTCTTCTCCCTTCTTCTGTTCCATAAACTTTATTATGCTAATAAATAGCCTTGCAGTTGATATTTTGGCCTTGTTTGTGCCTCTGATTTCATAACATGGGAAAATTCAAAAGAACTAAGTCTCTTTCCCTCTCCAGACCGAGACAACAAGGTCCACAGAAAAACACTGCACAACACACGTGAGGAAACATCAGCATTTTCAGAAGGCTTAGAATGACTTACTATTAAGTGAGGAGGCTTGATGACTGCAAGGGCCTTGGCCAGAGCAGAGGACATGGCAGTCAGTTGATTTCTGATTTGTTCAGAAGGCATGCTTTGCAGCTGAGGGCCTAGCGGAGCATCTTCTCGAGTACTGTAATTCAGATCGGAGCCGAAGCTGAGGGTCCGGGTGGTGTGGTCGAGGCGAACCTGTGCCAAAGAAAAAATGAACAGGAAAATAAAAGCTGATGTTATTTGTTAAACCATTTCTCTGTTGCACTGCCTCCCACCAACACGAGTCAGCAGAAAGCAGGAAATTACTTTTAGCTCTACCAGACTATGAGAAACGCCAAATTAATCAATGAAACACAGTGCTGTGAATAGAAGTCTTCCGTGGTTTACACACAACCCAAAAACCAGGAACATTTAGAAAAGACAAAAAAAAGTCACTGAAAGAGGCTAAACTTTCAATGATTCTATGAAATGAGCAAAGAAAAATCATTCCTGTCCCTTCCTCTACATTAACAACATGCAAAACGAGAATCCTAACATTCTCCATCCTTCCCTTAGAGACGGGCCATGCCCTACACAACTGTGTGCATGGGAGACTCCAAAACACCCCCTCTACTTTTACTTCCAGGGGCTCAAGTACCTCTACCTGACTCCCCAGGACTACACAAGGATCAGTGCCTTGAACTCAGTGCACTGTGAGCACATGGAGGAAGGGGGCAAGTCCTGGTGAGCCCCTTTGCCCTGTGCATCCCATGGGACAATCTCAAGCCCTGCCCTACATCCCCAGCAGGATGCAGCTCCCACAGAGCCACCCCATGCCCTGCCCTACATCCCCAGCAGGATGCAGCTCCCATGGAGTCACATCATGCCCTGCCCTACATCCCCAGCAGGATGCAGCTCCCATGTCCTGGCTCAGCATCCTGCCAGACACCTCACACGAGGGAGTGCTTCCCCCTGCCCCACCTGTACCACCATGGCTCTCCTTCCCCTATAGCTACATCCTCCTGGACATCATTGGGAAGGCCAATGGATTTGGGGTGGCAAACTTGAGAGCTGCTGGTACCACCGCTAGAGACTCTTCTCTGGCTTATGAAGAAATAGTGACCATCAGCATGGTATAGCCACAGAACCTTCTCCTGCCCAGGTCCTTCCCCTTCTCCTACTTGCCTTAACTGCTGTCTACATTAAAACAGAGACAGTTTCAATGTATTTAAAATAAAAGCTGAAGTTGTGTCTTAACCCACATGGATTAATTCAGTTTTATCTAAAAAAACCTAAATGGGTAAGTATGACTTCAAGTACAGATTACTTGTAGCAAATCAACAGCTGAACTATTTAATTCCAGGCTGTGGTACTTTCAATACAGGTAACTCCACTAACACCACCCCCTTCAGCAGCAGCTGAAACGGTGGTGTTTCAGTTAAGACATCTGGTTAGGCAAAAACAAGATTGGTGACTCCTCTGACCCACAAAACTAATGCAGCACAGTCAGAATTTTCTGTCCCTGTTTGCTAGACTTGCTTCAGTGTATGCTGGACTAAATGACTAGGGCTCACAGGGCAAGTTTCAGCATATCTTGTTTCAACTTTCACTTCCACTGGATTTCCACTGATTGTTGTTGACCTAAATCAAAAAGACACACCAGAGTGCCAGCGCCCATCAGTTGATAATATCATCACAGTATCACTAACGTTGGAAGAGACCTCGAGGATCATTGAGTCCAACCTGTCACCACAGACCTCATGACTAGACCATGGCACCAAGTGCCACGTCCAATCCCCTCTTGAACACCTCCAGGGACGGTGACTCCACCACCTCCCTGGGCAGCACATCCCAATGACGAATGACTCGCTCGGTGAAGAACTTTCTGCTCACCTCGAGTCTAAACCTCCCCTGGAACAGCTTGAGACTGTGTCCCCATACTCTGGTGCTGGTTGCCTGGGAGAAGAGACCAACCCCTTCCTGGCTACAACCACTCTTCACGCAGTTGTAGAGGGCAATGAGGTCACCCCTGAGCCTCCTCTTCTCCAGGCTAAACAACCCCAGCTCCCTCAGCCTCTCCTCACAGGGCTGTGCTCAAGGCCTCTCCCCAGCCTTGTTGCCCTTCTCTGGACACATTCAAGTGTCTCAATGTCCTTCTTAAACTGAGGGGCCCAGAACTGGACACAGGACTCAAGGTGTGGCCTAACCAATGCAGAGTACAGGGGCACAATGACTTCCCTGCTCCTGCTGGCCACACTATTCCTAATGCAGGCCAGGATGCCATTGGCCCTCTTGGCAACCCGGGCACACTGCTGGCTCGTAATCAGGTGGCTGTCAATCAGCACACCCAGGTCCCTCTCTGTTTGGGAGCTCTCCAGCCACTCTGACCCCAGCCTGTAGCACTGCATGGGATTGTTGTGGCCAAAATGCAGCACCTGGCACTTGGACTTGTTAAATGCCATCCCATTGGATTCTGCCCATCTGTCCAGTCGGTCGAGGTCCCTCTGCAGAGCCTTTCAACCCTCTAACTGACCAACATCTGCTCCTAACTTGGTGTCATCTGCAAACTTGCTGATGACTGACTCAACCCCCTCATGCAGATCATCAATGAAGATGTTAAAGAGGATGGGGCCCAGCACTGATCCCTGGGGGATGCCACTGGTGCCTGGCTGCCAGCTGGCTGTGGCACCATTCACCACCACTCTCTGGGCTCGGCCCTCCAGCCAGTTCCTAACCCAGCACAGAGTGTTGCAGTCCAAGCCACAAGCTGACAGCTTAGACAGCAGTTTGCTGTGGGGGATGGTGTCAAAGGCCTTGCTGAAGTCCAGGTAGACCACATCCACAGGCCTCCCCACATCCACCAGAAGGGTCACCTGCATCACATGCGTCTTTTAGTCTAGTTCATCTCCATCCACCAGAATCAATTGTCTTCCTTGGGTATAATGACAACCAGCTAGTTCTCATCCCATGCAAACCAGCTGAATCCACACATCATTTCACAGAAGTCCTTCTTACACTACTTACTTGTAGGTCACAATGTCTGGCTGCATCAACGATGCAACGTTCCAGCTGGAAAGCATCAACAAAAGGAACCAGGGAAGACAGACGAGCAAATTCAATGCTTTGATAAATCTGGGCCACCTGTAAGTGAACAGAAGCATTATGAGGTATTTTAACTTACTCAAAAGACATCAGAAATAAAAGCTGTTGCACAAGCTATGAAGTTAACTTATTCAATTGTTGACAAATGAACATATAAATACAACTGCAAAGGCCTTCAGGATTTCATTGCTCTGCTGCATTCAAACCTAACCCGAGATTAAATGTCATTCTTGCACAGCTGCTTTGTATGAAGGAGACTGGCAGCAGTAACTACAGAAAGCTATGCTGCTAATTAGCCTTCAGCTATTTCTTTAGCACATCAGAAATAACACTGCTCGTCACTTGTCAGGAAAGCAGGTCAATGAAATGTGCATTTTATAAAGCACCTGAACACAAACAGAAACAAAATGTTACTCCAAGCAAAGCTCTAAGAAACAATTAAACAAGACATCACAGATCTTTAACAAAGTCTAATCAAGAGGTCATGCCTCTGTATGTAGCCACTATGAAGCTACTATGGGCTGTCCCTCAATGACAGAATAAACCTGAGTATACAGGTTATATACTGAGGGGAAAAAAGCATTTCAAAATCATAGTGGTCTTCTCTTTGATGGGAAAAACACACCTACTTCAGCTTAACTTCCCAACTGAAGTGTTCTTCCAAAGTATTCCCTACTTATGTATACTTACAAACATACATTCTCTGTGGTCATACCTGCTGCAGAAGGCGAAGAATGGTATTGTTTTGGAGGTGAGGAACATACAGCTGCAGTTCAGGTTCCTTTTCAGCTTGGTCTTTCACCCAGTTCAGAACCTACCAAAACTCTGAAAAGTTACTCCATCTGCATCGGCACTTAAAAACTTCAACATCAAAGTACGAAGCATGGCTCTTAAATACTTCTGCTTTACAGCTCATGAGAGCACAGCAGTCCTGTCAAGATACTACATTCATTCACTCCAGTGTATCTGTTTGATCAGAACACTTTCATATTAGGTAGCTAACACTGTTTTGTGTGAAGGCGACTGACAGTTCTGGCAACATTTACCACACTGCTAATTTACCTTCAAGTTCTTTTCAGCACCTCAAATATCTTTATTCCCACTATCAAAGAAAAAGACTTTGATGTGCTTCATCAATTGCACAACATATTCACCTAGTCAACATGTCCCATTATATTACCTCACAGTACTCTACATTTTAATAGTAAAAACAGTCACTGGTGTATTTTGACACTCCTCACACAACCCACTTGCATGCACATGCTGAGTTTTCTCATTCCTACATGTTCAGTAAAATTTAACTCAGTACCATCTCTACTGATAAGACTTTCTGATACCTTCCCAAAACTGCAACTTTCCAGAGGCCTCTTTAAATAGCACCCTAGAGACCTGCATTCATTTTCATTCTGCTTCAATAATATAGCCTGCTACAAGTATCAGATGCTACATACCACTCACTGCAATCAAATTTGACTCAGTCATGGAATGGTGGGGGCTGGAAGAGACCTGCCACAAGCAGGTTCACTTAGGGCAGGCCACACAGGAAGGCATTCAGGAGGGGTTTGAAAGTCTCCAGAGAAGACTCCGCAACCACTCTGGGCAGCCTGGTCCACCGCTTTGTCTCTTCCTGTGCTCCAATTTGTACTTGTTGTCCCCTCATCCTGTGGGTGGCCACCACTGAACAGAGGCTGGCCTATTCTCTTCAACTCTACTCTTTAGATACTGATAAAAATCAGCAAGATCCCCTCTCAGTCTTCTGTTCTCCAGGACAGCCGCCTAAACATGCGCCAGCAGTGTGCCCAGGTGGCCAAGAAGGCCAATGGCATCCTGGCCTGCATTAGGAATAGTGTGGCCAGCAGGAGCAGGGAACTCATTGTGCCCCTGGACTCTGCACTGGTTATGCCATACCTTGAGTCCTGTGTCCAGTTCTGGGCCCCTCAGTTTAGGAAGGAGGTTGACTTGCTGGAATGAGTCCAGAGAAAGGCAACAAGGCTGGGGAGACGCCTTGAACACAAGCCCTGTGAGGAGAGGCTGAGGGAGCTGGGATTGTTTAGCCTGGAGAAGAGGAGGCTCAGGGGTGACCTCATTGCCCTCTACAACTACCTGAAAGGTGGTTGTAGCCAGGAAGGGGTTGGTCTCTTCTCCCAGGCAACCAGCACCAGAACAAGAGGACACAGTCTCAAGCTGTGCCAGGGGAGGTTTAGACTCAAGGTGAGGAGAAAGTTCTTTACCAAGCGAGTCACTCGTCATTGGAATGTGCTGCCCAGGGAGGTGGTGGAGTCACCGTCCCTGGAGGTGTTCAAGAGGAGATTGGATGTGGCACTTGGTGCCATGGTCTAGTCATGAGGTCTCTGTTGATAGGTTGGACTCAATGATCCTCGAGGTCTCTTCCAACCTTAGTTATACTGTGATAAAAAGCCCTATGTCCCTCAGCCTTTCCTCTGAAGACAGAATGATCATCTTCACAGCCCTCCAGTGGACTCTCCAGCAGTTCCTTGTCTCTCTCAAACTGAGGAGCCCAGAACCGGACACAATACTCCAGATGTGGCCTCACTAAAGCAGAGGGGAAGGAGAAGCTCCTTCAAGCTGCTGGCCACATTTTTCAATGCACCCCAGGATACCATTGGCCGTTTTGGCCAGAAGAGCATACTACTGAACATTCTGGCAGCAGAAGCAGCTAGCTGTTATTTACTACCAATCCATACTCAAACAACAGGACTGTAAGTCAAGACCAGTTACTACATACACAGCACTACAAAACGTACCTTGCTGACACGGCTGCATAACTTGAGTGGGTGAAAGTCTACTTCAAGCCAGTTGTAAAGTTCCTTCACTTCTGGCACAACGTATTGCACTACGTTGAACCTGACCTACAGTCAACAGAAAGAAACCCAAAGATCCCAAAATAAATACAGTATTAACCAAGAGTTATGCTTTTAAGAATTTTATGTTCAAGAAGTTAAAACAGGCACCAAATGTATTTTTGATTACAGTATTTTTAATGATAGTACTCTGCTGTACCACTGAATGCTTTGCATTTGAGAAACAGAAAACAAAAACCAAAGAAACTATTTCCTGGCTAGAGCACTAGCCTCAACTTTTAGCCATTTCCACTACACAGATGTAGGCCCACATCCAAGTTAAAAACCACTTAGCTCAGCTTGTGAGAAAACATCTGAAGTTCTACATTACGGTTTTAAGGCAAACTGGAGAGGTGCCAGAAGAACTGAATTCAGGGTTCATTTCACAATTGACATCAAGTTTTAGCCATATATGCAAGTGACTGCAAGAAATTCAAAGATCCTCATGAAAATACCTGGCTATGACTGAATACCTGATTTGTTTATGAGTATCAGGGAAGCTCTGAGCATAGATACATCTCCCTTCAAACTAAACACAAGTTTTCACAATCACACAGATCCTTACCGTTCACTATTTGATCTCTAACCTTCACTTAACCAAAATACATTTAAAACAGAACAAACATTTGGCTCAGTTAATTACACACCATAGAGGAAAGGGGAAAAAAGTTCTTGCTCACAACCCTTTTCCAATCCCTTGGTTTCAAAATGACTTTTGTTGCTTGGGTTACGTAAAGCACATTATTGCATCTGACTCTTTAGTGCACACAAGCATTCAGGCCTCCCATTATTGCTTCCGCTTCTAAATAGCCCTCCTTGAGAATGTGAAATTGTAACACTGCAACATGAGTCAGACAATTAACCACAAAGCCCTTCTACCTTTAACTGCTGTCCCATAACTAGCACTCCAGCATGTTCGAAAGCTGTTCATCTGGACACCACCACCTACCATGTCATTCAGGAGACTGGCACGCGTAGGTGGGGCCTGGAGGCCCAGCAGTGTCGCCAGGCGGCGCTGCTTCTCAACAATAATGCCATCCATATCCAGAAGGCGGGCAATATCCGTTCTCTCAGGGGTGATAGGAATTGACAGAGTGGCCAAAAGGACTCGAGTAGACATCCTGTTGACAAAGTATTAACCACAAGAGCTGAACTCAAATAGAACGCTGATTAACAACTTTCTGTATGTGCCAGTTCAAGGGTAGGACTGAGTGGCATCTGCGATGCCAAACCATGCAATAACACCTGCAAAACCAGAAAAGGCTCCAACTGCCCCAGAACAGTACAAAAATGTGTGCTCTTCAGTAACCAGGGCAAGGATTTTGATACTATCTTTTCATTACTTACATATATGTGAATAGAATAGACCAGACCAGACCAGGTTGGAAGAGACATTCAAGATCATCGTGTCCAACCTATCATCCAACACCACCCAACCAACTAACCCATGCAACCAAGAATCCTGTCAAGTCTCCTCCTGAACACCTCCAGCGATGGTGACTCCACCACTTCCCCAGGCAGCCCATTCCAAAGGGCAATCAGTCTCTCTGTATAGAACTTCTTCCTAACATCCAACCTAAACCTCCCCTGGTGCAGCCTGAGACTGTGTCCTCTTGTTCTGGTGCTGGAGAAGAGACCAACCTCCGCCTGTCTACAACTCCCCTTCAGGTAGTTGTAGACAGCAATAAGGTCACCCCTGAGTCTCCTCTTCTCCAGGCTAAGCAGCCCCAGCTCCCTCAGCCTCTCCTCATAGGGCTTGTGTTCCAAGCCCCTCACCAACTTTACACAGAGAAAAATACTAAGCAATTTAAGCCATGTCAGTATCAGAATCCTACAAAATAACAAGAGCAGAAAGCAGCAGTTCTACACTCATTTTAGCTGCAAATCCGTAACATTTTGCTCGCACTGACTTTTTGAATTGTACTGTGCAAACCAGTTCTGATGCAATTATATAAATGATACTAAATACTTCAAACTTTGACCTTAATACCCAGACAAAGAGCAATTTAAGACTCTCCATAGTTAATTGCCAGTAAATTCTGATCCTGCAAGGGCCTATAGATGAACTTCAGAGGTTAATGCAGTCAGTGGCTCTGCATGCCTCAAAAGCCTTGCCAGCATCATACCACAAAACTAAAGGCCATTTGACTCCTATAGATTAAGGAAAAGTTTGGAATAGTGATGTTATCTCATGAAGTAAATACCACCACTCAGAAGAGAAAAAGGAAGTGAAACAAATACTAACTTGCTTAGCTTCCCAGTCAGTAACAGAGAAGGAAGCTTAACTAAGGTGATCCTGATGTTTACATTATTGTGCTGTAGCTCTGTAAAACATCCTTCTTGCTCTACATTTCTTTTGAAGCAATTCGTACTGGCCACTTTAAGCAGAGCTGCTGATAGCCAGGCATGTCATCTGCTTCTTTTGGAGTACAATTCAGTTTAATTTTGAACCTACAGCTTTAAAAATGGAATCATAAAGACCACATCAAGCCATCTTTTCCCACCTCTGCATCTCCTCTTGTGTGAGATTCTTTCGCATTTCTCTTGATAAGTGATAAAGCCGGTGAAGCGTGGAGGCATGGAAAAGAGCATTTCCTGACTTCCAGAAGACAGTTGAAACTTTGTGATAGTAATTTGCCATCAGCTGTGGTTTGGGTGGTTTCTTCGACAGTGCAAATAGCCCATGAATATCCTCCACTGCTTTGAAAGCTTCCTGAAAGAACAAATACGCTGCTTTTAGGAACTGTTTGCAACCCCCAAGAATATACATTCACACAAGGCTGTAAGACTCAATGACTGCTACTGAGAGCTGTGATCTTCAGTATTTATCAGCTATACTTTCCCTAATATATTATTTGGACATACTGCACATCTATTAACTATCTGCTTACAATTTGGTAGTTATCAATTTCTTAACACAATTGTCTGCAAATGGAGTGGTTTCAGATTTTCAAGCTACACACCAATGGAGGAGAAAACCCCACAGCAGAGTAGCAAAACAACAATTGTAGTATTGACAATTTTTCACAAAAATCATTATTGTGATTAAAAAAAGAGGTGGGGTTAGTTTCCCATAAAAGAGATATCATCTTGGAAATGTCATTACTTTTATACATAGAATGGAGAACATTTTACCAAAAATCACAAACATAAGCCTTGGCTTTTGAAGGACTCTGACATCAGAAAGGCTGGAAAAGTAAAGCACATCTTTGAAAATGTAGCCTTCACTGTCTAGATACTAACATAATTAAACCAATAATGCTGAGGCCTCTCTCAGCCTAATAGCAGGCATTAACTTTTAGCATCCACTGCCCAGTGATCTAGCTCCTGAGAATGCAAGATGGCAGAGGTGAAGGTGTCATCATCAACTTCTCACTCCAGCTACTTTACCACTGACTACTACCAGCAGAAGCTTGGTTTGAAATGCTCTGCAGGAACACCAGACTAAGTATTCAATATGCATGTAGTATCACATTCTTAAGTATCACTTCATTCTTAAGCTGTTATCCTGTCTTTACCTTGAAGTACACATCATGAAACAGGATCTGCGTGGAACAGATTCTGGAAAGGCTGCAGACTACAGTGTGATTACAGGAGCCCTGCTGCATACCTGCCACAGCTCCATGCTGATAGCACTGTCAAGCTGCACAAGCCTGGTCTCCAAGTGCATTGACTGGCTATCAGGATTGTTGAGGTTGATCGCTGTGCTTTGGTTATGGTGACGCTGGATCTGCCCCAGATGCATGCGCAGGTTATCGCAGAGCTTACGGAACTCGGCTTTGCGAGTGTACTGCAGGCAGAACTTAAAAGCTGCAAAAAAGAACACCACAAAATCAGGAATGTCACTCAATGGTAGCTCTAAATGGGATTCAGGTATGTAAATCAGCACATCTGAAGAGCCTTCATTCAAACTGCAAAGCCGTATCAAACAAGATGCAATCTAACTGTCACACGTAATGACACTGTAGAGCACTTCCATCTTGACCTCAAAAAATTAAGGTGCTTCTAACAATTATGTTTAAGGAGCAAAGGGAGTACTTTGATTCTCCAGAGATGTTCTAATTTAAGCAGCCATTCTAGCTTTTATTTTGAACCAAGTGCAAATTGAATGCTGTGAATAGCATGAATTCACATTCTGGCTGCGAAAAACAGGGGGGAAAATTCTCAAATCATCTACATACAGAGAAGTTAAATGAACCTTTCAAATGGCAATTACACAGAGAAGAAATTGTCTTTGATCCTGTAGTTCCTCTCAAAAAAAAACACCCCAACAAGCACCTGTTTTGCCTTGCCCTTGACAAAGAAAAGTGAATAAAGTATCTCCAGCAGAAACAAGTGCAAAAAGAAGCCTTGAGACTGTAGCACAGAGACTTGAAACGCACTAAACTACCTAGAACTCACCAGAATCACAGAATTTCAGGGGCTGGCAGGGACCTTGAAAGATCACCTAGTCCAACCCCCAGTCACCTTTCCTGATGTACCTGCATAGTCTGGATCTAGAGTTAAAGGTTTAGCATTTTCTTTTTTCAGAAGGACCCAAGGCAAAGGTTTCTGCTCAGCTCTCACCTTCAAGAAAATACTAACTTGCGAGCATTCAATACCTAAAATCATTTTTTGCAGGCTACTGCCAGAAAGACTGCCAGACTGGACTGTCTCCTATTATCTCCTGCATAACACTTTTGATAAGTTATGCCTGTGACAGGACTGATACCACATCAGAGTCTTACAGGACCCTTTTATGTACACTAGTTTTTGAAGTTAGCTGACACAGAACACATTAACGGAAGACACAGTTGTCATTCTAGATAAAGAGACAACGTGGCTGATTCTAATTCCCAAGTTAGAAAAACAAACAAAAGGCACAGCACCAGGAATTCTCTGCCTCTGTATGTTCAGAAAAAATACTATTCTCCTTCCAGGTTCTGTTACAAGGAAAGATCAGTGCTCAGGAAGTTCAACAACTTTAAGGAACCTCTGTGATTTGAATAGTATTTGCGTGTACATACACGTGCTTAAGAGATTAACCTATCTTCAACTCAAGCAAGGTCCAAATAAAACTGTAAAATGAAAGGTTGTTTCCAAGGGATGTAACACAAAAATCCTGGATCTCATTACACATCCCTTTCCATCCTTATGGCTTACCTTGCTGTGCGATGTCATGGTACAAGCGTTCCACCCGAGAATTGTTTCGCAGAAGATCCAAACACTGTCTGTAGGATTCCCACAGAAATTTAACCCAGGGTGTCAAAAGCAGCCGGTCAGTACGATCCTGAGTGTCTTCTCCACTTACAGCACTCAGAAGAACACTACAGTTGGGGCAGGGAGGCAAGGAGGAGGAAAAAAAAAAGAGAAAAAAAGAAGGTGTTTTATTCCCAACAATTCTTCACCATTTTTTATCATAGATTCTTAGAATTGTCAGGGTTGGAAAGAACCTCAAGGATCTTCTAGTTCCAACCCCACTGCCATGGGCAGGGACACCTCACACTACAGCAGGTTGCTCACAGCCACATCCAGCCTGGCCTTTGAAACCTCCAGGGCTGAGGCTTCCACCACCTCCCTGGGCAACCTGTGTCAGTCTCTCACCACCCTCATGGGGAACAACTTCTTCCTAACATCCAATCTGAATCTACCCATTTCTAGTTTTATTTCATTCTTCCCAGTCCTATCACTCCCTGACACCCTGAAAAGTCCCTCCCCAGCTTTTTTGTAGGCCCCCTTAAGGTACTTGAAGGCCACAAAAAGGTGTCCTCAGAGCCTTCTCTTCTCCAGACTGAATAGCCCAAACACTCTCAATCTGTCCTCATAGCAGAGAAGCTCCCTTCCAACCCCTAACATCCTGTGATCTGAGATGAGAATGGTCACTTTTTGCTGATGCTAGACACAAGCACTGTGTGCTGCACAATCTGCACACATGAAAAACTGGAATCCTTAAAGCATTAGAAACTTTATATATTCTGACATGAAAAAATGCTTAAAGACATCAGAAGTGAGATGCAATAAGCTGGCATTCAGTGGCCACAACTGCATTCCGTCATTCATGGAAATACAACACTGGAAAGGATTCCTGAGCCATTGAGACAAATTCAGTGTTGCATGCTAAACACTCTACTCAGCATGACAAACTAACAAGGAATCCTCTTCTCTGAGCCTTTGGTTTAAAAACCCTGCTTCTAATATAAACTCTCAACTCTTGTAACTCTCTTCCCACTACACTGTTTCCAGGCCTAACTTCCTTGAGCACTAGTCCTACCTACAATATTAAAGATGGCATTTCACCAGCACCTTCTCCAACAGATCAAGCAGTGAATCCAGCAAAAAATACCATGAGAAGCTGAGAAAATGGGACCTAAAAAACACTACTGAAACTGTGGTGGTTCAGAAAAAGAAGTGTGACTGAAAAGACATTTTCTTGTCCCCAGTTATATAAAAGAGAACAAGGTGGTCAGCCACTCTTCAGTGCCTAACAGCAGGACTCCTCTGTAATAAGGACTACTCCAAGCACTGGAAATAACAAGAATGGCACTACTGAAGGCAGGTCTGTAACCTTGCCACTTTCTGCAACCAGTCAGTTCTTAACTTCTACCAGAGAGCCTTGCTGTTAACATGCATACCCATTGCCTTTTACTCCATGTCTGAGTATTACTTGATTATCATAACTATTTCTCACAGTCGCCTACACAAGACAAAATGTTCTCTACTTTGATAACTTCTTCCAATTTTCTATCATCAGTAGATACAGCTTCAACTTTTTTGGTTTCTGTGCCAAGATTTTTGTTGAAAGAATTCCCAGCAATTTCACTCTTGCTTCCCCTATCTCCTTTTGTCATGACACATCATCAGTTTCTCGTTGTGCAACCCCTTAGGCCCCTTCCAATTTAACTGCAAACATCCCTTCTGGTATGGTATCAACAGCTTTACTGATCCTTTTCTCCATTCCTTCTCACTATCTACCCAATTAATTATAACACTCTGAATTTACTTTCTCTGTCTGCTGTTCTCTTATCACTTACCTAGGCAAGAATAATATAACATTTCCTTTTGTTTGTACATGCACAATGTGGCCAGAAAGATTGGAGGTTATCATACACAGCCATTAAACTGGTCTGAAAGGAATTAAATTGGCCTGATATAATTAATAGCATTTGCACACCAACTGATAACAAGCATTTTTCAGTAATCAACTCTCCAATACCACTACAGGTGCAGGTACGAGTAGATCCTAGAAAGTGGTGACTCCGCTCCTAGAACTGCTTTCATTGTAGCTACATTTTGTATTCTTTCCTCCTTACTTCCTTGACTTACCTTTACTCAAGACTTAGGATTTTGTTCAATGCAAGATTCCTATTTTTTCTTCCTACTTCTAGAACCTCTAAACACCTTTAGCATTCCATTTCAAATCCATCATCTTTGTATCTCAGTTCTCTGAGCTGCCAACATCCTTCATGAATCTAAACATACCGTACTACATTTTAAAGGGAGGTCACCTACCTTTCTGGAGTTTGAATGTTATCCAAGTCTTCAATGTCCAGTACCATCTGCTGGGATTCTTCCTTAGCTGCTTCTGTTTTTTCTTCAGCTAATTTTAGATAGGCTCGAACAACGTCCTCTAAAGACTTGATGTTCACCTACACCAAAGGCAGAAAATGGGAAGATGTTTCCACCCACACCAGGCAGCCAGCATTTAAAATGTAGGAACATCTAAGGGGCAGATTAATTCTAACTCAAGACCACTTGGTTACTTCTAGAAAGGATCAGCTGACATATTCCATGCTTGCTAAAAATAAGGAAAAACAAATGCAAAAGCCATACCTGCTGGCAAATGTTCTTGTACTGGTACAAGCCTTCTTTTGCCAGGTGACTCTTGCGGAGATCCACACAGAGTTCCAGGTACTTCAGCATAATGGGCTCGTGGATTTTCTGCCATGTTCGGTGTTTCTTACTTTTCATAACATCATAGAGAACATCAAGGGCAGGCTGCTTTTTGCCGACCTCAAGGAATTCTGAAAGTGAAAGCCCAATTAGCAAAAGACTTGCAAACCAGAAGATGTCTGGGTCTATGCTTAACACTGCATGCTCTTAAAATTGAAGTTCACTGCCAGCTGGACCACCTGGCCATACCAAAACGCTGGCAAATGCAAATGCAGTGGCAATCTTTCAAGGACATAAACTGGCCAACACAGTCCTCTCCATTGACATCAACATTTCAGGACAGCAGAGATGTGTCTCAGTCCACCAAGGCATGACTGGGCTCTTCATATTAGAATAAAATTAACCAGGTTGGAAAAGACCTTTGAGATCATCAAGTCCAACCTCTCACCCAACACTATCTCATTAACTAAACCACGGCACCAAGCGCCCCATCCAGTCTCCAGTGATGGTGACTTCACCACCTCCCTGGGCAGCACATTCCAATGACCAATCTCTCTTTCTGGGAAGAACTTCTTCCTAACATCCAGCCTGAACTTCCCCTGGCACAGCTTGAGACTGTGTCCTCTTGTTCTGCTGCTACATCCCACATTTAAGCTGGTTCATCAAGAAGGAAAACAAATACACACAGGGCTTGTAACACAGCACCTACCAATATCATTGAACAAGACACAAACCATTCAGTGAATGTGAATTAGGAAAAAAATCCTGCCCCATGCTGAGAAAGAAACATCAGTCAGGAAAGTTGTTTGGATTCTTTCTTTTTTAAATTCAAGTGATGTACAGAAGAGCTGGCACTAAAAACTGACAGTCCAACTGAAGGGTCAGATATTTTTCGAATCAGCCTTGCTGCTGAAACCAGTGCTCCACTTATTCATGCCCTGAACAGCTGATGTTACTAACACAATCTCTCAGCATCACAGCAATTCCCATCTGTGATGCACCATACATTCTACTCAGTATAAAACACATAAAGCCTCCACAAGCAAGCAGCACAGCCAATTACCAGCACACACACAGGCCCTACAATAAACCCACTCCTAGCTGCAGAAAAGCAAGCCAAAAGAATGTTGGGAATGAGAAGCAAACAGGTTTACAAGATAAAGAGAAGTCGAGTACAGCTACAAGGAAATGTGTTTATTCTCAAAGGCTGAGGGGTGGAGCCAGTATTCCCCATGAAGTACTTTGGAAACCACATCATTCCTTAAAGAAATGAGAGCAGGAAGGAATAAAGTAGGAGCTTGCTCAAAGTGAGAATAGAATAGAATAGAATAGAATAGAATAGAATAGAATAGAATAGAATAGAATAGAATAGAATAGAATAGAATAGAACCGAACCGAACCTTCAAGACCATCACGTCCAATCTATCATCCAACACCACCCAACCAACTAAACCATGCAACCAAGCACCCTGTCAAGTCTCCTCCCGAACACCTCCAATGATGGTGACTCCACCACATCCTCGGGCAGCCCATTCCAATGGGCAATCACTCTCTGTGTAAAACTTCCTCCTAACCTCCAGCCTAAACCTCCCCTGGTGCAGCCTGAGTCTGTGTCCTCTTGTTCTGGTACTGGTTGCCTGGTAGAAGAGACCAACCTCTGCCTGTCTACAACCCCCCTTATTAAACATGGCTAAAAGATACTGTTTTGAAAGCAGAAGTGTGGTTTTAGTTTAAGGACCACACAAGCACATATCCAGGGCTTAGTTTATGTAAATAATGAGCTTGCATAAGATGAGCAAATTCCTTTCTAGAAAACACAGCATTACATTTACAGATAATGAAGGTTACCGTGTGACAGTACTCGGCAGTGGGTTTTTAGCTGCCAAGGGAATTTTACTAAAGCCGTCCTCCATCCCTTAATTTACACTGCCACTCTATCTCAGTGTGGCTTTTGAGACAGCTACTGCTCAGCTTTATGTTTTTTGCTTTGTGAAATTCAACTTGAAAGGCAAGTTTAATCCTGAAACAAGGCCAGTGGTCGATAGCCAACTGGACAGAGCACAAAATTAATTCATATTGGTTTGAAACTTTTAATTAAGCCTGGTCAGGCAAGTTCTTACAAGTAAGTCAAGTAATGAAGGCTGATTTAACAGACTCTGTAGTACAAGCACATACAAAGTGAACCTGAATATTCAAATACAGCATACATCACCATGTCTTGCAGTTGCAACTGGAAGTTATGGAAAGAAAGCGAGAAAGCCCTAGCTCCTGAGTAGCTGCCAGAATTACTTCCTCCCCTCTCCTATTTCTTCCTGTTATGCCTCTTTAAATGCTAAAAGGTATCCAAAATGGCAACTGAAGGTCTGAGTGGAAAAGAACTAACTGATACCCATTAAAAACTGATCTACTGCTAACCCAAACCACCAATTAAGCTGTGTTTTCAGGCTGAGAAAATGTACATCACTATGGAAGGTGGCAAAGGTGTCATGGGTTATCAAGTATCTAACAGACAGCAACCTCAGCACTTGCAACAATAAAACACTCCTGAAAGTTGCATTACATCCTTGAGTACAAAGCAATGACAGATGTTAAAAATAGCTAAAGGTTGGCTTTGACCTACATTTATCATGTATAAGGAAAAACAAGCTTTCCAGCATATCTATAGATACATCCTAGCTCTTATTTCCAAACATCTCTTACATATGTTGTGGTCACTGAGAACCTGAAGCATAAAATCCTCCTAAATGATCACTCAAACCTTAACCTAGAAAATGCAAACACTACGACTCTGGAAGCCCCTGAATGCTCTGAAATTTGAAACATCAGCTTAACATTAAACTGCCCCCTGCAACATATAATCTGTCTTAGGTCCAAGTTCTCACCCTTTATTGTGCTTGGCCGTAGTGAGATAGAACCCCTGCAGCTTCCAAGAGGCTTGCCATGTCTACCAAGATTCAGGATTGCTAGTGTTTGTCTACAGAACACCCCCTTCAGTTCCTATCCTTCAGCTCATCAGAATTTACTAGCCTTGCAGCAGTGCAAAAGATAGGAATTTACAGCTGTTTCTTCAATATCGAGAAAGTAACAAAAATATCAGATGCAAACAGTTTAAGGTCAATATTCCAGCAATGCAATTTGCTCACCACTTAACTGCAACTTGTTCTACCTACACATTCTGAAGTTCTACCTACACATTCTGAAGTTCTACCTACACATTCTGAAGTTCTACCTACACATTCTGAAGTTCTACCTACACATTCTGAAGTTCTACCTACACATTCTGAAGTTACATGCATCTTTTGAAGGGCTGCTACAACTACAATTTTATCTTTGGCAATTGATTGAAGCTGAATTTATCTTTCAACCTGGTGGGAATTATTTTTACCATAGATTTTAGACTAGAAATCCTGAGGATGTACAATACTTGAACACTTTGTAGTTAAAACACCAAGTGCTTGGATTATTCACAATCCCCAGACTGGCCTCTTCAGCTGTCATTTCAAGATCTGCACATCACGTGTAATTTTTGGATGACATTAAGTGCCATCCTGCAATAAGCCCTGTAACAATAAAGGCTCTAAAAGGACTTGCTAAGTGCTTAAAAAAGGATACAACAAAAAAGAGAAGAGTCAAAGCTATATATTTAGCCTGTCCAGCTTTGTACGTTGCCATCAGCAAGGGACAGCTACACCACAGCCCTCCTCGTTTCCTATTATGCATCATCCCGTGCAACGTCCAAGTAAAGTAATATTCGCGTTCTCACCGGAGTCACATCAAGGATGGGACTACTGAATACGAAGCCCATATGGAAAAACTGGATCCGCGATCCCACCGGGTGTGAAATCGTCCCAGAGTGGAATGACAGGCCAGACTTCTCTCGGACCTCTCTCGCCAAGCCGCCGAGCCCATTGCCGCCGGCGGGCACGACGGCGACTTTGCCGCGGCTCCCGCAGTCGCAGGGCCGCAAAGGGAGAAGTCGCGGGACCCGGGCCACGCTGCCCTCGGCGTAACAGGCCCTCGCGTCCCCGACTCCCCCTTTCACCCAGAACCTGCCCACCGCCTCCGCCCTCGGGCGGCTGGGGGCCCCAACAGGGAGAGGGAGAGGGAGGCGGAGCCGGACTGGGCCCGCTCCCCGCGGCGGCCAGGGCCTCGTCTCCGCCATGCGGCGCGGCCGGCGCCGGTAGGCCTCGGCCACTTCCTCGCGGCAAGGCGGCGCCGCGCCGCTCCTGCGAGGCCTCTCCTCAGCGCCAGAGAAACGCCAGTCGCGGCCTCGCACCGAGGGGACGGCACAGGGGCTCTGGGGGCGAGCACAGCCGGCCCGATCAGGGAGAGAGGAGCGGCGCACGCTGCCCGCCACGGCTGGAGGAGCGGGAGGCGAACCGGCGGCGAGGGGAGGGTGGCCCGCACTGACCGTTCGCCCGTTTGAGGGCATTCTCGGGCCGCTGGAAGTACACCGGCATGATGGCGGCGGCCTCTCCTCACAGGGCGGCGGCGGCGGCTCGCTCCGTGCTCCAGCCAGGCAGCCTGCGAGGCCGGAAAGAGAGGCTGGCCCCTCACCCGCGCGCGCTGACGTCGGCGGAAACGGAACCCCTCCCGGCGCGCGGGCTGGGCGGTGGCGGCGCCGTGAGGCTAATGTCAGGCGACCGGCGGTCGGCACTACGCTGGCCGTGCACTGGCCGGTCCCGGCGGGGAGGTCCGCGGGGTGCTCGGTGAGCCCTCCGCGGGAGAGCCGTGCTTCAGGCTAACGGCGAGGCTGGTTTTCGCTGCCAGCGTCCAAGTAACACCCCGCGCTGGTCTGGCCGTCCTAGTGGAGGCTGGAGGACGAACAGATGCCACAGAGTCAGGGGCCGGCCACCGCGGGCTGCCCGGGGCTTGCTCCAAAACCAACAGCCAGCTTGTGAGGCTTCACGAAGCCGTTTGGCTAACTTAGCCTTGAGCTTTTAGATCCACTAGGTTTAGAATGCAGCCTGTGGCAAGATGGGGGATCGGTCTCTTCTTCCTAGTAACGAGCGATATTAGGAGATGGCCGCAAGTTGCAGCAGGAGAGGTTTAGGTTGGATGTAAGAAGAAACTTCTTCACAGAAAGGGTTATCGAATAGTGTAATAGGCTTCCCGGGGAGGTGGTTGAATGACCACGAATGAGTGTGTTTAAAATACACATAGATGCGGTGCTAGGGGACATGGTCTCGTACCAGACATCAGATAAGGGTTGGACTCAATGATCTGAAAGGTCTTTTTCAGTCGAAGTTATTCCATGAGTCTGTGAATCTAAGGCAGAATAACAATCTGGCAGAGAAGGCATCGTCTGTGCTGAGCCTTTGCTCCTCACAACTTGTTCAGCCAGTTCACAAATTGTCCCTCAGGCGCTTGACTTGCAGAAAGGCTCTCCCGTGTGCACGTAGTCATCCTCTGCCTCAGCACCCCTCACCTTAAAAACCTTGGGAAACTATCAAAGAGGAACTCAGCTACTCCTCTTAAGCCTCAAGAGCGACAGTAATGGCAATAAAGGAATGTACCTGTGATAACCAGCAGTGCCACTGTGTATTTTTTCAAAGCCACTGGTGTGAAAATGTCTCTTGGCATATGGCGAGTCAGTGGAAGCTGTATAAAGGTGTGTGAACTACACACGAAAGTCCTATAGCAGCAGCAACAAAAGCAGTAGGACAGCAGCAAGTGAATGTGTGACTAACAGGGTGTTTTGGATGAGTAAACACCAGGATGGTGCATGCCTGCACGAGGCATTGAACTCAATATGCTTTCCAATCTTGCGGCAGGGATGCAGACCTCTGCAGCTGGATCATCAACGACTGGAGCACAGTGCCCTGTGAAAAGAGGCTGAGGGACCTGGGGCTTTTTAGTCTGGACAAGACTGAGAGGGGATTTAATAGATGGTTATAAACATCTGAGGGCTGGGGCTCAAGAGGGAGGGGACAGACTCTGCTCACTTGCACCCTGGGATAGGACAAGGGGCAATGGATAGAAACTATAGCATAGGAGGTTCCACCTCAACATGAGGAAGAACTTTACTGTGAAGGTCATTGAGCACTGGAAGAGGCTGCCCAGAAAGGTTGTGGAGTCTCCTTCTCTGGAGACTTTCCAGACCCATCTGGATGCATTCCTGTGTGACCTGCACTAGATTCTATGGTCCTACTCTGGCAGTGGTGTTGGACTTGATGATCTCCTGAGGTCCCCTCCAAGCCCTAACATCCTGTGAGCCTGTGTCATCCTGTGACACCATGACTGTAGCTGTGACCCTCTGCAGACCCAGCTGTCTGTTTCTTAAGTATGTCTGATTTTTCAAAAAATACATAGGTAGGTGGAGAAGACTGTTGATAAAGAGCAAAGACAGCCTGTCTTGGCTTTTGAATTTCTGTTTTGCTATGTCAGCCATGAATGGCTGCTAGAAAGCTTCATAAACATTTTACAAATTAATAAATTCGTGTTTCACGTTGGCTTGTAATCACAGTTTAGTGCTAAACAGAGAAACATTAAAGAATAAGAAAAACACAGTCACTGTATTCATAGTATCATAGTGTCAGTCAGGGATGGAAGGGACCACAAGGATCATCTAGTTCAAATCCCCCTGCCATGGGCAGGGACACCCCACACTTAGATCAGGCTGCCCAGAGCCTCAGCCAGCCTGGCCTTAAACACCTCCAGGGACGGGGCCCCAACCACCTCCCTGGACAGCCCATTCCAGGGCTTCACCACTCTCATGGGGAAGAACTTCCTCCTCACATCCAGCCTGAATCTCCCCACCTCCAGCTTCATTCCATTCCCCCTAGTCCTATCACTACCTGACATCCTGAGCAGTCCCTCCCCAGCCTTCTTGTAGCCTCCTTCAGATACTGGAAGGCCACAATGAGGTCACCTGGGAGCCTTCTCCTCTCCAGACTGAACAGCCCCAACTCCTTCAGTCTGTCCTCATAGGAGAGGTGCTCCAGCCCTCTGATCATCCTCGTGGCCCTTCTCTGGACACACTCCAGCACCTCCAGATCCCTCTTGTCATAGGGGCTCCAGAACTGGAGGCAGTACTCCAGGTAGGGTCTCACCAGAGCTGAGTAGAGGGGGAGGATCACCTCCCTTGACCTGCTGGCCACACTTCTCCTGATGCAGCCCAGGATCTGACTGGCTTTGCGGGCTGCAAGTGCACCATCAGGGTATCCATGTTAACACTGATCCCTTTTCAGTCTGTTGTATGAGCCTCTATTCTAGAGATGGGGGAAAAAAGGGAGGGGCAAAAGCAATTTTGCTTTTTTAAGATCTCTTCAACTGGGATTTTCTCCATGTCCTTGTGTCCTTGGTCTCTCTGAGATCCAGTGACACTGTACAGTGTTCTCCATCGGGCCACACTACTGATTTGTGTGGCAGTCTTTTAGTATAGTCTGTGTCCTGAACTGCTCTGGCAGCCTACTCATTTCTATTTCAAACCACAGCAACATAGTCAGTAGTCTTCGTTAAGCTATTTATGGTGCTGAACAAGTCCTTTACCTGTCTGCATAAAATTAATGTAGAATCGGTCAGATGCGTACCAGAGACACCACCCAGGCCTGGGCAGCAGCTCCCCAGCATCCACAGGCTAGTTGTGCCATGCCACTGGAGCCAGCCTCTGTCCTAAGGCCTTGCAGCCTTCTCTGTAGGAGCAGCTGTGTGCTGGCAGGGCACAGCAGATGTGCTGCCTGGTATTTATTGTCATTTTACAGCAGCATTTGCTGTTCAGGAGCCTGCTCCGCTTCTTTGAATCTCTGAAGTTCCTGAAAGCCCTCTGGGCTTCAACCAAACCATTTTCTGTCAGAAGCACTATTTATGGTCTGACTCCTCACGTCTCTAAATGGTAGCTAAGTATATTAAATGTGTCTGCTTTAATTTTATGACTTTATGAAAATCAACTTTATGATTGTATGGAACCATAGACTTACAGAATTGGTTTGGCTGGAAAATACCTTTAAGATATAGAGTCCAACCATTAATCTAGCACTGCCACGTCCACCACTAAACCACGTGCCTCAGCACCACCTCTATGTGTCTGTTAAATACTCTCAGGGATGGTGACTTCAATGGGATCCTGGGGTGTATTAAGAAGAGTGTGTCCAGCAGACCAAGGGAGCTTCTTCTCCCCCTCTACTCTGCCCTGGTGAGACCTCATCTTGGGTACTCTGTTCAGTTTTGGGCCCTCCAGTTCAAGAGGGAGTGGGTCCAGCAGAGGGTTATAAGGATGATTAGGGGACTGGAGCACTGCTTGGCGAGGAGAAGCTGAGGGACCTGGGGCTTTTTAGTCTGGAAAAGAGAAGACTGGAGAGGGGATTTAATATATGTTTACAAATATCTGAGGGCTGGGGGTCAGGAGGGAGGGGACAGGCTCTGCTCACTTGCTCCCTGTGATAGGACAAGGAACAGTGGATGTAAGCTGCAGCACAGGAGGTTCCACCTCAACACAAGGAGGAACTTCTTTACTGTAAGGGTCACAGAGCACTGGAACAGGCTGCCCAGAGAGGTTGTGGAGTCTCCTTCTCTGGAGACTTTCAAGTCCTGTGACCTAAGCTAGATTGTATGGTGCTGCTCTGGCAGGGGGTTGGACTCAGTGATCTCTTTGGGTCCCTTCCAACCCCTGACATCCTGTGATTTCCCTGGCAGCCTGTTCTAGTGCTTGACAATTCTTTCAGTGAAGGAAATTTTCCTAATACCCAACCTAAACCTCCCCTGGCACAACTTGAGGCCATTTGCTCCTGTTCTATTGCTTGCTGCTTGGGAGAAAAGACCCAACCTTCACCTTGCAGCATCCCCCTTTCTTGTAAAACAAGGTAGTGCAGCCAGGGAAAGACATTTTTCATTTTTTAAAGTCTTTTTTTCCCCATAGAATTATTGAATCATTTGGGTTGGAAGGGACCTTTAAAGGCCACGTGGGCCAAGCTCCCTGCAGTGAGCGGGGACATCTTCCACTAGGTCAGGTTGCTGAGAGTCCCCTTCGAGCTTGAGTGGTGGAGTCCCTGGAGGTGCTCAAGAAGGGCTTGGACGTGGCACTTGAAGCCATGGTTTAGTTAGTCATGAGGTGTTGGGTGATAGGTTGGACTTGATGACCTCCGAGGTCTTTTCCCACCTTATTGATTCTATGAGTGTTTCCAGGTATAGGGCATTTAGCACCTCTCTTGGCAACCCGTGCCAGCCTTTCACCACCCTCACTGTAAAGAACTTCAGCCTTGTTATCTAGTCTGAATCTCCTCTCTTTCAGCTTAAAACCATCACCCCTTCTCCTGTCACGACAAGCCCTGCCAAAAAGCCTGCCTCCAGCTTTCTCCCAGGCCCCTGTGAAGCACTGAGAGGCCACAAGAAGGTCTCCCCGAAGCTTTCTCTTCTCCGGGTGGAAGAACCCCTGCTCTCTCAGCAAGAGGGGCTCCATCCCCAGTTAGCGCTGGAAAGCAGGCGGCAGGTACCAGAGCAAGCGTGAGGGAGGCACCCGAGACAACAGCACGCCGCTCGGCGGGGCGCAGCGCGGAGTAAATGGCTGCCGGGGCCGAGCGGCACGGCACGGCGCGGCGCGGCACGGCACGGCGCGGCGGGCGGCGCCTCCGCGGGCGAGGCGGGGCCGGGCCGGGCCGGGCCGGCGGCTGGCGGAAGGCGGCGGGGCGGGGGTCGGAAGATGGCAGAGCCGGAGGCTCAGCTGCTCTTGGCCGTGGGGCTGATCGGTGAGGGCCCCGCCGGCTCTGGGGACGGGCCGGGGCGCGGGGGGCAGGCGGGAGGGCCGGGCCGGGGCGCGGGGCTGGCGGGCGGGGGCGCGGGTAGCAGTGCCCCGGCGAGCTGCGGCCGCGGGGCCTGTGCCGGCCGGGCGCTCGGCAGCCTCCGGTTGTGCCGAGGGATGCCCGCTCGCTGAGACCGGCCGCTCGGTGTGCCTGTTGCAGAACGAACTCGTCCAGAGCGGCTTAAATTCACGGCTTCTGAGGCTTCTGTTGCGAAATCAAAACTGGGAATATGGGGGACGGTCATCAGTGAGCTGGGCTGGGGGCTTGACGGTCAATACCTCGCTTATATGAATTCAAGCTCCTGGTGCTTTTTTCACCTCCTGAAGCAGACCGAGAGTGGACATTTATTAACGTTTGAAGAATAAAACCTGTAGCACAAGTGCTGCCCTGCAGCCTAAACCGTAGCGGCAGAACTGTTATGTGTAGGGTCAGGGTAAGGTGGAATTTTAATCTGATTCCAGGAAACAAACCTGATTAACCCATCGATTTACTTCCTTGCTGCTGTTTGGCATTCTCACAGTGAACATCTTTCCACCATAGAAAAAGACACCAACGGAGATGCTTTGTGGGTTTGGTGTTATCCGTCCATAACAGCTGAGCTGAGGACTCTGTTGCTGCGAAAGTGCTGCCTTACAGATGAAAACAAATTGCTTCATACCTTCGTGTTTGGCCAGTATAAAAGGTCATGGTTCTACATCACAACTGTGGAAGTTCAAGATTCTCCAGCCTTGAAAAAGGTAAGACTTGGATGGCTGCTTTTTCAGGCGTGCAGGGGGAAGGCTTCTGCAGAGTTCCCTCTGCCGTATCGAGCAGCGTTTGCCTGTGGTGTGCTGGGAGGAAGGGGTGTGCTCACGGAGGCAGCTGTTACCCAGTGGTCTAACAGTCCACACGTGTTGTTTTTCGCCAAGACATATATTGGGTGGGATTGCAAGAGACCTGGAAATACTCATTACCCAATTTAGATGGGTTCTTTTGTATTTAAAATGGAAATGCTATTTCCCTTCCATTATTTCTAGTCACTTTGTATTTCACATCCAGCCATTTTTCTTTTTTAATCAGAGAAGCTCTATAACCAGTCTTTGGCAGTGTCAAAAATAATTGCTCTTATAAAACTTGATTATTTTTTCCCCCAAAGGGGGAGGTTTAGACTCGAGGTGAGGAGGAAGTTCTTCACCAAGCGAGTAATTCATCATTGGAACGGGTTGCCCAGGGAGGTGGTTGAGTCATCGACCCTGGAGGCGTTCAAGGGGAGATTGGACGTGGCACTTGGTGCCATGGTCTAGGCATGGGGTCTGTGTTGATAGGTTGGACTCGAGGTCCTTTCCAACCTAAGTGATACTGTGATACTGTGAATTATATAGGTACTTCTTTTTCTGCTGCATTGATGACTGCCAGGCTGCAAATAGCTTCTCTCTTCTGTACTTTCCCCTGTTATGATGATCTTTACATTGTCAGTTAATGTTTATTCAGGTTTCATATTTCATGCTATATTGTTAAGGAGAAAGATCAATGTGGTAATTTGAATGCCCACAGCAGAGTGTTGCTTGCCTTTACTCATTCTGAGTTTACATCTTGACCTTAAAGGTGTAGTTGCTTGCCTTTACTCATTCTGAGTTTACATCTTGACCTTAAAGGTGTAAAACCAAAAGAAGAAAATAATGAGCTAGTGTGTCCCAGTGCTGTCTCTGAAAGTGTCCCTGGAAGATGCTATTTAAGGTGAACATGTGAGCCTGGTCAGCAGCAGCAGCAGGCTTTTAGTCTCATACTGTTCCAGCTCTCAATCATTAAATTAAGGAAGTTACAGAGTGGTTCTGTTTGTGGGCCTGCTGCTGGTGGGGGTTTTTTTATTCCCCCCCCATCTCTTTCTAAATATGCTGTGGCTGTCTGCTTTCACAGCCTCCTTTGGCAGCAAATTCTGGAAGTTTCCTACCTGCTATGGGGAAGAAAGATGCCTTTCTCTCTTTTAAAAGAATCTTATGAGATTAAAGGAAAGCAACTCTTAGAGAGCAGATTGAGCAAAAGGTAATGTGTACTGGAGCTGACTCAGTGGAAATGATTCACATCAGAAATCTATTAACCAGGCCTTTTCTGGAGCTAGCAGCTTGGATCTGCTGCTTCCACTCACTTTATTCTTTTCCTCCAGTTGAATCACCCTGTTGAGAGCACTGCAGTAAGTTCAGTAAGGCAACAAAAGACTTTTCATATGGGGTCATTAAATAAGGTGTGTGTCTTTTCCTCTGTGTGTCTTATGCAGGTGACCCACTTCTCCATTGTTCTGATGGCCAAAGACTTCAACCCAGAGAAATATGCAGCCTTCACTAGGATACTCTGTAGGTCTGTATAAAAGTTGGTTCGAGGTGCTGCTGGCTGTATGTTGAGATCTTGCCATGGCAAAAAACAACAGCAAAAATATACATTTCAGTGTGTTGTGTTTGCCTGTGGTCTGCTGGAAACTCAAGTCCTACACACTGTGAATCAGATTATTTAAATCTTTGATTTGAGCTTGTCATGAGTTCATGCAGCATGTGCTGGGTGAATATCAGATACCCAGGTAGGTTTTAATGTGTGTTCTCCAGACTCATGCCACCACCACCCCCCCAACCCCCACCACTCACACACTCATTTTCTCCAAGAACTTACTTTTTCAAAGGGTAAACATCAGTGCTGTGTAGTCAAAGGTCACTGTGTGTATGGTGGGCAGCTTGCAGCCCTCCACAAGATCTGTACTACAGGTGCTTCTTGCAGCTTTTCTGAAATAAGTACAGCACCCAGGGACAGTTTTGTTTCCTTTAGAACAACGAGAGTCCTCGGGCTCTTGAGGTATTTGGCTTGCTCTTCTCCCTTCTGCCAACCCTCTGCCATCTTCTCCTTCCCATGTCATGGTTACTGACTTTCCTCCATGTCTCAATTCTTGTGCTCTCTCTCTCTGCATCTTTCCTTGCTTTTCCCTCAGTTCCCAAATTACTTGGGTCCCAGTTCTTGATAGCAAGAGTATTCCCTGAGACTTTGCAGCTCATTGGATGCAACTAGGGGGTTGCTTTATCACAGACTTGGGAGTGCCATCGAGCATTCCACAGGGTATTGAAGAACTGAGATCATACTTTTCCACTGGTACACAAAACATGTAGATTTACTGTGGATCACATTAATGCTGATTTAGCAGCTAGTAATTGTTTTCAAATCCAGGACTGATTCCTCTAAAGATGATAATTGAGCTTCCAGTGTGACAGCTTTGTACTGTAACTGAGCTGCCTTAACATGTGAAATGGCTTAGTGTGTGTATGTGTCTCTGGGTTTTGTTGGTGTGAGGTTGTTTTGTGTTAGGGCTGTGGGGTTTTTTAATGAGTATCAAGGACATATGTTCATAGTTTTTATTTTATCATTTAGCAAAGAGTACAGAAGAAGATCTAGTGATCCTTGGATAAAAAAAAAAACCTCCTGAATAATAAATGATCTGTGTTCATTAACAGGAGTCACTGTAGCATTGCTTTTACCTAAAGCAGGTACCTTCCAAGTCTGCAAAGAATCCTTAGCCTGGACACATGCTTACACCTTTGTGCTGTTTCATAGAATTGTCAGGGTTGGAAGGGACCTCAAGGATCACCTAGTTCCAGCCCCACTGCCCTGGGCAGGGACACCTCACACTACAGCAGGTTGCTCACAGCCACATCCAGCCTGCCCTTCAAAACTTCCAGGGATGAGGCTTCCACCACCAACCTGGGCAACCTGTGCCAGTCTCTCACCACCCTCATGGGGAAGAACTTCTTCCTCACATCCAATCTGAATCTACCCATACGTTTCTCTGTTAGTAAATGTGAGTCCTTCCATTAGAAAAGGAAACTCAAAACCAGAAAGTAGGTTTTTATCCCAGGAGACAGGCAGGGGTTTGTGTGCATGTTGAAAGACTTCTAGCTTAGTCTTTAAAACCTCAAGCAGGTGTCCAAACTAACAATTGTTGCCAATAACCTTGCTGTTGGCAGACTGTGATTCTTTTTGTTCCATGCTGCTGGCACTGATTGCAGTCAAAATACAGATTCTTTTCTTCTCCCAGAATCTACCTGAAGCATGGAAGTCCAGTTAAAATGATGGAGAGCTACATTGCAGTCCTTACAAAGGGGATCTGCCAAAGTGAAGAAAATGGATCCTTCCTCAGCAAGGACTTTGATGCTCGGAAGGCTTATCTTGCTGGCTCCATCAAAGGTTAATTAATAGCAGAAGTCTCTGTTCTGATTGCTTTTGTACAATATAAGGTACAATCCAGTTTTCATGTGTGCTTGAAGTAAATGGAATCATAGAATCCTGGAATGGTTTGGGTTGGAAGGGACCTGACAGATCATCTCGTTCCATGAACAGGAATACCTTCTGCTAGACCAGGTGGCTCTGGGTCTCATCCAAGCTGGTGCTGAACACTTCCAGAGAAGCTTGCACAGCTTCTTTGAGCAGTCACTTCCAGTGCCTCACCAGCCTCATGGTGAAGAATGTCTTCCTAATGTCTAACCTACATCTAGCTGCTTCTGGTTTGAAGCCAGCAGTGTTAACATTATTATCTGTGCCTCAAAACCCACAATTTTTCATACCAGCATGTATATCTTCCCTAAAATAATTTCCTTCCCTCTTTTCTAGATATAGTATCTCAGTTTGGAATGGAAACAGTTATCTTATATACAGCACTGATGCTGAAGAAGAGAATTGTAGTGTACCATCCTAGAATAGAAGCTGTCCAGGAGTTTACCAGGTACTTTGTCAATCTCTACATCCCCACCCTCCTCAGAAGTCCAGCAAGCCTGGATCCTCCATTGAGAGGAAGGTCCACATTTTGGAGGAAAAAAATACATTTCTTTTCAGAAAATACTAAATACAATATTTGTTTATTATGAATTGTCTTCTTTGAAATCCTGCTTGAGCCATATGCTTGTCAGCTCAGAGAGATTCAGCTTTAGAATGAGTGATAAATTGATTCCTTTGATAGCAGCTCATGTTGAGACCTCATACTGCTTGTTTCTTAGGACATGCATTTCAAACTCTGAAACTTCAATGAGTGTAGGTCAAAATCTGCTGTTTCAAGTCCTGATCTCATTTCCCTAGGACTTTGCCTGCATTAGTGTGGCATCGACAAGACTGGTCAATTCTGCATTCATATGTACATCTACATGAGGAGGAAGTGGAAGCCTTAAAAGCCTGCACAGGTACCAACAATTTATTGATAGAAGCTGAAAGGAAATGTTGTTGGCTTTTTTGTTGTTGTTGTTGTTGTTATTCCTGCAATGTCTTGCTCTTTGAGGAGGGGGAAAACTGGTTCTTTTGCTGTTAGGATCATTGCTCAAAGTTCAGCCCCATTGTAATGGGTTGGGGCAGACCCCCTCCCCACCACGTGCAGAAATGACGACTCAGACAAACGGACTGCAAAAGTGATGGAAAGTGTAAATAGAGAACAGTGAGTGCGTGCAGAGAGCTAGAAACACAGTGACAAGAGAGACCCCAAAACAGACCCAGAGAGATCCCATCCCCACCTGAGGGTGCACCCAAAACCCCCAGGGCTCCTCCTTCCCCCCCCTACTGCTAGGCTAGTCTCAGCTGGCCAGATCTGAGACTGCCCATCCCCCCATGGCCTTGGGCCTAGCCAGGCCCGTGGCCGGGAGATCTCTCCCCCAGTTACCGGGTGGCGGAGAGGAAGGAAAGAGGAAGTGCCAGACCACGCCATGAGACTTATAGTGGTGCAAGGGATCATGGTAGGAAATAACCTAATTTCCTGTGTCCACCCACTGGGCTGGACTTCTGGACACAGGAAACACCCCTCTAGCAGAGGGCAGCCAGCCCAAACTACGACACCCATCATTTTCTTTAGAAGAAGCAAATTGACCAAACAGGTCTGCTAGAAGGTAGCTTGGTTCAGCTGCTATTTCTGGGTGGATCCACCTCACTTTTAGCCCTAACTGCAGATACAAAGCAGCTCTGAGGCTTTCCTGGTGTTGTGTGCAGGGGTGGAAAGTCTCATTCTTGTGCAGAAGCAGCTCACTTTAGATTGTCTACTTGTTTTCCAACTAATACACGTGGCTAGGAACTTCCTTTGTAGGTTTTTTTTTCCCTTACTCTTCTTCTTCTTATTTATTTTTTTAATCTTTATGGTTTTAAGATGTCTA
This sequence comes from Melanerpes formicivorus, assembly GCF_026170545.1. Taxonomy (NCBI): domain Eukaryota; kingdom Metazoa; phylum Chordata; class Aves; order Piciformes; family Picidae; genus Melanerpes; species Melanerpes formicivorus. The sequence goes on along the minus strand of NW_027142449.1, from coordinate 1,246,449 downwards.
TTATTTTTTAACCTTTAAAAGGGTTATTCTTTTTATTTCATATTTTAACTTTTAGTTTAATTTTACCTTTAATTTTTATTATATTTTTTAATAGTTTTATTTTGCTATTTTAATTTTACTTTAAAAGAGATATATATATATATATAATTATTTATTATTTCCTCATTCTGAAGTTCCAGACTTTTATCCTGACTGTTACCAGTGATGTCTGTGGCTCCCAGTCACAGGCAGCCTTCCCCAGCTCTGCAGGAGCTTGATCTGTGACACATTGCTGTCTCCCTGTAGTACTTAGCACACCGTCCAGCATGAGGCCTGTTTAAGCACAGGTTAGCATGACAGTGCAGCAATTAAGAGGCTTCTCTATGCAGAATAATGAGCAAGGAGATTACTCATCTTCAGTAGTTTTTATCCTGCCTGACCAACCTGGTGGCCTTCTATGAGCAGGTGATGAAATTAATAGCTGAGGGGCGAGCAACTGATGTCGTTTACCTGGACCTGAGCAAAGCCTTCGACACTGTCCCGCACCACATCCTGGTCTCCAGGCTGGTGACACATGGGTGTGATGGGTGACCACTAGATGGATAAGGAACTGGCTTGATGGCTGCACCCAGAGAGTGGCTGTCAATGGCTCCATGTCCCAGTGGAGGCCAGGGACAAGCGGAGTCCCTCAGGGATCAGTCCTGGGACCTGTCTTGTTCAACATCTTTGTGGGTGCCATGGACAGTGGCATTGAGTGCACCCTCAGCAAGTTTGCTGATGACACCAAGCTGTGTGGTGCAGCAGACACGCTGGAGGGAAGGGAGGCCATCCAGAGGGACCTGGACAGGCTGCAGAGCTGGGCACAAGCCAACCTCATGAGGTTCAACAAGAGCAAGTGCAGGGTCCTGCATCTGGGTCGAGGCAATCCCAGGCACAAATCCAGGCTGGGCAGGGACTGGCTGGAAAGCAGCCCTGAGGAGAGAGACTTGGGGGTGCTGGTGGACAAAAAGCTCAACAGGAGCTCTCAGTGTGCACTTGCAGCCCACAAAGCCAATCAGATCCTGGGCTGCACCAAGAGAAGTGTGGCCAGCAGGTTGAGGGAGGTGATTCTCCCCCTCTGCTCAGCTCTGGTGAGACCCCACCTGGAGTACTGCCTCCAGTTCTGCAGCCCCTATTCCAAGAGGGATCTGGGGGTGCTGGAAGGTGTCCAGAGAAGGGCCACGAGGATGAGCAGAGGGCTGGAGCACCTCTCCTGTGAGGACAGACTGAAGGAGTTGGGGCTGTTCAGTCTGCAGAAGAGAAGGCTCCGAGGTGACCTAATTGTGGCCTTCTAGTATCTGAAGGGGGCCTACAGGAAGGCTGGGGAGGGACTGCTCAGGATCTCAGGTAGTGATAGGACTAGGGGGAATGGAATGAAGCTGGAGGTGGGGAGATTCAGGCTGGATGTGAGGAGGAAGTTCTTCCCCATGAGAGTGGTGAAGCCCTGGAATAGGTTGTCCAGGGAGGTGGTTGGGGCCCCATCCCTGGAGGTGTTTAAGCCCAGGCTGGCTGAGGCTCTGTCCAGCCTGATCTAGTGTGAGGTGTCCCTGCCCATGGCAGGGGGGTTGGAACTAGATGATCCTTGTGGTCCCTCCCAACCCTGACTGATACTATGATACTGTGATACTGTTTTTACTGCATTACCAGCAGTGCTTGTTTCAGGTCACTAAATACCTTCCACAGAGAAAAGCTGCTCTCAGTTTGCTCACTTGGCACAGTATAAGTAAAAGGCCAAATGAGTCCTGGTTTTGTTCCTCTGTTCTGATCTGATACTGACTTGATGACAAGTGGCTCTGGATTGGAGATTCTTTTAAAGAGGAAGTGCAGTGGCTTTTGTCATCTGCAAATGAATAATTTTAGTAGCAAGTGGAGGAGAGTAAAATTGCAAGTCTGTAGGAATTTTCATGTTGCCTGTGCAGTTAGCAGTTCATCCACGTTCAGGACAATTGTAGAGGTTGATTTTGAAGCTCCTTGGAAGTGAAGCATTTTGCTGGACCCACTTGCTTACCAACTGATAGCATCAAGAGGGCAACCCCCTGGGTCCGGTGAATATTGTGTCAAATACTCTCAGAGCAGGCTTTAGGGCTGGGGTTTTCTGTGCTACCTGGGATTTGTTTATGAAGCTCCTAATCTTGCCACAATTCTGCTCTCTAGGTTACATTGCTGGGTTCACAGACTCTGAAGTGAGCAGCAGACCAGACCTCTACGATGTGTATGTGAATCTGGCAGATACTGAGATCACAGTTTCCCCTCTGATAAAAGGTTGGTTGGTTTCTGAGTTTAGAGGCCTCTTATTCCAGGGTTGATAGTCATTGCTGAACCTGACTCTAGATCAAGCAGTCCTGAACTTTCTTCCAACCAGGTCCTGGAAAGTCCATGCTTTTATCCTTCAGTTTTATTGAGATCCTGGAGAGCAGGTGAAAGTTGAGGTTGGAGAAGGCATGCTTTGCCTTCCAGTAAGTGTACAACTGAGATTTCAGCATTAGAGAGTTACATGGAAGAGGCATTCAGCTGAATGCAGAGATACCACATGAGTCTTGAGAAAAGCAGGAAGTACTTAGAGGCTGGGGGCTATTTGAAAGGGGAGATGTATGTTGCTTCTCAGGGTCCTGCATCTGGGAAGATACAACTGAGGCACTAGAACAGGTTAGGGGATGCCCTGCTGGAAAGCAGCTCCATGGACAAAGACCTGGAGTCCTGATGGGCAGTAAGTTCTCCATGGGACAGCAGTGTGCCCTTGTGCCCAAGAGACCCAGTGGTATCCTGGGGTGCATCAAGAAAAGGGTGTCTAGCAGGTCTAGGGAGGTGCTTCTCCCCCTCTGCCCTGCTGTGTCCAATTTTGGGCTCCCTGGTTCAAGGGAGGCAGAGACCTGCTGGAGAGAGTCCAATGGAGAGCAAGGAGGATGCTTAGGGGACTTGAGCATCTCCCCTGTGAAGAGAGACTGAGAGCCCTGGGGCTGTTTAGCCTGGAGAAGAAAAGGCTGAGAGGGGTCTGATCAATGTCTATCAATAGCTGAGGAGTGAGGGTCAAGTGGAGGGGGCCAAGCTCTTTTGGTTGGTGCACAATAATAAGGAACAGTGGATACAAACTTGAACAGGGCTGGTTTCACCTCAACATGAGGAGAAACTTCTTCACAGTGAGGGCAACAGAGCCCTGGAGCAGGCTGCCCAGAGAGGTTGTGGAGTCTCCTTCTCTGGAGACTTTCAAACCCCACCTGGACGCATTCCTGTGCAGACTACCCTGGGTGATCCTGCTTTTGGCAGGGGTTTTGGACTGGATGATCTCTGGAGGTCTCTTCCAATCTCTTATGATTCTGTGATCTTGCTGGTCCTTGTCATCTACTTGGGGCCACTTTAGAAGCAGACAGTTTGCCTGTGCTAGCATGGCTGTTGATACCTCAGCTTACTGCCTTTGCCAGTAGATCTGAGATGGCAGTCATGAAGAGGACTCCTTGTTTTGGCTTGTTACTCCTGTGCATTTCTAGATGCCACAGAAACATGAAGCTGTGCTTGCTTTTGTGGTTTTATATTCAGAGGCAATGACAATGGGAAAACTTCACAAGGAAATTGGACAACTGATTGTTCAATCTGCAGAAGATCCAGAGAAGTCAGACAGCCAAGTCATTAAGGTTAGTATTCTGGGTTTATTTTTGAATGAGTTAAATGACTCCTACCACTAACTCTTGGTGGAAGTGGGGGGGAGTAGAAGGAAGAGTGTCCCTAACAATCAGGCTTTTCTGCCCTCAGTGTTTTCACAAATGAGCATTCTTATTGCAGGCTTTTAGGGGTGACACCCTTGGTTGGGATTATCTCTTGGGTAAACCACGTTGCTGAAGAAGCTTCAGGAGTTGTATTGGTTAGAAGACCTCCAGTAAAAAATTAGCTTCCCAGCTTTGTTCCACGAAGGATGTGTTTTGCCCAAAACCTTGGCAATAGTGTTGTCAGTGCCTTTGGAAACACCCAGCTACGAAATGAGTTCTCAGCCAGCAAGCCTGACTTTTATCATGATAGGTTTTTTCACTTCCTCCCCTAGCCAAGAAATTACTAGACACTTCACAACTGAGTGACTTAGTCAGAAGACCTCAGTGAGGCCGTTGAGAGGAGCCTGTGGAGTGGCTGTGCTCTCTTTATTCAACACCACCCAAGAGCAAGTTTGCCTTAAAGTAAAGGCTCAGAGGAGACCTTATTGCTGTCTACAACTACCTGAAGGGAGGTTGTAGCCAGGTGGGGGTTGGTCTCTCCTCCCAGGAAACCAGCACCAGAACAAGAGGACACAGTCTCAAGCTGCACCAGGGGAGGTTTAGGCTGGATGTTAGGAAGACCAACTAGACAGATGGGCGGAATCCAATGGGATGGCATTCAACAAGTCCAAGTGCCAGGGGCTACACTTTGGCCACAACAACCCCATGCAGAGCTACAGGCTGGGGTCAGAGTGGCTGGAGAGCTCCCAAACAGAGAGGGACCTGGGGGTGCTGATTGACAGCTGCCTAAACATGAGCCAGCAGTGTGCCCAGGCAGCCAAGAGGGCCAATGTCATCCTGGCCTGTATTAGGAATAGTGTGGCCAGCAGGAGCAGGGAAGTCATTGTGCCCCTGTACTCTGCATTGGTTAGGCCACACCTTGAGTCCTGTGTCCAGTTCTGGGCCCCTCAGTTTAAGAAGGACATTGAGACACTTGAATGTGTCCAGAGAAGGGCAACAAGGCTGGGGAGACGCCTTGAGCACAGCCCTGTGAGGAGAGGCTGAGGGAGCTGGGATTGTTTAGCCTGGAAAAGAGGAGGCTCAGGGGTGACCTCATTGCCCTCTACAACTACCTGAAGGGTGGTTGTAGCCGGGAAGGGGTTGGCCTCTTCTCCCAGGCAACCAGCACCAGAACAAGAGGACACAGTCTCAAGCTGTGCCAGGGGAGGTTTAGACTCGAGGTGAGGAGAAAGTTCTTCACCGAGCGAGTCATTCGTCATTGGGATGTGCTGCCCAGGGAGGTGGTGGAGTCACTGTCCCTGGAGGTGTTCAAGAGGAGATTGGACGTGGCACTTGGTGCCATGGTCTAGTCATGAGGTCTGTGGTGACAGGTTGGACTCGATGATCCTCGAGGTCTCTTCCAACCTTGGCAATACTGTGATACTGTGAAATTCTTCCCAGCAAGAGAGATTGGCCATTGGAATGTGCTGCCCAGGGAGGTGGTGGAATCACCATCACTGAAGGTGTTTAGGAAGAGCCTGGATGAGGCACTTGGTGCCATGGTTTAGTTGATGAGATGGTGTTGGGTGGTAGGTTGCACTTGATGATCTCTCAGGTCTTTTCCAACCTGGTTAATTTCTGTATGTATATATACACTTCTAATGAGTGTATGCTGAAACATTTACAATGCCTACTAATAGTTTGCTTGTTTTTTCTGTTCTTCAAGGATCTTTGTCTGAAGACAAAAGAAATCTTGGCTACTTTAGCCTCACTCACTGAAGTCTCTGATGGCCATGAAAGACCAACCCTCAATGCTGAGGCCCTGAAGCAAAAGCGCTTTCCTCCAGCCACAGAAAACTTCCTTTTCCATTTAGCAGCTGCTGAACAGATGCTCAAAATCTGATTTTGATGCACTGCAGCACTATGGACCAGTTCAGAAACACTTTCTTTGCCATACAGATAGGTATACCTGGCTTTTTATATGGAAAAAAATCAAAGGTGTAAGAGTAAGTGTCATATTTACCATGATATAATGCAGAATGCTGGAGCTTGATGTGGAACATAGGGAGGCATATGTGGGAACACTCCTGGTGTGGTTATCTTCCCCAGCTATCATTTCTGTATATGGCTCCTGTATTTCATATCACAATGTGAATGCACATACAAGTAGCACGTGCCTGTGTGTCCAGGCTCTGCCAGACATTATTATAGCAGCTGTTTGTCCTGCAGGTCCCAGATGTCAGACAGCTCTATTCTTCTTCTTCTGTGTCTTCCTGGGGTCTGGAACATGGGCTGCAGCACACAGGCTGTGTGAACCCAGCACATTTTGGATGTGCTAGTCTCCCTGCACGGGGATACACTGAACACCTAGCTGGTCTGAGTGCTCATTCTGGGCTTCCAGGTATGCCAACCTGTCAGAAACTGCTCTTGCTCTGCACTGCCTGATACCTGGAAATCCTAAATAAATGGAGAAGTTCTCTTTTGAAAGTGTCTAGGTGTGGGGAAAACAGAAAAGGATGTCTGGGAAAATCTAACTTGGTAGCCTTAGTGTATAAAGGAAGAGGCATTTTAAAGCTCAGGTGGGAGTTGAGCACCCCTTTTCGACTCTTGCCTTTGAGGTTCCCCCCCCCTTTCACTCTGTCCCATGCCTCTGATGGAAGAAAGGTAGGACAGGGTTACTGTATTTAAGATGGGACCTCCTTGGGTGGGGGGGGTGTCACAGACAAGTGCTCCTTTGCAGCTGCTGCAGTCATTTAAGAAGTTGTTGGGGTTTTCAGCTGAGAAGACACCTGACAACTCCTTCCTGATCCATGAGACAGAAAAAGCAGCTGAGTTCAAGCCTGATGGCCTGGAAATGTCCAAACATCCAAGTACCACAGTTAGAGCATCAACCTCTTGAAGTGCTTGAGCTGTAACACAAGGCACTAGCTGGTGGTGCTCTGTGTGGATTAAATCCAGGTGAAAATTTATGGAGTGGTCAAGTGACACCTTGGAAAGAGTTTAGACAAAAGGAAATGTTGCCTACTTGTTTGGTTGCATAGCCATAACAGGAGAGATTAGTTTCTTTTGTCTTCATTGAGCAGCCTGAAACTAACTGCTTTGTAATCTTCTGAGAAGAGTTCAGAGTCTTGGCAGGAAGATGCTCTGAGCCAAACTGCCTATGTTTCTTCAGAGATGCCCACAGCAAATCAGTCAGTTCTGCAGTAGCACTTTGTGGTAAGGAAAAACCCACCAACCTCTTTTATTCCCTTGGCCTTTGTACAGCTAGGCTGTAGCATGTGATTTGACATAGAGCTTTTGTACTTATGATTAAAACTTTAGTAAATGGATATTTATATTGCTAAATCATTGGATGGTTGCTGTTCTGAGCCTGGTAGAGCTCACCAGGAACTAGGGGCAAGCACTCTGGCTGGGGAAAAAGGGGCTGTGTGTCACATTCAAGGCATCCCTTTCAGAACATGGATGAGGATTTGGCATCTGTATCTAAGAGGGGCCATTATTACTGTCAGGAAATGGAAGTGCTTCAGAATCATCCCCTATTTTCAGGGGTGGAAAAACCTACTTTAGACACTTACTCTGCAGTTTACACACAGGAGAGGCTGCTTGCTTTGTTGTTTGAAATCATCTTAGAAACACACTGCAGTTGCCTTTGCTTACCTGCAGCTGCTCTGCAGCTCTTTCTTGTGGTGGTTTTGTTTGCCTGTTTGTTTTGGCTTGGGTTTTTTGGGTTGGGTTTGGGTTTGGGTTTGGTTTTGGTTTGGTAACCTCCCCTGGCACAGCTTGAGACTGTGTCCTCTTGTTCTGGTGCTGGTTGCCTGGGAGAAGAGACCAACCCCCACCTGGCTACAACCTCCCTTCAGGTAGTTGTAGAGAGCAAGAAGGTCTCCCCTGAGCCTCCTCTTCTCCAGGCTAAGCAACCCCAGCTCCCTCAGACCACTCCTCACAGGGCTGTGCTCCACACCCCTCCCCAGCCTTGTTGCCCTTCTCTGGACACCTTCCAGCATCTCAACCTCTTTCCTAAACTGAGGAGCCCAGAAGTGTACAGGAGGTGTTAGGTATTGGGTGATAGGTTGGGCTTGATGATCTCTGAGGTCTTTTCCAGCCTGACTGATTCTAAGATTCTAAGATTCATGTGGTTTGGGGTTTGGGTTGAGTTTGGAGTTTCATTTGGGTTTGGTTTTAGGTCTGGGGTTTGGTTTGTTTGGGGTTTTTTGTTGGTTGGTTGGTTTGTGCTTTGTTTTGTTTCCTCTTTGCCCATTAATGTTTTTTCCATCATGGTTCTTTAGTATTGCTGCTTCTGGTTTGGGATTTCTGCAAGAGGGGGGACAGCAGAACTGTAAACCTATGCTGAAAATTCCATTCCTGACCTACTGAAACTTAAGTCTTTCACCAAGAAAAAAAATCTGAACAGGCTTTCAGTCAGCTGCCTTAACACCAGGTTGTAACTGTGAGGCAATTCACATTGTTTCCCCTTAAGCAAGAGCCTTAAGGTGCATCATGAAGGTGGAGTGGGTGTTGGAGACCACCAGGGAAAGCAGAGCAGCTCAGTTACCAACTGAATGTGGAAGGCTCACTTTGCTTTCTGCTTTGGGAGTGTTTGCAGTGGAAAGCTTGGGTGTTGTGCTAGGTCTTGTATTCTGATGTTTGTGTGAAACAAACACAATGTTGCACTTCAGGACCTGGGCTCACAGCATGTTTATGCCTATTAAAATAATCCTGAACAGCCTACCCTTGAACTGATGTAAACTTGTCCTTGACTAGTTAGCTGTGACCACTGAGCCACAGGCCTTGGCTCTCAGTTTCACAGTGCTGGGATTAAGCTCCAGCTTGATGCTGAGGGCAGAAGTGGGGCACCACACATTCAAACAGTTCTCTCATCCATGCTGATGGTTTTGGTCCAAACTGTGACAGCAGTATCAGACTCCCTCAGCTTCAGTGCTTTCAGACCTCGACAGGCTGGGCAGATGGGCAGAGGCCAAGGGCAGGAGATTGAACACATCCAAGTGCCAGGTTCTGCACATTGGCCACAACAACCTCAGGCAGTGCTACAGGCTGGGGTCAGAGTGGCTGGAGAGCAGCCAGGCAGAGAGGGACCTGGGGGTACTGGTGGATGGTAGGCTGAACATGAGCCTGCAGTGTGCCCAGGCAGCCAAGAGGGCCAATGGCATCCTGGCCTGCATCAGGAACAGTGTGGCCAGCAGGAGCAGGGAGGTCATTCTGCCCCTGTACACTGCACTGGTTAGGCCACACCTCGAGTCCTGTGTCCAGTTCTGGGCCCCTCAGTTTAGGAAGGAGGTTGACTTGCTGGAACGAGTCCAGAGAAGGGCAACAAAGTTGGTGAGGGGCTTGGAGCACAAGCCCTGTGAGGAGAGACTGAGGGAGCTGGGGTTGTTTAGCCTGGAGAAGAGGAGACTCAGGAGTGACCTTATTGCTGTCTGCAACTACCTGAAGGGAGGTTGTAGCCAGGTGGGGGTTGGTCTCTTCTCCCAGGCAACCAGCACCAGAACAAGAGGACACAGTCTCAGGCTGTGCCAGGGGAGGTTTAGGCTGGAGGTCAGGAGGAAGTTTTACACAGAGAGAGTGATTGCCCATTGGAATGGGCTGCCCAGGGAGGTGGTGGAGTCACCATCACTGGAGGTGTTCAGGAGGAGACTTGACAGGGTGCTTGGTGCCATGGGTTACTTGGTTGGGTGGTGTTGGATGATAGGTTGGACATGATGATCTTGAAGTTTTCTTCCAACCTGGTCTGGTCTGGTCTATTCTATTCTATTCTATTCTATTCTATTCTATTCTATTCTATTCTATTCTATTCTATTCTATTCTATTCTATTCTATTCTATTCTATTCTATTCTATTCTATTCTATTGGCTTCTCCTGACATGCTTGCACTTGCCCAGTGTCTTCTGACACTGTTTCCTCTCCAAAAGGTTGAGAGTAAAATGAAACAACAAAAAAAAAAAGTCTGGAAGGTCAGGACAGGGAAAGATTTCTGCTTATTTCTCACTTCCCTTTCCCCAGGATGTGTACAAGCAGACTCTGTGTGTGCAGTTGCTGGTTTTGCAGAGTCAGATGCACCCTTTCTTCTTCCTCCTAGAAGCAAAGAGGCTGTAAACTCACTCACACTGTCATTCCTGCCTTTTCATCTTACTGCCTCTTGGGTAAATGCAAAATGGTGAAGGATGGGTCCTGGTGATGTGCTAAGACATGGCTCCAGAAGTGATGCAGCAGGCTTGCAGAAATTGCAAGGTAGATAGTGCAGAGAGCACAGGCTTGCAAAGGGCAGCAGGATAAACAGTCAGTCCCCTCAGCTGTGATTTTGCTGAGCAAATCAAGCACATCCCTAAGGCTAACTCTGTTGGTTTTGATGCTGTTATCCCTGGGTTTTCAGTCCTGGGGGGCTTAGTCAGGTATGAGCCTGCCTTGGTTCCCCTCTAGGCAAGTAGGGAGGAGAATGATCTGACTGAGAGCAACAGTGCTATGTGACCTAGGAGAAACTGATGTAGAACGTCTGACAGCATCCATCTGCAAGCTGTGAGCTGCTTTTCCTTTCAACCTCTGACTGCTTCAGTTCCCCAGCTACCAAAAGGCTTAATGAGGATTGGTTAGTAGCCTGTTGTGAGGTGTTTTGTGAAGCAACTAAATGTCTAGATAAATCCAAGCCAGGAAGCTCACAGCTGCCTTGTGCTGCCTTATACCCTTCCCCAGGCAGCTGTCTGTCTGGAGTCTGACTCAGAGGGCTGTGTAGTCAGGTGAGGTTATTCCTTGTGGCTGCCAAATGAGGTGAGACTCCAGAGGAGGTGCAGGCTGGGCAGCAGCTCCTTCCTGAATAAGGCTGCAGCCCACGCTGTGGTGTTAGCTGTTGATAGGGAAGGAGCTGCAGTGCAGGACTCCCCTCCCCTGCAACCTTCCTTCCTTCCTCCAGCCCTGTGGCCTGCAGGGAAAATAGCATGGCTGTGTTGCAGGCTTGGGGGTTCCACAGGACACAAGCTCCAGCTGAGGAAGTGCTTTGACCTCAGTGCTTCCTGACCTGGGAGTGGCTGGTTTTTGATTTGTTTTGTATGGTTGTACATGAAAGGAGCAGGGAAGCCTCAGTGCATCTTCCTCAAATTCAAGATGACAAGCTAGGCAGGCAGGGAGCTGCTACCATATTGTGCTGCACTGAGAGATGTGTTTGCCTTGATGTTCAAAGCTTCCATCTCTTGTAGTTTACCACACCTCGAACTGGTTCCACCACTGCTGCACTGTCACTTCACTCACAGGTGAGTGCTAAAGGCAGGAGACAGACCTGCCTTGGGCTGGTATGTTGTTAGTCTGTTCCAGGGTACAAAGGGGAAGGCTTTCCTCCAAGTGCTGACTTGTGAGTGCTTCCAGTGTGCTGCCTTTCTGCTTGTTCCCCTCACTCATCTTCTCCCTCCAGACTGCCAGGTGTCTGGTCCTGGCAGTCTAGTTTTAAGCCTCATCAGGATTTGATTCCAAGAGCAAGGATGCCAAGGCCTTTTTAGCAATGTGTTTTCTCTGCCCTGATTTGGGAAGCAGCTGAATCACCCAGGCTGACAATTTGCATAGCAGGTGTCTGCCCTCCTCTTCTGGAAAATTCTGGTTAGGGCAATTAGAAACATTTCTGAGAATGAGGGAAAGTGGTGTGTGGGGGGAAAGATATTTAATAATCCTGCTGGGGGCTGTGTTTAATATGACACATTTCAACTGGAGTGCTGAGGGAGAAGCTGGTGGTGGAGTTTGACAGTGGGCAGCTGCAATAACAGACACTATAACCAGGCCTACTCCAGAAGCCTGACTCAGAGTTGTAATGACATCAGTTTGCCTAAAACATCCAAGTGAGGTGCCAGAGGATGTATAGCTTGTCTAGTTACCATGACAGTTCAGAGCTCACAGATGTGTTCTCTTTGATCTGTTGGCTTTCCTCTACTGTTGGTTCACTGGGGGGGAGGGTTGTGTTACTTTGTGCTTCCACTGTGGTTCATGTCACTTGCATTTACCTTAGCCCTTCTTAAATGGTGGTGAAAAAGGAGTGGGGAGAAGTGGGTCTTTGTAGTGCCAATTAATGTTTACTGGGAGTGGAATTAGACCCCATCTGAGTTTGCCTTTGGTATGTCACTGAGAGAGGTTTGATAGAGACAGGGGATTTTGGAGAATGTAGCTGCAGGATGAGAGCTGTGCCACAGTTACTACAGATTTGGAAGGGGGAAAACACTTCACTGAGAGAGGCAGGCTGAGAGCATAAGCCTGTTCCACCTGATCCTGATAGCTAAGGAAAAAGCAGGGCAAGCCTAGTGCCCCCTTGGATCAGGAGGGCTCAGCCTGATGTGCTGCTTCTTGTGTCCTTTTGACTGCTGTTGCAGATGACACTTGGGCAGGCAGACCTTTAGCCTGACACAGTATGACTGCTTTTATGGGATTTTACTGTGTACTGAAGAACATGACCCACAAAGTAAGGACTAAGGATGGAGAGAGACTGTTTGCAAAGGCCTGTGCTGATAAGATGAGGAGCAGTGGCTTCACACTAGGGCAGAGCAGATTCAGATTGGATGTTAGGAGCGAGTTTTACACCATGAGGGTGGTGGAACACTGAACAGGTTACTAGGGAGGTGCCTGGGGCCCCTTCCCTGGAGATATTCAAGGTGAGGCTCAACTGGGCTCTGGGCAACCTGATCTAGTTGAGGATGTCCCTGCTGGCTGCAGAGGGGGTTGGACTGGATGACCTTTGGAGGTCCCTTCCAAGCCAGACCATTCTGTGATTCCAAATGATCCTTTACTTCCAGTGGAGTGGTGCAAACCCTTTGCCACTGCCAGGGAGGCAGTAAGGATTCTGTCTGTAACAGCTTTACAGCATGCTCCCCTCAAGTCACTGGCCCTTAGGACGGGCTGCTTACTCCCCTGTCCTCCTGCACATCTGACCCTTCGAACCCAGGTCCCTTCCAGCCCAGACCATTCTATCATTCTGTGGTTCCCTGCTGTGAGTTGTCAGAGGCAGGCTCAAAATAGGCGGAACTCAAAAAGCTGAAGTCAACCTCCTGCTTCCTGCTTTTGTTCAGTGCCAAAAGCACAGCAGGAGCTGGTTCCCTGCAAGAGACTCGGCCTGCTGGCTTCCCTTGCTTTGCTCCGTGCTGTTGCCTTCCTGCAGGGATGGAGTGGATTAGGAAAGCATTGGTTCCTAGTGCCACAGAAAGGAATCTAATCCTCTAGCAGTGACCTGTCTCTTGTGCTTTAAGGAAGTTAAATCCTGACAGGCCTTGGAGGCTGTCCTTGTAAAACTGTGTGGCAGTGGTCCTTACATTATGTTGTGTGTATTCACCTTAGGCACACACAGCAGCACCTCACCTTACACCTTCAGTGATTCTAAAGCCCTCTCTCCCCAGCCTGTCATTAGCACAACCACAGGGTCTCCTGCCACACCTGGGGAGCTTCTTTCTACCCTGTTGCCCAGGAGATGATCTGATCTGGATCTGGTTGGCAGGTCAGCAAACCCCCTGAAAGCAGCTGTGCTGGGTTGCACCAAAGAGTTGCTCAGCCAAATCCCAGTGGCCACCAGAAGCAGACACAAGACAAGAGTGAGTGAGAGTAGTGTGGAGCTTAGGAAGTTCTGGTGTAGTTTCCATGAGTTTAGTACCTTTCAGTGGCTTCCCTTTGGGCATTTCCAGCATTCTCCTCTTCATGTCAGCTTTCAGTATCCTTAATACCCTTTGGTAAGAATTCTGGCAGGGGGCTTGAACTCACTGATCACTGGAGGTCCCTTCCAACTCCTGACTTCCAAATTCCTGTGACCTCTGGCCAGGCTGATGTAGTGTGGGGTGTCCCTGCCCATGGCAGGGGGGTTGGAACTAGATGATCCTTGTGGTCCCTTCCAACTCTGACTGATACCAAGATACTATGACCTTCTAAGTCATGTGTTGTCTGCCACTACCTCTAATTCTGCTCCTAGTGTTAAATCACCTCACAGCCTAGCTGTGAAGCTGGATTATCCCCTCTGCCAAGCACCTTCCTTTTCACTTACCCATTTGGTATTTCACCTGTTTTTACACCTGGTATTGTAAGATCTTTCTGCAGCTCTTCACAGACAGCCTTGGTCCCCTGAACTATTGCCTGTGATCAGCAAAATTTATCACTGCACTGATCAACAGGCTAACCCTTATGCCATGTTTCAAAAGTCAGCTTGTTTTTTCATTGGGATAAGCAATGTCATCCTGCAGAAGTGACCATTTCTCCTTGTCCACAAGGTCAGAAAGCCTCAGGATTTCTCAGGGGCTTGGTGTAAAGAGAGAGGTAGAGAGGCTCTGCAGAGGGACCTCGACAGGCTGGACAGATGGGCAGAGTCCAAGGGCATGAGACTGAACACATCCAAGTGCCAGGTTCTGCACATTGGCCACAACAACCCCATGCAGAGCTACAGGCTGGGGTCAGAGTGGCTGGAGAGCAGCCAGGCAGAGAGGGACCTGGGGGTGCTGGTCGATGGTAGGCTGAACATGAGCCTGCAGTGTGCCCAGGCAGCCAAGAGGGCCAATGGCATCCTGGCCTGCATTAAGAACAGTGTGGCCAGCAGGAGCAGGGAGGTCATTCTGCCCCTGTACACTGCACTGGTTAGGCCACACCTCGAGTCCGGTGTCCAGTTCTGGGCCCCTCAGTTTAGGAAGGAGGTTGACTTGCTGGAACGAGTCCAGAGAAGGGCAACGAAGTTGGTGAGGGGCTTGGAACACAGCCCTGTGAGGAGAGGCTGAGGGAGCTGGGGTTGCTTAGCCTGGAGAGGAGGAGACTCAGGGGTGACCTTATTGCTTCTACAACTACCTGAAGGGGGGTTGTAGACAGGCAGATGTTGGTCTCTTCTCCCAGGCAACCAGTACCAGAACAAGAGGACACAGTCTCAGGCTGTGCCAGGGGAGGTTTAGGTTGGATGTTAGGAAGAAGTTCTATCCAGAGAGAGTGATTGCCCATTGGAATGGGCTGCCCGGGGAGGTGGTGGAATCACCATCATTGAAGGTGTTCAGGAGGAGACTTGATGGGGTGCTTGGTGCCATGGGTTAGCTGTTTGGGTGGGTTGGATTGGTTGATGGGTTGGACATGATGATCTTGAAGGTCTCTTCCAACCTGGTTTGGTTTATTATTATTATTATTGTTTATTATTATTATCTTCTAAGGTTCAAGGGGAATCAGGCTTCACAGCTCCTAACACTGGTGAGAAAGCCAGGGGTGACTTTCCAGCCAAGCTTGACAAAACGTTCCTAAACCTCTGTTAAACAACAGAATGTAACCAGTATTACTGCTCTGTCTGGCACCAGGCTGAGGGCTGCCTCACCCCACCCGCCTCTCACCCTTGAAGTGGCTGTGACTAAGTGCAACGCACAGTCAGTGCTCTAGGAAGAACCAGCTCAGCTTGACCCAGAGGACTACCCTCTTAATGCCTTTCCCTGCTGTGTTCCTGGAGAGAACAACCACCTTTTGCAGTCAGCAGTCTTTTAATTAAGAAATCAATGAGAGGAGGAAGCACCCAGCACCCAGCTTGTGCCCTAATGCTGTGCTGCTGCACTTCCTGGTGCAAACACCTTGTACAGTGTGAGGGTGAGCCAGAGCTTCCAGGCTGTGGGCACCTCCATAAATCCATGATTCAGTCAGTTACTGTTGCTGCCTGCAGAACTCCCACCAGAGCAGGTTCCTGTATCACAGCCAGCCTCTAAATTCCCCTGTTGTAGAATAACTCTTCTGCTTCTGTAGACGCCAGGATTTCTGGTTCCAGGTCTGCTCGTTTTATCTGCAAGGCAGAGGAAAAAGGCAATCAACCCCCCCACATCCTGCTAAGAATAGAATAGAATAGACCAGACCAGGTTGGAAGAGACCTTCAAGATCATCGTTGTCCAACCCATCAACCAATCCAACCCACCTAAGCAACTAACCCATGGCACCAAGCACCCCATCAAGTCCCCTCCTGAACACCTCCAGTGATGGTGACTCCACCACCTACTGGGCAGCCCATTCCAATGGGCAATCACTCTCTCTGTGTAGAACTTCCTCCTAACATCCAACCTAAACCTCCCCTGGTGCAGCCTGAGACTGTGTCTTCTTGTTCTGGTGCTGGTTGCCTGGGAGAAGAGACCAACCCCCTCCTGGCTACAACCTCCCTTCAGGTAGTTGTAAAGTGTCTCCTCTCCAGGCTAAGCAACCCCAGCTCCCTCAGCCTCTCCTCACAGGGCTGTGCTCCAAACCCCTCCCCAACTTTGTTGCCCTTCTCTGGACTCGTTCCAGCAAGTCAACCTCCTTCCTAAACTGAGGGGCCCAGAACTGGACACAGGACTCGAGGTGTGGCCTAACCAGTGCAGTGTACAGGGGCAGAATGACCTCCCTGCTCCTGCTGGCCACACTCTTCCTGATGCAGGCCAGGATGCCATTGGCCCTCTTGGCTGCCTGGGCACACTTCAGGCTCATGTTCAGCCTACCATCGACCAGCACCCCCAGGTCCCTCTCTGCCTGACTGCTCTCCAGCCACTCTGACCCCAGCCTGTAGCAACCCCATGCAGTGCTGTGGCCAATGTGCAGAACCTGGCACTTGGATGTGTTCAATCTCCTGCCCTTGGGCTCTGCCCATCTGCCCAGCCTGTCGAGGTCCCTCTGCAGAGCCTCTCTACCCTCCAGCAGATCAACTCCTGCCTCCAGCTTGGTGTCATCAGCAAATATACTGATGATGGACTCAATGCCCTCATCCAGATCATCAATATGTTAAGTCTCCACTGAACTTGGTACAACTTGTAGTACTGTGTTCAGAAGCAAGGCTTTATGGGGTTGGGGCTTATTTGGTTGGGAGGCTCATGGATTTTCTTGGTTTGGGCTTGTTGGCTTGGTTTGTTGGGTTGCTCTTTGACATTTCCTACACCTGCACAGAGAAGGGAGGAAACAGTTTGTTTAAAATTGGATCTCTGAGATCTGAACAGAGCATTAGGGACATGATCTCCATTCTCTATGGAACCCCAGTGACTTTTAGGTTGGAAAAGACCTTTAAGATCATCAAATCCAACTCTTAAGCATATTTGGGTGAGACTCACCCAGAAGAATTTCTGCTGTGGGCTGAGCAATTGGACTTGATGATCTTGGAGGTCTCTTATAATCTGGCTGATGCTGTGAACCAACCAGCCCTAATTTCACACAAGTCCCCTC
Source organism: Melanerpes formicivorus (assembly GCF_026170545.1). NCBI lineage: Eukaryota > Metazoa > Chordata > Aves > Piciformes > Picidae > Melanerpes > Melanerpes formicivorus. Next base: position 1,229,593 of record NW_027142449.1, on the reverse strand, counting down.
ATTTCTGTTCAGCTTCCTCCTGTTGCCAGAAGAGATTAAGAAATCTAAAAGAAACTACACTGCCAGAGTGTTTAGGCAAATGAAAGGAGCCACTGAAAGCTGCAAGGGTCCACTCTGTGATTTTTCTGTGCTGATAGGAAGGAGGAAATAAATGCAGAAAGGAACCCTGGGCTACTCTCTCACTTGGCTTTCTTCAAAGCCCCAGGTTCAAGGGGTACTCCTCCATTTAAAACCTGCCAGGAAGGAGTTCTTTGCTGGGGAAGAGATTACCCTCCTCAGCTCAGTGAGGAGATGTGAGCTGGTTTAGCTCTCCAAGGAGCTCATGCTGACTTTGCACGAGAGAACAAACTCTCATTTACCTCTTTCCTTCCTCCAAGCAGGACTGATAACAGTGCTGGTGGAGCCTCAGTTTTAAGACAGCTCTCCTGACCTTGCCTGCTTCAGCCTTGTGCAAATCTGATACATCTACATTGGAAAGTGTAAAGATGAAGACCACACCTTGCAGCTTAGACCTAGCAAGGCCCTCACAAGTATGGGGCCCTGCTGCCCTATTTCAGACACACAACCACATTAACCCTATTGATTTTCTTCTTTGTGACCTTAACACAGCTGGGCCACAGTTAGAGAAGGACTCTTTACTATAACCCTGCTCCTGAATCAGCTGCTGGGAAAGGGCCGAGCCCAGAGAGTGGTGGTGAATGGTGCCACAGCCAGCTGGCAGCCAGGCACCAGTGGTGTACCCCAGGGATCAGTGCTGGGCCCTGTGCTCTTAACATCTTCATTCATGATCTGGATGAGGGGATTGAGTCAGTCATCAGCAAGTTTGCAGATGACACCAAGTTAGGAGCAGATGTTGGTCAGTTAGAGGGTAGAAAGGCTCTGCAGGGGGACCTCGACCGACTGGACAGATGGGCAGAGTCCAATGGGATGGCATTCAACAAGTCCAAGTGCCAGGTGCTGCACTTTGGCCATGGCAACCCTATGCAGTGCTACAGGCTGAGGTCAGAGTGGCTGGAGAGCTCCCAAACAGAGAGGGACCTGGGGGTGCTGATTGACAGCTGCCTAAACATGAGCCTGCAGTGTGCCCAGGTGGCCAAGTGGGCCAATGGCATCCTGGCCTGCATTAGGAATAGTGTGGCCAGCAGGAGCAGGGAAGTCATTGTGCCCTGTACTCTGCATTGGTTAGGCCACACCTTGAGTCCTGTGTCCAGTTCTGGGCCCCTCAGTTTAAGAAGGACATCGAGACACTTGAACGTGTCCAGAGAAGGGCAACAAGGCTGGGGAGAGGCCTTGAGCACAGCCCTGTGAGGAGAGGCTGAGGGAGCTGGGGTTGTTTAGCCTGGAGAAGAGGAGGCTCAGAGGAGACCTCATTGCCCTCTACAACTACCTGAAGGGTGGTTGTAGCCGGGAAGGGGTTGGTCTCTTCTCCCAGGCAACCAGCACCAGAACAAGGGGACACAGTCTCAAGCTGTGCCAGGGAAGGTTTAGACTCGAGGTGAGGAGAAAGTTCTTCACCGAGCGAGTCATTCGTCACTGGGATGTGCTGCCCAGGGAGGTGGTGGAGTCCCCATCCCTGGAGGTGTTCAAGAGGAGACTGGATGTGGCACTTGGTGCCATGGTCTAGTCATGAGGTCTGTGTTGATAGGTTGGACTCGATGATCCTCGAGGTCTCTTCCAACCTTAGTTATACTGTGATGCTGTGATACTGTGACTTACCTCCCCACACTGAGGGTACAGACTAAGGGACACTGGCAGCATCCATGCCAGCACTGAGGTAATGAGAATCATCCTCACTGAAGCCAGAGCACGTGGAGTTTTTGCAAGTTTTGTTCTGTCCAAGAGATCAAAATAAACACAGCTGTGTCAGTTTGGGCTTGAAAAACCATCTGCTGGTGAGACAAAGACCATTGGCTACCAGTGTAGTGGTTGGAATTGCCCTGAAATGAGTAATGCCCTGGGCCTACAAATCCTGAAGATGCCTCTTCACTTCCTGTGTTCTTACTCCTGCCATCCTGTTCTTTCCTTTCATTTTGCATTTGGCTGCAGCATTCTCCAAGCCCAGACTGTCAGTACAAGGTGAAGAAAACAAGCAGCAAGATCCAAGTGACAAAAGGAAGGGAAGTGCAGTAGTGCTTTAAACTGGCTCAGTTCTTTGACTTGCCATTTTGCTTGCATTACACCCTCTTTCCTTTCAGATTTAGTTCCTCTTGGCTCTCCCACTTAGCCCTGTGCAAAAAGTTATTACTCAATGCAAATTTACAGTTTTCTCTTACATCTGCATTTATGTCTTCAGTAACAGAAGGCCCTGAAGCTGAAAACAAAAAGGGGTAGGGAAATGGTTTAGGCAATAGCAAATTCCAGGAGATCAGTGATCCCTACCTGTGTGACTGACATGGGTGATCTCTGCCCCCAAACACCCAAGGCAGGCTAACAACTCTCTCACAAAGCATAAAAATTCTTATGCCAGGGGGTTTCCAAAGGCTGCAAGAACATAATTTACAGTATCACAGAATCACAGAATGGTCTGGGTTGGAAGGAACCTTAAAGACCATCTAGTTTCAACCCCCCTGCCATGGACAGGGACCACCCTTCCACTGGACCACATTGCTCAAAGGCCTCATCCAGCCTGGTCTTGAGCACTTCCAGGGATGAAGTTGCCCACCACTTCTCTGGGCAACCTGTTTCACTGTCTCACCACCCTCATAGTAAAGAATCCCTTCCTAATGTCCAGTCTAAATCTACCCTGCTTAGTTTAAAACCATTGCCCCTTGTCCTGTCACCACAGGCCCTTATAAACAGTCCCACTCCAGCTTTCCTGGAGGTCCCCTTCAGGTACGGAAGGCCACTGTAAGGTCTCCCTGGAGCTTTCTCTTCTCTAAGCTGAACAACCCCAACTCTCTCAACCTGTCCTCACAGGAGAGGTGCTCCAGTACTCTGATCATCTTTGTGGCACTCCTCTGGACCCTCTCCAACAGATGCACATATATGGATAACCATTTGGAAGCTGGGATCCAGTTCTAGTTGGAAATTCAAGTGCCATGTGACCTCTTTAGAAACATATCTAAGCTGTCAACAACCTTGACACTGGGACTCAAATAGGTGCCTGTCAGGAGAGCACAAACATGTTTCCTGTGACTAGAGAGGAACTCCTCAGAGCTTTACACAATCTCCTGCAAGCCTTCAGTGCATGGGGAGGGGTCTGGAGTACAGCCCTATGAGGAGAGGCTGAGGGAGCTGGGGCTGCTTAGCCTGGAGAAGAGAAGGCTCAGGGGAGACCTTCTTGCTCCCTCCAACTACCTGAAGGGAGGTTGTAGCCAGGTGGGGGTTGGTCTCTTCTCCCAGGCAAGCAGCACCAGAATAAGAGGACACAGTCTCAGGCTGTGCCAGGGGAGGTTTAGGCTGGATGTTAGGAAGAAAGAGAGATTGGCCATTGGGATGTGCTGCCCAGGGAGGTGGTGGAGTCACCATCACTGGAGGTGTTTAAGAAGAGCCTGGATGAGGCACTTGGTGCTGTGGTTGAGTTGATTAGATGGTGTTGGGTGATAGGTTGGACTTGATGATCTCTAAGGTCTCTTCCAACCTGGTTAATTCTGTATCTGTATTCTGATGTGGAGGTAACCACATTCATTTACTTATCTAAATGGACTCCTACCTTTCCACAAAGGACATCAGCACAGCTGGCAGGAAGAATGTTGTCCCAAACAAGACTGCTCTCGACAGTGCTGTTTCTCTAACGGCCTCCAGGGAGAGAGAGAAAGAAATGTCGTTAAAGCAGCACTCTGTGCAGCCTGAGAACCTGTGTGGCTCTTTCAGCACTTCTCTGTCTTAATGCTCTGGAGCTTTCAGCAGCAGGTTAATGAGGGGTAGAAACATCTCCTGTAACAAGGAATTCTTTCTGAAGTGGAAACTAAACTCCTTCAAGAGGCAAAGATTCCACTTGTGACTGAGAAATGTCTTAAAAGGGAGCTGAAACTATTGAGGCCACAGCCAGCTTTCCTACCACAATAATCTTTTTGCTGAGGTTTGGTTTCCTGAACTTGTGCTGAACTTGTTCCAAGTGGTTGCACCTGCTGGGCATCTTAACTGCTCTGAAATATGAACTTCTCTCTCCAGCTGTCCTCAAAACCTTATGTTCCTCTAGCTGTTTCCTTCCCTCTGGACAGCAGCACAGGAAGGGAGGGGCACTGATAGCACCTAAAATGTGACTCCTTGCTCTGGTTCTTGTGACAGGCTCTATAATGGATGTTGATGAGCAAAGCAAGGAGCAAACAGAGAGTCGGCAACTGGAGCCCAAGGATGAAATGCAGTAGCACACTGCAGATCAGGGCTTTGGAAGCCACAGCCTTTAAGCAACATTCCCACTGTAGAAGGTGCATGTGGTATGTACAACACAGGGCTTTTCTCTGAGGTGCCCAGCAGAAGGTGCAAGAATTTCCTCCTGAGGTGAGCAGGGAAAGCAGAAATGCCTGCAGTAGTCTCTGGAGCTCCACTCTGGAACTTGGTATATTGAGCTGGGGAAGCTGCCAACCCTGGAAGTTTGGACAGTGCCAACCTGGTTCCAAAGACTTTCTCCAAGCCTTCCCAAAGATTCATCATCTGAGCTGGGGTTCTTCCTTCCAACATATCTAACTCTTATTTACTCTCAGCATCACATCCAGCTCTTAGGAGGGAATGAAAGGCAAGCCAAGGGAGGCCTCCCCCCTCCTCTCACTTACCTTCTCACCAGCCTTCTTTGACACTCCCACAACGTTGCCATTCCTGTCCATCACTTCAATTCCATTCTCAAATTCTGGGCTTCTCACCACTGCCACAGTAAATGTACTCATCAAGCCTGCAGAGTTAAAGAGGATTTGGCTTTAAAAGATCCCAAAGCACCATCTCAATAGCAACACTCCTCATTATGTGCATTTTACATTTCCAGTTCAGCTGAATCACCTGACAGCTTAACAAGAGAATGTCCCATCAGAATCTGCTTGGGCTTTCAACTTCTGTTTCAGAAGTCTGAGTGAGGCTTTAAGGCCCACACCTAAAAGGTGCTTTATCATTACAGGCTTGGAGCTTTCAATCCCTGCCAGCCAGCTCAAACCAAGGGTTCTTTAGAGAAAAGAGAGGGAGTTGTGTTGTGGAGAGTTTTTGTGCTGCTCAGTGCAAAATCCAGCACAGAAAAGACCCTGAAGGGAACAGACTTGAAGTAGAGACTGCATCCCTGATTTGACCAGGAGGGTGCCAGGGGAACACTGGCTCTATTGTGCTCCATTACAGCACTCCTCTCTGTGTCTGTCACAAGCGGCAGTGCTTCAGCTAGGTTCTAGATGACAACATTTCAGTCTCCTCCAGTTCCAGCTTTACAAGGCACCTGTAAATCATCCACCCACAGTCCCATCACTGGTGTCTAAGCCAAATTAGAAAATGCCAACTGCATCCTTGGGTGTCTCTGGAGAAACAGTTGCATGCCATGCATACAAAGGTCAGAAGAGTGCCTGCAGCTCTAAAACCAAACACCAGCAGGCAGCAAATACAGGTCAGCTACACTGAGCAGCCAGTGTTGACCCTCAGCAGCCAGCTAAGGCTGGCAGAGGGAGTGACTAGGGAACAGTCAGACCCCATCTGTGCAAGGGCAAGAGAATTCTGCAGTCAGATTGGGACAGGAAATGGCCCAGCTGCCTGAGGTGGTTTCTTTATACTCACCAAGCAGAGGAGCATGTAGAAGTTTTTTGACGATCAGTTGTCCTAAAGGATTCTTCAACATGTAACGATTCATGAAGACAAGAGGAAAAACCTAAGGCAGTGAGAGGAAGCAGATACCTTCTGTTCACAAAATGTGCACTATCTCAGCACAGGCAACAGCTCAGGGAGCAGACCTGTGACTTAGTGCAGAATTACCATCCTTAAAAACAGCCAAATGCCTTGGCTTAACGTTCCCACAAACACCATGTGTGGTCTCAATACTGAAGGTATCTGAGATCACTCTGCTGGCTAAGAATACAAAATACAATGATTAAACCAGCATTAAACATTATGATGTAGGGGACAACAGCAGTAGGAATACAAAAGAAGGGACTTTTGAGGGTGTCAGGGAGTGATAGGACTGGGGGGAATGGAGCAAAACTGGAAATGGGTAGATTGAGATTGGATGTTAGGAAGAAGTTCTTCCCCATGAGGGTGGTGAGAGACTGGCACAGGTTGCCCAGGGAGGTGGTGGAAGCCTCAGCCCTGGAGGTGTTTGCAGGCCAGGCTGGATGTGGCTGTGAGCAACCTGCTGTAGTGTGAGGTGTCCCTGCCCATGGCAGGGGGGTTGGAACTGGATGAATGATCTTGAAGGTCTCTTCCAACCTGTTCCGTTCCGTTCCATTCTATCCTATCCTATCCTATCCTATCCTATGCTATCCAATCCTATCCTTGAGGTCCCTTCCAACCCTAACAATTCCATGATCCTATAAAAAGAAATCCAAACCAAGCCAGTATCTCTGCCTAATATTCCTTGGGCATCTTTTCCAACTGTCTTGTGACACCTCCTGCTCTCTCCCCAGCAGGACACCTGGTGTATTTGTCCCTGATTATTCTCTCTAGCTTCAGCTCAGTTCTATATTCCCATAATACTCTGGCAGAAATTTTCATTTAGGAATAAATGGCCAGGACATCAGCAAGTGCTCAGAGTCCCCCTTGGAGGATGCAATGCAAAAACTCCCACTTTGACCCACAGGCATAGCTGCTTCCCCAGACCTAAGTCTGGAGTGCTGTGGCCCAACTCTTTTGCCTAGGGGAGAGAGGTGAAAGACCCTCTAATAAAAGGAGGAGCAGCTGTGTTTTATTGCCAGAAGGCTTATAAAATTCACTGTTTGGTGTGGAGAGTGAGGAAATGCATCACAGGGGCACCTACACTTGCAGTGAGTGTCATGAGCACAGCAGAGCTCCTCCTGGTGTAGTGAACTCCAGAAACCACCAATTCCAATTCCAGCAGAGCACAGAGTTAGCCAAGCAGCCCCTCCTCCTGCAAGGAAAATCTACCTGCATGCAGTGCCCTATTTTAGTGGCTAAGCCCTTTCTGGGATCTGAGCTAACCATCCAGTACTGATTCCTGCAGACCTCACCACTTGTTTAGTGCAAGACAGAGCTCTCCCACAGCACCACATTCCAAGTCAGCTATAATAACTCAGTGAGTCATCCTGTGTTCAGAAACCCTGCTCATTTCCCCTCATCACCCAGGGGTTTTTAAGCTTGCAGAATAATAAAGGACAGAAGAAGACACACCAGAGGAAGCCAAGGTATTGGCTGACACATGATCAGGAAAATGATCTTAATCTGAACAGTTCTGGGGCAAGATAGCAGAGCATCAGAGCACAATCCTGAAGGGTATCTGGCAGTTTGATTGTCCCAGTGCCTACTCCTTCTCAGCAGAGATTATTAGGAAAGGAATCACTGAGGAAATCCTCACCCCAATACATGATGCATAGGAAATGGCTCCCAAGCCGAGGTAGATCTGCTTCTCTGGAAGTGAGTACCCCTGAGAAAGACAAAAGAAAACACTGCAGAAATGCATTTGTAACCCACTGGTGCATCATGCTCAAAATGGGGAAAATGGAGGGCTGCAGGGATACTGAAGGGACTGCAGCACTGCCCTATGAGGAAAGGCTGAGGCACCTGGGGCTGGTTACTCTGGAGAGAAGACTGAGAGGGGATCTGATCAATGTCTATCAATATCTGAGGGCTGGGGATCAGGAAGGGACAGGGACAGCCTCTGCTCACTTGTGCCCTGTGATAGGACAAGGGGTGATGGACACAAAATACAGCACAGGAAGAACTTCATTACTGTAAGGCTCCCCAGAGAGGTTGTGGAGGCTCCGCTGGAGCCTTTCCAGCCCTGTCTGGATGTTCCTGTGTGACCTGTGCTGGATTCTATGGTCCTGCTCTGGCAGGGGGGTTGGACTTGATGATCTCCAGAGGTCTATTCCAACCCCTGACATCCTGTGAGCTTGTGAGAATGGTCTTGCACAATGAAGCTGCTTTCAAAACCAAAACCCAACACCTACCTCAGCCTTTGCAGTATGGTTTCCATTCATCAGGGTGAACACTGTGGTATGTGTGTGAAATGCAAACTGCAGAAACAAGAGAGTACAAATATGAGGTTCAACAAGAGCAAGGGCAGGGTCCTGCATCTGGGTCGAGGCAATCCCAGGCACAAATCCAGGCTGGGCAGGGACTGGCTGGAAAGCAGCCCTGAGGAGAGAGACTTGGGGGTGCTGGTGGACAAGAAGCTCAACATGAGCTCTCAGTGTGCACTTGCAGCCCGCAAAGCCAATCAGATCCTGGGCTGCATCAGGAGAAGTGTGGCCAGCAGGTTGAGGGAGGTGATCCTCCCCCTCTACTCAGCTCTGGTGAGACCCCACCTGGAGTACTGTGTCCAGTTCTGGAGCCCCTATTCCAAGAGGGATCTGGAGGTGCTAGAAAGTGTCCAGAGAAGGGCCAGGAGGATGATCAGAGGGCTGAAGCACCTCTCCTATGAGGATAGACTGAAGGAGTTGGGGCTGTTCAGTCTGGAGAAGAGAAGGCTCCCAGGTGACCTCATCGTGGCCTTCCAGTATCTGAAGGGGGCTACAGGAAGGCTGGGGAGGGACTGCTCAGGATATCAGGTAGTGATAGGACTAGGGGGAATGGAATGAAGCTGGAGGTGGGGAGATTCAGGCTGGAGGTGAGGAGGAAGTTCTTCCCCATGAGAGTGGTGAAGCCCTGGAATGGGTTGTCCAGGGAGGTGGTTGGGGCCCTGTCCCTGGAGGTGTTTAAGCCCAGGCTGGCTGAGGCTGTGGCCAGGCTGATCTAGTGTGGGGTGTCCCTGCCCATGGCAGGGGGGTTGGAACTAGATGATCCTTGTGGTCCCTCCCAACCCTGACTGATACTATGATACTATGAATGTGGGATTGAGCCCAGAAGACTTGAGAATGGAGACAGAAAGAGAGAGGCAATTACCTGGTAAAAAAAGTTTTGCTTTGCTTGGAGCTGCACAGATGAAAGGATAACCTGAAAGGCAAACCCCACAGGAAAATTAAGTTTGATGACCTTTTCTATTCTGTCCTGTGGTCTATTCCAACCTGAATGTTTCTGTGATTCTGTGATCCCAGCAGTTTGTGGTGAGCAGTGGTTGCCTAGAGCACAAAGTGAATTGCCACAGCAAGGGCCCCAGTCAGCATCTGAGGCCATTTGCCTTGGTTCCAGGCTACACACTTGCTTGATACAGATGTGGCACACTCACTTTTTATATCCAATATAAACCCCAGAAACACAGTGATTAAAGCACTGTGGGCAAGAATATTTGAGAAAGATGCTTGCTTAGCCAAAAGAAAAAGCATTTGTACCTGTGAAGCCTAAACAGAGGCAACTAAACCAACTAAGGTAATAAAAATGTAACTAAAGAAATGAATGAGAAAAGGTCAGATTGTTTTCACTGCTGGGGATATAAACAGCAGATTGAACTGAAGGTCAGAGTCTTGAACAGGTACTTCCCAACTCCTTCTCAAACTCAGGCACTGAACCACAAGCCTTTCTTGAGGTCTGACCTACCAAGCTCAAGGTGTGGAACACTCTCAGAGTCAAGGAACACTCTCAGAGTCAATCAAGATAAAGCTAATATTGAGTAAGAGAAGCAGAGGGAATGTCCAAAGCCACAGAGGAGGATCAGTATTTCATTTACTATTAGTGGATCAACTGCAGTGCTACAGGCTGGGGTCACAGTGGCTGGAGAGCAGCCAGGAAGAAAGGGACCTGGGGGCAGTGGTTGATAGTAGGCTGAACATGAGCCTGCAGTGTGCCCAGGTGGCCAAGAAGGCCAGTGGCATCCTGGCCTGCATCAGGAACAGTGTGGCCAGCAGGAGCAGGGAGGTCATTCTGCCCTGTGCTCAGCACTGGTTAGGCCACACCTTGAGTCCTGTGTCCAGTTCTGGGCTCCTCAGTTTAGGAAAGATGTTGACTTGCTGGAAGGTGTCCAGAGAAGGGCAACAAAGCTGGGGAGGGGTTTGGAGCACAGCCCTGTGAGGAGAGGCTGAGGGAGCTGGGGTTGTTTAGCCTGGAGAAGAGGAGGCTCAGGGGAGACCTTCTTGCTCTCTACAACTACCTGAAGGGAGGTTGTAGCCAGGTGGGGGTTGGTCTCTTCTCCCAGGCAACCAGCTCCAGAACAAGAGGACACAGTCTCAGTCTGTGCCAGGGGAGGTTCAGGCTGGATGTTAGGAAGAAGTTCTTCACAGAAAGAGATATATATAGAGATATATATAGATAGAGATATATATATATAAAAGGAAATGTTTCTGTTCATTATATTACTGTTCTTAATGAATTGAACAGCCATGAAGACTTTCATTATACTTTCCAGCAAAGCTCTGTAAGCTGATGTTGTAATCTCTATATGGCATGCCAGACCTCAGCAGGCATTGTCAGAGGCCAAAACTACAGGCAAACACATCTGAATGAATAAATATGCATATCGTTACAGCTACAAGCTTGATGGAGCAAATTGGTGCCATTTTTGAGCACTGTCACAAGAGCTTCTGTCTTTTGTACTTTCTTGACAACACCATTTCCCACTTGCAGATGCACCACCTACAGAAGAAAGAAAATCACACTCTGAAAGGCTCTGCTCGGTTGCACCCTGTGACAGGACAAGGGGCAATGGAGAGAAACTCCAGCACAGGAGGTTCCACCTCAACATGAGGAGGAACTTCTTCACTGTGAGGGTCACAGAGCTCTGGAACAGGCTGCCCAGAGAGGTTGTGGAGTCTCCTTCTCTGGACACTTTCCAGACCCATCTGGATGTGTTCCTGTGTGACCTGTGCTGGATTCTATGGTCCTGCTCTGGCAGGGGGGCTGGACTCAATGATCTCTGGAGGTCCTTTCCAACCCCTACCATCCTGTGAGCCTGTGAAACACAGAACACAAAGCTCTGACTCCTTCTTCCTGCAGTTACGGTTCTCTGAAGTTAAACAGACCAAAACCAGGCCTTGCTCTCACTGCTAAGTAAACATCACAGTATAACAACAGTATCACAGTGTAACTTAGGTTGGAAAGGACCTCGAGGATCATTGAGTCCAACCTATCAACACAGACCTCATGACTAGACCATGGCACCAAGTGCCACGTCCAATCTCCTCTTGAACACCTCCAGGGATGGTGACTCCACCACCTCCCTGGGCAGCACATTCCAATGACGAATGACTCGCTCGGTGAAGAACTTTCTCCTCACCTCGAGTCTAAACCTCCCCTGGCGCAGAAATTTAATGCAAAATACCTTGCAGCAGAAAGCTTTCAGGCATGAACTTCTCTTTCAATACTGCTGAAGGCAGGTTTGGGCTTCCCATGAGACTCCTTTAGGGCTCAGTTTCTATGTTACTCAGCTTTTACCATAGAACAGGTGTCCTTTTAAAAGCTTGTGCTGCAAATACAACTAAGAAGCCTGAAATCTTCTCTCCCTGGCTTTGGAAGAATGTAGAATGTAAGCCATGTGGTAGGCTAGCATCTTTCATGGTTACTCACCAACGGAAGAGATATAGGCAGGAAGGCTAAAAAGAAAGAAAACTTTGTTTCAGTGAAAGAAATAATGTTGTGAGTCTAGCTGGCTGGTTTTGAGCAGAAAACTCCCCTAACTTTCCCCCTCTAGGTTCAGCTCCAAGTAAAACACTGCCCACAAAACCATCACCAAGGACTTAACTTCTAACTTCATCTCTCATTCCTCATTCAAAAAGCCAGAATATCTGCTCACAGCACATAGCCAAAAGGAGCCCTTGTGAACTCCACCCAGCATGGCACCTTGGAAACTGCATAACTGACTCCTGGACTGAAATGCAACTTTCTGTTCACAAAGAGATTGGGTGGCAACAACAGCTGCCTCAGCTCAGAGTGGCCAGAGGAGATAATGAGTAAATGGCCTAAGCATGGCTCTGTCTGATTAACAACCTGTGCTGTCCTGGGTCCCTGAACAACCCAAGCAGACTTTATCTGCCACCACAGCAAGTAAATCCATACAGCAGTCACATCCATTGAGTGGAAACTCAGCTCAGAGTAGAGTTTTTCACCTCAAGGGATTTGGGAACTCATTCTGCAGTGACAAGAAACCAAGACTGGTCAGACTGTTTCCATCTAGCTGAGCAGATAAACTGGGGGAAAAGTCCTCAAGAGGAAGGTAGGAATGAGTAAGCCTTCAACAGACATGATAATGCAACTACCAGAAGTAAGAGTCTGCTTGCTTTTCTGTGTGGAGAAGAGTAACACTGTAGTATCACAGTGGCTATTTGCTGTGAGCTGATCCCCTTTGATGCTTCAGTCATGCACAAAACTTCTCTTAAGGGAACTTACCTGGAGGTCTAGACAAGACAGGAATTATATGGTCTGTATCAGGCTGTACACTGGACTTAGAAAACAAGGGAGGAAGGCAAGTTAGACCACTTCTGTCATGCTTCAGTCAAAAAAAAAGGGGTGGGTGGTGGGGTGGTGGAATATATACATTCTATAGATATAAAAACATCTGGTAAACTTACCAGGCTTAGCAGGAAGGCTTGTCTGGCCTAAACAATTTGACAGTGAGGTTAGTAATGCAGTTTCAGCAGGGACTCAGTAAAATCTTATGTCTAAGTTTATTAGACTTGGAATTTTTTTACCATAACTGGGAGTATTCTTTTCCAATGACTCCATATAGGGAGCAATATATAGATATAGATATAGATGATATAGATATAGATGATATAGATATAGAGATATAGATATAGAGATATAGATATAGAGATAGAGAGATAGATATAGATATAGATGATATAGATATAGAGATAGAGATATAGAGATATAGATATAGCAGCCATGGCATCAGCAGCCATCCCAACCAGCACTGCCATTTGGCACCAGCTGCCATCCCAACCAGCACTGCCATTTGGCACCAGCTGCCATCCCAACCAGCACTGCCCTTTGGCACCAGCTGCCATCCCAACCAGCACTGCCCTTTGGCACCAGCAGCCATCCCAACCAGCACTGCCATTTGGCACCAGCAGCCACCCACAGCCACTCCTACCAGCCTCAGAGATTAGAAAACCTCTCTGTGGCAATGAGTTTTCCTTGTCTTGTCCCATCCCTGCTGTCTGAATCTCAGCATTGCTGTCTGCTGGATCTTACACTAACAGCAACTATTTCAGCCATGAGGGGAAAAAAAAAAGCCATGTTTATTTTCTATAAACTGCATTTCAAGATACCTGATCATTCTGCATGGGCTCACTTGCTGTCTTTACACTGTCTTGTAGTAAGCATCTGCTGCTTCTTATTTCATCCTATATTTGAGGGAAAAAAAAAAAAAAGAAGGACAAAAAGCTAATGAGAAAAACATAACTCAAATGTCAGTCAGCCTACAGTGCAAGGTATCAGTTATGGGACACATCAAATGCAAAGCCAGAATGCCAAGCAAGGATACATCTCAACACACAACTAATTCATAGTCACAACAAATGCTGAGGTTGTTCAGGCTCTCTGAAGCCTTCCACTAGAATAGAATAGAATAGAATAGAATAGAATAGAATAGAATAGAATAGAATAGGAATAGACCAGGTTGGAAGAGACCTTCAAGATAATGGTGTCCAACCCATCAACCAATCCAACCCACCTAAACAACTAACCCATGGCACCAAGCACCCCATCAAGTCTCCTCCTGAACACCTCCAATGATGGTGACTCCACCACCTCCCTGGGCAGCCCATTCCAATGGGCAATCACTCTCTCTGGATAGAACTTCTTCCTAACATCCAGCCTAAACCTCCCCTGGCGCAGCCTGAGACTGTGTCCTCTTGTTCTGGTACTGGCTGCCTGGAAGAAGAGACCAACCTCTGCCTGTCTACAACCTCCCTTCAGGTAGTTGTAGAGAGCAAGAAGGTCACCCCTGAGTCTCCTCCTCTCCAGGCTAAACAACCCCAGCTCCCTCAGTCTCTCCTCACAGGGCTGTGTTCCAAACCCCTCACCAACTTTGTTGCCCTCCTCTGGACTCGTTCCAGCAAGTCAACCTCCTTCCTAAACTGAGGGGCCCAGAACTGGACACAGGAATCAAGGTGTGGCCTAACCAGTGCAGTGTACAGAGGCAGAATGACCTCCCTGCTCCTGCTGGCCACACTGTTCTTGATGCAGGCCAGGATGCCATTGGCCCTCTTGGCTGCCTGGGCACACTGCAGGCTCATGTTCAGCCTACCATCCACCAGCACCCCCAGGTCCCTCTCTGCCTGGCTGCTCTCCAGCCACTCTGACCCCAGCCTGTAGCACTGCATGGGGTTGTTGTGGCCAATGTGCAGAACCCAGCACTTGGATGTGTTCAATCTCCTGCCCTTGAACTCTGCCCATCTGCCCAGCCTGTTGAGGTCCCTCTGCAGAGCCTCTCCACCCTCCAGCAGATCAACTCCTGCCCCCAGCTTGGTGTCGTCAGCAAATTTACTGACGATGGACTATGATGATGGACTACTGATGATGATGCCTATGAAGTCTCAGCACATAAAAACCCTCCATAAAATCAAAAGCATTATTCTTGGACTTAAAAATTGCCCATGTGTGGGCTGGTGAATTCAAAGATCTGCCACCAAGACAACCAATTTGATATCCCCCACAGACACCTAGGTTGCTATTTTGGGATAGGATGGGATAGGATGGGATAGGATGGGATAGGATGGGATAGGATGGGATAGGATGGGATAGAACAAGACCAGGTTGGAAGATACCTTCAAGATCATCACATCCAGCCTATCATCCAACACCACCTAATCAACTAAACCATGCAACAAAGCACCCTATCAAGTCTCCTCCTGAACCCCTCCAGTGATGGTGACTCCACCACCTCCCTGGGCAGCCCATTCCAATGGGCAATCACTCTCTCTGGATAGAACTTCTTCCTAACCTCCAGCCTAAACCTCCCCTGGTGCAGCCTGAGACTGTGTCCTCTTGTTCTGGTGCTGGCTGCCTGGCAGAAGAGACCAACCTCCCAGACAAGATTTTTTACATTACGAGAAGTTAGTCACAACACCACTGGGTGTTCCTGCAGGTTCATGAATGTGTGGTCAAGATTTGCATCTTCTGCACTGCCTTTACACTTGGCTTAAGCTTTTAATGATGGAACACAGGTAGGCTTAGACAATCAATCAATACTGACCACCCAACTGGCTCTCATACAACGTGCTGTGCTTTTTCCTCTGTCACCCCTGGCAAAACTATACAGAAGTGGATTGAAGATCTGGATGAGGGGATTGAGTCAGTCATCAGCAAGTTTGCAGATGACACCAAGTTAGGAGCAGATGTTAGTCAGTTAGAGGGTAGAAGGGCTCTGCAGAGGGACCTCGACCAACTGGACAGATGGGCAGAGTCCAATGGGATGGCATTCAACAAGTCCAAGTGCCAGGTGCTGCACTTTGGCCACAGCAACCCCATGCAGAGCTACAGGCTGGGGTCAGAGCTCCCAAACAGAGAGGGACCTGGGGGTTCTGATCGACAGCTGCCTAAACATGAGCCTGCAGTGTGCCCAGGTGGCCAAGAAGGCCAATGGCATCCTGGCCTGCATTAGGAATAGTGTGGCCAGCAGGAGCAGGGAAGTCATTGTGCCCCTGTACTCTGCATTGGTTAGGCTACACCTTGAGTCCTGTGTCCAGTTCTGGGCTCCTCAGTTTAAGAAGGACATCGAAACACTTGAAGGTGTCCAGAGAAGGGCAACAAGGCTGGGGAGAGGCCTTGAGCACAGCCCTATGAGGAGAGGCTGAGGGAGCTGGGATTGTTTAGCCTGGAGAAGAGGAGGCTCAGGGGAGACCTCATTGCCCTCTACAGCTACCTGAAAGGTGGTTGTAGCTGGGAAGGGGTTGGTCTCTTCTCCCAGGCAACCAGCACCAGAACAAGGGGACACAGTCTCAAGCTGCGCCAGGGGAAGTTTAGGCTGGAGGTGAGGAGAAAGTTCTTCACTGAGAGAGTTGTTTGTCATTGGGATGTGCTGCCCAGGGAGGTGGTGGAGTCACCATCCCTGGAGGTGTTCAAGAGGAGATTGGACGTGGCACTTGGTGCCATGGTCTAGTCATGAGGTCTGTGGCGACAGGCTGAACTCGATGATCCTCGAGGTCTCTTCCAACCTTGGTGATACTGTGACCCAAAAAACCCCAAACCTCTTCCCCAGAATTTTGCTGTTATGACAGTGTCAGAAACTGAGAAGCTACCATTTATGAACACCAATGTAATTAGTGTCACACTTTCCATAATTATCAATGAGAAAATGGCAATAACAATCCTCTGGTATAAAAAAGACCCTACATTAGGTGTGCTCCCTCTTAGGAGAGGCTTTCTTTCTGTACAGCCACTCAGAGGAGAATCAAAGGGCTGCACCACAGGATGGATATGTGGATTAGCCAGCAGAGACTCTGGGTGCCTGTGATGTGAAACCTGCCCTCTTCAGCAAACCTGCCCTCTCTGAAGCTGTGACAGTTCCCCAAGCAGGAGTTCTCCAGCAGCTGCCTGTATTTAGTAACAGCCTGGCCAGCTGCTCACTTCATCTCCTGACTGTTAGAATCACAGAATCAATAAGGTTGAAAAATATCTCAGAGATCAAGTCCAACCTGTCAGCCAACACCTCCTGCCAACTAAACCATGGCTCCAAGTGCCACATCCAAGCCTTTTTTGAACACCTCCAGGCATGGTGACTCCACCACCTCCCTGGGCAGCACATTTCAGTGGCCAATCACTCTTTCTGTGAAGAACTTTCTCCTCACCTGATTAGGTTAATTCAAATGTTGGCACCACAGCCATGGTCTCAGGAGAACTGCTGAGAACGGGAGTGTCTAGAAATGCCCTTTGTTTTAACTAATTCTGTACAAAATTGCAGACTGATGTTTCTATTTCACAAATACATGGATTCAATTTTTCTTCAGAAGCCTTTCAAGAGTATTGCTTTGTGCATTAGCAAGGTCAACGTTTGTAAGGTCAACTGTGAGATTAAACTCAAAGAGACTTGATCTGGAGTGGATATTAGGAGGGAACTCTTCCCCCCTAACGTGAGGGTGGTGAGGCACTGGAAGGGGTTGCCCAGAGAGGCAGTGGATACCAGGTGGGATGGATTGAGCAGCCTGCTCTGGTGGAAGGTGTCCCTGCCCCTGGCAGAGGGCTGGAACTAGATGACATTTAAGGTCCCTTCCAACACAAACCACCCTGTAATTGCTAATCTTCCAGACCCTTTTCAGACAGTAAGCTGCTGGCGCTGAGCGTGGTCTCGGAGGGGCATGCCAGCGCCAAGGGCAGCGGGGGCGAGTCCCCACCCCGCCCACCACGCGATCCCTGCCGTCACCGCTGCCGCCAGCCGCGGCTGGCAGCACAGAGGCGAGGAGGGCGAGCCGCGGTACTCACGGAGGACTTCAGCAGCAGCAGGGGATCCAAGGCGTCCAGCCAGAGGAGAAACCTCTGGAAAAAAGACTGAGGGAGACACGTTTCAGAGAGAGAGGGTTTGGAGAGCAGCCCGCCCGAGCTGCGCTCTCCCGCCTGCCCTCCCCGGCCCCGCTCCGGCCCCCCCAGCCCCTGACCTGCCCCTCCGTCCTCCAGAACTGCAGGTTGGCGTCCATTGAGCCGCCGCCAGCGCCGGAAAGCAGCCGCCGGGGGACGGTCCGGCTGATGCACGTTCCGCCCGGGAACGGCGCCGCCGCCACGGGGTACCCCTGCCCTGCCCGGGCTGCCTCTGCCCTCCCGAGCTGCCTCTGCCCTGCCCGGGCTGCCTCTGCCCTCCCGGGCTGCCTCTGCCCTCCCGGGCTGCCTCTGCCCTCCCGAGCTGCCTCTGCCCTGCCCGGGCTGCCTCTGCCCTCCCGAGCTGCCTCTGCCCTGCCCGGGCTGCCTCTGCCCTCCCGAGCTGCCTCTGCCCTGCCCGGGCTGCCTCTGCCCTGCCCGAGCTGCCTCTGCCCTGCCCGGGCTGCCTCTGCCCTCCCGAGCTGCCTCTGCCCTCCCGAGCTGCCTCTGCCCTCCCGAGCTGCCTCTGCCCTGCCCGGGCTGCCTCTGCCCTCCCGAGCTGCCTCTGCCCTGCCCGGGCTGCCTCTGCCCTCCCGAGTTGCCTCTGCCCTGCCCGGGCTGCCTCTGCCCTGCCCGAGCTGCCTCTGTCCTCCCGAGCTGCCTCTGCCCTCCCGAGCTGCCTCTGCCCTGCCCGAGCTGCCTCTGCCCTGCCCGGGCTGCCCCTGCCCTCCCGGGCTGCCTTCCCGCGGCGGGGCGCCGGCTGAGCCCCAAGGCGTCGATGCCCCGCTGCAGAGGAGAGAGGGAGGGCGGCGGGCGGCGGCGGCCCGGGGCGTGCAGCACGGAGCACTCTGGGGCAGACGCCGCAGTGAGGAGAAGCGGATCGTGGTCAGGAAAGGTCCGGTCGGCTGCTGTCCTTTTCCCCGGCCTGCAAGGGAGAGCTGAGGAGCAGGACTGCAGAGAACCCCCCTGCGTCCTCCCCCTTGACTTAAGAAGGCTGAGGTAAGATAGAGCCAGGTGAAAAGATCATGGCAGGAGGGCTGGAACTAGGTGGTCCTTGAAGTCCCTTCCAACCCATGCCAGTATGAGCCTATGATCAGTGTCACTGCCCTGCAGTTCCACAGGCAGCTGCCACCAGCAGCACAGCGTGCAGTACTGAGCTATGCAGGGGCTTAGCTTCACCTCTTGGGGGTTTACTGGAAGAATTGCATGGGTAATGGTGGATTTACACAAAACACAACTACCATGCCAGGCCTGGAAAGCGATTTCCTTCTCTGGAGACTTTCCAACCCTACCTGGGTGCATTCCTGTGCAGACTACCCTGGGTGATCCTGCACTGGCAGGGGGTTTGGACTGGATGATCTCTGCAAGTCCCTTCCAACCTCTGATGTACTGTGGTACTGTGAAGTACTGAAGGCTGGAGCAGCACCAGGCACATCAGGCTTTTTCATCCTTTCATTTACAAGGTAGCAGTGATACATACCTGTTAAGCTAATTTATGACACAGCAGCTACTTTGTCAAGGTGGTTCCCTTACGTTTGTCTTTATCTCGAGTCCCTTTCCCAGGTCAAAAGGGCAGGAGATGTAAAATACAAACCCCTTCAGAATGTTACAGATTTATCCCATCCTCAGCAGCACACCTGCTGCTTACTGGCTGTGGCTCACTCGCCCCAGTACAATCACAAAAGCAAGGGCAGTGGTTAAGAAAAGGTATGGAAGACAGGTTCTAAGGCAATGCAACTCATCCAACTTCTTCAGATCAAAGAAACCAGAACCTTTGGGGTAAAAGTGAAAAGAAAATTAACACTCCTGCTGCTAGTCAACATGAAGCTTTATTAGAATAGCTAAAGGCAGGCTACATGGTTTTCAAACAGTACCACACTTCATTTTTTCCTGGAGACAGATTCAAGCAAGTAAGCAATGCTCTCAGTGACAGAAGGTTGTCATGTAAAGCTCCAGAAGTACACTACTGGGATTGAAGGTCTTTACCATCTCCCAAGCAGAATGCAAGTTCTTCATGCTTGTTAATGCTCCTGCATAGCAGCTGCACTGCCTCTTTAACTCGATGCAGGACTAAAATGGCACACACTCCCATTCAGCTCAGGTCACAGTGCATTTGCACACTACACCTGTGTGCTTTTTTTTATTGGTTACATTCCTCTCCTTTTGGGTTTGTTAAGCCCAAAATCCTATTTTCTGTATTGCCCCTCCACCCCCTTGTTTCAAATGCTTGTTAAGGAATCTTTCATCTGAGAAAAGATAACACAAGACACTGGTTCAAAGCTAGTAAGGGAAAGAGGAAAAAACCCAGGGTACTTGTCCTATTCAGGAACAAGTAGTCACAGAAATTCATTAAGGTGCCAAAAGCAGGGAGGCAAAGCCTTGCTTTTACCCTTCTTTTTAAAACAAGACAAGGGAGTCAGTGAGTATTTCAACATTTAATTTTGTTAAGCATCAGAAAATAACAACTTGGATTTATTGTCATATCTTTTTTTTTTACAATCACAGCTTCCCTCCTAACGTCCTCAGTTTATGGTACCTGCATTCTGTCCACATAATTTGAGTGTCTATTTATTCACTTTCTCAAAATATTCTTTAGAACCTTCTGGGCTTGGTTTGATCTGTCAAGGGAAAGCAAATATAGTTAGTTACCATGTGCCACAATGAAGATGAAAGATTAGAGATCTGACACTTGACCCATGAAAGTGCATGCATACTTCATAAAAAGAAGAGGCCAGTTTTGTCCCTGCACTTGCTTGAACTAGGAAAGCTTCAGTGATGGAGAAGCTCCTACCTGCAAGTTTGAAGTATCTAACACATCTGTCCTGCTAAATATCAAGGCAGGCATTAAGTAAGTAAAAATTCTGGTGGAGAGAGCAAGTCAAATTTAGTTTTAAACACAACTTATGTCTTCTAAACCTCTGGCTTCTGTCACAGAAGCCACGCATTTAGTATCACAGTGTCACTAAGGTTGGAAGAGACCTCAAAGATCATCGAGTCCAATCTGTCACCACAGACCTCATGACTAGACCATGGCACCAAGTGCCACATCCAATCCCCTCGTGAACACCTCCAGGGACAGTGACTCCACCACCTCCCTGGACAGCACATTCCAATGGCTAACAACTCTCTCTGGGATGAACTTTCTCCTCACCTCAAGCCTAAACTTCCCCTGGCACAGCTTGAGACTGTGTCCCCTTATTCTGGTGCTGGTTACCTGGGAGTAGAGACCAACCCCTTCCTGGCTACAACCACCTTTTAAGTAGTTGTAGAGGGCAATGAGGTCACCCCTGAGCCTCCTCTTCTCCAGGCTAAACAATCCCAGCTCCCTCAGCCTCTCCTCATAGTATCAAACAGACTGAACTGTTCCAACTGAGAGGAGCCTCAGATTTAGGCAACAGGCTGAGATTCAGTCAAGCTCCTCCCACTGAAGTGGTTCTCAGCCCTTCAGCCATGCAGCAGTATGCCAGTGTCTATATTTAGAGAAGTGGTATTTAGCAGATGCTTACTGTAGGGGAGTCTGGAGTCCAGTTTGCTGGGCAAACCTCTCCGTGTGTTTCCACGTACTGGAATGCTTTCACCAAGCGGAGAGTCTCCTCCACGCTCCGACCCACGGGGAGATCGTTGACACTTAGGTGCTTGATGATCCCATTTGGATCAATGATGAACAGACCTCTGTAATAGAGCAAGAAATTCAGGGAATGCAAATCATGTTCCAAGACCAAACACAAGCAACTGGATGAACTCTTTCAGCAGTTACTCTGAGAGGCACATATCAGAGTTGGGAGCAGCAGCATCTGATGCATTGTTAGTGAAGATGACTTGGGGTTGAAGCACCTCCCACGCAAGGAGCTGATGATCTTCAAAGGCCCCTTCCAACCCTTAACATCCTAATGGCTTGTTCAGCCTGGAAGAGGTTCCAGGGTGACCATGGAGCAACCTTACATAGGGCTGTGTAGGACGTGTACTGACAGGACAAGGGGTAGCAGTTTTAAACTGAAAGAAGGTAGATTTAGACATTACACAGAAATTCTTTAGAGTGAGGGTACTGAGGCACTGGAACAGGTTGCCCAGAGAAAGTATGGATGGCCCCTCCCTGGAAGTGTTCAAGGCCAAGCTGGATGAGGCCTTGAGCAACCTGGTCTAGTGGAAGATGTCCCTCCCCATGGCATGAGGGTTGGGAATTAGAGGATCCTTAAGGTCCCTTCCAACTCAAGCCACGCTTTGGTTCTGTGGCCCTGTGCCCTGTTCCTAAGGTGGGATCCATCAGAAGCTCTGCAGCAAAAATCAAGTAACAGCTTACAGACTTCACTGAATCCTTGTGCAGTCTCCCCTGCACGTTGTTGCAGCTTGAGCTGTGTCATACCGGAGTTAGCAGCAGACTGTTGTTACCTTAGTGCTATGCCAGGTCCTTCTAGCAGCACACCATAGTCACGGGAGATCTGTTTGGTGAGGTCCGACAGAACGGGAATATTCATTTTGCCCAAACCGCCACTCTGCAGAACAGAGCAAGAGTCCCTTCTGCTACAGAACATCTTGCAGGATTACCCTTCCTGCCACATACTGAAACTGAAGGAGAGAGAAGCTCTCTATCCTCGAAACAAGCCTGGAGTTTGTTAGCTTTTCTATTCCTGGCATCATCAAATGCATCATTGTGCAATCGCAGCCACTGAGTCCCTGACCATGCAAATGCTCCTCTGCAACAGAGCTCTCTATGCAAAGCTCTGAGCACAGATACAGGAGAAGCCAAGGCCTTCACTCCTCTGTGTGTCAGCTTCCCATCTGTGCCTTCACAGAATTCTTTCCACCCTTTGCAGGGTGTTTTGCTGCGGGTGCCCCAATCAGTGCCCAACTGGCACACACCAAACAGCTTTTGCAGGAAGCAATGGAGTCAGTCCAGAGTCACAGCTTAGAGACTTGAACAAGGCCTGCAGGAAATTAAATCCTCCTGGTGGGCTCAGCCAAGCCATGTCACATCTCACCAACGCTCC
Source organism: Melanerpes formicivorus (assembly GCF_026170545.1). NCBI lineage: Eukaryota > Metazoa > Chordata > Aves > Piciformes > Picidae > Melanerpes > Melanerpes formicivorus. Next base: position 1,207,142 of record NW_027142449.1, on the reverse strand, counting down.
TACCTGCCCTGTGTGTTACAGCAGAGAGCTGTGCACCTGAGGGCACCCATGTGCCAACATGCCTGCAGACTGCTGTCCACATGGGCAATGACTGATGGCACAGGCACTTCCACACCTTTCTGTGACACTTCTGGTGCTTTGCCACTATAGCCACAGCAGTGAGATGCTTTCTGTGATCAAATGCATGTATTTTAGATACATCTTAAACAGGCTCCTCTCCAGTAGGGGGGCATCTTTATCACTTTCTTTCCCTGAAGAGAGCTGAGGAGCTTCACTTGTACTGCAAAAGTGGAACCATTTCAGCAAGTGAGAGTTCATAATACAAGCACTGCAGTGGTGTTCTGCTTCCATCCTGAAGTCACCACCATCAGGTACTGCTTATTAATGATGACTAACGAGCTGCTGTTCATTTTCGGTGATAGTGCAGACAAACCATCAACTGTAACAAGCAGCTCCAGACAGCAACATGCATACTGAGTAGCTGTCTTTGGAGATAAACACACAAGGACATCATGTAACTACAAGACTTATCAAGAGCAAAATCAAGATGAAAGAAGTCCTAAATCATTAAAGGAAAACAAGAAGACAACAGAGGTTGAGGTCAGGATTATGTCATCCAATAAAGAAGTTAAATTACTTCACATATCACTTTGGGCAGTCTATTGGAATCAGTGTTTGCACAGTCACATATTCAGCTCTTCTCAGGAGTTCTGGTGAAAAGCAAGCAAGCAAACAAAAGAGAGAAAGCCCCAAACAGCTGCTCAAGTCCTACCTTTCGTGGAGTATTTATCCAGGCCAGATGAGAAAAGTGGGAATCCACAGAAACTGCCACCACGTCACAGTTCACGTCACGGAATTCATTTGCTTTGTCACTGAAAGCCACAATTTCAGTGGGGCAGACAAAGGTGCTGGGTGGGAAGAGAGAACAGGCTGTCAAGATTCTGCAGTCTTCTCAGAGAAGGCTCTCACATCTGTTCCTAGGCACCGATGGCAGCACAGCATTTTCTTTAGCATAGCAACCGTGAACACGCTTCCTGCCCTGCATTACTTTCAGCCAGTCTCAAGGTAACAGCCACAGCCACCAGGCTGGCACACTGGTTTTCAACTCTCAGTTCCAGACTTTTTGCAGAGATAGGCATGCTCTAAACAGAGGTTTGGGGACTACAGCAGCAAGGACTGCAGGTTGGATCCTTCCCCATGTGTCTACATACACCAGGATACTCTTGGTGATTCAGTGTTTTCTGGACAGGTTCAACCCCATCCATTCACCTTTTGCTCTGGAGCCATCTATCCGCAGTTCCGATGGCCCTGCTGCTTACAAGGAGAGAGTCTCCAAAGCGACCCTGAACTACAAAGCAATAACCTCACCCCTGGGATCTGACTGCAAGCAGAACCATGCTTGCAAGGCCTTATCTACTTCCTGAAGCAAGACCCGCAGCCAGAAGATGCTCTTCAGCCACCAGATCCATTGCTTTAAAGCAGAATAGCTGTTCACACCCAAGCCTTATCACTCACACTGTAGAAACAGCCACATCTGCCTTGCCAGACTAGCCCGAAGACGGTGAAACAGCAATGATCTGCAGCAAGTCGGGTGACCTTCAGCAAGGCAGGAGGCCCATCTGAAAGGAAGGAAAACCCGCACTCACAAGTCCAGGGGGTAGAAGAAGAGAACCAGATATTTCCCCTTGAAATCATCCAGGCTCAGCTCCTTGAACTCCCCGTTAACAACGGCCGTTCCCTTGAAAAACGGGGCATGTTGTGTAACCGCTGGAGCAAACCGCGAGGAGCCTGCGGGGGAGAAAACGGAGCTGCAGGCGGGGCCAGCGACACCCGCTCCACCAAGCCCCAGCGCCGGGCCGGGCAGCCTTCTCCCCACCTTCCCGCCGCGTGGTGCGGGCCATGCCCGGAGGCGCCTGTGCCCCTGCCGCGCTTACCGAGGCTGAAGTGGCGCCGGGCGCAGGGCAGGGGCCGCGCCGTCAGCCTCTTCCCGGCGGCAGCAGCGGCGGCGGGCACCTGCGGGGACACAGAGCGGGTCAGAGCCGGCGGGCAGCAGGGCTGGCGGGGCGACGGCGGAGGGCACTCGCTGACTTACCGCGGAGCGCAGGAGCCTCCCCAGCGCAGCAGCCATGTTGAGCGCGGCAGCGGCGGGCGGAGCCGGCCCCGCGGGGAGGGACGGGACGGGACGGGACGGGACGGACGGGGCGGGACCGGCTCCGCCTCCGCCGCGGCGCGCTGCCCGCCCGTGCTCTGACCCTTCGGCCTTGGTCCGCCGGGTCGCGGTTGAGTTAGCCGGAGCGGGGCGGTGCGAGGGGCCCGCTTTGGGCTACGGGTCGGTGTCCCGGGCGCGGTGTCTGCTCTGGGCTGCGGGTCTCTGTCCCCGTCCCCGGCTCGGCGGCGGGAGGCGTTGCCGGTGCGTTTCCCGCTGTGGGCGCTGCCTGCGGGAGTTAGCGGTGGTGCACGCTGACGCCGAGCGCAACGCAGCGAGCGGCGCGGCTCCTGCGCGGCAACCTTCCAGATACAAATGTCTGCAGCATAGCTGGCCCTGGCTGTATTGGACTCGCTCCGATGACAGTGCTTTAATCATAATGAAACAACTACCGCCCAGGTGAACCTCGTGAAGTTCAACCAGAGCAAGTGCAGGGTTCTGCACCTGGGCCGGAACAGTCCTCGCTATCAATACGGACTGGGGGAGGAGGTGATAGAAAACCGCCCTGTGAAAAAGGACTTGGGGGTGCTGATGGATGAGAAGCTGGATGTGAGCAGGCAGTGTGAGCTTGCAGCACAGAAGGCAAAGCACTGCCTGGGCTGCATCAAAAGCAGCGTTGCCAGCAGATCCAGAGAGGTGATTCTGCCACTTTGCTCTGGTGAGACCTCACGGAGTACTGTGTGCAGCTCTGGAGCCATCAACACAGGAAGGACCTGGACCTGATGGAGTAGGTCCAGAGGAGGACCATGAGATTGATCAGAGGGCTGGAGCACCTCTGCTAATGAAGACAGGCTGAGGGAGCTGGGGGTGTTCACCCTGGAGAAGAGAAGGCTCTGGGGAGACCTAATAGCAGCCTGGCAGTACCTGAAGGGGGCTACAAGAAGGATGGAGACTGTTTGCAAAGGCCTGCAGTGACAGAACGAGGGGCAATGGTTTCAAACTAGAGAAGGGCAGATTTAGATTGGATATTAGGAACAAGTTCTGCACCATAAGGGTGGTGGAGCACTGGAACAGGTTGCCCAGGGAAGTGGTTGAGGCCCCTTCCCTGGAGATGCTCAAGGTGAGGCTGGACAAGGCCCTGGGCAACCTGATCTAGTTGAGGATGTCCCTTCTGACTGCGGGGACATCAGACTGGATGACCTTTGGAGGTCCCTTCCAGCCCAGACCATCCTATGATAGCTATGTGCCTGCTTAGCTCCTGTCACCTGCCACTGGGGCAAACCCAAGTCGTTGCCTACTTTTCCCACACAGGCACTTAATTGCTGCTAATCCTCAGTGCTGCCTTAAGTTGCCTGTAGCCTGCCTCTGCCCTGGAGGTTTGTCCCAGGTCTGTTGTCTGCATGCAGTATCACTGAGGAACTGCACTGGTTCAGCCCTAGGAAGAACAGTTGGGATGTGCCTTAGCTCTGGGGAAGGCAGGAGAATTAAGGAACAAAACCAAAAAACGCAAAGCCGTTTACCTGGACCTGAGCAAAGCCTTCCACACTGTCCCACACCACATCCTGGTCTCCAAACTGGTGACACATGGGTGTGATGGGTGACCACTAGATGGATAAGGAACTGGCTTGATGGCTGCACCCAGAGAGTGGCTGTCAATGGCTCCATGTCCCAGTGGAGGCCAGTGACAAGCAGAGTCCCTCAGGGATCAGTCCTGGGACCTGTCTTGTTCAACATCTTTGTGGGTGCCATGGACAGTGGCATTGAGTGCACCCTCAGCAAGTTTGCTGATGACACCAAGCTGTGTGGTGCAGCAGACAGGCTGGAGGCAAGGGAGGCCATCCAGAGGGACCTTGACAGGCTGCAGAGGTGGGCACAAGCCAACCTCATGAAGTTCAACAAGAGCAAGTGCAGGGTCCTGCATCTGGGTCGAGGCAATCCCAGGCACAAATCCAGGCTGGGCAGTGACTGGCTGGAAAGCAGCCCTGAGGAGAGAGACTTGGGGATGCTGGTGGACAAAAACCTCAACATGAGCTCTCAGTGTGCACTTGCAGCCCACAAAGCCAATCAGATCCTGGGCTGCATCAGGAGAAGTGTGGCCAGCAGGGCAAGGGAGGTGATTCTCCCCCTCTGCTCAGCTCTGGTGAGACCCCACCTGGAGTACTGTGTCCAGTTCTGGAGCCCCTATTCCAAGAGGGATGTGGAGGTGCTTTAAGGTGTCCAGAGAAGGGCCACAAGGATGATCAGAGGGCTGGAGCACCTCTCCTGTGAGGACAGACTGAAGGAGTTGGGGCTGTTCAGTCTGGAGAAGAGAAGGCTCCCAGGTGACCTCATTGTGGCCTTCCAGTATCTGAAGGGGGCTACAGGAAGGCTGGGGAGGGACTTCTCAGGATCTCAGGTAGTGGTAGGACTAGGGGGAATGGAATGAAGCTGGAGGTGGGGAGATTCAGGCTGGATGTGAGGAGGAAGTTCTTCCCCAGGAGAGTGGTGAAGCCCTGGAATGGGTTGTCCAGGGAGGTGGTTGAGGCCCCGTCCCTGGAGGTGTTTAAGCCCAGGCTGTCTGAGGCTCTGTCCAGCCTGATGTAGTGTGGGGTGTCCCTGCCCATGGCAGGGGGGTTGGAACTAGATGATCCTTGTGGTCCCTTCCAACCCTGACTGATACTATGATACTACTATGAAAGCAAAACCCGAAACAAACAAGACCCAACCACCACCCCCAAAACCCCCACAACCCAACAGAAAAACCCCAACCAAACAAAAAAACAAAAAACAAGCAAAACCCAAACCAAACCAAAATTAACACTTTGAATGCCTCCCATCTCCTGGCAGATGGAAGCAGCACAGAAAATGTGGACAGCTTGCAGCTGGGATCACATCTGACATGTGTATGTTTGTTTCCTTGAAGCTGAGGTCTTAGAGTCTGCTGTCAAAGCCCAGGTGCCCAGAACTCAAGCTAAAGGAGTTACTTTAACAATCAAGTAGAATAATGTTCTCTCAGGCTATTTTTGTTAAACACCTGATGCTGGTAGCAACAGAAATCACCTTCACTAAGTAGTGCCAGCTGCCTGCCCTGCTTCAGGCCATGTGTCTCAAGCAGCACAAATCATGGTATCATAGTATCAGTCAGGGTTGGAAGGGACCACAAGGATCATCTAGTTCCAACCCCCCTGCCATGGGCAGGGATACCTCACACTACATCAGGCTGGCCACAGCCTCAGCCAGCCTGGCCTTAAACACCTCCAGGGACAGGGCCCCAACCACCTCCCTGGACAACCCATTCCAGGGCTTCACCACTGTCATGGGGAAGAACTTCCTCCTCACATCCAGCCTGAATCTCCCCACCTCCAGCTTCAAATAAACACAAGCAGCATCAGCTGTCTGCACAACCCAGAGTACTGAAAATCAAATGTTTTCTAGAAGCCCATTTTTCTTTTTATAGCCTCTTTTTGAGTGTTTCTTTGCCTAAGTACTCGAGTTGGACCCAGTTTCACTTCTTGGTTTCAGTAATTTCTGGTTTAATACTCATAGTTATAAAATCCTACAGCAAACTACCATCCTGCCTTGCAAACTAGAGAGAAGTCTGGTTTCACTGGCAGGGTAAGTTCAGCCAGCAACTTCTGGGGCCAAAGGCAAAGACAACCCAAAACTGTCTGGGGCAGTGTTAGTATTGTCCAAATGCATGCTGAGTCGTAGAGTCATAGAATCAATAAGGTTGGAAAAGACCTCACAGATCATCAAGTCCAACCTGTCACCCAAGACTCATGACTACTAAACCATGTTGCCAAGTGCCACATCCAATCCCCTCTTGAACACCTCCAGGGATGGGGACTCCACCATCTCCCTAGGCAGCTCATTCCAAAGGCTAAGAACTCTCGCTGGGAAGAACTTTCTCCTCACCTCCAGCCTAAACCTCCCCAGGTGCAGCTTGAGACTGTGTCCTCTTGTTCTGGTGCTGCTTGCCTGGGAGAAGAGACCAACCCCCACCTGGCTACAACCTCCCTTCAGGTAGTTCTAGAGGGAAATGAGGTCTCCCCTGATCCTCCTCTTCTCCAGGCTAAGCAACCTCAGCTCCTTCAGCCTCTCCTCACAGGGCTGTGCTCCAGACCCCTCCCCAGCTTTGTTGCCTTTCTCTGGACACATTCAGGAGTCTCAATGTCCTTAAATTGAGGAGCCCAGAACTGGACACAGGACTCAAGGTGTGGCCTAACCAGTGCTGAGCACAGGGCACAATGACTTCCCTGCTCCTACTGGCCACATCATTCCTGATACAGGCCAGGATGCCATTGGCCTTCTTAGCCACCAGGGCACACTGCTGGCTCAGTGTGGGGTTGTTGTGGCCAGAGTGCAGCCCCTGGCACTTGGACTTGTTAAATGCCATGCTGAGTCCATTCTGAACATCAGAACAGCATCACCAGTTTTAGTCACTGGTACCTTTCTGTGGCACTCCTGAATTTATTGATCCAGATGTAGCCAATGACAGCTGGAAATGTAGCTCTGCTGATCAAAACTTGTAGTAGCTATCAGAGCAGCCGTGATTATGTTGTCTACTCATACATGCACAGAGATATCCTGTGGCTGATTGGGCTTGTGATGAATGCAGAGGTGCCCAAAAGGAGCTGATGAAGATGAGGTGTTTTGCACAAGGGTGCAGGAGATGGACTATTCTCACAGCCATGGTGAGGTGATGGGGAAGAAAATGTTGAGACTAAAGAACACAGATACCCCAATGTGGGGTCCACCCATCTAGTCTAACTGCTTCCTGCCTCTACTGCTTTCTGTGAGCTCAAACAGACATGGCAATTGCTCTTCATTTTGACGCTGTTCCCTTCAGGCTCAGCCTGCCCTAACAAGCTCTGAGTTTGGATTTCAGGCTGTGTGTGTAGCTGTGTGCAAGTGCAGTGCTGGGTCAGTGAACTAGCAGATTCTGAGTTAAGGAACCTTATGTACGCCCCTGCTTCTCATTAACACTTTGTTAAGGGAAATCTGAAGGTGTGAGAGTTCAGTTTTGACTCTTGCTAATGAACCAGGGCTGCTTGAAAGTGTGAGCTGGATGGGGACTCTGCTGGGAAGGTCACCGAGCGAGGGAGGTTGGCTAGCTGAGCTATTCACCTGATTTGCATGTCTGTTGCCTAAAAGTTAGGGACATTCTTGCTTAAAACCCCCTCAAAGCCTAAAAGTGGAAGTGAGTAAACTATTTGTATGTTACAAATACGTCAGATACAGTGTGGGTGAGCTGTGCTGTAGCCTGCGGCCCTGCAAATGGAGAGGGAAGGAACAGCTCCTGAGAGATGTGTGTGCAGTAGAGGTTTGGGAGATCTCTGTGCCACTGCTGAGGACTGCCAGTGGTGCAGTGAGCAGCAGAGCTCAGCCTGGGGCACTTGCAGAGTGGTGACCTTTTGTGCAGAGTAGCCAGAGACAGACTGAGAGAGTTGGGGCTATTCAGTCTGGAGATGAGAAGGCTCTGAGAAGACCTAATTGTGGCCTTCCAGTATCTGAAGGGAACATAATAGAAAGCTGGTGAAGGACTTTTTAGGGTGTCAGGTCTCAGAGGTCTAGGTCTAGGAGGATAGGAGATAGAGATAGGTCTAGGAGGAATGGAGCAAAACTGGAAGTGTTAGATTCAGATTGGATGTTAGGAAGAAGTTTTTCACCATGAGGGTGGTGAGACACTGGCACAGGTTGCCCAGGGAGGTGGTGGAAGGGCCATCTGTGGAGGTTTTTAAAGCCATGTTGGATGTGGCTCTGAGCAACCTGATGTAGTGTGAGGTGTCCCTGCTCATGCCAGGGGAGTTGGAGCTAGATGATCCTTGAGGTCCCTTCCAGCCCTGATTCTATGATTCCTAGGGCAGACTCCCTGTGTAGCAGTGCAGAGTGGCACGTCTGCTGCCTTCAGGTCTGCCAGACCAGCACATCCCCTGCAACGATCTGCTCACCCTGGCAGGTCCCCCGTGGCTGGGCAGCAGATTGTGTGCCCAGGGACAGCTGGGCCACAACAGTTCCTTTCCCTCAGTTGTGGAAGCTGCATTGTGGCAGCAAGAAAAGGGCTATTGCTAGGATTTCCTGAGGATGGTTGTCTCACCCACAGATGATTATTTACAACTTCTAAGTCAATGTATTCTGTGAAGAGTGTCCTTTCCCCCTCCCCGGAAAGTTGTATTTGTTTAAAACTCTTTGTTTAAGCTCTTGGCTTGCAGGTGGGGAAATATTGCTCATGCTTTGTTATGAAAGCAGAATAATTCAGCTTCTCAGGCTTCTGGGCAAGACCTTGGACTGCTGCCATTTAACAGGGGGTTTATTTTCCATTTTGCTTTTTACTGGGCATCCCTACACTTTGAAGATGGACCTTGTCACCCCTAAAATGCACCTGGCAAAAGTGTGGTTCCTTTTTCCATGTGTCTGGCTCTGGCACAAGTCAGAGCAGCTCCCAAACCTGTTTCTTCTTGCCATCCAAAGTTCAAAATAAATCTACCAAGTGATACCAGATGTGCATCTTTTCCCAGATCTTCTTGGTCAACTGCTTTGCTGTCTACCACAGGCTTTTGCCTGGCCAGACAGGCCCCAGTCTCGTATCTCCTCCAGCAGGGAGGCAGTCCTGGTTCATACTGGTGCAGTGTGAGCTTAGTGGTGCACGGACATGATTGCATTTGAAGGATTAGAGTCTTTAATTCGAATTGAGACATCTGAAGTTGGTGAAGGTTCTCCAGGGATCTCAGCAGGCTTTAAAGGGAGAAGTTTGTATTGTTAGAAGGGGCAGAGCAGTGGATACTGTGAGATGTAAATCTGGGGTTTGGTTAGGATCCACAGGTGCCTGCTTTCACTTCATGCCTCTTTATTCCTATCTGGGAGTAATTAAATATGCCTTTCTGGTGAGAAGTGCTAAATAAATAAAATGCTGGTGTGTTATTACCATCCCTGTTGTGTGAGAGGTAGGTTTTAAAGAGCTCTTTAGAACACCATCAGTTAACAACCAAAATGCTACTGCGAAAGTAGCTGCTTCTCTCTGAACTTGATGAGAGGAGCCAGCAAATCCCAGATCAGGTCTGCTGCTGTGGGTCATCGAATGGCAGACTCTGTGCAGAGTATGAGATGCTGAAACTTGCTTGCTTAAAACAGAAAATCTCATCTTGTAGAAGGTTATTTCAATCCATGTGCTGTAACGATCACTTGTCCTCCGCTTTAGGGAAACAGACAACTGAAAAGGAAAGGTTTGGCGATAGAAATAAACCAGAGGGGCTCAGACATTGTTGCCTGAGGCAAAGCGAAGAGTTTGGTTTAGACAACACGATGCATCACCCCGTGGCTGTTGGTAGATGGCAGCCTCTGTCCTCATGCAAAGCTGCTCTGTCGAAGGTTGCAGCTGCCTGCGAAGGCTCACACGCCTGCGTGCTCCCACCTGCTGATAGCCAGCCTCAGCAGGAGGCAGAAGAATTGCCCGTTTGTGGAGAGAAGTTTCAGAAGCAATTCCAAACGCAATCCAGCTCAGAGCTAATAATGAAGGGGCTTTAGTGCATTAGTTGCCTATTAGGAGGTGGATGTGGGAGATAGCTGCTGTTGGGGCATGTTTCCAATCGATAAGCGCTGGCAAAAGACCTTTTGGAGGTCTGGTTCGCTGCGGGGTCTTATCCTGACATTTCAAGCAGGCTGTGCCGAGGCCAAGTGGTTTTTTTCCCTTGGTGGCAGGATAAAGCTGGGTGTGTTGCTGCTGTGTTTCTGGCTGGAGAGCTGCATGAGCCCACCCTGCGATGACTCATCCTTCGAGTGGCTCAGAATATCACACTCTGCCTTGCTGCTTTCCCAGTCTTATTACACTGATGCATTTGGGTCTCGCACGGTGTTGGCGTTTCATTTACAAACCTCCTTTCTCCCATCAAGAGAAGATGGCTGCCAGCCCTGCTTTATCCTGACATTCAGCACTCCAAAAGGGCCTTTCCCCGAGCCTTCAGGTGAAGGTGCTTTATGTCAAAGCAGAAACCCCAAACCCATTAAGCACCCTAGCACATTTTGCAGACTTTAACTGGTTTTTAGTAGCCTCTGCTGTTATTTTTTTTCCTTTCCCCTTCCAAAATTGGCTGCTTCTGCGTATGACTCAGACTCAATTTTCCCTTTTCTCCCAGCAAGAACTGAACCAGGGTGTTTAGGCCAGCAACAAAGACCTGAGTGCCTCCCCAGCCACCCTGTGCTTGAGTCCCTGCTTGAGCGTATCGGCACCAGCATTTACAAGAGTGAACAGAATGTGATGAGCAGTGGAATGGACTCACAGGTCTGCTGCTTTCTCCCCCCCTCACGGAGAGCCTGACTGCTGTGTTGTGCACAAGGGGAGATGGCTATTACATAAGTCTACCTCTTTGTGGGATTTTTTAAATCTTTGTTGGTTTTGTGTTGCAGGTGACACAGAAATGAAGATGCCAGCAGCTCTGAGGCTGTCATGAGGTAAGACTCCAAATGATGCAGTGGGTTTGGCAATGACCAACTGATGGACTTTAAGGCAAGTAGGTCTGTGCAGCAGCATTTGCTCTGGCAAGCCGTGGGGAGCCACATCCATGAAAGGAGCCATCCATCTGAGGCCTGTGCTGAAGCAGACCTTTGTCATGTATTAATGGTCTACTCAGGCTTAACACACTGTAGCAGAAAAGGGAGATGCAGTGAGGGCTGATGATCTTGATGTTGCTTTGCAAAGCAGGCATTGTGCTAGTGAACGCACCTCCTTCTGTGTCCCAGCACACCGCATCTGCTCAGATTTCTGGAAAACAGGCTTTGTTTTGGTAAAATCATTAAGAAACCCCACTCCATTGTCCTTACAGACAAACATGAAGTCACAGTTGCTGCCCTCCACGCAGATGTGTGGCTAAGACAGAGATGTCACTGCAGAATCTCAGCCATCCAGCAGCAGAGCTCAGCTTTCTGTTTCCTGCACTCAGCCACATTGAAGTTTTGTGACCGTTCCTGGTCCACTTCAATGCAGAGTCATCCAGCATAGTTGAAATAACCACACTGGCAGCAGCACAGTGCTCTGCTGGACTGCTGTTGCTGAAGGGACTGTGTAACTGTGCCTTTGGTTGCCAGGAACACAAAGTGCTTCAGAGCTGCGCCGTTCATGAGCGCTAGGTAGCTCGGTGGGACTTCCGAACACTGTACAGATCTCTGGGGAAAACTATTTACCCTTTCAAGAACTGAACAAACCTTCACAGAGTATCCAGGATAACATCAACACACTGGAGTCATATTTCTCACCCAGGGGGCCACCCTGCAGATGACTCTCTGTGCCTACTACTTGAGTATGTAGAGGTCCCTGTAGATGATTAGGTACCCTTGGGTTCACATGCCGATTTCCAAGTGCAGCTCAGACTTAAGGTCTTCAAGATCTGCCCTCCTCACTGGGACACCTGTATAAAAATCGCTCTCTGCGGAGTCTCCCGTGAAGGGAAATCCTCCCCCAGTGAACAGCCTCCCCCAGAGGTGTGGCAAGCACACCAGTAGCCCACTGTTGCCAGCTTGCTGCTGTGGTGAGGGCTGCTTCGCAAAATGGGAAGAGAGAGATGTGTGTTCATTTCTCTTTTGCAGAGAGGAGCTGCTTGCACCATTATCAACCTTGTATGGAATAGGAGGTGTAACTGTGTCTCCCTGCATCAGCCATGCTGTGATGCTGGTGTCCTTCTGATGACCCTCAGTGTGAGGCTGGGCAGGGATGTGAAGTGCACTTAGAACCCGAGCATAATTTGCTCTGTTTACAAGCCAGCATCAGTCCTCCCACAGAAGTGGTCAAACAACAAGCTGGGCAGACACTCCTCAGGAACCTCATTGCTGTGCTAGGGCTCTGGTTTCCAGGAAGCAATTCTTCCCTTAAGAATTATTTAATCAGAGAAAAATCTTGCAGTGCTCACAGAGGCAACTGCTGCTGTATGGAACTTGGCATGACCAGGAAAGAAACCACACCATGGGCGCTGCCTCTGGAGGCTAAGCATTTTCTGAAGGAGAGGGGATGTGGAAGACTGTACTTAGCAGTGCCACCTGCTAGGCACAGTAACTTCCAAACTCCCAGCCTTCACGGGGTGCAAAAGGCATTTATGTAGCCATTGCATCCAAGTGCCCAAGGTATTATTAATTAAATGTGTTTCTCATTTATTTTCTGTGTTCAGAAAATGTGTCCTAGGCAGTCTGCGAGCTCTGCTATTGCAAGCTCTTTCTGCCTGGCTGCAGAGAGGAATGTGGCTGGTGCAGTAACAAAAAGAGAAGGACAAACCCGAAGTGGTGTCCATACCTCACTTACAAGCTGGGGCAGGTTAATTTCATTTTGCCTCACGCAGATTTAATCAGCGCAAATACACACGGGGAAGAGTGTTAGCGAGAGTAATGGCTCGGGTTTACTCCTTTTTCTTTGCTTGACCTACTCTACCCCGTTGCCAGGAAAATCAGGATCATGCTGACACGAGCATCTGTCCTATATAGACAGAAGAGAATTTATGTTGTAATCTAGCACTTAAAATTCACAAATTTCCCACAAGTGGCTGATGTCTCACACAACTGTTTACCAGGGTGAAAACAAGTGGTGTGGCCAAAAATACACCACCCCCCACCCCCCCAACAAAAAACAACACAAAAGAAAAGATAGAGGGGATTGCCTCAGGGACTTGTAACCTCTCAAGAAGGGGCAGGAGCCCGTGCCTCCAGCCCGAGAAGGGCACGCATCGCAGGGCTGCGGATGGTGCCTGCCGGTTGTCGGCATCGCACTTCGGTGCGAGCGCTTGTGTAGCGGTGTAGCGGTGAGCAGCAAGACCCCCCGCGGCACGGGCCGGGCAGGGGAGCCCCGGGCGAGGCCGGGCCGGGCAGAGCAGGGGAGTCCCTGCAAGGCCGGGCCAGACAGGGATGTCCCGGAGCCCCTGGTCGGGGCCGGGCTGGGGCCGCTGCCGCGGGGTGGCGCCCGGCACCAGGGGCTGCGCCGCTCACCGTCGGGGAACACCGCGTATCGCTCCGCGCAGAGTTCCGCAGCCCCCCTCGCTTCTTCCCGCGGCACCGAACACCCCCCCAACCCTCTCCCCTGCCACGCCGGCTCCCGCCACCCGGGACGTTCCGGCCGGCCCGTGGGCGCATCCGCACCCTCCCCTGGGTAGGAGACCGCCGCTCTCCGAAGGGACGCTGCGCGCCGTGGGGCCGGCACCAGGTGCGGAGGGGCTTAGCCCCAAGACTACACGTCCCGGCGTGCCCGGCCCCGCGGAGCCGGCGGCGGGGATGGCGCCTGCGCGGGGCTGCGGGGCCGCTCCGCGGTGCCACACCCCCGGGGGAGGGAGGCAGGAGCTCCGGAGCCCTCAAACCAGCGGGGAGCCGGCGGGGCGGAGGATGGAGTAGCGGGGCGAGGCGCGACGAGAGCAGATAGCGCGGGGAGCGCCAGCTCCGCCCGGGGGAGCGCGGAGGGGCCGGGAGGAAGGCGGGGATCATGCACGAGGGGATAACGCGCTAGGGGCAGGCGGGAGGCGGGTGGTCGCCCGGAGACTCCGCACCTCGGGAGTGACGTCCTGCTGCAGTGCTGCTGCCTGCCTACGCTGCCCGAGCTCGTCAATGGAGCTGGAAAACATCGTTGCCAACACCGTCTTGCTGAAAGCCAGGGAAGGTGAGAGAGCGGCGGGAGCCGGGGGAGGGCTGGAGCATCCTTGTCGTAATCGCCCCTCGGCCGAGCGATGCCCCTGGGGTGCGGGCGGGCACTGGCGGAGCTGCGCGACAGTCCCGCCGGTGGCGGCGGCGGCTTTCGGGGTGCCATGTGGGCGAGCCGACGGTGGAAACGGCTTGTTTGAGATACAGTAGCCGGGTGAAAAGGAAAATACCGCTTTTCCCCCCTTGTGTGCCGGGGTTTGGGAAAGGAAGTGAATGAGATTGCAGGGATTACAGTATTCATCCAGCTCTTCCTTCCCGCTGCCCCCCCTCAAATCTGGTCCCACAGATTGTGCTATTTCAGCGCCTATTGTTAAAGGTCAGCTGCAGATGCATTCATTCAAAAGGGCTTAGCAAATCTGCAAAGAGCTTTCCGCGCCGTGTGGTGAGACCGGCCGGATCGTATCGCTTCAACCTACAGTCATTGCCTTATTCGGCGTTATTAGGTGATATCATGTTGCTGCAAACATGCCTATTGTTGAGAGTCTGTTTGTCCCCACCCGGGCACAGGGGCCGCGGGAATGTTCACCCCCCAGCCTGAGAATGCCCCGCGGAGCCCCGGCTCGGAGCGGGGCCGGCAGCGGGGGGGTTCGCCCAGCCGGGGGCTGCTTCCCGGTGGCGGCTACTGTGGACGGGTAGCGGGATGCTCCGGGAGATGGAGCAGCCGCTGCTCGGCACCGTGTGCGTTAGACGCTGGGATACCAGCTTTGCTTATCATCTCCCCTCCTGCCCCCGACACCCCGCAAAGGCGAACCCCCACAGCCGCCAGCAGATCGGGTTTGTAGGGCTTTTCTCTCTTTTCGGGAGAGGATGCGGTTTCCCTTTTCCGCGCTGGGCGGTGAGTGCCCTAAGGAGGATGTCCGTGGAGCCGGGCTGCCTGCCCGGGGGACCGGGAGCTTCCCGCGGGGAGCCCCGTTCGTCCGGGAGCATCCCTCCTTTCTAGGGCGGGGGAAGGCGCTCGGGGCTTGCCCCGGCTCTTCAAGGAGACCCCGTCCGGGAGCATCCCCTCGGCTGGAGGGGGAGCGCCGCGCGCAAGCAACACGTCTCACAGTTGCAGCATCACTGCCAAGGTGTAATCGTTTGCTGCTGGTTGCAAGCCGGCTTTAGGTACGTGTGTATGTGCTTGCTTGCTGCTTAAAATAAGACCTTTCCTAAGCCTTTAGTGGAGCTTCTGAAAACATTTGCTGGACTGGGCATTCTTAGGTGCGGTGTAACCTGCTGCTGCCGCCTCTGTTCCCCCCCACCCCCCCCCGCCCCTGAAGCGCCTGGAACCGCGGGCTGGCGAGGCAGAGGACCTCTCGCTGGACTTCAGCTTTGGTCCGTCTGAAGCTCTGGAAGTAGCACTAAAGCAGCATTAGCTTTGTAAAAGAAATTATTCAAATAGTCCTCCCCCTGGAGCGATTCTTTTGCTGGGAAAATAGTTCGAATCGTAAAATGATGTTTATATAACTCACGGGCTGTTGAACTTGTGAGGCTTAGCTAAAGAGCAAAGTCCTGAGATCCTCCCAAAAAAAGCTCTATAAATAATAAGGGCAAAGGTGTTGCACCATTCAGCAGAGCAAGGATTGTGACTTTCTGACTCGATGGAGGATTTTTGTTGTTCTGTTGTGTGTTTTTTAAACCTCGTTTAGGATGCAGCTGTTGCTACCAGCCGTGCAAAACTGGCTTGGCTTTCGGGAGGCTTCAGGGATACTTTGAAGGGCTGGTATCAATTAGAGTTATTGTGTCTTGTTTTCAGAGAGCAATTATTTTGCAAGCAATTTTAAATGTTCTTTTAGTTTGTTGGGGTTGAGTTTTTTTGTGGTCTTTCTCTACCATGCTCTCAGCAAGATGACAATAAGGGCTGCTTTATTGTGCTGAAGTTGGGTTAAGGAAGCTGTTAGCTGCAATCCAAGTGGCAGAACTTTACCAAGGTTTACTCTACAGCTTTTTTCTGAGGCCTACTGCTTATTTGTTTTTAAAGCCTTTTTTTTGGGGACACACACACACACTGTTTAAATAGAACACAAGGGACAGGTTTGGTACCTGGTAATTAAGCACCTGCCATCAAAACCACATGGATCATGCCTCCCTTGCCTGTGCTTCCTTATTTTTAGTTATCATTGCAAGCTGCTGTGAGTGAAGTGCTTTTAATATGTGCAGGGAGTGCTGTAGGTGGATATCACTGCAGATGAAGAAGACAGACAGCATATGGAAGGCCATGAGTAGAAGCAAATTAATATATTGAGGATTATGGTGTCTAAAAATAAGTTGGTTGCAGGTCCCGCAGACTCCCATCAACAGATTGAGCTGGGTGTAGCCGAAGCCAAGTACACGCATGTGAGTTTCCACTTGTTAAGTCAAAGCTGTGTTAGCTTGGTTACATGCTGCTTGGTGCCTGCAGTGTGATACTTAACGTTAGAAGAAGGGAAATGATGGGATCTGCTCTGCAGGCGTTGGTTTTGTCACAGTTGCAAGGGGAACACGAGCTCAAAATCAGTACCCAAAGGGAAATTCCAGATGAGTTGCAAAGGACAGTTTAGGTAGAAGTCCGACATTAACCCCAGCAGTGAGGACTTTTGTAATGGACTCAGAAGTCAGGCTCAGTGACCACCACAAATGTTTTCTAGCAAATATTGATTTACATTTTGCAACTCATTTGTTTTGGCCTTCATAACCCCCCCTTTTTTAAATTATTTCCTTGTGGTCCCTTGTTTAAGTTTCTTTGTGACTAAGTTGCACTAAAGCAATCCTGGATGCAAAGTGAACTGGTTTTAGTTGAAATACCAGGAAGCAAGTTTTAGCATGGTTACAGAAAAGCTTGCACTCAAATCTTGAGGGTTACAAGGAGAAGCACACCCAGAATTAACTGATGCCATGTGATACACGAGTAAGCTTATTAGAGCAACAATAAGAGTCAATGCAGTTCACATACAGCAATGTTCATTGAATAAATGAAATATTCATTGAATAATCTGGAGCAGAGGCCAGGTCTCAAAAAATCTTCTCTTTTTTTGCAGGATATGAAGTTTTTGACACAAAATTGCATGTAAGCCATACTCAGAAATCTGCTACTCTGAACATAGAAGGGGGGGGAAGGGGAAATGAAGTTTTATTGCATGTGAAAGTTAATTTATAATTTATTAGGAATAAATTTATGCTGCTTCCTCAATTATTTCTCCTGCCTTGGATACAAAAGCCCATCTCACAAATTGCTAGTCCCTTTCGAGGACTGAACAGAAAAACATACGTCTGGCTTAATTGTAGGGACCAGATAGGTATTGGGGACTACCTCATAGTGCCTGGGGAGCAGAGTAAGCAGAGAAGGAAAGACAAAAAAGATGAGCACCATAAGCAAAATCCTAACAAATTGCAGCTGTGTCAGGTTGAGTAAGACCCCCAAATTATGAGGTGGTGAAATATTTCCCTGGATCTTTTCATTAGCCTTCTTGGTTTTGAGTCTCAGCCATTGTGTCTGAACCACAGCGTCATTCTGGCCACTAGGGATGGAGATACACCATGCTGAGAGCAGTGAATCCAAGCTGGTGAATTAATCCCAATTAATCTTCCCAGTTTAAGATGCTTTGACAGAAGACATCTTGGAACTAAAGTGACACTGGAGAGAAAAACCAAAGATCCAAGAGAGAACAAGGACTGAGTCTCCCAGTGTTTGAGAACAACTTTAACAGCCCCCACCCAAAGAAGCTTTGAAGCTTTAAAACATATCCCCAGAATCACTGATCTACTCCTGCCTGTCAAAACCAGCAAGTTGCTGATAAAAGGCAAATCTTTTCAAGAGGCTGATGATTCAACTATGACACAGAATACACCAGGTTGGAAAAGATCTTCGAGATCATCAAGCCAACCTATCACCCAACACCATCTAATCAACTAAACCATGGCACCGAGTGCCTCACCCAGTCTCTTCTTAAACACTTTCAGTGATGGTGACTCCACTACCTCCCTGGGCAGCACATTCCAATGGCTAATTACTCTTTCTGGGAAGAATTTCCTCCTAACCTCCAGCCTAAACCTCCCCTGGCACAGCTTGAGACTGTGTCCTCTTGTTCTGGTGCTGGTTGCCTGGGAGAAGAGACCAACCCCCACCTGGCTACAACCTCCCTTCAGGGAGGTGGACACAGCAAGAAGGTCTCCCCTGAGCCTCCTCTTCTCCAGGCTAAGCACCCCCAGCTCCCTCAGCCTCTCCTCACAGGGCTGTGCTCCAGACCCCTCCCCAGCTTTGTTGCCCTTCTCTGGACACCTTCCAGCAACTCAACATCTTTCCTAAACTGAGGAGCCCAGAGCTGGAGACAGGACTCAAGCTGTGGCCTAACCTGTACTGAGTATAGGGGCAGAATGACCTCCCTGCTCCTGCTGGCCACACTGTTCCTGATGCAGGCCAGGACTGTTGTGAAAAACAAACACTATGGTCAGAGAAGGCAGGACCTAGATACTCTTCCTCATGACCCATTCCTTCCTGGCCACAGGATTAGCCTTCCTTTATGTTACTTGGTGCTGCTGAGTGCATGAGTTTGCTTAGACAATCAGAAACACCTCTCCAAACCCAGATACAACTTGACACTGAAACTGTAAGCTCCTTTATGAATCTGTACTAGCAGACAGACAGTCCCCACCCCTTTTACCGATAGTTACATCAGTCATCACAGTTGTTAGTTCTGTCTTCCAAACTTGCTGTTTTGAACTATTGGTTTTCTCAAGCCTGGTGTTTCTAAAGTGCAAACTTTGCCATGTAAACGTGGTGAAAGGGAGGGCGTGTGGGGGGAAAAGCACTTCAGCCACTAAAGCACAAGGGAAATGCATTTTGCCCCTTTTTTAAAGCAGACTGAAATGCTCAAATAAGCTTATTTCTGGCCCCCAAGCAGAGACTTTGATCAGCCTAGCCAAAAGGGACGACCTTCTTTCATCTAGCTCAGAAGTTTATGATGGGTGCACACTGCTGCTGCCTGACATGCAAAGTGTGCCTGCTCATGGGTTGCTGTATTTTTAGCCTGCTTTTGTAGGATGGTCACAGGAGAGATTTGTGTGTGTCCTTATTGGCAAAAGAGGAGCAATAAATCCTAAACAAGAAGCGTGATTGCTTTCCAAGAACTTGGCTGCGGAGCAAGTGGAAAAAGGGCAGCAGAACAATGAGAAGCGTACTTTGAAGGAAAGAAGGTGACTCTAGCAACAGCCAAACCCCCATGGAGAATATGATTATTGCACAGTAACTTCAGCAACTTCATTAACCAGTGCTTTGAGTGCAGGATCTAAGGTTCTGTCCTGCATTTCCCTGATAGGAACCACAACTGGCAGATGAAGTTGCTAAACCCCTCTCTATTATATTTCAAAAGTCCTGGCAGTCTGGTGAAGTCCCCACGGACTGGAAAAGGGGAAACATTGCCCCCATCTTCAAAAAGGGCAAGAAGGAGGAACCAGGGAACTACAGGCCAGTCAGTCTCACCTCTGTGCCTGGAAAGATCATGGAACAGATCCTCCTGGAGTCACTACTCGCTCAAAAGAATAGTGAAGAGGTGATTGGGAACAGTCAGCATGGCTTTGCCAAGGGCAAATCCTGCCTGACCAACCTGGTGGCCTTCTATGAGCAGGTGACAAAATTAATAGACGAGGGGCGAGCAACTGATGTCGTTTACCTGGACCTGAGCAAAGCCTTCGACACTGTCCCACACCACATCCTGGTCTCCAAACTGGTGACACATGGGTTTGATTGGTGGACCACTAGATGGATAAGGAACTGGCTTGATGGCCGCACCCAAAGAGTGGCTGTCAATGGCTCCATGTCCCAGTGGAGGCCAGTGACAAGTGGAGTCCCTCAGGGATCAGTCCTGGGACCTGTCTTATTCAACATCTTTGTGGGGGACATGGACAGTGGCATTGAGTGCACCCTCAGCAAGTTTGCTGATGACACCAAGCTGTGTGGTGCAGCAGACACGCTGGAGGGAAGGGAGGCCATCCAGAGGGACCTTGACAGGCTGGAGAGGTGGGCACAGGCCAACCTCATGAAGTTCAATAAGAGCAAGTGCAGGGTCCTGCATCTGGGTCGAGGCAATCCCAGGCACAAATACAGGCTGGGCAGTGACTGGCTGGAGGGTAGCCCTGAGGAGAGAGACTTGGGGGTGCTGGTGGACAAAAAGCTCAACATGAGCTCTCAGTGTGCACTTGCAGCCCGCAAAGCCAATCAGATCCTGGGCTGCATCAGGAGAAGTGTGGCTAGCAGGTCGAGGGAGGTGATCCTCCCCCTCTACTCAGCCCTGGTGAGACCCCACCTGGAGTACTGTGTCCAGTTCTGGAGCCCCTATTACAAGAGGGATGTGGAGGTGCTGGAAGGTATCTAGAGAAGGGCCATGAGGATGATCAGAGGGCTGGAGCACCTCTCCTATGAGGACAGACTGAGGGAGTTGGGGCTGTTCAGTCTGCAGAAGAGAAGGCTCCGAGGAGACCTAATTGTCGCCTTCCAGTATCTGAAGGGGGCCTACAGGAAGGCTGGGGAAGGACTTCTCAGGATATCAGGTAGTGATAGGACTAGGGGGAATGGAATGAAGCTGGAGGTGGGGAGATTCAGGCTAGATGTGAGGAGGAGGTTCTTCCCCATGAGAGTGGTGAGACCCTGGAATGGGTTGTCCAGGGAGGTGGTCGAGGCCCCGTCCCTGGGGGTGTTTAAGAGCAGGCTGGATGAGGCTCTGTCCAGCCTGATCTAGTGTGGGGTGTCCCTGCCCATGGCAGGGGGGTTGGAACTAGATGATCCTTGTGGTCCCTTCCAACCCTGAATGAAACTATGAAACTATGAAACTATGAAAATACTTTGGGAGGAAAAAGCTGTCTCTAGAAACAGTGGTGCCTTGCTTCAGTTTTCTTTTTGGAGTTCAGGAGAAGCTCTCCACTGCTACAGTAACTTAAATATTCCAAGGATGGAAACAGCTATTCCTACAGATGCAACCCAGGGTCCTTTTAACCTGTAGTTGTGGTTGGTTGTTGTTTTTTTTTAAAGAAACTCCTTTTCAAGCCTGTTTAAAAAAAAAAAACAACCCAGTTCTGGGCCCCTCAGTTTAAGAAGGACATCGAGAGACTTGAACGTGTCCAGAGAAGGGCAACAAGGCTGGGGAGAGGCCTTGAGCACAGCCCTGTGAGGAGAGGCTGAGGGAGCTGGGATTGTTTAGCCTGGAGAAGAGGAGGCTCAGGGGTGACCTCATTGCCCTCTACAACTACCTGAAAGGTGGTTGTAGCCAGGAAGGGGTTGGTCTCTTCTCCCAGGCAACCAGCACCACAACAAGAGGACACAGTCTCAAGCTGTGCCAGGGGAGGTTTAGACTTGAGGTGAGGAGAAAGTTCTTCACTGAGAGAGTTGTTCGTCATTGGAATGTGCTGCCCAGGGATGTGGTGGAGTCACCGTCCCTGGAGGCATTCAAGAGGGGATTGGATGTGGCACTTGGTGCCATGGTCTAGTCATGAGGTCTGTGGTGACAGGTTGGACTCGATGATCCTCGAGGTCTCTTCCAACCTTAGTGATACTGTGAAATAATAATTTCAGGAGGGGAAAAAATATTCCAGAGAGTCCAGAATGTTTCATTATTTTCTAATCAAGGAAATTCAGAAAACAGGAGTCTTCAAACCTTGGAAAAGAATGTGTAAGTCTGAATGACTTCAAGATCTCCTCTTACTGTATCTGAAGTGGGCTACAAGAAAGCTGGGAAGGGACTTCTGAGGCTGTCAGGGAGTGATAGGACTGGGGGGAATGCAACAAAACTAGAAATGGGTAGATTCAGATTGGATGTGAGGAAGAAGTTCTTCCCCATGAGGGTGGTGAGAGACTGGCACAGGTTGCCCAGGGAGGTGGTGGAAGCCTCAGCCCTGGAGGGTTTGAAGGCCAGGCTGAATGTGGCTCTGAGCAACCTGATCTAGTATGATGTGTCCCTGGCAGGGGGCTTGGAAGGGACCTCAGGGATCAGCCAGTTCCAACTCTAACAATTCTATGATTCTAAGAGCTCTTCCACCCAAGCTTCACCGCTGAATGGAGCGCTCTGCCCCTTCATGTGTAGTGTTGCTGTGGAACTGTGATGTTGTGGCCTAATGGCGATCTGGTCTGTAGGCATTTAAAGATATTTAGTGCTTAGGTGTGATGGTCTCTCAGGGTATTAACACATAGAAGCTATTAACTAGTAGGTCTTTAAGAACAAATGTTAACTATGGAGGTTTGAACAGAGCTACTTCCATCTGCTCTGCTAATCTCATGTGATTGCTTTCCTCAGATGCAAATAATAAATCCAGAAAGATTCTGCCTGCTCTCATTATCAATATGTTCCTTTTCTGAGCAGGTTTTAACTTAATGTTGCTGAAACCCTCCATTCAGGAAAGAGTTTTCAACATTTATGCAAGATGTAGGCACAGTGTTGTGACTGTATCAGTGACTAATTATTAGTGATTAATATTCTCAGAAAGCTTAGGTAAAAATGTGTGGAAGAGGTGAGATTAGGGATGCTCTTCTTAGTGGTACCAAGGCAGCATCACTTGGACCAGACTAACCTATGTCTTGTGACAAACAGCTCCAGAATTAAAGCCCTGAGCGGGGCCCTACCATGAAGAGGAAACAGTTTAAGAGGAATGCAACAGCTCTGACTTGGCTGTTTCCAGGCTCTGGGTGTATCTTGTACCTGTTCAGTGGCTGACCCTGCTCCCTTTTTCCCTTACACCTGTGGACAGTGCAGTGGCTTTCTGCTGGAAAGAACAAACCAAGCACCCCGCCCCTGCATCATTTCAGTCTTCATTCTTAGATGAGCAGTCTTTCCAGGTACTGATTTGATAGCTGAAACCTGCTGCTGATCTTTTTTTCCCCAACTCAGAAGATGCCCATCTAAATATGAGGATGTTGCTGCTTCCAGTGAATGGTGTGAAGCCCCAGTTGTGTATCCAGACTCACTAATACAGGTGTGCTCTGATCCTCATAACTAACCAAGCCTGCTGCTAGGATGTAGAATAGAATTAACCAGGTTGGAAGAGACCTCTGAGATCATCAAGTCCAACCTATCACCCAACACCATCTAATCAACTAAACCATGGCACCAAGTACCTCGTCCAGCCTGAGCCTCCCCTGGCACAGCTTGAGATGGTGTCCTCTTGTTCTGGTGCTGGTTGCCTGGGAGAAGAGACCAACCCCCACCTGGCTACAACCTCCCTTCAGGGAGGTGGACACAGCAAGAAGGTCTCCCCTGAGCCTCCTCTTCTCCAGGCTAAGCAACCCCAGCTCCCTCAGCCTCTCCTCACAGGGCTGTGATCCAGACCCCTCCCCAGCTTTGTTGCCCTTCTCTGGACACCTTCCAGCAACTCAACATCTTTCCTAAACTGAGGGTCCCAGAACTGGACACAGGACTCAAGGTGTGGCACCCAGGTACAGGGCCGAATGACTTCCCTGCTCCTGCTGGCCACACTATTCCTGATGCCATTGGCCTTCTTGGTCACCTGCGCACACTGGTGGCTCATGTTCAGCCTACCATCCACCAGCACCCCCAGGTCCCTCTCTGCCTGGCTGCTCTCCAGCCACTCTGACCCCAGCCTGTAGCACAGCATGGGGTTGTCTTAGCCAATGTGTAAGCAGGGTCCTCTGCATGTGTAGAGACAGAAGTTGCATTTTTATTGCATGGCTGATCTTAGGTGTTTGGGTCTGTAGCTGGTTCTTCCTCTACATGATTCTTTTTTTTTTCCCCACCAGTGTTGCTGTTAGAATGACTTGTAGTTTGTATTGATCCAAAGAAATCTAGTGAAGCTCTAATTGAAGTTGAAGCAGTGATGCAAAAGTCAGTGAGATTATTTCTACAGCTAAAATATTCAACAAAATCACAGCAGGACTCATAGTGGCAGAGGGGAAAGTATTTAAAGCAAACTGTTTGATCAAGCAAATTATTGTATCAAAGCAGTTAGTGCCTATATAGAATACTATCAAATCCAACCAAGTAAACAGATTCTGGGTGGCCAATCACACCTTTCCATATTTTCAGTTTGCTTCTTTTAATTTGCCAATGAAAATGGGAGCTGAGGCTGCAATGTGGTCATCTATGAGGCTCAGATCTTTCCCTGGCTCTCTGTTTCAAGAACACTCTCTGTGCTCTTGAGTTTTCTGCGTGGCAGTGGCTAAGAAGGTAACCAATTGTTTTTACAGGAACATAATCTAAACAATAACAAGATGATATAATCCTACTATTTCTCTAGGACCACAGGAGGTAAAATTAAAAGGCTGGGAAAAGAAAGAACCCTGCAGTTTGATTACCCTCAGCTGGATTATCTTTGTAATTATTTTGCTTGGAAGACTTTTTAAACGCTTACAGCTTTGTGAGGGAAGAGTGGGCTGGGAAACCAAAATGAAAGTAGACATTCTGAGGGGAATATTGCAAACATGATGGGCATTTTCCTTAGTTTTGGAAGAAATTGAGTCCATAGAGTTGCCTGCTGAAATGGCAGGGTGGAACAAAACACAGGTGAGGGAGAAGAGGGATGAGGCTGCAAAGCCTCTAGATTTGGTACAGCTGCTTCAGTCCATAGAGTTTTAGAGTACAACTTTATTTAGAATAAACCAAACCAGGTTGGAAGAGACCTTCAAGATCATCACATCCAACCCACCTAAACAACTAACCCATGGCACCAAGCACCCCAGCAAGTCTCCTCCTGAACACCTCCAATGATGGTGACTCCACCACCTCCCTGGGCAGCCCATTCCAATGGGCAATCACTCTTTCTGTATAGAACTTCTTCCTAACATCCAACCTAAACCTCCCCTGGTGCAGCCTGAGACTGTGTCCTCTTGTCCTGGTACTGGCTGCCTGGGAGAAGAGACCAACCTCTGCCTGTCTACAACCTCCCTTCAGGTAGTTGTAGAGAGCAATAAGGTCACCCCTGAGTCTCCTCTTCTCCAGGCTGAGCAGCCCCAGCTCCCTCAGCCTCTCCTCACAGGGCTGTGTTCCAAACCCCTCACCAACTTTGTTGCTCTTCTCTGGACTCGTTCCAGCAAGTCAACATCCTTCCTAAACTGAGTTGCCTGCTAAAATGGCAGGGTGGAACAAAACACAGGTGAGGGAGGTGAAGGAGGCTACAAAGCCTCTAGATATGATTCAGCTGCTTCAGTCCATAGAGTTGGTGGCCAAGAAGGCCAATGGCATCCTGGCCTGGATCAGGAATAGTGTGGCCAGCAGGAGCAGGGAAGTCATTCTGCCCTGTGCAGAACCCTGGTTAGGCCACACCTTGAGTCCTGTGTCCAGTTCTGGGCCCTTCAGTTTAAGAAGGACACTGAGACTCTTGAATGTGTCCAGAGAAGGGCAACAAAGCTGGGGAGGGGTCTGGAGCACAGCCCTGTGAGGAGAGGCTGAGGGAGCTAGATGTTAGGAAGAAGTTCTTCCCAGCAAGAGAGACTGGCCATTGGAATGTGCTGCCCAGGAAGGTGGTGGAGTCACCATCCCTGGAGGTGTTTAAGAAGAGACTGGATGAGGCACTTGGTGCCATGGGTTAGTTGATTAGATGGTGTTGGGTGATAGGTTGGACTTGATGATCTCAAAGGTCTTTTCCACCCTGGTGTATTCTGTATTCAGTTGCCTGCTAAAATGGAAGGGTGGAACAAAACACAGGTGAGGGAGAGGAGGGATGAGGCTGCCAAGTCTCTAATTTGGTTCAGCTGCTTCTAGTTCATATAATGTCTCTTCAGACACGGCTGTCAGGAGCATTTGTTGAGGGAAGAAGGGCAGGGTAAAAGGAGAAGGAATACACACAAGTGTTGGAGACTCAATTTGGACCCTGGAGTGAATCATGCAAATAACATTAATGAAAGATGGGCAGCTGGCTGTGTGCTCTGGGATGAAAAGAATTATTCACAGCTAACTTCTCAGTGGCACCAGGAAGGCTGAAAATTTTGTATCTCCATCACTCCCAGCACCTAGAGGTGCATTTACTATGCGTGAATAATCCCATGGATTTCACTGGGGGGGCTGTTTGGTGATGGGAAATGCAGCTTACTTGTGTTCAGGGATCAGTCAGCTGTCACTGCTGCAGTGCTGTTCCAGGCAGTAAAGCTCCACCGGTATAACCAGAGTGAAACAAACTAGCAGCAGCCATCAGGGCTCTTGTCATTTTGTCCCTTGTCCTCCCTGCACTTCTTGAGGTAAAATTGACTCCATTTATGGGTCTCTCAAGAAGTCCTTTTTGCAGCCCAAGGTTTGGGGTTTGTGGGGTTTTGTTTTTATGGTTAAATTTTCATCACTCACATCATGCTCATCTAGTCCCATTGGTGGTCCAGTTTTCATTCATAGAGTCATAGGATGAACAAGGTTGCAAAAGACCTCAGAGATCATCAAGTCCAACCTATTACCTAATACCTAACACCTCCTGACAACTAAGCCATGGCTCCAAGTGCCACATCCAAGCCTTTTTTGAACACCTCCAGGGATGGTGACTCTACCACCTCCCTGGGCAGCACATTCCAATGGCTGCAGGTACTTCTCTGTTTCTCATCAGTTAGAATCTTGCCAACAGGTTTTGCTCTTCCCTTCTTTCAGTGTGTCAGCTTAGCCCCCCTCAAATTTTGAGCAGTCAGTCCTCCAGACAAGTTTTAGAATAGAATAGAATAAACCAGGTTGGAAGACACCTTCAAGATCATCGTGTCCAACCTATCATCCAACACCACCCAACCAACTAACCCATGCAACCAAGCACCCCAGCAAGTCTCCTCCTGAACACCTCCAGAGATGGTGACTCCACCACCTCCCCAGGCAGCCCATTCCAATGGGCAATCACTCTCTCTGGATAGAACTTCCACCTAACATCCAACCTAAACCTCCCCTGGCACAGCCTGAGACTGTGTCCTCTTGTTCTGGTACTGGTTGCATGGGAGAAGAGACCAATCTCTGCCTGTCTACAACCTCCCTTCAGGTAGTTGTAGAGAGCAATAAGGTCACCCCTGAGTCTCCTCTTCTCCAGGCTAAGCAACCCCAGCTCTCTCAGTCTCTCCTCACAGGGCTGTGTTCCAAACCCCTCCCCAACTTTGTTGCCCTTCTCTGGACTCGTTCCAGCAAGTCAACATCCTTCCTAAACTGAGGAGCCCAGAACTGGACACAGTACTCGAGGTGTGGCCTAACCAGTGCAGTGTACAGGGGCAGAATGACCTCCCTGCTCCTGCTGGCCACACTGTTCCTGATGCAGGCCAGGATGCCATTGGCCCTCTTGGCTGCCTGGGCACACTGCAGGCTCATGTTCAGCCTACCCTCGACCAGCACCCCCAGGTCTCTCTCTGCCTGGCTGCTCTTTTACTCCCAGCTGTGAGTTCCTAGGAGGTGTGCCTGGGGACAGAGCTGGCCATGTAGGCAGTCTGAATCTGGCCCTCACCCTGGCCCACCTCAATCAGCTGAAACAGCTGATCTGGCAGGCGATGGCCCTGGGGATGCAGCGCTGAAGTGGGCACATCAGGGCATTGAGTAGCTCCCATCAATGAGGTTGCTTATGGAGCTCCCTGATGTCCTGAGGATGCCCTGGAGGCTGTTAATAAGCAGTAGCAGCTATTTTGTTTTGCATTGGTTGAGTATTCTCTTGGGTCCCATTGAATGCATGGTTTCAGTAGGAGCTTGGTTTTCCTGGTAGGCTGAGGTTATGTTACAAGTTCTAGAAGTTACCTTATTTTTGGTACAATACATCTTTTGCTTAACTCCTCAAGAGAGCCAATCTCTACCTTGTGTGGCCACGTAGCACTGTGACTTCTGGGATGCTGTTTACTGGATCCCAATGTTCCTGCACCCTTCCCTCCCTCCCCCCTCCCCCCAGTAGTATTCTCCCAGGGAATAAATCTGGATTGTTTTTTTCCCTTCTCTCTGTTGCAGAAATCTAAACTTTTCTAGACTGAAATTGTGCCTTCTGTGTCAGTGCCTTCTGGCCAAGCTGTGATTGCTTCCACCAGACCAGGTCTCCATGTTTCAGTCTTCCCACTTTTCTAACCTTCCTGATTTATTTTCCCTGTCCATTTTGTTTTCCCCTGACACCACCTTTGAATCTGAGAAGCCTTTGTACTGTCTAAACCACGTTCAGTGAGGTTGGATTAAATGTCAGTTTACTGAACACATCTAAGGCTTTCAGGATCTTCTTTCCTGTATGATCCTTGGTGGTTCTCTGGTCAGTGTTCAGTCTGTATGACAAGGCTCCTATCTGCAACCATTGCAACTGTTGTTTGGTTTTCCCCCCTCAATGTGTGTGTTTATAGGAGGGTTTCATGGTTCTAGAGGAAGTCATTATTTACAGAGAAAGCTTTAGACTCGGCTTGTCTGTGTGCTGCCTCAGTTCTGTCTAGCTACCTAATGTGTCCCAGGAAAGGGGCTACCTGCCAGGAGAATGGAGAAACTGACAGTTGTGTTCTCTTGGCAGCATCTGCAGAAGCCACTGGTGAAGAATCATAGAATCAATAAGCTTAGAAAAGACCTCAGAGATCATCAAGTCCAATCTATTACCTAATCCCTAACACCTCCTGACAACTAAACCACAGCTTCAAGTGCCACATTCAATCCTTTTTTGAATACCTCCAGGGACAGTGACTCCACCACCTCCCTGGGCAGCACATTCCAGTGGCAAACTTTCTCCTCACCTCAAGCTTAACTTTCCCTGTGTCGTCTTGTTCTGGTGCTGCTTGCCTGGGAGAAGAGACCAATCCCCACCTGGCTACCACCTCCCTTCAGGTAGTTGTAGATAGCAATAAGGTCTCCCCTGAGCCTCCTCTTGTGTGAAAAGAAGAGAAATGCAGCCGGAAGAGGTGGAGATTCAGAAAGAAAGGGAAGATGTCAGTGGTGTGAAGTGAGAAACTGTATAAATGAGCCCTCCATGATACTTGCAGCAAAACATTCCTTTAGGCTGTGCAAGGACACTGACATCTTTAAGAAGCAGATGAGTTGGAGAGAATGGATGCTAGGCAAGGGTGCCAGAATATCCATGGAAGATAAATCTATGTGTGTGTGTAACTTGTATTACTGCTGCTCAACTCTAGTAGAATCACAGAATGGTCTGGGTTGGAAGGGATCTCCAAAGGTCATCTAGTCTGACCCTCTGCAGTAATCAGGGACATCCCCAGCTAGATCAGGCTGCACAAAGCCTCATCAAGCCTGGCCTTGAATATCTCCAGGGATGGGGCCCCCACCACCTCCCTGGGCAATCTGTTCCAGTGTTCTATCACCCTCATAGAAAAGAATTTCTTCCTAATGTCCAACCTAAATCTGTCCTCCTCTAGTTTCAAACCTTTGCCTCTTGTCCTGTTGCTGCATGCTTTTGTAAATAGTCCCTCCCCAGCTTTCCTGTAGGCCCCCTTCAGGCACTGGAAGGCCATTATAAGGTCTCCCCAGAGCCTTCTCTTCTCCAGGCTGAGTAACTCCTGCTCTCTCAGCCTGTCTTTGTAGGAGAGGTGTTCCAGCCTTCTGGTTTTGTGGCCCTCTTCTGGACCCATTCCAAGTCCATAGCCTTCTTGTGTCCTAAGCCCCAGCACTAGACATGGCACTCCAGATGTGGCCTCACCAGAGCAGAGGGGCACCTCTCTATCTGCTGGCCACACTTCTTTTGATGCAGCCCACAATGCAGCTGGCCTTCTGGGATGCAAGTGCACACTGCTCACGTCTAGCTTTCTGCCCACCAGTACCACTAAGTCCTCCTCTGCAGAGCTGCTCTCTATCACATCCCCCAGCCTGTATTGATAATGAGGATTGTTCTGACTTAGGTGCAGGATGTTGTGCTTGGCCTTGTTGAACTTCAGCAGGGTGTATGTCAATTGTAGCTCTACTTTTGTCTTAGATTTCTATGGATTTCATCTTCCCATTACTTCCTGCTCCCTTATAGAATAGAATAAACCAGGTTGGAAGAGACCTTCAAGATCATCATTTCCAACCCACCTAAACAACTAACCCATGGCACCAAGCACCCCATCAAGTCTCCTCCTGAACACCTCCAGTGATGGTGACTCCACCACCTCCCCGGGCAGCCCATTCCAATGGGCAATCACTCTCTCTGGATAGAACTTTTAACATCCAGCCTAAACCTCCCCTGGCGCAGCTTGAGACTGTGTCCTCTTGTTCTGGTGCTGGCTGCCTGGGAGAAGAGACCAATCCCCACCTGTCTACAACCTCCCCTCAGGTAGTTGTAGAGAGCAATAAGGTTACCCCTGAGTCTTCTCCTCTCCAGGCTAAGCAACCCCAGCTCCCTCAGTCTTTCCTCATAGGGCTTGTGTTCCAAGCCCCTCACCAACTTTGCCCTTCTCTGGACTTGTTCCAGCAAGTCAGCATCCTTCCAGAACTGCGGTTTGGGTTTGTTTCCTAGTAGAGATGAAGGTTAGATTGGGAATTCCTCCTTCCATCTCCTTTCATGTTGGTTCTTACAGATATTGTTTATTTATTACCCATTGTTCTGTATCCCTTTGAAGTTGGTTGCTTTTGGTCCAGCAGGAGAGATTCTAGTGGAAGATGAATAGGCTTTTGCTTTCTGTAGGGTTTATCTTGCTACTTGCATGGCAAACTTTTCTCCAGCAGAAGCCCCCTGGAACAACCTCCCTCTGCACTTCTGTTGCAAAGCCTGCTGCAAAAATGCAATTGCTCACCCTGCAAGTCTTGCAGACAACATTTTACTTGGCCAACAGTTATGGAAAGTGAAGAGAATCCAAACACTCAGCCTTAATCTTCTTACTATTAAAGGAAGAATAATTGTTCAGTGCAACATTTGGAAGCAGTGAAAAAGCTCCCAAGTACATGAGTTTGGACTAATCTATGAATAAAGCCTTTCTGTCTTTTCCCTCCATGGCCATTCCACGTTTACTTTTCATCTCTGAATCATAATTTTGTGTTTTCTGAGGGTGCCAAGGTATAAATCATGTGTTGACTGAGAGCTCCTCATGAAGCACACATCTGGGGAAAGCTTGTGCTTTGTTTATTTCACCAGCAGCTGAGTCTTAGGGGAAACTAACCAAATGATTTACATGTGATGTAAGCTTCTCTCAAGGTGACAGTATGCTTTTCCTGGAAGCCTTGTGCATCTCCTTCTGCTCTTTGCTCAGTGGGAGACACAGGAATGGCTTGGGGATGAAAAAGAAAACTTCATCTTTGTTTTGGGGAGCTGGTAATAGAATAAAAGAGTATTTAGGGGGGTGGTGGAACACTGGAACAGGTTGCCTGGGGAGGTGGGAGGGGCCCCAGCCCTGGAGATAGTCAAGGTGAGGCTTGACAGAGTTCCAGGCAACCAGATCTAGTTGAGGATATCCCTGCTGACTGCAGATGGGTTGGACTGGATAACCTTTGGAGGTCCCTTCCAAGCCAGACCATTCTGTGAAAGCTGCTTCTTGCCATGCCATTGACTGGCATTGCATGGCAGCAGGTGCCTGTGGAGAGGCATGGATAGAACAGGCCTTCCCCATCCTAAGTTTTTCAGCCTCCCACTCCAGAGGTTTCCTGAGCAAAAGGTGGCTTTGCCCTGTGGTACCTAGAGGGATCTGTCCTTTAAGGATGGATTTAATCCCTTTTTGGAGCACATTAATAATTTTGGCCCGAGGCACTGAGTTCCATCATGCAACTTAAGCATGCAGGCTTCCCAACATGTGTACTTCATGAGGCACTCTCACTTGATGTATGACTTATGTTTTGGCAGCCTCAGAAAGCAGTCATTGTGGAGATGTGAAGTGTCTTGGAGGGGAAAGAAAGGGAGTTATCCACAAATCAATCAAATTGTTGGACTGGATGATCTGAAAGGTCTCTTCCAACCTAAACATTTCTGTGACCCTGAAATAATTCTCTTTTCTGCTGGTTGGTTTTGTGTGTTTGTGTTTCCCCTTTATATGTTGATTTCACTGCTTCTGCCCTAATTTCTGTTGGGTCATTCATTACTTTATAATCCTTTATAAAATCCCCTTAGCAGTCTTTCACCAGGCAGAAAGGTCCAATGCCATCTTCTGTCCCTTAGCTCCTTCTAAATCTGGATCCTTTTTGAAGTGGGTGACCAAAATTGCACAGTGTGTGCACACAGTGGGCAGGGGCACAGTGGCCATTTCATACTTTGTTCTTGTTGCAGTCTTAACTTGATGTTTGTCCACCTTTGTTTTTTCTCCCTCCTCACTGTCACAAGTATTCATTACTAGGCCTAGTGACAGCAACCTCAGAAATTTGTCTCCTGAGCTGCACTGTTTGGTTTAGAGCCCATGGGTTTGGGCTAAAGATGGTCCAGTTCCAACCCCTCCTGCCATGGGCAGGGACACCTTCAACTAGACCATGTTCTTCAAGGCCCCATCCAGCCTGGCCATGAACCTTGCAGGGATGAGGTGTCCACAAGTCTGGACAACCTGTTTCAGTGCTTCATCACCGTCACAGTGAAGGACTTCTTACTTGCATTTCATCTAAGTCTGCCTTTCTCCGGTTTAAAACTGTTACTGCTTGTCCTACCACACCATGCCCTTGTAAACAGCCCCCCTGCAGCTTCTTTGTGGCCCACTTTAGGCACTGGAAGGTTGCTTAAGAGAAGACTCAACTGGAGTTGTCTTCTCCAGACTGAACAACCCCAACTCTCTCAGCCTGTCCTCATGGAAGAGGAGTTCCAGCCCTCTGATCATCTTCATGGTCCTTCTCTGGACTTGCTCCAGCAGGTCCATGTCCCTCTTATGCTGGGAGCCTCAGAGCCCAACACAGTACTGCAGGTAGTGTGTCCAAACAGTGGAGCAGATTGAGCTGCTGGTCACACGTCTCTTGGTGCAGCCAAGGATATGGTTAGCCTTCTGGGCAGCTGTGCTTGCACATTACATCATGCTGAGCTTCTCATCAAATGACACACTCAAGTCCTTCTCTGCAGGGCTTCTCTCAATCCTTTCTCTGCCCAGCCTGTATTTGTGCTTGATGTTGCCTAGAGCCATTTGCAGAGCCTTGCACTTGATGAGGTTCACAGAGGCCAATCTCCCAAGACTGCTAAGGTTCCTCTGGATGGCATGGCATCCCTTTCCTCCAGCATGCCTGCTGCACCACACAGCTTGGTGTCATCAGCAAACTTGCTGAGGGTGCCTTGATCTCGCTGTCCTTACTGATGAAGATGTTAAACAGCACCTATTCCAGGACCAACCCCTGAGGAGCAGCACTCATCACTGCTCTCCACAAAGCAAGAGTTATTTTCCTTCCTGTGCAATCCTCTGCTGTCCAGTACAGAATTTAATCTCTCCCCCTCCACCCCCTCACATTGTAGTGAGTCAATGCTGCAACAAACTCCTGCAACTCTTTGCAGGCTGGTTTTACTACAACAATCCTAAGGAAATTCCTGTTGGCAGCAAGTGTCCTCTTGCTATTTATCTCTCTTTTCCAGCCCATTTTTGAATACACTGAATATTCAGAGTCCTATCACAGGTCTCTGTGGCACCTTACCATCAACCTTGCTCTGCTGTCAAAGTCTTATCTCTGATTTCCCATCTTGTCACTTGCTTTTGGCTCACAACAAGGTCTCTACTCCAGAAGCTGTTTATTTTTGTTGAGAATTGTTGACAAAACCCCCAAGCAAACAACAACAAAAAAGCCACCAAGAAAAACCACTGTTCAAAAGTGTCAAAAGCCACCTGCCTACGCAGCCTTGGCTAAAGCCAACTTGCTCCAGTGGTGGTGAAGAAAAGGCAAAACCCTGTGAATGAGAGATGTTGCAGTTTGCCAGCTGATGGCAGTGTCTGAAGGAACCATCCCTGTGCCAGCAGATGGCTGCCAAAATAAAAAGAGGGTTGCACCAGGGGCTGAAAGAGAGGTGCCAGGTGGGCACAGTTGGAATGGGCCCTGTTCAAACTGACCCCTTGAATCTCTGAGCGTTGCAGGCTGTTGGGAGGTCAGAAATCACTTCTCATAGCACAGTGTGATCCATACCAGTAGGCCACTGGCCATAACATGCTTCAAAAATTAAATCAAATCTAAGTATTCCACCCTGCCCCTAAACCCTACCAATCCTGGGAGGGGGAAACCCCCCCCAAACCCAACCCAAATAATAATGTTTTCAGGTAATGACTCTCTAGGACCTGTCCACTAACTACTCGCCTCTGTCCATGCACACATGTACAGGATCAACCTCTCTCATCAGCCAGTCTAATCTGAAATCTCTAGCAGCTCTCAAGACATTTGTTATTCTGGCTCAGGCAGGCTTGCAGCTGCAGAATGTTTATTTGGCTGTGAAAAGTCTATGAAGTAACAAACTTTGATGGACTCAGCATATTGTTTTCTCTTCCCTTTTTTGGGCTGCTGTTTGCCTCCAGCTCTCCTGGGGAGCACATCTCTCTTTCTGTGCGTTGTAAGTGTTAGACACTTCCACTGACTGCCAATGTGTGCAGCACAGGTATGAGCCACAGAATCACAGAAACATTCAGGTTGGAAGAAACCCTCAGGATCACCAAGTCCAACCCAGAACCCTACCTTGCAAGGCTCACCCTGAAACCATAGCCCCAAGCCCCACATCCAAACCACCTTTAAACACATCCAGGGTTGGTAACTCCACCACCTCCCTGGGCAGCACATTCCAATGCCTGACCACTCTGGCTGGGAAAAAAATTATTCCTACTGTCCAGTCTAAACCTACCCAGTGGCAGCTTGAGGCCATTCCCTCTTGTTCTATCACTAATTACTCCTTGGAAGACACCAGCACCAACCTCTCCACAATGTTCTTTCAGGTAGTTGTAGAGAGCAGTGAGGTCTCCCCTCAGCCTCCTCTTTTCCAAACTAACCATCCCCAGTTACTTCAGTTGCTCTTCATCAGATTTATTCTCCAGGGCAGCTTCCTTGCCCTCCTCTCCACTGGCTCCAGCAGCTCCACATCCAATGTGCCATTGGGCACATTGAGGTGCCCAAAACTGGACACAACACTCGAGGGGTGGCCTCACCAGAGATGAGTCCCAGGGGACAATCCCCTCCCTGCTCCTGCTTGACACAGCATTTCTAATCCCAGCCAGGATGCCATTGGCTTTCTTGGCCACCTGGGCACACTGCTGGCTCATACTCAGTTGCCATACTCTGCTTGCCCCCCTTCCATGGCAGTCTGCACTGCAAATGGATGGCCTACAGGTAGTGACTTCCTCTGACTACACAGCGCTTTAACCTCGCTGTGATTCCACGTTGCTAACAGTTTGGTTTTGCTTATTGGCAGCTTACAGGTTGAATAACCCAGTGACACTGAGATTATTCATGAAGTGAAGGACATAAACTCTGGCTCCATGAGCATAGCTGGGAAAGCAGATAGAGAAATAGATGATTTCTTGAGTGACCTCTCTAAGACCTCCTTGTGGTGGTTGATATAAACAAACTGGTAATTGGAAAGTGTAGAATAAACAGAAGGCTGCTTTTTTTTTTAATGTATGGGTGTGCTATGTAAATGACCCTTCCCAAATGAAGTTCAAATCCACATGTTCCAAATCCTTTGCAAAGAGATTGTTGAAGCACATTTCTAAGCAGACGTTTACCAGCTGCGTGAAGGCACGAAGCTTGTTTGGGAGCCCAGGAGTGCTTTACAAGGTGAGGACAGACCAAGCTTTTGTTTGGAATCTCTGCCCTAAATTGCCAAAAATATGTAGTGGTAGTGCTTAGATACAATGAGTTAGGAACTGGCTGGAGGGCCGAGCCCAGAGAGTGGTGGTGAATGGTGCCACAGCCAGCTGGTGGCCAGGCACCAGTGGCGTCCCCCAGGGATTAGTACTGGGCCCCATCCTCTTTAACATCTTCACTGATGATCTGGATGAGGGGATTGAGTCAGTCATCAGCACATTTGCAGATGACACCAAGTTAGGAGCAGATGTTGGTCAGTTAGAGGTTAGAAAGGCTCTGCAGAGGGACCTCGACCGACTGGACAGATGGGCAGAGTCCAGTGGGATGGCATTCAACAAGTCCAAGTGCCAAGTGCTGCACTTTGGCCACAACAACCCCATGCAGAGCTACAGGCTGGGGTCAGAGTGGCTGGAGAGCTCCCAAACAGAGAGGGACCTGGGGGTGCTGATCGACAGCTGCCTAAACATGAGCCAGCAGTGTGCCCAGGTGGCCAAGAGGGCCAATGGCATCCTGGCCTGCATTAGGAATAGTGTGGCCAGCAGGAGCAGGGAAGACATTGTGCCCCTGTACTCTGCATTGGTTAGGCCACACCTTGAGTCCTGTGTCCAGTTCTGGGCCCCTCAGTTTAAGAAGGACATTGAGACACTTGAAGGTGTCCAGAGAAGGGCAACAAGGCTGGGGAGAGGCCTTGAGCACAGCCCTGTGAGGAGAGGCTGAGGGAGCTGGGATTGTTTAGCCTGGAGAAGAGGAGGCTCAGGGGTGACCTCATTGCCCTCTACAACTACCTGAAAGGTGGTTGTGGCCGGGAAGGGGTTGGTCTCTTCTCCCAGGCAACCAGCACCAGAACAAGAGGACACAGTCTCAAGCTGCACCAGGGGAGGTTTAGGCTCAAGGTGAGGAGAAAGTTCTTCACCGAGCGAGTCATTCGTCATTGGGATGTGCTGCCCAGGGAGGTGGTGGAGTCACCGTCCCTGGAGGCGTTCAAGAGGAGATTGGACGTGGCACTTGGTGCCATGGTCTAGTCCTGGGGTCTGTGTTGATAGGTTGGACTCGATGATCCTCGAGGTCTCTTCCAACCTTAGTGATACTGTGATACTGTGAGTTGAGAAGGAATTCAGATTGGGAGCGAAGAAGGTGGTCAATTAGGGTTCAGCCAAAGAGATCTGAAGAGAATCTTGCCCACAGTGTCACAGCTGCTAGTTGTCTTTAGCTGTTGGAGAGCTGATCAGCTGATGAGGTGGCCATGAAGGCCAATGGCATCCTGGCCTGGATCAGGAGTAGTGTGGCCAGCAGGAGCAGGGAAGTCATTCTCCCCCTGTACTCAGCACTGGTTAGGCTGGAGAGGAAAAGGCTGAGAGGGGATCTGATTAATGTCTATCAATATCTGAGGGGCAAGTGTCAAGTGGAGGGGGCCAAGCTCTTTTCAGTGGTGTGCACTAATAAGACAAGAAACACTGAACACAAACTTGAACATAGGAGATTTCACCTGAACATAAGGAGAAACTTCTTTACATTGAGGGAGCCCTGGAGCAGGCTGCCCAGAGAGGTTGTGGAGTCTCCTTCTCTGGAGACTTTCAAACCCCACCTGGATGCATTTCTGTGCAGACTGCTTTGGGTGAACCTGCTTTGGCAGGGACCTTGGGCTTGATGAGCTGTGGAGGTCCCTTCCAAACTCTATTGTACTGTGACACTGTGATGTATTAACTTCTCTAACGTCTCCTTGCAATTGGGCTTTCATTTGGTCTTAGTAGCTGAAGTTCATCTGGAGAATTAAAGCAAATCTTCAGGATTGCATAATTGGCAGGAGTGAATTCTGCCCTGTCTTACTCTTTTCCTCTGGGGAGGGGGAAGAGGGAGAGGAACAACTTGACAGGAATCAGTTGTTTTGATTTAAGGGAATGTGAGGAAATGGCATCTTCCAATAAACACAGATTTTTATTAAAGTTGGATGCTGTGACAAATAGTTTAGCCTTAGAACTTCAGATTTGGTATGTAAGCAGAGCAACTCCACTGAGATTCCTGTGCACTGCTAAGATTAATGAACTAGGCTTTGTAAAGAAGGGCAATGATTCACTGGGTAAAAATAGGCAGCATCTTAAGGAGCTTGTAAACACAGCTATTAATTTTAGGCCTAGAATCTTATACTCTGTCTTAGTCTGAGAATAATGCCACTGTGCTCCATTACACCGCTCAGAGGGTACAAATTCAGCCCTTGGATTGATTTTTAAATAGATTTTAGAAGTGGCTGCAGTTGCATTTTGTTTGCATGTGTTGTCCATCCTTTGAAATACCTTTATGGTGCTTTGACTGTATAAAATATTCATCTCTTCTGGTTTAAGGCATCCTCTAAGCCACAAGTGCTGCTCAATAGGCTTGCTGCAGTCACTCACTAATAACAGCTGCAAAAGGAGCCACAGTTGATGTACTCCTCCTTTGCTACCTACTTACCTCAGAGTTTTGCAGTCTAGAAAGTACTCCTTGGTGTGAGTCACTAAAATGATCTTGGGGCTCTGTGCTTTTTTAATCTTCTTGCTTCTTTCTTCCCAGTGCTGATTGTGTTTAGGCTTATTCTGATGCTGTACTTCACTGCTGATTTGAAGGAAGGGGAATGACTTTGGTCTTCTCTTTCATAACCTCAGGACTCATGATTTGTATTCCTTCTCTTCAGTATCAGAGAGAAGCTTTCTTTGGCTCAACACAGCTTTGCAGTGATCTTCCCAATAGGTCCTGTCTCATTCCACTGTCTTGATCTGCATGAAGTGTAGATTTGTTTTCTCTTAAACAGAAGGAAGCCTTGAAATTTGGGCAGGAGCCAAAGGCCCAACTCAAGCTCAATGATACTAAGTTTTACTGAATGAACACAGTAAAATCACCCTCATTTTAGAATAGAATTAACCAGGTTGGAAAAGACCTTCGAGATCAAGTCCAACCTATCCCCCAACACATCTAATCAACTAAACCATGGCACCAAGTGCCTCATCCTGTCTCCTCTCAAACACCTCCAGTGATAGTGACTCCACCACCTCCCTGGGCAGCACATTCCAATGGCCAATCTCTCTTGCTGGGAAGAACTTCCTAACATCCAGCCTGAACCTCCCCTGTGTCCTCTTGTTCTGGTGCTGGTTTCCAGCCCCCACCTGGCTACAACCTGTCTTCAGGTAGTTGTAGAGAGCAATAAGGTCTCCCCTGAGCCTCCTCTTCTCCAGGCTATATTTAATGAACACAGTAAAATCACCCTCGCTTCCTATTGAACCCACTGGCCATCAGTGTCTGTTTTCTTAAAGCTGGAAACACATTTGGGTGGCAGCTCCTTTCACTTTTGACAGATGAGAGGCAGC
This sequence comes from Melanerpes formicivorus, assembly GCF_026170545.1. Taxonomy (NCBI): domain Eukaryota; kingdom Metazoa; phylum Chordata; class Aves; order Piciformes; family Picidae; genus Melanerpes; species Melanerpes formicivorus. The sequence goes on along the minus strand of NW_027142449.1, from coordinate 1,168,497 downwards.
TTGTTTGCCAAAGGCCTGGCTCACTGCTTATGCAGGAATATTTGCAATCACTTTATATCAATGGGAAGAGCACAGAAATCTCAAATGCAGTTTTCTGTGCTCTGTCTGCATCAGAGACCATTCTGTGCTGGAGCAGGCAGGTGGTGTGCCAGAGTGTAACAGCTTGCCTAAAAGAAGTTCATGGAAAGCTGGAAGTTGTGAACACCATCTCTGGAGCTATTCAGGGTGAGGCTCGACAGGGTTCTGCACAAGCTGATCTAGATGAGGATGCTCCTTCTTACTGCAGAGGGAGGTGATTCTCCCCCTCTACTCTGCTCTGCTGAGACCCCACCTGGAGCACTGTGTCCAGTTCTGGAGCCTCTATTACAGGAAGGATCTGGAGGTGCTGGAAGGTGTCCAGAGAAGGGCCACGAGGATGAGCAGAGGGCTGGAGCTGCTCTGCTATGAGGACAGACTGAGGGAGTTGGGACTGTTCAGTCTGGAGAAGAGAAGGATCTGAGGAGACCTCCTTGTGGCCTTCCAGTATCTGAAGGGGGCTACAAGAAAGCTGGGGAGGGACTTTTGAGGGTGTCAGGGAGTGATAGAATGGGAGGGAATGGAGTAAAACTGGAAATGGATAGATTGAGATTGGATGTTAGGAAGTTCTTCCCATGAGGGTGGTGAGACACTGGCACAGGTTGCCCAGGGAGGTGGTGGAAGCCTCCTCTCTGGAGGGTTTTAAGGCCAGGCTGGATGTGGCTGTGAGCAACCTGCTGTAGTGTGAGGTGTCCCTGCCCATGGCAGGGGGGTTGGAACTGGATGATCCTTGAGGTCCCTTCCAGCCCTAACGATTCTATGTGCAAAGCTAACTGGTGGTAGAGACCATCCTCCTGTTCTCTAGCCTCATCTGTCACAACTTACAGGATGAAGTAACAGTCTTGTATGCCAGTTTTGGGATGCAGAACCCAAAATGGTGCTTGGTGGCCTGCTCCCACTTCAGTTCCAATCTCCTGAGTGCTTTCCTCTTTCCAGGTGCACAATTTACTCATGGTTAGAAAATTGTTCACCTTCTTACTGATCCCAGCCCCCTCAAATAGCTGCAGGTCCCTGCCACATCTCCCAGGGCAGGAAGTTTCTTGTTCTGGGGCCTGTACCGCTGAGCCCTCTCACCTTGCCCCTTCCCAGGATGGCAGCACAGGCTGCAGAGCATGAGAGAAGGTCCACAGTGCTGCACCACAGCAGCCACAGCATCCTCTTAGGTAGCATTACTCAAAATTAGAGCAGGCTGCAAATGTTCAAACAACTCAAGGCACTGGGCAAGTCCTATGCAACTTGCTCTGCCTGGCAAGCAAAACCATGAGTTAGATCCACTAAGGACTGGATTACAGCTTATAATATTCATTCAGAGGATGGGGCAGAGGCTGTACAGCTGCTGCAGAGCCGAACAAGCCCTGAACTACAGCAGTCCTTGCAAAGCCCTACAGCAATGAGAGGGGCTCACCTGCAACTGGATTTTCCTTGCCTTGTGGAGGCAGGGCAGTAAGTTACCTGCATTTGGCTTGTTTCTCTGCTAGGGACTGCAGACCTGATGAGTCCACAGCACTCAGGAACACTCTTAGAGCTCCTGCATGGCTGCACACCAATGTGATTGATGTTTAAGTTCTGATTAAACAGTTACCAGAAGGGGGGGGAAAAAAAAAGATCATTTCCAAGTGATTTCTCAACAGAGCAGAGCTAGGCAAAGGCAAAAGCCTCTGCAATGCTGAAAGATGCAAAATGTTAGTATGTCTTAATGAAAAACATGTAGCACAACATCCCAGGCAGATGTAGAGAGCTGCAGCCGGGAACAGTTATAAATGGCAGCATGCTCACAATCACAGGTCACGGCCCGGTGGAAATTCCCATCGCTTCTCACTATGCTGCAATGGTTGGTATGTGGAAGAGCCCTGGCCAGAAAGGGAGCTGCTTGTCAAACAACACTGCTTCACTTTTAAAAACAAAAGAGAGTCAGAGCACAAATCACCACCAGGTCTGTGCCAGTGGCTACAGATTTCGTCATGGATGTCTACGACCTGGGTTGTATTTTAAACATCCCGATAGCAGTCTGGGCAGCTTGGCCGGGGGTGAGTGGACAGAGAGCTATGTTACCCTCCCCCAAAAGGAGTAAAATAACAACCACCCACAGAATGGGGAAGTTTTAAATGGAAATACTATTCACCAAACTACACAGAAATGCAAAACACCCAGATTCATGTTCAGCCTTGGTCCCAGCTCTCCCCACCCTGGCCCTTTCCAAAAACCTCACTGAGGTGTTCTCCCCAGTCAGGCCTCAATGGTCCCCCTCCCCCCCAATACCTCCCTGCTTTCCCCCCACAACTTAGGCCCAAATTGCATAGCTTAAAAATTAGCTTTGTCAAGGCTGCAGAAGGCCACACAGAACCACAGAATTGTCAGGGCTGGAAGGGACCTCAAGGAGCAGCCAGTTCCAACCCCCCTGCCATGGGCAGGGACTCCTCACACTACAGCAGGTTGCTCACAGCCACATCCAGCCTGGCTGCAAAAACCTCCAGGGATGAGGCTTCCATCACCTCCCTGGACAACCTGTGCCAGTCTCTCACCACCCTCATGGGGAAGAACTTCTTCCTAGCATCCAATCTGAAGCTACCCATTTCTAGTTTTGCTCCATCCCCCCAGTCCTATCACTCCCTGACACCCTCAAAAGTCCCTCCCCAGCTTTCTTGTAGCCCCCTTCAGATATTGGAAGGCCACAATTAGGTCTCCTGGGATCCTTCTCTTCTCCAGACTGAACAACCCCAACTCCCTCAGTCTGTCCTCCTAGCAGAGCAGCTCCAGCCCTCTGCTCATCTTTGTGCCTCTTCCCTGGACACTTTCCAGCACCTCCAGATCCTTCTAAGCCAAGAGTTTCATCTTTTGTGGTCAGAATCTCTTCTGCAGCTGACCTGCCTTCTGTGAAGCAGCTGAACTTAAGGATCTAATAAAGGGGGTATTAATGCAGGTGTTTCTGTTGCATGGGGAGCAGAGCATGGAATGACATTCCCCTCTGCTCTAGAGCTGCATGTGGGTTTTATTTTCTCCATGTAATTCTGCCTGGTTTCTTTGTTTTGCAGTGATTTGTAATAGATGGATCAGTGCAGTAACCCACCCTAATTATTCAGGAAGTATCCCCCATTTAATTGTTATGACTGATTTTTCTCAGCCTGGTTCTTCAATTAGCTGTGCCATGTAAGGAAGTAAAAAAAACCCAACACAAACCTGCATGTCTTCATTAATTATCTTGGGGAGGAATCATGATTAATGACACACTAATGTCCAAATAGATCAAGGAACATTCCTGTAGCTGATACCCAGGCAAATTTCCCTTTGAAGTCACTGTAGACTTGGGCTGATTGAAAACCCTCAGGACTATGCCCAGATCTTTTTCTTCTCAAAATTAGGTAATTCAGATGAATTCTTTCTGCCTCTTCCTGGTTATTATTTTCTTTTCAAATGGTTGTTTTCTTTGTAACACTTCATGCTCTTTCTGAGTCACTGGAAGCAAGCATTTTCTTAAGTCTCCTTATCTGATCACCAACATTTGCCCTTTTCCTTTATAGGAATGGCTTAGATAAATTCTTGACAGATTCCTGAGAGCAAAACCTTGTTTTGCCTCCCAAGTTTTGGGCTGCTCTGTGCTTACACGCAAAGGGGCTGGGTTTGACCACAACAACCCCATGCAGAGCTACAGGCTGGGAACAGAGGGGCTGGAGAGCAGCCAGGCAGAAAAGGACCTGGGGCTTACTGATTGACAGCAGCTGAACATGAGCCACCAGTGTGCCCAGGTGGCCAAGAAGGCCAATGGCATCCTGGCCTGGATCAGGAACAGTGTAGCCTGCAGGAGCAGGGAAATCATTGTGTTCTGTGCTTAGCACTGGTTAGGCCACACCTTGAGTCCTGGGTCCAGTTCTGGGCTCCTCAGTTTAGGAAAGATGTTGAGCTGCTGGAAGGTGTCCAGAGAAGGGCAACAAAGCTGGGGAGGGGTCTGGAGCACAGCCCTGTGAGGAGAGGCTGAGGGAGCTGGGGTTGCTTAGCCTGGAGGAGAGGAGGCTCAGGGGAGACCTCATTGCTCTCTACAGCTACCTGAAAGGTGGCTGTAGCCAGGTGGGGGTTGGTCTCTTCTCCCAGGCAAGCAGCACCAGAACAAGAGGACACAGTCTCAAGCTGTGCCAGGGGAGGTTTAGGCTGGAGTTGAGGAGAAAGTTGTTCTCAGAAAGAGAGATTGGCCATTGGGATGTGCTGCCCAGGGAGGTGGTGGAGTCACCATCCCTGGAGGTGTTCAAGAGAGGCTTGGATGTGGCACTTGGTGCCATGGTTTAGCTGTCATGAGGTGTTAAGTATTAGGTGATAGGTTGGACTCGATGATCTCTGAGGTCTTTTGCAACCTTACTGATTCTATGATTCTGTTCTCCTGCAAAGTGTGTAACCTTACACAGGGTTTCTGTTCAGCAATAGCTAAAGTCACATAGCTATGAAAATCCTGATGTAGGCAATGGCCTTTCTCTTGCAAGATGAGCTGCTAGAGGCTATGTCGACAGCTCAGCAGTTTCACAGAAGCAGCCATTAGTGTTTCCTGTCCTCCTTATGAACTTTCCAACTATTCATTGTTTACTCCTGATGATAGCAGTGCTGCAGATACAGAATCCTTTACTGCTGCTCAGGACTGGCCAGCACAGCTGGAGACTATAAGTATGGCTTGAGTTGGATGGGGCCTTGAAGATCATCTGGTTCCAAACTCAGGACATGTCCTGCTCGACCAGGTTGCACAAGGCCTGATCCAGCCTGCTCTTAAACACCTCCAGTGATGAGGCATTTCCAACCACTCTGGGCAACCTGTTCCAGTGTTTCACCACCCTCATAGTAAAGAACTTCTTCCTAATGTGCAACCTAAATCTACTCTGGTCTAATTTAAAACCACTGCCCCTTGCCCTATCACTACAAGCCCTACTAAAACGTCTATCTCCACCTTTCCTGTAAGCCACTACAGGTACTGGAAGGCCACCATAAGGTCTTCTTGGAGCCTCCTCTTCTCTGGGCTGAACAGACCCAAGTCTCAGCCTGTCCCCATAGAAGAGGTGTTCCAGCCCTCTGATCATCTTTATGGTCCTTCCCTGGATTTGCTTCAACAGGTCTGTGTCCTTCTTATGCTGGGAGCCCCAGAGCTGAACACAGTACTTCAGGTAAGGTTTCAAAAGAGTGGAGTAGATGAGCAGAATCATCTCCCTTGACCTGCTGGCCATGCTGCTTTGATGCAGCCCAGGATACAGTTGGCTTTTTGGACTGCTAGTGCAAGCAGTCTACTTCTAGAGCAGCATAAAGCTTAACTGAGCTATGGAGCCAGGAGGGCAGAGCTCCAGGTTGAGGACAAGCACCTTGCATGAGGTCACACGACAGGGGCTGAGAAAGAGGCAGCAGCAGAGCATGGGTCCATTGAGACCTGTTAATAGTATCATAGTATCAGTCAGGGTTGGAAGGGACCACAAGGATCATCCAGTTCCAACCCCCCTGCCATGGGCAGGGACACCCCACACTAGATCACACTTGCTGACCTTGCATCACACTTGCTGACCTCAGCAAACTGTTGTAGCGGCATTTGTAGCCCATGAGGTTAATTCGTGTTATCTCACCTCACCTTGTGGCTATAGCATTCAGAGAAAGTTATGGACAGGTCATGGCCCCCAGGGAGAAGGAAGGAGTAGAAGAAGAGAAGAGAGAAAGTTTTGTGACCTTTGTTCTTGAATGAGAGAAGTCAAGACCTCCTTGTCTAGGAGGTTTAATGGTATTTGACAGAATGGTAGGGATTGGAAGGGACCTCTGAAGATCATCTAGACCAATCTCACTGTCAGAGCAAGATTACCTAGAGTAAATCACCCAGGAACATGTCCAGGTGGGTTTTGAATGCTTCTAGAAGATGGAGACTACACAACCTCTCTGGGCAGCCTGTTCCTGCGCTCTGTCATTTTCGAAGTGGAGAGTTCTTTTCCCCTGATGTTTACATGGAACCTTCTGTGTTCCAATTTGTGTCCACTGCCCCTTGTCCTGTCCCTGGACACCACTGAGAAGGGTCTGGCTCCATCCTGCTGACACTCACCTGTTGATAAGCATTGAGAAGATGCTCCTTCAGTCTTCTCCAGGCTGAGCAGCCCCAGCTCTCTCAGCCTTTCCTCATAAGGGACATGTTCTAGTGTGGGGTGTCCCTGGCCATGGCAGGGCGGTTGGAACTAGATGATCCTTGTGGTCCCTTCCAACCCTGACTGATACTATGATACTACACTTCAATGGCTCTCTGCTGGACTCTCTTCAGTATTTGGTGGGGTTTGGTCCATCTGAGTTACAGCTACAACTGGTTACTAGATGTAGTTCATTACCATCTTGGCTTCTGTGAGGCTGTGTCACATACTAGCAGGTATTAAAAAGAACTGGTGATTTTTAGTTTGAATTGCAAGCTTAATGGAGTGTTTTCAGACAGTTTAATAAGGTTAGGGCTTGCTGAGTTTTAAATCCACCCAGGTACCTCCCTGTGATCCGTAGAGATCATGAATGTGTAGCTCCCAACAACAATGACTGCAAGGGAAATATGGAACTAATAAATGCCTCCAGCTAGCAGGAAACTGAAGAATGTATTTTAAACAGTGAAGGATGTTGTTTGAACTCCTGTAAGGGTGGCAGCATGTATTGTAGGCTTTGTTAATGAATAATTATGGTGTAAAATTAAACACGTGGAAAAGATTGCCTTTTTCCTGATTTCTAGAGGAATTTAAACATTTAAGGACAAACTTCCTTATTGCAAAGGAAAGTAACTACACAGAAAGGTTTGGATTGGAAAGGACCTGCAAAGGTCATCCAGTCCAACTCCCTCTGCAGTCAGCAGGGGCATCCTCTACTAGATCAGGTTGCCCAGAGCCCTGTTGAGCCTCAGCTTGAATATCTCCCTTGGTGCCATGGTTTAGTTGATTAGATGGTGTTGGATGGTAGGTTGGACTTGATGATCTCAAAGGTCTTTTCCAACCTGGTTAATTCTGTTCTATTCTGTTTCCAGGGATAACCTCTGCATGGACAGGTTACTAAAGATAGATTTTCATCTCTGAGTATGAATTTGTTCCCCAAACCCTAATGTGTGGGGAAATGTAAACAGAATCACAGAACACATCCAGTTGGAAGAGACCTCAAAGATCACCCAGTCTAACACACGTGTATGGTTCATCCAGCTTCATCATCACAGAAACACTCAGGTTGGAAAAGACCCTCAGGATTACCAAGTCCAACCCAGAGCCCTACTCTACAAGGTTCCCCCCTAAACCATAGCCCCAAGCACCACATCCAAATGACCTTTGAACACATCCAGTTGACTCCACCACCTTCCTGGCCAGCACATTCCAATGCCTGACCACTCTTGCTGGGAAAAGTGACTTCAGGGTCAACCTCCAAAAGGTGATTTGCAAGCAAAACCTGAAAGAATTGCAAGACTCCATTTTAAATCGTTGTTCCATGAAGCAGTCACCCACAAGTTGGTCTGCTTTAAGCTCTAGCCTGAGACCTGGTTCCAAAGTCTATGAACACCAGTAGGATTTGCCAGTTGGCAGCCTGGGACCTCAAGTATACAGAATACAGAATTAACCAGGTTGGAAAAGACCTTTGAGATCATCAAGTCCATCCTATCACCCAACACCATCTAATCAACTAAACCATGGCACCAAGTGCCTCAGCCAGTCCCACTTTAAACACTTCCAGTGATGGTGACTCCACCACCTCCCTGGGCAGCACATTCCAGAGGCCAGTCTCTTGTTCTGGGAAGAACTTCTTTCTAACATCCAGCCTAAACCTCCCCGGCACAGCTTGAGACTGTGTCCTCTTGTTCTGGTGCTGGTTGCCTGGGAGAAGAGACCAACCCCCACCTGGCTACAGCCTCCCTTCAGGTAGTTGTAGACAGCAAGAAGGTCTCCCCTGAGCCTGCTCTTCTCCAGGCTAAGCAACCCCAGCTCCCTCAGCCTCTCCTCACAGGGCTGTGCTCCAGACCCCTCCCCAGCTTTGTTGCCTTTCTCTGGACACGTTTGAGCATATCTGTTGCTACTCCTTGGTGCAAGTACACCGTGCTGCAGCCTGTGACTCAGAAGGTTAGCATTTGCAAAGCATTTGTGAAGCCTTTATTTTGTTTCATCTTGTAAAGCTTTGTACTTCAGCTGCTGCTCTGATAGTGTTGTTAAGCTTGAGGGTATTAAGTGCTGTGATGGATTTGTGTTAAAATCACAGCTTTAATGCACTTTAGGTGTTTGGAATTCCAAAAGCATTCTTAGAATGGAACATTTCTCATTACCCAAACTGATGCTGAAATGAAATGTGCTTTTATTTATTTATTTCACATAAAGGGCCCAGCTTGAACCATGGTTTTCTAGCAAACCTTTGAAGCTGAGGGGTTGCAACAGGCTTCCAGACCTAGGACAAAATGTTTTGATGCTGCTGATGCTGAAGAGGCAATTCTTTCCTAAGTGCTTCAGCATCTGTTTCCCTGGCATCACTACCTTACACTGCTTCCACACCGAGTCAGGGTATTATTTGATTTGCTTTAGCATCTGCTTTCGTGCAGGTCCTTGCACCTCCTGGTTATGAATGATACCACAGACTGGGTTTCTCAGCCTAAGCCTGGCTAGCACAAATACCAGTGGAGTCTGATGGAATACTGTACAGCTTAATAGATGTGCTGTTATGCCCTGTTGAATGTTGTTGTTGTATTTATTTTGCTCAGAAAGAGAAAACAAGTAATTAGCCAAGAAAGCTCACAGCTGCACAGCGTACTCCCTTCTCCTCTCTCCTATATACACACTCTCTATTGGGATATACAAAACTGCCACTAATCAAACATAAATAGATCCTTTTCCTGTATGGAAGAGCTTTTGGGCCTTGAATGGGAATGAAAGCAACAGGATTCTTTTGGAAATCCTACTTACTTGGGTTCCCAGTTTGGATGTTTGGCCTGTAAAGCCCTTTGAGATTCCATCCGTGGTGCAATGTGTCCAGGAGTTTATTTTCACTGGTGTTTGGTTTACAGGTTTGTTTAAACCTGTTGGGAGATAGGGTCCTGTTTCTGGGTTTCTGTAGCCATGTTATTTGCTGCAAATATCTGAGCTTGTGAGGGTCATGGAGCATTGGAGCAGGCTGCCTGGAGAGGTTGTGGAGTCTCCTTCTCTGGAGACTTTCAAACCCCACCTGGATGCATTCCTGTGCAGAATACCCTAAGTGACACTGCTTTGGCAGGGGGGTTGGACTTGATTTCTTGAGGTTCCTTCCACCCTCTAATGTACCTAACTTGAGTTTTCTCAGTCCTTGCAGTCAGGGGTGTCCCTTTCAGAATTTGCCTAATGCTATTATGGAAATCCTGAAATCATCATTCTGAGATGAACTAGTTCCCTCCAAGTCATTTGAGGAGATGCTTCATTCTTGTGCCTGCAAATGGTGGTTAAAAGGGCCTGCACTGGTAATGCTGGCTCCCTGTTGGGGCATGGACCACCACTGGGCTGGCTGAAGATGCTCACTACCCACCTCTCCATGGCAGCCCATACTCTGACCACCCCCTGTGAGGCTGAGGCTGTGGTGAAGCTGCCTGTGCAATGCTCCTCTGCTGCCTTCTGAGGAGTGGCAGAGCCTGGCTAGTGATACAGGCTGCCTGGCTGGAGAAATGTTGTGAGTCATTTTCTTTCTGAAAGTCCTGTACCCAGGGAGTGAAATTAAATTACTTTTTTTTCCACCCAAAAACTCCAGGAGGAACCTTTCATTGCACAGATGCTCGAACAAGCAGCTGGAGCCCCATCATGTGCCAAACTTCCTTCTCCTCCTGTGGATTTCAGGCCACATCTCCAGTGTACTCTGCTTCCAGCAACTGTCTCATGTTCTGGAATCAAAGTTCTTCTTCCAGCAACTATGGAGCCTCTTTCCATGAATCATGACTTTCCACCCCTGAGATTAAAGCTAGGTCCATCTTCTTTTGCTGTTATCCTGGGGTGCATTCAGAAGAGTGTGTCTAGCAGATCGAGGGAGGTTCTTCTCCCCCTCTACTCTGCCCTGGTGAGGCCCCACCTGGAATACTGCATCCAGTTCTGGGCTTCCCAGTTCAAGAGGGACAGGGATCTACTCGAGAGAGTCCAATGGAGAACTACAAGGATGATGAAGGGACTGAAGCACTGCCCTGTGAGGAGAGGCTGAGAGACGTGGGGCTGTTTAGACTGGAGAGGAGAAGTCTGAGAGGAGATCTGATCAATGTCTATCAATATCTGAGGGCTGGGGGTCAGGAAGGAAGGGACAGGGACAGCCTCTGCTAACTTGTGCCCTGTGATAAGACAAGGGGCAATGGATGGAAATTACAGCACAGGAGGTTCCACCTCAGCATGAGGAAGAATTTCTTTACTGTGAGGGTGGCAGCACTGGAACAGGCTGCCCAGAGAGGTTGTGGAGTCTCCTTTTCTGGAGACTTTTCAGAGCCATCTGGATGTCTTCCTGTGTGACCTGTGCTGGATTCTATGGTCCTGCTCTGGCAGGGGGTTGGACTTGATCTCTTGAGGTCCCTTCCACCCCCTAACATCCTGTGATCTTATCTGTCCTCCATGTTAACTTCTCACCTCAGGCTCCAAGCAGGACCTTTCAGCACTGCTGATATCACTTGTGCTCCATGGCACCTGCGTCTCTCTCTTTCCCCAGCTAAAATAGACGCCCACTTGCAGACCTGGCTGTACACCAGGTCTTGCTCACTGGCAGTCACGTCTGTTCTGTTCTCTCCTGCTTCTCTGTGCCAAATGCCATCACATCCTCTGGCCTTTCCTCACCTAGGCTTACCCTCAGGTTTATTGTTTCATGTGGCTAACAAGCAATGTGATGAAGTGGTGGCATTTATTTCTGTGCCTCCATGGTGCTTCTGGTCAGAGATGCCTCACGTTCCAGGCATAGCAGCATCTTCACCATGGCACCCTGTGCTCTTCAAGGCCTTGGATAAAATTCAAATAGACTTTCTGCATTTCAGTTTGAATGGGGGGGGTGGAGAAGTAGTTTGGCTTCAGATAAGAGCGGATGGATTGGCCTCCAGAGACTGCGTGAAATGTGACAGAATCCTGCCCTTCAATACCCTCTAATGAATTCCCCATTCCTGTTCTCACAAAGCAAATGAGAAGACAGGAGTCTTCTCATATAGTGAAATGCATTTCTAATTCTTCTGTGCCTTTTTAACAACCACCTTCTCTTCGGGCAGTCCTTTAGCATCAATCAGAAACCTGTTTGAACACCTTGGAGGAACTGATGCAAGCGGTTAGGGAAGGGCTCGCACAGGCTCAGCCACATCTTTCTCGCTATCTAGCAGAAACCACTCCTTCAGACTTTCTGCACACTGCCTGGAATTTCCTCTTCTGTCTGGCTGAGTTTTTGGAGAGTCTTAAACACTGGCAGTGGCTCTGCAAAAATGTTCTGAGGAGCTTGGTAGACACTGAGCTGCAATGGCGAATTATAACGAAAGTGAAGAACGCAGCATCGCGTCATTCCCCGGGGGACTCCAGTTTTACTGTCCCTTGGCCAACATTGTGGCTCTGTGTCTGTACCTGGGGCTGCTGGACCCCCAGCTCCACAGAGTCTCTGCTCACTCCACTCTCAGCTCTCAGTGAGTCCCTAAAGGTTTGGGCTTTTGAGGCTCAAACAAAACACCCTTGTCTCAGAAAGCTTTCCTTTTCCAGGACGTGCACTAACAGGCTGCAGCAAGGAGGTGGAGGGTAGCTTACAGACAATGATAAATGCCTGAGAAATCTCTTCTTCCTATAGATGGAGGCACCATCTACAGGAATCGTTACCCCAGCCCCTCAACTGCTTGCTTTCAGTGGTGACAAACCTGACAGGCACCAGGGCCTAAGCGAGATGAACTCTTGAAAAATGCCTAATTGTTCTGTTTTTCAAAGGCGCCCTCACCCTGACGTTCAGCACTTCAACAACAGCTTCCTTAGAAAGTTCAAAATGTTTTACATGTCCTGATGCCAGAAAAATTAACTTGTAGGGAAACAAAACAAAGATGTAATTCATAGTGGGAAGGGTCACTTTTCTGTCCCTTCCTCCTACCTGCTGGAAATAGTTATTCAACTGTGTGCGTCTGGCCATTGGAAGCGGGGCCTCCTCGAGCTTTTATGTCTGTCTCCCTTTTGGCATGGAGGATTTTGCTCTCTTATCGTAGCTCTGAGTTCCTTTGTGTGTGTGTGGAAACAGCTGTTGCCACATATTTATCGTGAAGTCATAAGCAGCCACAGCGTGCAGCCCAGCAGCAGCAAGGAAAGCCTTGCTGGCCGCTGTAGATAGCGGCAGCGTAAGGGCAGTCGTGGGTCCGTCAGTCCTCCTGCATCTCGAGCTGCCTTATCTCACCTGGAGCAGGGCCAAGCTGCAGGGAGGTCTCACTTTGGTTTCTTTCTTCAGTGGTCTCTTGTCCCCACCAAAACTTTGGACCTAACGTGCAGCAGTCAGTCATGGAAGTAAAAAGCACCAGGCAAGCGTTGGGCCGGGGATGAGATGAGGAGGTAGGCTGGTGTTGAGATCTTAATTGTGCGTGCTTGGCAAGCCGCTGAGGTGGCTGGAGCCTAATCAGAGAGCAGCCGGCCGGCTGCGCTGAGGGACAATTGGTGTCCCCAGGACACCACGGCAGGGGAATTGTGTACTCGCACGCACAGCACACCCAGAGAGGAAGCCTCCACTTGACAGAGAGAATATCTGTTGTGTGTAGTTATTCCCTTCCAGTTTTGCCACTGTCTGTTGGCAAAGACACTGCAGATCCCTTTGAAAGCAGTCAGAGGAAGTGAGGGTATGGAAAGGAGTCAAAATGGCTAATCACTGAGTGAGTGCATTTCCCTCCTGTCTCTGGGACACAGACATATGCAGGCACACAGAGAAATGTGCAGGCACTGTTATGACGGATAGTTGCAGAGTGAGTCCTCTTGCGCTGATGCCTGGAACCACTTGCAGTTTCTGGGGGAAGCCCCACTAGCTGGGGGAAGCCCCCCAGCTGTGATTCCTCTTCCTTTGCTGCAGCCTTTCTGGAGGCTCTCAGCTGGCCTTCCTGCAGTAAGCTTTGGTTCTTCGTTATCTCAATGTCTGTGAACTCTTCCCCCAGCGCTGTCGCCTCTCGTTTGCCTCATGGTGCAGTCTAACACGCACATAACCTTCTTCTTTACTTCCTGCCTTTTGTATGGCTTGATTCCTGTACAAAGCCTCTCTCCTTATTTCCCCACAGGTGTGACCTTTTATCTCCTGCCTCTTGACATGTGCACAGTTTGTTTTTTGTTTTAAGCAGAGTGATGTTTTGCAGGATGCTACAAAAGTCCATGAAGCTGTAAGACCTCTTGTAAATGTTTTATAAGAGATACTGCTCAGGAATCTTCTGAGCTCACCTCTACAGCATCTGGCTCTCCAGTGAAGGCTTAACTTAGAATCACAGAAGTGTCAGGGATGGAAGCGACCTCAAGGATCATCCAGTTGCAACCCCCCTGCCATGGGCAGGGACACCTCACACTACAGCAGGTTGCTCACAACCACATCCATCCTGCCCTTAAACACCTTCAGGGATGAGGCTTCCACCACCTCCCTCGGCAACCTGTGCCAGTGTCTCACCACCCTCATGGGGAAGAACTTCTTCCTTACATCCATTTCTACTTTTTTTTCCCATTCCCCCCAGTCCTATCACTCCCTGACACCCTCAAAAGTGCCTCCCCAACTTTCTTGTAGCCCCCTTCAGATACTGGAAGGCCACAATTAGGTCTCCTTGAAGCCTTCTCTTCTCCAGACTGAACAGCCCCAACTCCCTCAGTCTGTCCTCATTGGAGAGCAGCTCCAGCCCTCTGCTCATCCTCGTGGCCCTTCTCTGGACACCTTCCAGCACCTCCAGATCCTTCCTGTAACAGAAGCTCCAGAACTGGACACAGTACTCCAGGTGTGGTCTCAGCAGAGTAGAGGGGGAGAATCACCTCCCTCACCCTGCTGGCTATGCTTCTCTTGCTGCAGACCAGGCTCTGGTTGGCTCTCTGGGCTGCAAGTGCTCACTGCTGGCTCCTGTTGAGCTTCTCATCCACCAACTTGTTTGCCTGAAGTATTTTAATTTGTAAATCTATATACACATAATGTGCACTGTTTGTGCACACTCTTAGGCACATGGAATTGTAGGCAATCATGCCTAAAAGGAGTTCGTGTCTTGGACTGTTGTGCTGATCTCTGTAATCTGGATGTATTGTTTTGTTTTGGTGACAATAACTAGAGCCAGATGGCTCAGAGGAAGACATCATGCTTTGCCTGTCCCATAATACAACGTTTAGGAAGGCTGGGCTATTTCGCTAGCCAGGGATCACTGAACAGCTGGAGTCTGACTCTTAGCACTGATTTTTGATGTGTTTCACCCAAAGGCCCACACATTTCCTAATAATCTGATAGAGAGGCAACCCAGTCCTGTGCTCGCCTTCTGAACTGCCACATCAAGTGACCCTCTGCAGGCATCTGGACAAAGTAGCTAGAGGAGCAGCAAATCCTATTCTTAGCTCGGCATGCTAGTTATCTGTGAGAGGACAGCCTGCCAGTAATGTCATGGGATCACAGGATGTCAGGGGTTGGAAGAGACCTCTGGAGATCTTCAAGTCCAACCCCCCCTGCCAGAGCAGGACCATAGAATCCAGCACAGGTCACATAGGAACACATTCAGACAGGGCTGGAAAGTCTGCAGAGAAGGAGACTCCACCACCCCTCTGGAGAGCCTATTCCAGTGCTCTGTGACCCTCACAGTGAAGAAGTTCCACCTCGTGTTGTGGTGGAACCTCCTGTGTTGTAGTTTCTATTCATTGCCCCTTGTCCTATCCCAGGGTACAAGTGAGCAAAGCCTCTCCCCTCCCTCTTGACCCCCCAGCCCTCAGATAAACATTTATTAAAACCCCTCTCAATCTTCTCTCCAGACTAATCAGCCCCAGGGCTCTCAGCCTCTCCTCTCACCATCCTTGTAGCCCTCTGTTGAACTCTCTCAAGTAGATCCCTGTCTCACTTGAGCTGGGGAGTCCAGAACTGGATGCAATATTCCAGGTGAGGTCTCACTAGAGCAATGTAGAGGGGGAGGAGAACCTCCCTAGACCTGTTGGACACATTCTTCTTAATGCACCCCAGGATCCCGATGGCTGCCTTGGCCTTTGGGGCACATTGCTGCTGTCCACCAGGACTCTCAAGTCCTTCTCCATGGGGCTGCTCTCCAGGAGATCACCTTCCAGCCTGTATTTGTGCAATGTATTATTCCTCCCCAGATGCAGGGCTCTGCACTTGTCCTTGTTGAAGCTCCTCAGGGGCCACATTTGTCCAAGAGAGGGAGGATCTTGCCGGGACGCTGCGGGTGCTGCTGGATGGAGTTGAGTTTAGAAGGAGAGAGATCCCTGAGCTGGAAATCCAACCCCAGGGCTGTTGTTAAAGGAACGAGGAGCTGTTCCCAGCAGCACATCCCGAGTTTCCCAGCAGCACATCCAGAGGCAAGATACAGAGATTTACAAAAAATTATTTTTTAAGTATCAGGAAATTAAACAGTAAATGCTGCGGTGTCAGCCAAAGTTAACTCTACCTAATACTTTTGGCTTGGCCACCAGAGGAGGTAGCAGGCTGTATGTGCAGTTAAAGGCTGTTTTCATTTCATTTCATTTTAAACTTAAAGCCCTTTGTGCAGGTCAAACATTCTGGGACTTGTGCTCGACCGTCACCCGGCAGCTCCGCCGGGGTGTGTGTAACCCAGCGGGGAGTACGTGTTACAGTTCTCCCTCTGTGCCTGCTCTGCAGCAGTTAGAAATTTGTTAAGAGCTTGAGGAGCAGAGCTTGGCCTCGTAGCTTGCCCAGAAGCAGCCTGTGCCTCAGGGTTGCCCCACAGAGCCTTTGCTGGCTCAGGATGGCAGCTGCATACTGATGCTCATCAGATTTTTGTAAGCCACTAAGGGAGGGGAAAAAAAAAAAGCATCAGTTTAAGAGAAGTTGCAATAGCTGGGGAACAGCTGCTCTCTGTCCTCTGAAGCTGGGAGCTGGGGTTGCTTAGTCTGGAGAAGGGGAGACTCAGGGGTGACCTTATTGCTCTCTACAACTACCTGAAGGGAGGTTGTAGACAGGCGGATGATGGTCTCTTCTCCCAGGCAGCCAGTACCAGAACAAGAGGACACAGTCTCAGGCTGCGCCAGGGGAGGTTCAGGTTGGATGTTAGGAAGAAGTTCTATCCAGAGAGAGTGATTGCCCATTGGAATGGGCTGCCTGGGGAGGTGGTGGAGTCACCATGACTGGAGGTGTTCAGGAGGAGACTTGCTGGGGTGCTTGGTGCCATGGGTTAGTTGTTTAGGTGGGTTGGATTGGTTGATGGATTGGACAACGATATCTTGAAGGTCTCTTCCAACCTGGTTTGGTTTATTCTAAATAAAGTTTATTCTAAATAAAGCCAGGGCTCCTGCCCTGCAGGGCCTCCAGTCTGCCAGGCATCCACTGAGGTCCTCTGAAGCACCCCTTTGCAGACACCCATCCCATCCCAGTGGGGACTCCTGTACCAGGAACTCCCTGTTGGGTAACACCACTTGTACACTCACTGTGTTTCCAGTGACCCCAAAGTCAGATGCTTAAATCAGGTGGTGTGAAGCCTCCCCTTTTTGCCCACCTCCATTTGGCTGGATGTGGAGAACCTTGGCTCTCAGAGCATGTAGACCTGCCTCCTCTGCTCTCCTTCCCTAGGGCGATAACTCTGCAGTGATAACTCTACAATGTGGATAGCTGCCTTTTTCCCCCCCTCCTCCCTGTATTATTTTATCAGTAAATGCCAGCCAGGATTTAGGCTAAACCTGTGGTGGTCAGGATGACCCTGGCAGGCACAGGAAGGATTTGACTGTGGGAGTGAGCCCCTTAGTTGGCATCGCTGTCCGGGCTAATGCTGGCCACATCCATCACTCTGAAAGCTCTTCCTAGAGGACCTCAGTCCCGTACCGCTGGAGCTTGAAGCCCTCAGGTGCTCCTGGCACAATCTGTGCATGACTGGGTGCCAGTGTGGTGCCATCTGAATAGCATAGAATAGCATAGAATAGAATAGCATAGCATAGCATAGAATAGAATAGACCAGGTTGGAAGAGACCTTCAAGATCATCGTGTCCAACCTATCAACCAATCCAACCCACCTAATCAACTAAACCATGAACATCAGTGTGGAGACAACAGGTCACTGTGGCTTCTGCATTGCTTGCTCTAAGCAGAATCATAGAATTGTCAGGGTTGGAAAGGACCTCAAGGATCATTCAGGTCCAACCCCCCTGCCATGGGCAGGGACATCTCACACTACAGCAGCAGGTTGCTCACAGCCACATCCAGCCTGGCCTTCAAAACCTCCAGGCATGAGGCTTCCACCACCTCCCTGGGCAACCTGTGCCAGTCTCTCACCACCCTCATGGGGAAGAACTTCTTCCTAACATCCAATCTCAGTCTACCCATTTCTAGTTCTTTTTCCCATTCCCCCCAGTCCTATTCACTCCCTGACACCCTCAAAAGCCCCTCCCCAGCTTTCTTGTAGGCTCCAATGTGGAAGCTGATCCCCAAGGACAGGCTTTGACTCTTAATTATCAGTGCCCTGAAGAGCAAGTGCAGAGTATTACTGCCTCGGATCTGTAAATCCATTACTGTCTTGCATGGATATAATATTAAGTAAAAAAAAGTCACTTTAGTTCAAGAGAAAAATACTTGGCCTCACTAGGCAGGGAATTGTTTTTTATTATCTGCATCTTGGGTAACAAATCCGCTCTGATAAACGCAGACCGTATCAAGTCCATTGTTGTTGGCACCCAAAAATAATAGATAAGTTGTCTTGGGCAGTTCTAGTGGATGATGTCCAAAGAAGACAGGCTTTTGCTGCAGATAAGTTCAAAGTAAATGCAGTTTTTTAGGTATAGAAGAGAGTTGTTGTTCCTGCTGAGTACTGAGTGTTCCTGGTCTAGTTACGTAAGAGCAAACAGTGACGAAATTGGCTTGAAGCCTTCTTCAAGGTTTGTTTGGATCACAAAGAGAGTTCCCTACTCTGTAAAAAGAGAAAACTGGGTTGATTTCACACTTGAAGCTGTTCACTATGAATGCCTGTAGCAACACCTGGCAGAGGTCCCACTATCACAGAATGAAGGCACCAAACTGTGTATCGAAAATACAAGAAGAGCAAAGAAGCCAGGCAGGACATCTCTGTCAAGGAAATTGATGCCCCCATTCATGCAGCCCTACAGTATGTTTTCCTTGGACATCCTGTGCCTCCTTCAGGGTTTTGAAATGAACTATAGCAGCTTGTTCCTGCAGACAAAGCCCAGTGCTCGCTTGTACTCGCCAGGTCAAGCTTTTCACTTGTGTGTGGGCAGAGACCCTTCACTGAATTGGTTTATTGCAGGGCTGGACCTTCACAACTTAAAGGAAGGCTGAAAAGTTGTCTTCCTGCTAATGCATACAAATGAAAGTGGTTAAGCTTTAGCAGTCATGGTTTGGGCTTTCTAATGAGATACATTTTCAGGCAGCTGATGTGTTTATGATTTACCTGTATTATAGTGAGGTCTGCTCTAGGGTGGTACTAATGAGTAGAGTAGAACTAACCAGGTTGGAAAAGAACTTGGAAATCATCGAGTCCAACCGATCACCCAACACCATCTAATCAACTAAACCATGGCACCAAGTGCCTCAGCCAGTCTCCTCTTAAACATTTCCAGTGATGGTGACTCCACCACCTCCCTGGGCAGCACATTCTAATGGCCAATTACTCTTGCTGGGAAGAATGTCTTCCTAACATCCAGCTTAAACCTCCTCTGGTGCAGCTTGAGACTGTGTCCTCTTGTTCTAGTGCTGGTTGGCTGGGAGAAGAGACCAGCCCCCACCTGGCTACAACCTCCCTTCAGGTGGTTGTAGACAGCAAGAAAGTCTGCCCTGAGTCTCCTCCTCTCCAGGCTAAGCAACCCCAGCTCCCTCAGCCTCTCCTCACAGGGCTGTGCTCCAGACCCCTCCCCAGCTTTGTTGCCCTTCTCTGGACACCTTCCATCAACTCAACATCTTTCCTACACTGAGGAGCCCAGAACTGGACCCAGGACTCAAGGTGTGGCCTAACCAGTGCGGAGTCCAGGGCACAATGACTTCCCTGCTCCTGCTGGCCACACTATTCCTGATGTAGGCCAGGATGCCATTGGCCTTCTTGCCCACCTGGGCCCACTGGTAAGTAGTGAAGGGGCTGAGGAGAGGGCCACTGTTGTTTCATGCCCAAACTCCATCAGTGTCCTGCTGAGCCAGTAGCAAGGCAACTTGTCACCTTTGTTTCCCCATTAATGAAATGAATTATGAGCCAGATTTCCCACCAGGACAGATTGGCATTGGATTGGAATGTGCTGCCCAGGGAGGTGGTGGAGTCACCATCACTGGAGGTGTTTAAAAAGAGCCTGGATGAGGCACTTGGTGCCATGGTTGAGTTGATTAGATGGTGTTGGGTGATCGGTTGGACTTGATGATCTCAAAGGTCTTTTCCAACCTGGTTAATTCTGTATTCTGTAGATGAGTCACAGAACAAGTTGAAAGTGCTTGAAGATCATCATAGGAAAGCTTAATGCTTCTACAGCATGTGTATGTGGTTGTTGCTTTGATACATCTTCAGCTTTGTGTACCTCTCTTACGCTCTTACAGCAGCCCTTGCTCATAGCTGTTTCTCTTCCTGTCCTTGCAGGAAACAGAGTTGTTCCACTTTTGACAGTCATTCCTTTCACCTTACAGCTTATAGGCAGTTTAATTAAAATCTAACTGAATTGTGCTTGATCTTAGCTCCTTTTCACTCAGTGAGGTGGTGGGAGGTAAATGGAAGATGTCTTCATCTGCATAGGCTTGTGAATGGAAACTTGTGAAAGCAGGAGGCTGAAAGTGATGTGGTCAGGAGTAGATTTGAATACAACAATAGCTTGAAGGCTCTTTTTGGCACCTAGTAACAGTGGTTAATAATCATCTTTGCTTCAGCCTTTGAATTTGCTCAACCTAGGCTGCAGACACTGCTTCACTGCTCTGCTAAGTGCTACAGTACTTGTGGCCAGTTCTGGTATCCACAGAGCCATCCTTCATTCCACTGATGTGAACATTTTCTGTGATTAACTCGCAGAGGGATCCCCGGGCAGGCTGAGAGCTTTCTCTTGCTGTTTACTATCATTATAATAAGATATTTGACCCATACAGAAACAGCATTAGCGTTGGGTCCAAACCAAAAGCTTTGGATTCAAAATGCTCTGAACTTTGGGAAATGGTCAGACCCAGATTTTGTGGCTTGGCTGAAGGTCAGGATGAAATGAAAGTGAACATGCCTGGGATTAAAGCTCTCTTTAGAGAGTCAGAAGCTTTGCTTTCTTTTGAAAGAGTTTCATTTTTTCAATCACAGCTGGTTTGGATGCTTCTTAGGTAGGACTTGGCAAATGCAAATCAGGGTTCCTTACAGAATTTTTTCCACACCCCCCCCCCCGCCCCCCCCAAATTCTTTCATTTATGTGGATTAGTTTCATAGACTTTTAATATAGAGGCAGATAATGTTTCCCCCTTTGATATTTTTGATTGTGTTTTCACATCTGTAGTGAGAGGAAGAATTCACAGAGCTGTAGGCTTTGGTTTTTATAGGGCTTCAAGACCTTTTGTAATTGTTCTGCAGAGAGAGGTGCTTGCTTTTGTATGCCATTCTGGGAGAACACACCGGTGATAACGGTTTGAATGGGGCTGACATCTGAAGCTAAACGTCGTAACTGTCCATCTAATGCTTTCCTTGTGTCCATCTGATGCTTTCCCTCTGGAGACTTGTGTGCTGTCGAATCTTCCACTGCTCGCCAGGCCCTGTACCTTGCAGAAAATGCCCCGGCGTCTGTGCGGTGTTTAAGGAAAGCATTAAATGCTACCAGATACCTAGGGAAGGATCTGGGGGCCCTGGGTTTGAACTCCTTTGTTTTTGATCCTGGTTTGTTACTTGACAGCTGACAGCCTAATTTGGCTGGTTGTTTATTTCTGAGAGGGGTTGTGAGCGTTTTCAGCGCTCCTCTGCAGCAGCCAGCTTCCGCCTTTCCCAAAAGTCGGATCACAGGCATTTCTCTTAACCTTTCTGTTTACCCCCTCTATAAACAAAAGATTAAGAGGGACCTCCCTGGGAAGTTGATGTTTAAGTTCTTTGAGGACCTCAGCAACTAGGTCTGAGTGAGGGGGAGATGTCCGTGCTTGCATGTCTTGGGGGGGATGCGTGAGGCAGGCACAGGCGAAGCAGCGTGGAGTTGACTTTCTTTTCTCTGCAGCACTGCTCATGGCTCCCCCTGTCCCTGCCGGCAGCCTCCCCATCAGCCTGTCCATCCGCAAAGCCGCTGCATACCTTGAGTGTCAGCATCGCCCCTTTGCTGCACCTCCTCGGAGCCGTGGCAGTGATGGGGCTGGCGCAGCAGCCTGCCCCGTGGTGGGCTCCGCTCTGCGGGCGCCCTGGCAGCCCAGCTGCCTCCCTGCCGTCTCTGCTGGGATGGCAGGAAGCTCGGCAGAGAGTCTTGCGAATGCTCCGTGGTTGGGAGAGACCGCGGAGCTGCAGCTGGCGGCTTGTGGGCTGGATCTGACCCGCGGCAGAGCCTGGCTCCCTGCCTTCCCCTTGGAGATGATGGGGAACAGGAGCTTGGGCACCACTGCTGCTTATTTGCAGCAGCTGAAGACCTGGCCTGGGTAACTGGAAGGAAGACAAAACATTCCTGAGCCTGGAGGGAATCCATGGCTCAATTTTGGGCTTAGGATCCTCTCCACATTCTTTATTTCAGCGTTTGTGAGGTTCACATTTGTATTAACTTCAGAAGGCTGTCAGGAGGAAGCCGGAGCAGCTCAGAAGGTTTGTGGTTAGTGCTTCTTGTAGTACTGAATTCAAGTGCTCCAGTTCCTTGACATTATCACCACTGGGGAAAAAAAAAACAGAGGTTAAAAAAACAAAGGGGGAAAACAATCCAGAGATTGGTACCTTGTGTTGATAATGTGGGGGTGGTAGCCATCCATAGGCATGGATTCCAGCTATACCTTTACTTGTCGTGCCTGAGGATAAAGTGATTTCAAAAGCGTGTTTCCTAATGCATCACCCAGACCTTATGGTCTGAGCAAAACAGAGGCTTAGTCAACTAATCTTCTGCTGCAGATAATACCATGATATTTCACGTCACTTTGGGGTGTTTTGGCGTTTTTTGAGCAAGCTCTGTGTGCACTGCTTAACATTAAAAGGCTAAGGTAAATGATTTTCTTCTGGAAATGCCAGCTGCAATAAATCTTTCCTCCTTGCCACTCCTGTAATGAAGGGCTTGGCATTTTAGAGTTGTGAGCTGTTGACTCACCTTGCTTGCAGAAGTCCCCTTACTGCCAACTCAGCCTTCCAGTAACCAGTGCCATCCATCGCTGATCCTGGCACACTTTACCGGGGACCCTCCCTGAGCCTTCACACGAGGCCATGCTCCCATCCCTGTGATCACCAGCTGATCTTCACTAGCACCCTTGGCACGTGCAGCTATTCAGGGACCCAAGCTAGCATGGGGGCATGTTCAACTCCTCTCTCACGACCTGCACCTCCTCAAGCCTCCTTTCAGCTGGGCAGCCCATATTTGAGGTGCAAGCCGTGCTGTACCCTGTGCATGCACGCTGTGTATATGTACTTTGTGGTATCTGCTGCCTGAGCTCAGCACTGCTGCTCTCTGATACTGCTTTATAACATTAGCAATATTTGCTTGTGTAAGGGCAAGTCCCAGTTGTCATGTTTATTCTGTGGCCGCCGTTGCCGGTGGGATTCGGCCTGTACCTACAGGAGTGCTTTTGTGAGTTCCTACAGTTGAAAACACCCAGTGCCCCCCACTGTGTGTCCCTGTCCCTGCCCCTCTGCCCAGCTCTCTGCTGCCAGGATTTCATTTCAGCAAGCGGCCTCGCGGTCCCAGCTCATATTCTTCCTCCAGTCTGGAGACAAAATGCCCGGTTCCTTTCGGTGAGCTTTGCTTGCTGCAGGGGTGAGTGCTCCATGGACTCACCCTTTCCAGCTCGGGCTGGTAGGGACATGTAGTGGTATTTGAAAAAGGAGGAAAAAGGAGTGGCAGTGCAATCATAGAATGGTCTGAGGTGGAAGGGACCTCCAACAGTCATCCAGTCCAACCCCCTCTGCAGTCAGCAGGGACATCCTCAACTGGATCAGGCTGCCCAGGGCCTCACTGAGCCTCACCTTGAATGTTTCCAGAGAAGGGGCCTCAACCACCTCCCTGGGCAACCTGTTCCAGTGTTCCACCACCTTCATGGTAAAGAACTTGTCCCTAACATCCAATCTAAATCTGCTCTTCTCTAGTTTGAAGCCGTTGCTCCTTGTCCTGTCACTGCAGGCCTTTGCAAACAGTCTCTCTCCATCCTTCTTGTAGCCCTCTTCAGGTACTGGCAGGCTGCTATTAAGTCTCCCTGGAGCCTCCTCTTCTGCAGGCTGAACACCCCCAGCTCCCTCAACCTGCCCTTGTATCAGAGGTGTTCCAACCCCCTGATCATTTTCCTGGCCCTCCTCTGTACCTGCTCCTTTAGGTCCATGTCCTTCCTGTATTGAGGGCTTCAGACCTGGATGCAGGTCAGGTTCTGCAGAGGGAGGCTGAACTGACAGTATTAAACACTTGTTTGTGCTGTCTTCTGGGCTGCCTCTAGAAAATGAGAATCTGAGGGTGGAGGTGACAAGGGTTGTATAGCAGCAAAGCCTTTGTGCAAGCACACAGCAGCCTTGAGCTCCAGTGCTTGGCTGCAAGGCACTGGATCCATCTCTGTTCTGCCTGTGGTTGAGCTGCTAGGTGCAAGTGGCTTGGCCACCACCAGCCCCACATGATGTAAAGGTCATCTGTCCCAGGGTTGATTCTATTGCTACCAAACTTCAGCAAAAGTAAATCCACAAAGCTTTACATAACCCAAGAGGGAGAAGGAGAATGAGAATGATGGTGCCCACAGCTTGAGTGGGGAGGGTTCTGTGTGTTGCTCATGAGGAATTTAGAACAGCTGTAGACTGTTTTCCATTTCCCAGCTTTGTGGTGGAGCCTGAAGGTGATGTTGGATCCAGCAATAGCTGAAGTTAAAGGCCTGGATGCCTTTCATTTGGGTCAGTGCTGAGATCCAGCTTTCAAAGTCAGAATTACAGGATGTTAGGGGTTGCTCACAGGATGTTAGGGGTTGGAAGGGACCTCTGGAGATCTTCAAGTCCAAACCCCCTGCCAGAGCAGGACCATAGAATTCAGCACAGGTCACACAGGAACACATCCAGATGAGGCTTGAAAGTCTGCAGAGAAGGAGATTCCACAACGTCTCTGGGGAGCCTGTTCCAGTGCTCTGAGACCCTCACAGTGAAGAAGTTCCTCCTCATGTTGAGGTGGAACCTCCTGTACTGTAGTTGGTATCCACTGTCCCTTATCCTATCCCAGGGACCAAGTGAGCAGAGTCTGTCCCCTGCCTCTTGACCCCCAGCCTTCAGATATCTATAAACATCTATTAAATCCCCTCTCAGTCTTCTCCAGACTAACCAGCCCCAGGGCTCTCAGCCTCTCCTCACAGGGCAGTGCTCCAGTCCCTCAATCATCCTGGGGGCCTCCTTTGGCCTCGAAATTATTTCTTGAATAGTCAGTATTTTCCAAGTCTCTGCACATAAGGAAACTCAATCCTGCTTGCTTCCAGCACCTCTCCTCCCCACCTCCCACAGCTGCAGTGTGTATCTAGGGAGAGACCTGCCATGTCCTGTGCCAGCGCTGGGCAGACGAGCTGGTGTTGTCTGGTGCTCTACAGAGGAGCCACAGTGCAGTCGACCCTGCTTGACTGTGACCAGTGACACCACCTTCTACAGGCTGGTGTATCAGCTCTGCCTTTGACTTTGGTCATGCAGAGACCCTCCTTTTCACTCTCTGCTGACACTTCCCCACTCCATCCATTGGTAGCACTTCCAGTGTGCTCTTCCATCCAGTAGTGTTTTATGAAAGCTGTAGAAAAACAAATCCTCTGCTAGCAGAAGTAGCTCCTGAGGCCATTCTGGAGCATAGCAGATCCCCACTGCTTGGGACAGGGCCAGCTAGACCTCTTTAATATTCAGCTTTCAAACTGTTTTGGGGAAGAACTGATTGGTGTTTGACATTTGATGATTTCATTCCTTTGTTGTCATCTTTCAAGAGAGGAGACATTTCTTCTTCTACATCCTCATATTAATCAGAAGGCTGAAAATAGGTATTTAGGGATTCCAGAGTTATTTAGTTTTCCCTATTAGGAAGTGAGTCACAAGTAAGTGACAGCACTGTCTCCAATCAGAGGGAGTCAGAGCTGGTGCATGCCAAGGACTCATCTGCTAATTACAACTTTAAACTGCGGTCTTCCAGCCATTCTCTGCACCTTGCTCTCTTCAGGGATTGCTTTTGCTTTTGGTTATTTCTCTTCCCAACAAGTTGAAAAGGGCATTTTGCTCTCTGTCAGTGAGGACACGTCCTGAGAGGGTCCTGAGTGCTATTTTTTTTCCCATCCCAGTAAATTTGAGGGGCTGTCACCAAGGGTCAGCATTGCTCAGCACTCCATCCATCCATCAAATCCATGGTGGCAGCATCTATTAGCAGAAGCACTCATAAAATTACCCATCAATAGCTCTGCATTTCAGCTGCCACATGCTCCTTGCACTGCTTGAAAGTCACGTGCATGGCCCAGGCTGGGGTGGCTTTACTGGAAAGACGGATGAGATGCCATTTCTCTTCCCTGGGAGCCAGGGAGTGCTCAAGGGATTCTGCTGTATGCCAGTGCCACTTACAGCCACATCTTTAAGCCCTGTGAAGTTTATCTTACCTCTCAAGGTGTGTACTGAGGGCTGCTTCGAGATGCTAAATATTAAAATTGAATGTAAAAAAACCCAAACCCTCTGATGTTTATTTGTTGCTCAGGACCTTTGCAGTGTGCCCAGGCAGCCAAGAGGGCCAATGGCATCCTGGCCTGCATCAGGAAGAGTGTGGCCAGCAGGAGCAGGGAGGCCATTCTGCCCCTGTACACTGCACTGGTTAGGCCACACCTTGAGTCCTGTGTCCAGTTCTGGGCCCCTCAGTTTAGGAAGGAGGTTGACTTGCTGGAACGAGTCCAGAGAAGGGCAACAAAGTTGGTGAGGGGTTTGGAACACAAGCCCTATGAGGAAAGACTGAGGGAGCTGGGGGTGCTTAGCCTGGAGAAGAGGAGACTCAGGGGTGACCTTATTGCTCTCTACAACTACCTGAAGGGAGGTTGTAGACAGGCAGAGGTTGGTCTCTTCTCCCAGGCAGCCAGCACCAGAACAAGAGGACACAGTCTCAGGCTGTGCCAGGGGAGGTTTAGGCTGGAGGTTAGGAAGAAGTTCTATCCAGAGAGAGTGATTGCCCATTGGAATGGGCTGCCTGGGGAGGTGGTGGAGTCACCATCATTGGAGGTGTTCAGGAAGATACTTGCTGGGGTGCTTGGTGCCATGGGTTAGTTGTTTAGGTGGGTTGGATTGGTTGATGGGTTGGACGCCATGATCTTGAAGGTCTCTTCCAACCTGGTTTGGTTTATTCTAAATAAAAGTTTATTCTCACCACTGTGCTAGGTTATCACAGAAATCACAGCAACATTCAGGTTGGAGAAGACCCTCAGGATCACCAAGTCCAACCCCAGAACTGTAATCAGGTAGTGTGATGGTTTGAGCCTTAACTGGAATTTAAGAGCTCAGATGGTAGCAAACTGAGAATTCCTCCCCTGTCCCCCCTCCCTTTTTGCATGATAAGGGGAAATAAAGGGGGTAGGGAAAAAGAGAAGGAGGTAAATATGCCAAAAAAATAATCTGGAGTCAGATTGGAAGTAGGAGAAGTAAATTTTTTAACTATCTATCTATCTATCTATATATATCAGTAACAGGGAGGGTTTACAAGGGTAAGGAATAAGGATGAATAGGAAAATATACAAAACCAAGCTTGGATGGCCTTGTATTTCCCTGGATGTATGTGGATTTCAGTCCTTTAGGGAAACATGGATGCGGTAGGGAAAGACCAAGCCTGACCACGTGGGAGAATCAGGAGGCTGGCTGCAGCTCCTGGTCCTTTCAAACAGGTGAGGCAGAAGCATGGAGAACAAATGGCAGCAGTGCTCTCCTTTTTATAGGCTTGCTGGATAGGAAGGGGGAATGGAATAGGCCACCTTTGCCCCAGGGGACCCTTCCTCCTGAGAGGGGGAAACCAAGTCCCTCTCTGTTCACCTGGATCAGGTTTCTTTTGTTCCCCGAGGGAAACAGGGCCCTCGCAGCCCTCCCCCCAGGATGGATGTAACCCAGCACAGGTAGCCAGTTTGGGTTTACATCTTGTTGTGTTTCTCCATTGTTGCAGTGGTCACCATTAAATCCATCTTATGATTTGTAGCCATAAGAAATGTTCTTCAGTGATGCCTGGTTGGATTCATGGAATGGCAGAAACGTTGAGGTTGGAACAGACCCTCAGGATCACCAAGTCCAACCCAGAACCCTGCTCTGTGAGGTTCACCCTGAGACCATAGCCCCAAGCACCACATCCAAAGGACCTTTAAACACATCCAGGCTCTGATACAAAGTCATCTGTTCTTCCTTCAGTGCTGAAAATTAATTATCTTTCAGAGCAGAACGAACTTTTCATTAAAAAGCATTTGCTTTCTGCATTAAGAAGTATAACTGACTCTGATTGCAGGGGACAGTTCTGCTGGCTTACAGGGAAAAAGGAAAGTGATTACAAGTAACTGTGCTCCAAGCCAGATGAGATTGTCTGGATCTTGAGGGAAATGTATCTCAGTCCCTTGATCTGACAGTCTCCTGGCAATCAGAGCAGGAAAAGAAAGTCACTGGGTTGTCATTTGGTTTGTTGGGCTTCTTTTTTTCCCCCCCCTCCTCCTTCTCTGTGAGGTGGGAAATGCATATCCTACTTCAGAGATGGAAAGTGAACAAATAAAATCTCCTGGGCAGCATGACAATTACGCAGACATTCTTGTCTTGAGAGACTGCACATAGTCAGGATATTCTTGATTTCCGGAGATAGGAGTATCCCTGGCCCTGCTCAAGCCTCCTCTGGCGCTCACATGTGTGTTTACATAAGTGCTGTGTTACTAAATTACAGCAGGGTTTTAGTTAGTGTTGTATGTTCATCACAGCTGTCACTGCAAGACCTAAACAGAACTGGAGCCCTGCTGTCCTGCTGCTGTGGAAAAAAAACAAGCCAACAAACCCCCCCCCCCAAACAGGAATACATTGTTTATGGGCAGGCGGTTTGCAGGCTGAGGCAGTGAAAAAAATAATTACAGGTAGAGGAGTGGGCCAGGAGCTGTTCAAGCACCCATATGTCTGTGCATTGTGTGCATGCTTCATTTGCATACAGCTGCACTGGAAATATTTTTTTCCATTAGAAAAACAAATAAATTAAAGAATCAGATGTTTTTATCACCCAGTGGCTGCTTGCCCAGGGAGGTGGTTGAGGCCCCTTCCCTGCGGGTCATGGAGTTGTTAGGGTTGGAATTGACCCCAAGGATCATCTAATTCCAACCCCCCTGCCGTGGGCAGGGGCACCTCACACTGTGTCCAGTTCTGGGCTCCTCAGTTTAGGAAAGATGTTGAGATGCTGGAAGGTGTCCAGAGAAGGGCAACAAGGCTGGGGAGGGGTTTGGAGCACAGCCCTGTGAGGAGAGGCTGAGGGAGCTGGGGTTGCTTAGCCTGGAGAGGAGGAGGCTCAGGGGAGACCTCATTGCTGTCTGCAACTACCTGAAGGGAGGTTGTAGCCAGGTGGGGGTTGCTTTCTTCTCCCAGGCAAGCAGCACCAGAACAAGAGGACACAGTCTCAAGCTGCACCAGGGGAGGTTTAGGCTGGATGGTGTTTAAGAAGAGACTAGATGGGGTGCTTGGTGCCATGGTTTAGTTGATTAGATGGTGTTGACTCGATGATCTGGAAGGTCTTTTCCAACCTGGTCTGGTCTGGTCTGGTCTATTCTATTCTATTCTATTCTATTCTATTCTATTCTATTCTATTCTATTCTATTCTCTCTGGAAATTCAAGGTGAGGTTCAACAAGGCCCTGGGCAGCCTGATCTAAATTGGGGATGTCCCTGCTGACTGCAGAGAAGTCAGACTGGATGAGCTCTGGAGGGCCCTTCCAGCCTGGACCATTCCATGATTCTAAACCATGGTAGGGCAAGGTGAAACATTGTCCTCTCTTCATTTCAAATGCCAAGGTGTTCCTTATTATCCATCTTTTAGTTTCTTCTCTCCCTCCCTGCTTCCCAAACAATCTGAAATTGCAAACACCACCCCTCCCCCCTGCCCCAGTACAGGCTACAGGCACTTCCAGGTTGTGGAAAGCTTCTACAGAACTACTGAAGCCACCTGTGTCTTGGGGCTACAGAGTTTTTAATTGCCACCTTCTGAAGCTTTGCTTTCTCTTGTAAAGAGTGAGGCTGTGGTCGAGCTGTAAACTAGCAGCTTGGGCAAACATGTTGGGGAGTTTCTGATGTGCACAGCAACAGGCACACTGAAGGGAGACACAGCTTTCCAGAAAGCAGGGTAATTTATCTGAGATCCTTTCCTGTGTACCTCAGCTCCACAACAGCCTAGCTCTTTGACAGAGCTGTAGGTTAATGTGGGCTGGTTTGGTCTGGTTTGTTTTCCTAGCTGCACTGATGCTTCTACCAATAGGTTTGTTGGAGGTGGTGGAGTGAGGTGAACTCCACGAGAGGGAATGCTAGAGGAAATGGTGAAAAATCTCTGTGCAAAACTGTGGTTCCTGAAGTGAAATACACTAGAATTGTGGCTGGTGCCTGATACCTGCTGGCAGAAGAGCAGTCCATAGGTAGAGGGATTTCAACTGCATTTTTAAGTGCTTGGGGTTTGTCCCATTTTGCTGTGTTCTTAGAGCTCCCGTGGCTCCTCACGTTATGCAGAGTGTATAAACTTCTAGGGAGTGTCTTAAAACCCATCCAGGTTAGGGGGCTAGACCATTACTTACATTCTGTGAATGTTTTGTGAAAACTTGTTTGATTCCCCTCCTCTCTCTTCTCCCCACGATCAATAAACCCAGAGAAGCCTTTCCTATGTTACTCTGTCCAGTCCCTGACACTGCCACATCACGTCCAATGCTTTGTAGCCTGACTGCAGTCCGTCTTAAAGCTACTTAAGACTTTTTGCCTTCACTACTTTTACTGTTCCACTGTTCTCTTCTTTTTTATCCTGGATTTATCCACAGCCACTTCACACTCTTCTGTTAGGTTAGACTAGACTAGACTAGACTAGAAGAGAATTGAATTAACCAGGTTGGAAAAGACCTTTGAGATCATCAAGTCCAACCGATCACCCAACACCATCTAATCAACTAAACCATGGCACCAAGTGCCTCAGCCAGTCTCCTCTTAAACACTTCCAGTGATGGTGACTCCACCACCTCCCTGGGCAGCACATCCCAATGGCCAATCTCTCTTGCTGGGAAGAATTTCTTCCTAACATCCAGCCTAAACCTCCCCTAGCACAGCTTGAGACTGTGTCCTCTTGTTCTGGTGCTGGGTGCCTGGGAGAAGAGACCAACCCCCACCTGTCCACAACCTCCCTTCAGGTAGTTGTAGATAGCAAGTTCCTCTGCCAGAACTGTCCTCTTGGCTCGAAGCATCCATCTCTTCCCTCTTGCTTTTCCCAGTGAGACAGTGGGGCAGGGGTTGTGTTTTAAATGCTTCATTAAGTTGTTCTGGTTTCCCTCACCTGGTGCCCTGACCTGGCCTCATCAATCCATGTCCTCTGCACTGGCCTTTGCAAGGGCTCAGGACAGAGGCACATCAGGCTTGCTCTGGTTGAACTTTTCTTGACCCCAGCTGCCCCCAGCTTTCTTCTGCTCACTTTAGTTGTAGCAGCAATTTCTCTGCTGGGCTGCATGTCTATGGCTAATTTGTTTTACTTTTGGTTATCTTTCTGTGATACCACCACGAGTTTATGGCTACATAACAACATAGTGTAGAGAAATGCAGGCCTGGTGTGATAACAGGAGCCTTGGGAAGTGGAGACACAGGATGTGGTGTGGAGGAGTTCAGGCAGGGGATGATAAGTGGCAGGGCACAGAGATGGCACTGGAGACCTCACAGCCATTAACCACTCACCTGTGGTCAGTTGAAGAAAGGCAGAGCCGGGAGCTGGACAAAACTGGGTTTAGAGGCAACAAAGAGGTGGTGTCTGGCACACATAAAAGCCATCCTAATATAGTAAATGCAGATGTAACATGGAGCAGCAGGACAGTGAAGGAAGAGTAAAGGTGCACAAGCATGTTAGCAAACATAAAAATTACCCCAAGTGGAACCCCAGTGTGAGGAAGAAGAAAACACCAACATGACCACCAGCTTCCTGCTGGGGGAGGACTCCACGTGGTGGGGGCTCACTGAAACACCCTTACACCCCCAACTGCCAGAGTGAAAACTCGGGCCTTGGGAACCAGAGTGACCAGGGAAGGGGGAGGACAGGAAACAGGGTAGAGAGTAAGTGTGTGTGTGTGTGTATGTGTGTAACTGCTCTCACCAAACTAATATTAGTTCTTGTTCTGGACATAAAATAATAACAAGCCAAAGATTTAACAAATATATGAAATAGATCTGGGTTAACATTGGTTAGATTTGCAAGACCTCAGTTATTCCAATGAATACCCCACTGTCTAATAAAGACCCCACCTGGAGTACTGTGTCCAGTTCTGGAGCCCTTAGTACAGGAAGGATCTGGAGGTGCTGGAAAGTGTCCAGAGAAGGGCCATGAGGATGAGCAGAGGGCTGGAGCTGCTCTCCTATGAGGACAGACTGAGGGAGTTGGGGTTGTTCAGTCTGGAGAATAGAAGGCTCTGAGGAGACCAAATTGTGGCCTTCCAGTGTCTGAAGGGGGCTACAAGAAAGCTGGGGAGGGACTTTTGAGGGTGTCAGGGAGTGAATAGGACTGGGGGGAATGGAACAAAACTAGAAATGGGTAGACTGAGATTGGATGTTAGGAAGAAGTTCTTCCCCAGGAGGGTGGTGAGAGACTGGCACAGGTTGTGCAGGGAGGTGGTGGAAGCCTCATCTGTGGAGGTGTTTAAGGCCAGGCTGGATGTGGCTGTGAGCAACTTCCTGTAGTGTGAGGTGTCCCTGCCCACGGCAGGGGGGTTGGAACTGGATGATCCTTGAGGTCCCTTCCAACCCTAACAATTCAATGATTCAATTCTATGGTTGGCCTTCTATCTCTACATGAAGATATGTACCTGCAATTGTATATGGTATTCTTTCTTTCTGGCTGGTAAAACAAGATTTTGTGTTGAACAAAATAACCTGTCAGGTGCCATCACCTTTCAGATTAAATCTTGGGCTGCAGGCTTACAGCCTAGAGGCAATAAAGGTCCACAGTCTAGCACCACACACATCCCACCCAAGTAATTCACACGCCCTTCAGCCTGGCCTTGGCTGCCTTTCTGACCCTTGGATGTGAATATGGGTGGTGGGCCTCGGGCTGGGATTATGATGTGGCGGCTGATGGGGATGAGGTGGAGGAAGCCTGGAAACAAAAGGCCCTTGAGTGACTTCCAAGGAGGCCCTGGGACCAAGCTAGGGAAGTCTCTGTGCTAAGGCAAACTAACTCTTCTAAATCTCCTTTTCTCTAAAGCTCCTTTTCCCTAAACAAGATCTAGGTGATCTGTTAAAATTTCCCTGCTTATAGTGATCAGAATCAACCCAGTAGGTTTATAAACCCAGTCTGCTGGTAGGTGAGAGCTGGGCAATCTGCTTGTGCTTTCATACCAGATGGATTAAATATTCCCTGTGCAGCAAAGCCCAGCCTAAGGGCAAGCCTGTCAAAAGGGCAGGCAGGAGGTGAGGGAGCTGTGCCAATGCCGTGGAAACACAGAGCTATCGAAAATGTGTGTGCTGTCAAATGCAGAGCCGGGCTTGCTGTTCCTGGGAGTCAGATTCTGTCTGTTCCTGCTTCCCCACCAAGTTACCTGCAGCTAAAAAGAGAGTGGTTCAGGTTGTGAGGCAAGAAGTGGTTCTCCTTCAGCAGTGCTGGGTTTCCATGCTGCAGGCAGGTGGCTGTCTGCTCAGTACCTTGTGAAATGAATATGAGTGATTGCAAAGCAAGTGCTCTTTGGAACATGTGTGCATTATAAAGCTGGTTGGAAGGGACCTCAAGGATCAGCCAGTTCCAACCCCCCTGCCATGGGCAGGGACACCTCACACTACAGCAGGTTGCTCAGAGCCACATCCAGCCTGCCCTTCAAAACCTCCAGGGAGGAGGCTTCCACCACCTCCCTGGGCAACCTGTGCCAGTGTCTCACCACCCTCATGAGGAAGAGCTTCTCCCTCACATCCAATCTGAATCTACCCATTGCTAGTTTTGTTCCATTCCCCCCAGTCCTATCACTCCTTGACACCCTCAAAAGTCCCTCCCCAGGGGCTTGGGTTGCATTTTTCTCCTTCCTTCTCTAAGGAATCTTCTGCCAGTGGCCAAAAAGATTAGAATCATGGGTGACACCATCTCATACATTGAATCTTGGGGAGACATCTGCATCATCTAGGTTCCTAAATAGGACATGGAGCGCTTGCTCACAGTGCTGGAACTCTCCAAGTGAGCAGGTCAGATGGGAGCCAGTCTCCATTCTGAGCACCTGAAGGATCCCCACTAACTTCAGCACACAGTCATCTCACACCTTCAAAGCACACCTCCTTGCTGAAAGCAGCCTGATGCTCATCTCCAGGACCCTCTGAAGCGCCTTAGCAAAGCATTTAAGCAGACCTGTAACGCTTTCCCCATCTTCACTTTCTCCCACATTTTCAGTTGAGCAGAAGGGTAAAGCTCCAGCTGTGTTCTGTGGGGCAGCATCAGTCAGTGCAGCTTCTCAAAGCTTCCTGAGGTCTGTTTGCTTGCCCAAGTTTTGTCCTAGACGGCCATAAAATCGCCGCGTTTGATCTCGTGTTTGGTTTTATGACTTGTGCTACATCATGGGCTGCCAGATGTTGAAGCCTGGGGTGAGTTGTCTTCACTTACTATGTTGCACATTAAAAGGAAATAAAAATTCTTGTACTCCAGGCTTCAAAATGCCCTTTAATGCAGGCAGGGGAACCTCGAGTACATTTAGTGCATTCTGTCTACCAGAAGAGCTTTTAACTGGTGGCTGCATAAAAAGCGTTTCTTACAAACAAGGTAGAGAGCACTGGCTAGTCATGAACAAATAAAAACCTGCAGATGGGAGAGGCAGCCTGCTTGAGGTTTATCTCTGAAAACTACTGAAGCATTTAGAGGAAGGGTTTGCATATTCATGAGCTGCAGTGCCTCCAGTCGCTGTGGTTTTAATTGATAATGTGGGTTTTAATACTGTAATTACAAATTTTCACTCTAGGTTATACTTCAGTTGTTTGCTGGCTTGCACCAGAACAATTGGAGTTTTGTTTACTCATTGTTCCAAATACAACTGTTAGAACTGTAAGGAATACACAAATCTCCACAGCTGACAAATTTCCTGCAGGACCCCTCCCCAGGCAGTCAGACTCTTGCCACTGGGCCCACAGCTACAGAGATGCTTAGCTTGCGTTTGCCCATGCGTGGGGAAGAAAATGGAGACACTAAAGGTTAATGCAGCAGGAGGTAGGTGCCTATAAATCTGTTTTAAATGAAAGTTCCTTAATGTTTTTGCAAAGCTGTTAAAAGGAATTGCAAATGCCTTCTGGAGGGTCAGAGAGCTGCCCTCTGAAGATGTGGAGCACTTGCCAAATGGATGTAGGAAAGTGAAATGAGATGTAAAAGATGATACCAGAGGAGTACAGCTTCTCTACAGCTTCCTGAAAGGAGGTTGTAGACAGGTGAGGATTGGTCTCTTTTCCCAGACAACAAGCAGCAGAACAAGAGGAGGTGCCAGAGGAGGTTTGGGCTGGATGTTGGGAAGAAATTGTTCATAGAGTAATTGGCCATTGGAATGTGCTGCCCAGGGAGGTGGTAGAGTCACTGTCCCTGGAGGTGTTCAAAAAAGGCTTGGATGTGGCACTTGGAGCCATGGCTTAGTTGTCAGGAGGTGTTAGGTATTAGGTAATAGGTTGGACTTGATGATTGCTGAGGTCTTTTCCAACCTGGTTGATTCTATGATTTTACAGTTGAGTGCTTGGTGCTGGCTGAGTGTGAGGCATGGCTAAGCCAAGCGTGAGGCTGTGCAACAGTGCCCACATTTCACCTTGCGTGGGTTAAGACAAACACAGCACAACCACAAACCCTGTTGCAATATCCCAGCATGTTTCTGAACCAGAAAAGATCAAAACCATCAAGTACAGACAGTGAGTTCTAGAGCATGGAAAGGAAGGGTGGAGGAGATGGATGAGGAGGCAAACAAAGGTTGAGAGCAGCAAAGCACCAGGCAAGTTGGTGCAGCAAAGCCCACAACCACCAGCAGAGTCCATCCATTCTTCTTTTGCCTTGAAGCAACAAAGATCTGTGACTATGTGTGAGGTCAGCAAGAGGGAATTTTCTCCAGCAGTCCATTCTGCAAATGTCCCTGTCTAGCAATCCCACACATGGGACAGCAGGCTGCTGTGGTCTGGTTGGGACATGGAAATCCTCTTCCGTGGGCAGTATTGAAGCAAACAAGGTTCCAGTTAGAACAGCTACTGAAAGCTGTGAAATCTCTCATGGACACAAAAGCTGTCACTCCTTTTCAGAAAAAGGTTTCTTCTCTGTATTGGTTCGTGTTTCAGTGGAATATTTTGATGAGAAGGAGATACTTAGCTTCCTACCTCTGCTGGTGCTCCATTATATGTCTTTATAGTGACATAAAAATCTAAGTGGTGAAGCTAGGGTGGTATATTCTGACCTTCTCAAGCTGCAGTATTCCAGACCAGTCAAGAGTGAATTGTTTTGGTCATTTTGATTTGATTCTATTCTGGAGAAGAGAAGGCTCTGAGGAGACCTCATTGTGGCCTTCCAGTATCTGAAGGGGGCTACAAGAAAGCTGGGGAGGGACTTTTGAGGGTGTCAGGGAGTGATAGGACTGGGGGGAATGGAAAAAATCTAGAAATAGGTAGGTTCAGATTGGATGCTAGGAAGAAGTTCTTCCCCATGAGGGTGGTGAGAGACTGGCACAGGTTGCCCAGGGAGGTGGTGGAAGCCTCATCCCTGGGGGTTTTGAAGGGCAGGCTGGATGTGGCTGTGAGCAACCTGCTGTAGTGTGAGGTGTCCCTGCCCATGGCAGGGGGGTTGGAAGTGGATGATCCTTGAGGCCCCTTCCAACCCTGACAATTCTGTGATTCTATGATTTTTAGGGAAAATGTTGACAAATTGAGTACCTTCCCGTGGAACACTTTGGGTTTCATGAACGTGTGGTTGCCCAGTGGGAAAATGTGCCATCAAAGAAAATGTCAAGCAGCTGCTGGGCTGGAGAACATGCAAGTGGACAATGGGAGGGGAGGAAGAGAAGCCACATGTGTCATTGACACACACACATACACAGCTGATGAAATCAATTTCGATTTGCTGAAGTTGTTCTAGCATCACTTTCAATTACACATGCCAAGGAGAAAGCTACAGCATCCAGCTGTGGGAATCAACGAGACAATTGCACAGCGGTCCTGAAAAGAACAGTCAGCAGAGAAATGATTTGCATTTGCTTTTCTTGACAGCTGATATTTCCCTGATAAATTGCTGCCCTTTGTTGTTCTAGCTGCTTTGAAGGATCAGCCCACTTGAGGGGGTGGTAGCTTTGCCTGCATTCCTGGCTTTCCATCTGCTGGCACAGGTTGGGGATGAAAACAGGAGGCTGAGACGGGAGGAGGAGGTAGAAGGGCATGTAGAAGGGATGAAGTTGGCATGGTAATTAAAGCTGTGCTGTAGACAGGGTGCTGCTCCCAGAGATGGTGTCATCTGGAGTGGTGAGTGCTTAGGGCTGTGGGTTTGTCATTCAGAATCGTTGGACAGGCTGAGGGAGCTGGAGGTGTTCAGCCTGGAGAAGAGGAGGCTCCAGGGAGACCTGATAGCAGCCTTCTAGTACCTGATGGTACTATAGAAGTGATGGAGAGAGACTGTTCACAAGGGCCTGCAGTGACAGGACAAGGGACAATGGCTTCAAACTAGAAAAGGGCAGATTTAGACTGGATATCAGGAAGAATTTCTTCACTATGAGGGTGGTGGAACACTGGAACAGGTTGCCCGGGGAGGTGGTTGGGGCCCCATCCCTGCAGACATTCAGGGTGAGGCTCAATGAGGCCCTGGACAACCTGATCTAGTTGGGGATGTCCCTGCTAACTGTGAATGACCTTTGGAGGTCCCTTCTGGCCAGGACCATTCTATGCTTCCAGGGAAGTGGTGGAGTCACCATCCCTGGAAGTATTTAAAATACCTGCAGATGGGTGACTTAGGGACATGGTTTAGTGTGGATTTGGCAGTCCTGGGTTAATGGTTGGACTCTGTGGTCTTAAAGTCTTTTCCAGCCTAAGCAATCCTGTGATTGTATGATTTGGGGTCAGAATGATGGTAAGAAAGAAACTTTTGTGTCTTGACATAAGTTGATGACCATCAAAAGAAATAGGCTGAGCCCAGAGAGTGGTGGTGAATGGTGCCGCATCCAGCTGGCGGTCAGGCACCAGTGGTGTGCCCCAAGGATCAGTGCTGGGCCCTGTGCTCTTTAACATCTTTATTGATGATCTGGATGAGGGCATTGAGTCCATCATCAGTAAATTTGCTGACGACACCAAGCTGGGGGCAGGAGTTGATCTGCTGGAGGGTAGAGAGGCTCTGCAGATGGACCTCGACAGGCTGGGCAGATGGGCAGAGTCCAAGGGCAGGAGATTGAACACATCCAAGTGCCAGGTTCTGCACATTGGCCACAGCAACCCCATGCAGTGCTACAGGCTGGGGTCAGAGTGCCTGGAGAGCGGCCAGGCAAAGAGGGACCTGGGGGTGCTGGTGGATGGTAGGCTGAACATGAGCCTGCAGTGTGCCCAGGCAGCCAGGAGGGCCAATGGCATCCTGGCCTGCATCAGGAACAGTGTGGCCAGCAGGAGCAGGGAGGTCATTCTGCCCCTGTACACTGCACTGGTTAGGCCACACCTCGAGTCCTGTGTCCAGTTCTGGGCCCCTCAGTTTAGGAAGGAGGTTGACTTGCTGGAACGAGTCCAGAGAAGGGCAACAAAGTTGGTGAGGGGTTTGGAACACAGCCCTGTGAGGAGAGGCTGAGGGAGCTGGGGCTGCTTAGCCTGGAGGAGACTCAGGGGTGACCTTATCACTCTCTACAACTACCTGAAGGGAGGTTGTAGCCAGGTGGATGTTGGTCTCTTCTCCCAGGCAGCCAGTACCAGAACAAGAGGACACAGTCTCAGGCTGTGCCAGGGGAGGTTTAGGTTGGATGTTAAGAAGAAGTTCTATCCAGAGAGAGTGATTGCCCATTGGAATGGGCTGCCCAGGGCGGTGGTGGAGTCACCATCATTGGAGGTGTTCAGGAAGAGACTTGATGGGGTGCTTGGTGCCATGGGTTAGTTGTTTGGGTGGGTTGGATTGGTTGATGTGTTGGACACAATGAACTTGAAGGTCTCTTCCAACCTGTTTTGGTTTATTCTAAATAAAGGTTATTCTAAATAAAGGCCTATGAGGCTGCAGGCTGCTGATTGAGACAGAGGAATTGTAAAATTAGGTATCTTCTTCCTGTGGAGTATGGGTTCCTGCCAGTCAGAGGGAAGGACGAGAGAAATTGTCAAGGAAACTGTCAAGGCAATTCCCATTTAAACTCTGACCTGCCTCTGTGGCCATGCCATGGGCTTGCCCTCCTTAGTGAGCCCCAGCAAGAAGGGCACAGAGGGAAGCATTGGCAGCAGGAGATGGAGAGGTGCCCCTATCAAATGTGCAACATGGCTCCCCCAGGATTCCCCTCAGTGTTGTTAAATGGCTTGTTAAATAGGATTGGAAGGGCTTATTCAACGGGGTCCCCAGCTGGGTGGCTCTCGGCGGGCAGGCCGGTCCGGTTAGCCTGGGTTTGCCTTCCTCCTGCGGCAGCCCTGCCCTGCCTGATGCCAATGTTTCAGCAGGAATCACTCCTGCAAGAGTGTTATTGTAGCCTCGGCTGCGGGCCAGGCCTTTATTGCTGTTAATGACAGATCAGTCATTCCTTTTCTTCTCTAACTGTTGAAAAAACTGTGCTTTATGTGCAGGATACACCCACAGCAACATTAGATTTTTCTAACATCCGCCCCTCTGTTCTTTCTCTAATTTGCCTGCCACTGTCTTTGCAGAGGATCTGTCTCCTTCCCCTAGCGCTGCTCCCTGCCTTTTAAGATGTTTTCTTCCTGCTCAGCCGCCCTTTATCCCTTCCACTGGCACGTCACACGTTAGTGCGCTTCGGTGTGAGTGTGAATTCTCTCTGTTTCGGTTATTCTGTGCCAATCTTCACCAGAATTTCAACAGTGAAACCTCCCTCCCCTTTCTGCTGCCTGAGTGGGCTCCTGTGGCTTGCCCAGGGAGGTGGTGGAGTGTCCATCCCTGGAGGTATTTGCAGCCCAGAATGCCAATCACATCCTGGGCTGCAGCAAAGGCAGCGTTGCCAGCACATCCAGAGAGGTGATTCTGCCCCTTTGCTCTGTTCCTGGAGTCCTCTGTACCGGTCTGGAGCCGTCAGTATAGGAAGGACATGGCCCTGATGGAAAGGGTCCAGAGGAAGGCCAGGAAAATGATCAGGGGGTTGGAGCACCTCTGCTACAAGGACAGGCTGAGGGAGCTGGGGGTGTTCAGCCTGGAGAAGAGAAGGCTCCAGGGAGATCTAATAGCAGCCTGCCAGTACCTGAAGGGGAATCCAAGAAGGATGAAGAGAGACTGTTTGCAAAGGCCTGCAGTGACAGGACAAGGGGCAATGGCTTCAAACTAGTGAAGGTCAGATTTAGATTGGATGTTAGGAACAAGTTCTTTACCATGAAGGTGGTGGAACACTGGAACAGGTTGCCCAGGGAGGTGGTTGAGGTCCCTTTCCTGTAGATATTCAAGGTAAGGATCAGTGAGGCCCTGGGCAGCCTGATCCAGTTGAGGATGTCCCTGCTGACTGTAGGGAGGTCAGACTGGATGAACTTTGGAGATCCCTTCCAGCCCAGCCCATTCTATGATTCTAAGATTATGAGTCTTGTAGGCAGAATGTCTTCTTCATGATGAGTTGCTGAAGGTGTCCAGAGAAGGGCAACAAAGCTGGGGAGGGGTCTGGAGCACAGCCCTGTGAGGAGAGGCTGAGGGAGCTGGGGTTGTTTAGCCTGGAGAAGAGGAGGCTCAGGATTGCTCTCTACAACTACCTGAAGGGAAGTTGTAGCCAGGTGGGGGTTGGGCTCTTCTCCCAAGCAACCAGCAGCAGAACAAGAGGACACAGTCTCAAGCTGTGGCACGGGAGGTTTAAGCTGGCTGTTAGGAAGAAGTTCTTCCCAGCAAGAGAGATTGGCCATTGGAATGTGCTGCCCAGGGAGGTGGTGGAGTCACCATCACTGGAGATGTTTAAGAAGAGCCTGGCTGAGACACTTGGTGCCATGGTTTAGTTGATTAGATAGGGCTGGGTGATCGGTTGGACTTGGTGATCTT
Source organism: Melanerpes formicivorus (assembly GCF_026170545.1). NCBI lineage: Eukaryota > Metazoa > Chordata > Aves > Piciformes > Picidae > Melanerpes > Melanerpes formicivorus. The sequence goes on along the minus strand of NW_027142449.1, from coordinate 1,127,879 downwards.
CTCACTTTGTTTATTCTGTCATTCAGTCTTGTCTCTGCTGTCCTTTTTGTACTAACAGCAATTCCCTTCAAATTAACCCCAGTAGCCTCTGCAGGGTAACTTCATTGTCCTGCCTAAAGGGACAAATCCCTGGGCAGTTTCAGCAGGTCGAGCTGGTCTTTCTTTGCTCTGTCTGCCCCCCGTCATAATCAGCCTGAAACCAGGGCGAGTCCTCCTGCGCTCCTCCTGGATGCCATTTCACAGCCGAGGGGTTTTGAGTCCCTTTTGCCAAATCTCTCCCAGCCTGGGATGTCTGGAGACGTGTCTTTCCTTGGAGGATGTACATTTCCTGCCTTTCCTTGTCTGAGACAAGCAGTCACATCTGACTTGGCATGCCTGGCTGGACACAGGCCCAGTGCCAGCTCCTGACCAGGCACCTTGCTGGTTTTGCCAGCAGGCTTCAGCGCAGGCTGCCAGAAAACCACTGAGGAGCATGAAATCTTTTCTGGGGAAACAGCTCACACCTGGGCCTTGAAATACAGCTCTCCTTCCCAATCCTTTGTGGCTGTGGCCCAACATGTGTGTGTGAGCTTGCTGCTATTCAGCAAGTCACTTCTCCCTGCTGCTTTATCAGGGCTGCGAGGGTAAGCTGTCACAATTCTTCACCAGGCTCTTTGAACTTGCTGTGGGAAGTCTCCTTTGCTTCTGGCTGCAGTGAGCTGCTCTAGCTTGCCTGACAGTGGTGTGAAAAGATCAACAGACTCTGGAAAATTCCTGAGATCTTCTTGGAGGGAATGGGACACTGCTGCTGAATGTAGCAGTGTGAACAGAGCTCCAAAGAGCTTTAGAGTTCTCAGACAAGGACGGTCTGGGGATGAATCCACCCCGACCATCACTCAGCTGAGGTGAGAGTGGCACCAGAGATGAATATGATGCATAGTGTCATCTCCACACTCAATAACAAACAAGACCACATAAATTCTTGAAATAGCCCTCCTTGGGTTTGCATCAGGACATTCAGGAGAGTCTGAGCCAGGGACAGATTATGATGGCCTGGAAGCTTCCTCACTTCACTGACCAACTTCCTGCTTACAGGAATTGAAGAGCTCTCTATGGGACACAAGAAGCTAATAAATGATGAACAGGAAATTAACAGGAGTGCAATTATGTTGGCCTGCAGGGTTTCATGTAAACATGCTATGAGAAGCCTACTTCTCTGGTTAGGGGAAGGTATTGCAGCTGAGAGGTTTTAGGCATACACCTCTGCACTGGTCCTTCAGAAACTGCCCTCTGAAGCAAGCCTGAAGGGTGTGGATAGGGCACCAACTGATAAACCATCTCCTGCTTTGAGCTAAGCTTTCCGGCAAGGTCATCACCTCAAATGAATGTTATCTCCCTTTGCCTCTTTGACCATCACCCTCACAGACATACTGCAGCAGAGTCCTCTGGAGGCTATACCAGTGTCTGTGTCCCACCTTCTTGGGAGTGTTTGAAAGGTCATGTTTCTCAGGGTGCCCTGCTTGAAGGAATGCTCAGAAATACCCAATGCATGCATATCTGATTCTGTAGGCAGGTACACCCTGAAGTGCTGGAACTCCCACTTTCTGAGCAGTCATTTCTTGGCTGCACAGTGCTGCACTTCACTCTTTGATTTATGGCCACAGAAGAGAATGAGTCTGAACAGAAACATCTGGCTTTTGAAGGCCTAAGAAATCCATGTGTTTCAAAGAAAGGATTTTCACTCCTGACTCCAGTGGGGTGGACAGCTCTTCCCTTTGAAACTTTCTGTATAGCAGCTGTCCAAAGGTGGCCTTCACTCTGCAGTGGGCACATCTCATGGCACTGACCAATGTGTCAGGAGAGAAGCTGGGCAAGTCCTGTGAGCAACACCCTTACACTGCCAAAGGTTGCAATGGTTGCCATGCAAAGACAAGAGAAGTGGTATATGAAAAGCCTGACCAGGTGGGGTTGGGTGATAGGTTGGACTTGGTGATCTCAGAGGTCTTTTCCAACCTGGTTAATTCTGTATTCAGAAGAATCAAGCTGCTTACTTGGACTCCTCATTTATTTAAAGCAATGAGGGGCTCAGCTGACACCCTGTCCCTCCACCTATCACTGTCTGCATGTGCCATGTTCTTGGGAACAGGTTCTCAGCTATAGCTGAGGGGTGTTTAAAGCACAGGAAAATGTGGAGACAAGTCCAATGTGGATGCAAAGCTTCCCCTCCCTGATCTGGATCCTAATAGAATAGAATTAACCAGGTTGGAAAAGACCTTTGAGATCATCGAGTCCAACCTATCACCCAACACCATCTGATCAACTAAACCATGGCACCAAGTTCCTCATCCAGGCTCTTCCTAAACACCTCCAGGGATGGTGACTCCACCACCTCCCTGGGCAGCACATTCTAATGGACAATCTCTCTTTCTGGGAAGAACTTCTTCCTAATATCCAGCCTGAACCACCTCCTGTGCCACAGCTTGAGACTGTGTCCTCTTGTTCTGGTGCTGCTTGCCTGGGAGAAGAGACCAACCCCCACCTGGCTACAACCTCCCTTCAGGTAGATGTAGACAGCAATAAGGTCTCCCCTGAGCCTTCTCTTCTCCAGGCTAAGCAAGCCCAGCTCCCTCAGCCTCTCCTCCTAGGGCTTGTGCTCCAAACCCCTCACTAGAGAAGCCTGAGGGCTGCCTGAAGTCACAGGTGAGGAGCAAGTAAAGCAAGGGTCAAAGAGATGACCCTGGGCTGCTCTGAAGGCTCTGTGCCCTCTTAAGACCTCTGTAGGTATTTTTTTCCCCCCACTATGAGGCAAGCCAGCTTTTGGGCAGCTTCTTCCCATGCAGTGGTGCACACACTGCCCTAATTCAGGGGCTGAGCTGGCTCCAGGTTTTGGAACCTTAAAAACATTCATCTTTTATTTCTGTTGCCCTTCAATATTACTGGGGGGGGGGAAGGGGGGGAGGAAGGGGGAAGATGTTATCACAGCTAATCCGTGCGGTGGCGGTGGAATTCCTCGGCCTGGGAGGGTTTATATTGCATTCATGTATTCCATGAATTGGGCACAGGTTTTGCTTCCAACAGCAGCAGCTTTTTTTTTCTCTTTTTGCCTTTTTTTTTTATTTTCTCTCTCTCTCTCTTTTTTTTTTTCCAAGGGCATCCCAGTCAGATGAAAGTGTGGTCAGGGACAGAAACCACAGTGTCAGGCTCCGGGCTTGAGGATGTTTTGGATGGCTCTGTCTTTTAATTCTTGATTTCCCCTGGCAGCTAGACAACCAGCAATTTATGTGCAATCCTAAGGGGAAGGAGCTGGGGGAAGGGAGGGGAGTGGAAAGGAGAACTGGAGGAAATGCCTTAATTGATCAGAATGTTTTGGAAGTTTATATGTGCCCCCTTTTTTTTAAATAATAAGTAAAAAGGAGGTAATTACAGAGTCACAGAATCAGCCAGGTTGGAAGAGACCTCCAAGATCATCCAGTCCAACCTATCACCCAGCCCTATCTAATCAACTAGACCATGGCACCAAGTGCCTCAGCCAGGCTCTTCTTAAACACCTCCAGTGATGGGGACTCCACCACCTCCCTGGGCAGCACATTCCAATGGCCAATCTCTCTTGCTGGGAAGAAGTTCTTCCTCACATCCAGCTTAAACCTCCCCTGGCACAGCTTGAGACTATGTCCTCTTGTTCTGGTGCTGGCTGCCTGGGAGAAGAGACCAACCCCCACCTGGCTACAACCTCCCTTCAGGTAGTTGTAAACAGCAATAAGGTCTCCCCTGAGCCTCCTCCTCTCCAGGCTAAGCAACCCCAGCTCCCTCATCCTCTCCTCACAGGGCTGTGCTCCAGACCCCTCCCCAGCCTCATTGCCCTTCTCTGGACACATTCCAGTAGCTCAGCATTGAGGGGCCCAGAACTGGACACAGGACTCAAGCTGTGGCCTAACCAGTGCTGAGCACAGGGCAGAATGACCTCCCTGCTCCTGCTGGCCACACTGTTCCTGATGCAGGCCAGGATGCCATTGGCCTTCTTGGCCACCTGGGCACACTGCTGGCTCATGTTCAACCTACTATCTACCAGCACCCCCAGGTTCTTTTCTGCCTGGCTGCTCTCCAGCCACTCTGTCCCCAGCCTGTAGCACTGCTTGGGGTTGTTGTGGCCGAAGTCTGGAATCCTGCACTTAGCCTTATTAAATCTCATGCCCTTGGATTCTGCCCATCTGTCCAGCCTGTCAAGGTCCCTCTGCAGAACTCTCCTACCCTCCAGCAGATCAACTCCTGCCCCCAGCTTGGTGTCATCTGCAAATTTGCTTTGGACTCAATCCCCTTTTCCAGATCATCAATAAAGATACTGAACAGGGGCCCAGCACTGATCCCTGGGGGAGACTACTGGTGCCTGGCTGCCAACTGGATGGGCACCATTCACCACTACTCTCTGGGCTCAGCCTCCAGCCAGTTCTTGACCCATCTCAGAGTGAATAAAACAAACAAGCAAGAAGCACTGTGTAAAATCTTACTGAAAGTTTAGCATCCTGTTTTTCCTTGGTGTTTCAGCCTTCTAAACATAATCCAATACACTAAAAAGAGCAAAGCTGTACTTAGTGGTTGAAACGTTCCAGCACATCTATATCCCTCTTGTAATAGGGGTCCAGTTCTGGAGCCCCTATTACAAGAGGGATCTGGAGGCGCTGGAACGTGTCCAGAGAAGGGCCACAAGGATGATCAGAGGGCTGGAGCACAACTCCTGTGAGGACAGACTGAAGGAGTTGGGGCTGTTCAGTCTGGAGAAGAGAAGGCTCCCAGGTGACCTAATTGTGGCCTTCCAGTATCTGAAGGGGGCTACAAGAAGGCTGGGGAGGGACTTCTCAGGATCTCAGGTAGTGACAGGACTAGGGGAAATGGAATGAAGCTGGAGGTGGGGAGATTCAGGCTGGATGTGAGGAGGAAGTTCTTCCCCATGAGAGTGGTGAAGCCCTGGAATGGGTTGTCCAGGGAGGTGGTTGGGGCCCTGTCCCTGGAGGTGTTTAAGCCCAGGCTGGCTGAGGCTGTGGCCAGCCTGATCTAGTGTGGGGTGTCCCTGCCCATGGCAGGGGGGTTGGAACTAGCTGATCCTTGTGGTCCCTTCCAACCCTGACTGATACTGTGATACTATGAAACAAGCAGCCCAATACATGAGAGCAGTCAGCTTGGGGGACTCGCTGCTGCAGCTCTTTGGCAAGGAATCAGATTTTGGCAGGAAGATTTTGAAAGCCTTGGTACTCTCACAACTGATAAAGTTTGTGGGTTTGAGGAGGAAAATGACAATGAGCTCTTGTACGTCAGGGCGTGATCTATCATTTATCTTTCCCCCAGCTTCCTCTTAAACACCTCAGCAGGCAGTTCCAAGTGCTGCTCTCTGAAGCGCTGAGCAAAACCCATGAACTAATGTTGTGGTTAAAGCTGAGAAACCTTAACTGATAGCTTGCAGCTGGGTGGATGAATTAGCTGCAAACCACATGAGCATTGTCTGACATCTGTCAAAGCTGATCATTTGCTATTTGTCACGTAGTGATAGGACTAGGGGGAATGGGGAAAAAAACAGAAGTGGGTAGATTCAGACTGGGTGTCAGGAGGAAGTTCTTCCCCATGAGGGTGGAGAGACACTGGGACAGGTTTGCCAAAGAGGTGGTAGAAACCTCATCCCTGGAGGATTTTAAGGCCAGGCTGCATGTGGCTCTGTACAACCTGCTGTAGTGTGAGGTGTCCCTGCACGTGGCAGGAGGGCTGGAACGGGATGATCCTTGAGGTCCCTTCCACCCCTGACAACTCTATGATTCTACATTGTTCTAACAAACCTGCCCTCATCTGCCCAGGCTGGTGGAAAACAGGAAAGGAGGAGGCTCTCAGCTGTGAAGGAGTATGTTGTTCCTTCCTTTGCAATGCCAAAACATTTATGAATGAGCTTTGACCCTGAAGTAGGCTTAGCTGGTGAGGGCTTTTATATGTTTCATATTTCACTCACAGTTTACCTTTTGTCTAAGCAAAGGTGGGGCTTTTTGTTGTTTTGGTTTGGGGTTTTGGTTTGGGGTTTTTTTTTGGCTTGGTGGAGTATAATTCATCCATGAGCTCATAAAGCAGCCCTACTGCCTGGTCCTTACAGGCTTTGGCAGCATGCATGGGGTTAGCTATGCTGGTCTGTAACATCAGAAAGTCTGAGAGATCAGGGTGAAGATTCGTCTTCCGTTTATGCCTCCTCCCTCAGGCTTTAAGTGCAGAGTCACTAATGTATCTTCCATTCTGTAATGTGATGCACCATCTGCACAGACAGGCATCATTTCAGGGCTCCTACCTAGACCAGAAGTTTCCACCAGGTATAGCAGTCCAGCCATATGAAAAGCACAGTCTGCTGCGCTTGCTGGCATGCTGACAGCATTCCCTTGCCCCCAGATTTTGCTAGAGGAAACTAGCCTTGGGCTGTTACACGTGCAGGCTTTCAAACCTGTGTCATCTCTTTGTCTCTTGCTTGTGACCACAACTCCATAGTGACACGCAGCTGTTAACTTCTTTACTGCTCCAACACCAGTAAGGGTGGCACAGAAACATATCCAAGCACAGAAGTGACCGTGCAGCCGCATTGTGTGAGAGGGTATAGGCAAGCTTAACACACAAAGTTAACTGCAGGTAATCCTGGTTAACTGTATGCTGGCAGCTAAGCTGATTGTGCTGCTGGTCTGTTGTTGGCTCTGATGATGTTTGTAATAAGCAGCTTTCCTCAGGAAGATTGGTGTTTGTGTTCTCTGGGTGCACTTCTGGGGTATGCCTGAGCTGGACAACTCAAGGTTGCTTCCCAGGAGAACCTGGAGTAGACAAAGTGAGGCTGAGAAACTCTTCTGCAGAGGGAGACACGCTGGCAGGCAAAGCTGCTGTGCCTTTGTTGACTCTGGGCAGCACTGCACAGGGAGCAGAGCACGATGCAAAGATCCGTGGGCCTGCAGGGACCAGCTTTGCTGCTGACATATGAACAGCAGTGCCACATCAGGGTGGTGTGGTGCCCAGGCTAATTAGAAGGGACTCTTAGGGAGTGCAGCTCCGCTCCTGGGGAGCCCTCACGATGCGCTTGCTCTGCCCCATGCTGTGCTACATGCCGAGCTTACTGGCTCACAAAAAGCTCATCTGCAGCACTATGCTGAGCCCCGTGGACATCCCCTTTTTTTCTCCCAGACAAGCAATGGATAAGGCAGGGAGGTATAACCCCCCTCTAATTTAACCCCCGGATCCATATGCGCAGCACAAAGCAGGCTGTGCGTTTCCTAAAGAGCTCCTCAGAGCTCACAGGTGTGACATGGCATACAGGGAGCTGTCAGCAGCTCCCCTCCAACACCACCCTTTCTACATCTGACCTGCTTTTTTCCGCTTAATGGTGGGGTTTGTCTTGCCCAAGCCATCAGGATGGGTTAACAGCAGAGAGCCCTGCATGAGGCAGCTTTCCCATCGCCAGGGCTCAGCAGCTGAATTTATTTATTTATTTATTTAATAATCCCACTGGCTTTAATCAGGAGAAGACACTGCAAGAGGCTTGTAAATTCCTACAGCAAAATTCTCCATTCTCATTCACAGAGCAGATCTTGCTTCCAACGTGCTTATCTCCCTCCCTCCCTCCGTGTGCAGAGCCCTTGACGTCAATGGAAGATACGCTCTTTCGGGGGGAGCAGAAGACTGAGGTCACACTCCCTGCTGCAAACAGGAGAATTATGTCCCTGGCATTGAGGGAGAGAAAGCTCTGTGCTTTTTGCACAAAAGCAAAAGGAAAAAACACCCAAAGCCTGGAAACAATGGCACACAGATCAAAATAAGAAGGTAGCCTGCTCGCAGGAGGGATGCTCAGAGCCGATGGCAGCAGGCTGTAGAAGGATGCAACTCCCAGCTGCATTTAAAAATGTGCTGTTTGGCAGCCATGAATGGTGTGGAGGCTTTTCATTCATTCCCCTGTGCAGATCTGGGAAGGGACATCTGTCAGTGCTGACCCCAGTGCAGCAGTCAATGGCTGCAGCACGCTGTGCTCGTAGCCCAGGACGTTTCCATCAGGAACCAGAGGTCACACTCCGCAGCTCAGCCATCGGCGGCCTCAGTGATATTTATAGAGATTGCATTACATTTACTGCAGCTCTGAAGAGTGAAAGGTGCTCTGCATGCTTAAATTATGAGAGGTTAAGCGTGACCAATTGTATTTAACCTAGCGATTGACGTTGCTATTGTTTTGGTTTGGGTTTTCTCCCCCTTGTGTTTGAGAGGACCAAGGCTTAAGAACCTCTGAAGAAAATGTTAGGCTTGTTGTTACTATCAAATCCCATTTATAAAGCTGCTTTTGTTGAGGAATTGCCTCGCAGAAATTAACATTCTACCTAGCAAAAACTTTGGAATAGCATCCAGCTGATGCAAATGAAATCCTGCCCTTTCCCTCAATGAGCTGTTTGTTTCTTCTTCACAATGAAGGAAGTGGGCTCCTGCCTCTGCGGGAAACTTATCGCTCTGCAAATGAGGTTTGTAGCTGTGCAGAAATACGCCGTGGTTCACCAAGGCCAAAAGCCAAATGAGGTGACCCAAGCCAAATGAAGTGTCCCTGGGTGCTCCCCACCGTGCTGCATGGGGGTGTGTGTGCGTGTGTATGTCTTCTGCAGGACACTTTCCTCCTGGGGTTGGAAGTCAATCAGCGTGGCTCTCACCAGGAAGCCTAGAGTGTAAATGGGTAGTTTGTATTGCTTTCATCCCGTCTCATGTTGCTGCCAAGGCTGTTATTATTCACCATTTACCTTCTCAAAATATTGAGCCAATTAGAAAAGCAAATCTCTCTTTTGTGATGCCCAAGGGTGAAGCTGCAACCACGTGTGCTCCCCACGAGCCCTGATCGTGGCTGTCAGGGCTGTGCTTGGGAGTGCTGGGCCAAGGAAGCACAACCACATTCTTTCCTGCTATATTCTAGATTTTGGCCAAGCCACACTGAGTGGCTGGTTTTGTCCAGCTCCACAAACCAGGCAGCTAAGGCTGGGCAGCACTGGGATGGGAAAAGCAGCAACAGGGAAGGAAGGGATGGGATGTTGCTTGGAGGACATCACCCCGGGAGGACAGCAAATGAAGGTCCTGGCTGTTGGCTCAGGCTCTGTTGCTTTCAAGCTGAGAACTATTAGTGCATTTACTGAAATCTACTCTAGCTGATCCTGCTCTGGCAGGGGGCTTGCACTAGATGATCTTTTGAGGTCCTTTCCAACCCCTAACATTCTGTGATTGTGTGAAATGGGGGCTGTAATTCTAGGTGGGAGACACAGACAGATGGTTCTGGCTTTTTTTTACCTTGATAGGTGCCCAGACGGGTGGGTTGTGGGGATTATTAAGGATCATTGAGACAGGACTCCTCCTGGGTGCCCTCAGTTAGCTCAGATATTATTTGTAGCATAGTAGGGGTTGGAAGAGACCTCTGGAGACCACCTAGAGATAATCTAAAGTCCTTGTGTTGAAATCCTACAGTTCTATTGTTTATGTTTTCTGTCCTGTGGTGAATTAGTGACACACTCTCAATGTTTGTATGCACAAGGGCAGAGACATTTGGAGCATAGGAAGGTTTTAGTATCAGAAGTGCAAGGAGCTGCTATACTTCCATTTACATGGCAGCATTTTTGATCCCATGTATAATGAAAGCACATTGCTAACTTTAGTGAAGCCCTTTACTCAACTCATCTGATGGCTCAGACTGCCTGCTGTTAGTACTGAGCCTTCCAAAATGAGTGTAACAATCTACTGGTGCCCACCCAATGAGATATCCACCCTGTGTCTGACTGCAAGGGATAAATTATGCTCTTCTGCTGATAATTGCTCATGCCTGGATTTGAGGATTACAGCCCTGTGATGCTGATGGTTAGAACTGGTCTCCATCTTTGTGCACAGATGCTCCTGGTGATCCACTTCTGTGCCTGCCTTGGCTTTTCCAGATTGATTGCTCTTTGCAAAAGGAGCTAAACACAGTATCCAATTTTGCAAGAGCATTGCAGACAGCTGATTTAATTTCTGTATAAGATGAGGACTGGAGAACATAGAATCATAGAATGGTCTAGGCTGGAAGGGACCTCTGAAGGTATCATAGTATCATAGTATCAGTCAGGGTTGGAAGGGACCACAAGGATCATCTAGTTCCAACCCCCCTGCCATGGGCAGGGACACCCCACACTACATCAGGCTGGCCAGAGCCTCATCCAGCCTGGGCTTAAACACCTCCAGGGACAGGGCCCCAAACACCTCCCTGGACAACCCATTCCAGGGCTTCACCACTCTCATGGCGAAGAACTTCCTCCTCACATCCAGCCTGAATCTCCCCACCTCCAGCTTCATTCCATTCCCCCTAGTCCTATCACTACCTGAGATCCTGAGAAGTCCCTCCCCAGCCTTCCTGTAGGCCCCCTTCAGATACTGGAAGGCCACAATGAGGTCACCTGGGAGCCTTCTCTTCTCCAGACTGAACAGCCCCAACTCCTTCAGTCTGTCCTCATAGGAGAGGTGCTCCAGCCCTCTGATCATCCTTGTGGCCCTTCTCTGGACACCTTCCAGCACCTCCACATCCCTCTTGTAATAGGTGCTCCAGAACTGGAGGCATTACTCCAGGTGGGGTCTCACCAGAGCTGAGTAGAGGGGAAGGATCACCTCCCTTGACCTGCTGGTCATCCAGTCTGACCTCCCTGCAGTCAGCAGAGACATCCTCAACTAGATCAGGTTGCCTAAGGCCTCATCGAGCCTCACCTTGAACATCTCCAGGGATGGAGCCACAACCACCTCCCCAGGCAGCCTGTTCCAGCGTTCCACCACCCTCCTGGTGCAGAACTTGTTCCTAACATCCAATCTCAGTCTGGTCTTCTCTAGTTTGAACGCACCTCCCAATGTCTTCTAGGTAGTTTAAAGAAGTATTCTCGGGCAGTTTTGGTGGTCCTGAAATTTGGGTGGACCTTACAATGAACAATATTCAGACATAAAGGGTTTCAGAAAAGTCAGTTTAAAAACCAAACCCCAGTGGAATTTCCCAGGGAATGAAAGAATAAGTCGCTTCTGAGGGAACAGAGGAGCAGCCCTCAATTTCTTCTCTTTAAAATAATCTCCCTGCGCTCCTCCACACGAATGGTGAGAGAGCAATGCAAGAAGTCAACCTCTGCGCTTCACTGCCTATTTTCTCACCCTCAACTTAAAAATAACAGCTCTGTAGCACCTTCTGTTTTCTGGTGACGTCTGCACAGGCTCCATGAATAGTCTCCAGGGGGCCACGCTGTGCTGGGTCTCTGGTTGGGATTTTCCCCTCTCGCCCGCTGTTGGCTGAACCCTGCTCACATGGGAGTCAAGAAGAGCAGAACGCCCATTGATTTCAGCAGGAGCAGATTTTTGACTTTCCAGAAATGCTCAGCCATATGTGTTCTCCTTTTGGAAGTATCATGTGGTTGCATTTTGGCCCATGTCGTGTTCTAGTCACTCCGAAAGAACACGCCGAGCTCCAGCCTGTCCTCACCTGCCCTCTCCATTGCAAGAGCCGAGGGCCTCGGGGACAGGGGGGGCTTTAGGGCCAAAAGTTTTTTTCCCCTTGTCCTGTTTACTGGGGGGGGGGGGGGGGGGGGCTTTGCTTGCTTGTTTATCTTTCCTCCCAAATGTCAAGAAAACATATTTCTATTCTAAGACAAAGGGAAGGCAAACATTTCTCATTTGCTGTGAAAAATCTGAGACAAAAAAAAACCCTCATTTGTTGGAACTTAGCTTTCAGGCATCATTTGATCCTAAATCATAGAATCACAGAGTGGTAGGAGTTAGGAAGGACCTCTGGAGATCATGGAGTCCAACCCCACCCCCTGCCAGAGCAGGATCACCTAGGGCAGATGGATCACAGTATAACTAAGGTTGGAAGAGACCTCGAGGATCATTGAGTCCAACCTATCACCACAGACCTCATGACTAGACCATGGCACCAAGTGCCACGTCCAATCTCCTCTTGAACACCTCCAGGGACGGTGACTCCACCACCTCCCTGGGCAGCACATTCCAATGATGAATGACTCGCTGGTGAAGAACTTTCTCCTCACCTCGAGTCTAAACCTCCCCTGGTGCAGCTTGAGACTCTGTGGTGGGTTGAAATTTCCCCCTCCCCAGATTTAAAGGCACAGCCTGAAACTACCACAGCAGATCACACAGAAGTGCATCCATGTGGGTCTTGAAAGGCTCTAGGGAAGGACACTCCACAACCTCTCTGGGCAGCCTGCTCCAGCGTTCTGCCACCCTTACAAATGATTACAGAATTTTCATTTGATGCTGGAGGATATAATCTGGTATTTTAAAAGGGGTTAAAAAAGTAGTTTGGAACCCAAAGGTTAAAAGTAGCCTATTTTACCCTTTTCAAATGTCCTTCTTTTCAAAGGCAAATAGAATTGATGCATCTGTGAAACATTTAGCTTGTGGCTGATTGGTGGTTCCTGAGGCAATAGTGTTCCCCTGAAAATGTCCATGTGGCTATTGGGGTTTCTCAGTCTTTAATGTATTTACACCTATCAGTGTCAAAGGGAGGCTTAGCAGTTCACACTGTGTGCTAGGAGCTGACTGAGTGCAAGATGAAGGGACTGGAGATTCCGAGCCAGGATGTGTACCTGCAGTCAGGGTTCGTTGCCTGGTGTGACAATGGGAGTTTCAGCAGCTGTGAATGAAGAGCACAGCCCATTAAATCCTATCCTCTGCAAGGACAATAGCCCCTGGCAGAGCTGGGTGAACAGACCTGCATCACCTGAGCCCATCTGTGATCATGAGCTGGAACCCTTGGTTTCGTGAGGTATTTGCATAGGCTAGCTCTTGGCTTCAAATCATCTGAGAAATCTGTGCTGGAAGGAGGACTTAAAACTAATCCTCCCTGGCTCTGAGGTTAATGCCCTTTCCTCTGGATTATCTTTCCTAGTCTCATCCCTGTCCTCCCATCTGCTTAGTCATCTGTAAGGTAAACTGAGCCTCCTGGGGAGAGCTCTCCTCTAGCCAAGGGTATAAGCAAATTAAGGGGACAAATGCCATTAAATCTGTGCTTTCTCCCACATCCCTTGTGCTGTGCCCTGCTCTCACTGCGTGTTCTCCACTGCAGTCCACGAGGGACTTGCACTGGACGTGCCACAGCCTATGAGCCTGTTTCCTGCTCTAGATCTGCGGGGTCAAGGATTTGCTGTCCCTCTGATGTGACTGCACGTGCTGCCCAGGCCCTCCATGGTTTGTGTGAGACAATTAATTGCTGTCTTCGTGTCACGTGGCTGCCCTGGTTTGAGCAACGTGGGCTGGGGGTGGCGGGGGAGTCAGCTTGTGACCCCAAAACTGTGCAGATCACCCCGAAAGAAACTGGCCTCAGGCATGGAAATGGTATTTCAGATGTAGTTCTGTGGAAAGTGCAAAAAATAACACTCCTGCCCTTAAAAACAAAGTCCCAAACCAAACAAAGCCATAATAAATAACTGCTTGCCAAGAGTCATAAAAATCTTGAACTGTGATTTAATATCCTGTCTCCCTTTTGTCTTAGTGGAAAAGGTCATGTAGATGAAAGACATCTGCTGTGGTATCTCTCTTGGATTTTGGGACAAGAATGAAGTCCTATTCCTGACTCTCTTTTTTGTGTGTGAGCAAATTGCCAGGAATTCCTTCTATTCAGCTGCATTCATGTGTCAGCTCTTGAGGAGGCTGAACAGGTCTGTGGTCAGTGATTTCAAGTGCCAGGCTGCATCCCTTCTATTTTATTCTTCAGGGATGGCTGCATGCCTGTCTCAGCACCAGGTGAAAGGCCTCCAGATATGTTGGGGTTCACTGCAAGAAGCTGGGGGTTCTGGCCAAAGCCAAGCCCTGGTGGTGGAATATGGCTGTGACATTGTGGCTGTGACCAAGTCAGCCAACAAAGGATTTCTTCTGTCTATCAGTGGGGACATCATCCCAGTGAATTCAGTATAGCTAAGGCAGGAGGGTTGAGTGTCAGCACACAGCTGTGCACACCCTTTGTTGGTAGTACATTATTTGGCCTATGCCAGGGGTAGGTCTGAGGCATAATTGGTTGCAGGAGCTGCTCAGTACAGGCCAGGAACTGTTTCCAAAGCTCCCATACTTAGTGTATCCTAGATGTTGGACCCTCCATGCAGGAAACATGAGATATTGCCTCACCCTCGTGGGAGACCTACATGTTCTAGACACCCAAGGGCTGGCTTGGCTGCTGTGCTGGTAGTGAGTGTCCTGATTGCTGAAGGTGTGCAAGGATGCAGAAGAGAATTTAGGGTTCCTGGACCAGACAAAGAGACAACTAGGTGAGGGGGAACAAGACTTTGCAATCCACTCCTAGAGGCATTTCCCTGCAGAGAAGAAGGTGAGAGCAACAGGCTCCAGGCCCTTATTCCCAGGGTTGCTTTCAAGAGCTGGAAGGAAGTGGAGGTGTGGCAGTTCAGCTTGCAATGGGACAGAGACAGAAGGTGGCATCAAAGGCTGGTGGATGCTGGTAGTCGACCAGAGGTGTGACACGAAAAGAGGACTAACCTGGACAACAGAAATTGGTAGCTAATGCTTGATATGATAGGGATAGATTGAACTGGGGGAGAGGGAAAGACAGTAGATGTCAGAGTGAAAGTGAAGGAAAATAACTGGTCTGAGTCATCCTTGCTCTTCAATATTCTTTCCATCTTCACGTTTTTATTAAATCTATTTGAAATGCAGTCAGCTCTGGGCAACAGTGCATTTACAGTCCTGGAGTTTTCCTGGCAACTTCTAATGGGGTTTCAGTAATATCAGCCCACTTTGAAAAGCCAGTCTCCTTCAGAAAGCAGTTGTGTGGATGAGTGGGAAAACTGTGACCCTCTGGAGCCACAGGGGATGAAATCCTAGCCCCGAAAGCAAAGGCGGTGTCCCCAGCGACAGCAGCAAGCTCAGGATGTCACAGGGAGTGCTTTTGGCTGCTGTGCTGTGAGCTGGGAACTCTTTTGGGGATGGGATCTGTGTTCATGTGTATCCTTGTACAAAGAGGTCCTGAATTTGTTGGCCTCCAGGCAGTGCAAAAAAGCAAATGTTAAACAAGTTGTCCTGTGAGGAGTGGAAGTAATCAAACATTGGCGCCATCGGGTTCTCTGTGTCTGGTAAAGGGTCAGAGTCAGCCTCTTTCTCAGCAGACCTTTTCACTCTTCTTTCAGCTGCTCATTCGCCTGCCAGCAGTAGGAAGGTCGCTTGACAAGTGGCCAACAGTCTGGAATTGGTGGAGGGGATCCACACCTGCCTGAGCATGGCACATGCCAACAGCACCCTGTGCTTTTGCTCTGCAGAGCTGGGATGCTTACAATGGAATAAATAGAAAATAACGAGTGCTTTCCCCTCTAGCATCTAGCAGTCCTACTGGTCTTAGGTGCTCTGACAGTATCACCATATCACAGTACATTAGAGTTTGGAAGGGACCTCCAGAGATCATCCGGTCCAAACCCCATGTCAAAGCAGAATCACTTAGGGCAGTCTGCACAGGAATGCATCCAGGTGGGTTTGGAAAGTCTCCAGAGAAGGAGACTCCACAACCCCTCTGGGCAGCCTGCTCCAGGGCTCTGTCACTCTCACTGTAAAGAAGTTTCTCCTCATGTTGAGCTGAAATCTTCTCTGTTCAAGTTTGTCTCCATTGTTCTTTGTCTTATTGTGCGCCAACCAAAAGAGCTTGGCCCACTCCACTTGACACCCACCCCTCACATATTGATAGACATTGATCAGATCCCTCTCAGCCTTCTCTTCTCCAGACTAAACAGCCCCAGGGCTCTCAGTCTCTCTTCACAGGGGAGATGCTCAAGTCCCCTAAGCATCCTCATGGCTCTCCACTGGACTCTCTCCAGCAGGTCTCTGTCTCTCTTGAACTGGGAAACATGAAACAAAGTAGATGCACCTTCTGCTTTTCTCCCCCTGTCTTTTCTTCTCTACTTCTGGGAGAGGAACATTTCCTTTTTTTAATCACTGAGAACACTGCCTTTTTATTCAGAAAATACAACTAATTTCTACTTATTTTTACTATCACTGTAAGCACCTCTCCCACATCATTCTCCCATGAACAGCTTCCATACCAGGACGCCTTAGAAGCTAACACTTAGACCAGGAACAATCTGCACATCTAATGTTGTGTGGAGGGAACTCCTTAATTAGGATGCTCATCTCTCCCTCTCTCAAGGGGCTTGTTTGAGGGCTTGCTGGCATTTGTGACTCCCTATGAAATCAGCTGGAGCTGTAGCTGCTTGACATAGCTGGGCTCAAGGCTGTTGCGGTTGAGAACTATTTCACAGGCTCACAGGATGTTAGGGGTTGGTAGGGACCTCCAGAAATCATCAAGTCCAACCCTCTGCCAGAGCAGGACCAGCACAGGTTGCACAGGAACACATCCAGATGGGTCTTAAGTCTCCAGAGAAGGAGACTCCACAGCCGCTCTGGGCAGCCTCTTCCAGCGCTCTGTTACCCTCACAGTGAAGAAGGTGCTCCTCATGTTGAGGTGGAACCTCCTGTGCTGGAGTTTCTATCCATTGCCCCTTGTCCCATCACAGGATGCAAGTGAGCAGAGCCTGTCCCCTCCCTCTTGACCCCCAGCCCTCAGATATTTATAAACATTTATTAAATCCCCTCTTAGCTCTGCTCCTGAGACACTAGTTAGGCTGTAGGGCAATCACTGCCTGCCTTTCAAGATGATTCAGTGTACAAAAGCATGGAAGATAACTGAAACTCCTGGTGTGGTGAGGATGAAAGTCTATCCACTAGCTTGAAAGTAAATCCCATGTCTTCCTGTGTATGAGCCACTCTGCTGGAGCTGGAGGGTGGCTGTTAAATCTGCACTTTCCATCACAGGTAGAAAACACAACCAGGAGAATCCTGTGGAAACCTTCTGCCCCTGACACCCCATGTCCCCTGTTGCTGTGGCAGAGGCTGAGCATGGGTCTGTGCAGTGTGGTGCATGCCCACTGGCAGCAGGAGAGCCTGGGCTACAGGGCCAAGGGGCAGGCTGCACTTTGAGCCTTCCTGCCTTGAGTTGTTTCTGCCTGTCTTTCCCAAAAGCACTGTTTTCAGACAGGGTCCTGTTATTGTTGTCATTTTGAAGTGTAGTTTGGATTGTGAACTTCAGCCAGCTGAACTTATTTGCTTTTTTGCCCCCTTACTGGGAAGGTTTATAAATATCAAGTTGTGCAGGAAGCAAATACTGCTCGTTATCAGATTGTCCTCCAGTCACTCTTCTTTGCCTCCAAACAATAATGGCCAACTTTATCACTGCTCAGTCCTTTGTTTCCTATTAAACACAAGTGATTAAGATACTGTTTGGCTCACTGAGAAGAGTTACTGACCTGTTTTGTCTGTGGACATAGCTTTAAATTAGGAGACACCTGAAACTGGTAGGAAGAGGGAGTATTAATTGGGTTCAGGTTCCATGAGCACAGATTGCTTTTTCCCAGTGGGATGTGGTAAATAGCCATCACCAAGACAATGTTAATTACATTTTCTCCCAGAGCAGTCCCAGGAGGTGCTGAAATAGCACATGTGCCACTTGGGCTTAGATGCTTAGGCATGAAGAAGATCAGTGTTTGCTGCCGTGGTGCTTTGCATGGTGCAGAGCATGCTGTGTCACTGGGGGAGGTCAAGGAGGTGAGGAGGCTTGGATTTTCTGGGTGATCACTTGGGCTTTTGCTCTCATGAGTTTCAAAATCAGAACACTGTCTAAAACAATAGCTGAATTTCTGATTTTTTTTTTTTTTTTCTGCCTTGAAACCTGTATGAATACAGAATACACCAGGTTGGAACAGACCTTTGAGATCATTGAGTCCAACCTATCACCCAACACCATCACCAAAACCATGGCACCAAGTGCCTCAGCCAGCCTCTTCTTAAACACCTCCAGTGATGGTGACTCCACCACCTCCCTGGGCAGCACATCCCAATGGCCAATCTCTCTTGCTGGGAAGAACTTTTTCCTAACATCCAGCCTAAACCTCCCCTGGTGCAGCTTGAGACTGTGTCCTCTTGTTCTGTTGCTGTTTGCCTGGGAGAAGAGACCAACCCCCACCTGGCTACAACCTCCCTTTAGGTAGTTGTAGAGAGCAATGAGGTCTCCCCTGAGCCTCCTCTTCTCCAGGCTAAACAACCCCAGCTCCCTCAGCCTCTCCTCATAGGACTTGTACCCTGGAAGGCACAATAATAACAACCCAAACTAGGGATTTTATAAGACACCTGAGCAGAAAGTGTTTCTTGCAGCAGAGATTGTGTCATGCTGTAGGCTTGCTCAGCTCCAGAGTGACTCTGTGTGCCACACAAGCAGTGTGTGTATCTCATTTATCAGCGTCACACTCTGCATGACCAGCTGGATTCCTGGTGGTGCTGCTAGCATGGCAGTGCTGTGCTGCCCACTACTACCAGCACTGTCACAGCTGGCATGGTCTGCAGCCTCACCACTGCCCTTTCTGAAGCAGCAGCTTACAGCTTTTTGCTGCAAAAGCCTCTATTAATTTTGATCAGCTGATAGGAGCTGGGGCCTGCAGGGCTGGCTGGCGGGGTCCAGGTGGGTTCATGTCTACGTGTAGGTCAGACCACTCTCATGCCCAGACCTGCTCTACAGCATGTCAGGCAAACTGGAAACACTGAGCCAGATCCTTCCCTTAGCCTTTTACGACCATGTTAACTCTTAAAGGATCACAGGATCACAGGATGCTAGGGGTTGGAAGGGACCTCTGGAGATCATCAAGTCCAACCCCCCTGCCAGAGCAGGACCATAGAATCCAGCACAGGTCACACCGAAAAGCATCCAGAGGAGTCTTGAAAGTCTTTAGAGAAAGAGACTCCACAATCTCTCTGGGCAGCCTGTTCCAGTGCTCTGTGACCCTCACAGTGAAGAAGTTCCTCCTCATGTTGAGGTGGAACCTTCTGTGCTGGAGTTTATATCCATTGCCCCTTGTCCTATCCCAGGGTGCAAGTGAGCAGAGCCTCTCCCCTCCCTCTTGACCCCCAGCCCTCTGATATCTATAAACATTTATTAAATCCCCTCTCAGTCTTCTCTGGTCCTGAGCCAGCCCCAGGTCTCTCAGCCTCTCGAATAGAATAGAATAGAATAGAGTAGAATAGCGTAGAATAGAATAGAGTAGAATAGAATAGAATAGAATAGAATAGAATAGAATAGAATAGAATAGGAGTAGAATAGAATAGAATAGAATAGAGTAGAATAGAATAGAATAGAATAGAATAGAATAGAATAGAATAGAATAGAATAGAATAGAATAGAATAGAATAGAATGGACCAGACCAGGTTGGAAAAGACCTTTGAGATCATCAAGTCAAACCTATCACCCAACACCATCTAATCAACTAAACCATGGCACTAAGTGCCTCATCCAGGCTCTTCTTAAACACCTCCAGTGATGGTGACTCCACCACCTCCCTGGGCAGCACATTCCAATGGCCAATCTCTCTTTCTGGGAAGAACTTCTTCCTCACCTCCAGCCTAAACCTCCCTCTCCTTACAGGGCAGTGCTCCAGTCCCTTCATCATCCTTGCAGCCCTCTGTTGGACTCTTTAGCAGTGTTCCTCCCTTGGGTATTGATGAGCAGCAGAAGCAAGAGGCGAGCAAATATACTGCTCAGTGATGACTTGTCAGTAACTTCTTGCTTGTTAATTGGAGCTCAGCAAGGTGGATTCATGTGGGATGTAAGCACACTGGCCTCTGAGCTAGAATTGACTTGGACCTGCTAATCAGAGCTTTTTCATCTGGGCTAGAAAAACATGAACCTGGTGGTTTGTTAGGGACACGCTGGCAGACACTTAAAGACAGCAGCACTAAAGGGACTGTTGTAATTATCTCAGTTAGTGACTGAGCACATAGATTTACTTGAAAACCAGTGTGTCTGTTCTCTGGTTGATGTGACCTCTGTGGAAATACAGTGCTGGAAGAAGATTCAGACTTTGGTCATCTAATTCAATGTTGCACATTCTTGTTGGCAGAGTTATATGTTACTGCTGTTAAAGGTATCATCCTCTACCATAATGAAGGGAATGAGTTGGTCTCTTCTCCCAGGCAACCAGCACCAGAACAAGAGGACACAGTCTCAAGCTGTGCCAGGGGAGGTTTAGGCTGGAGGTGAGGAGAAAGTTCTTCCCAGAAAGAGTAATTGGCCATTGGAATGAGCTGCCCAGGGAGGTGGTGGAGTCACCATCCCTGGAGGTGTTTAAGAGGAGCCTGGATGAGGCACTTGGTGCCATGGTTTAGTTGATTAGATAGTGTTGGGTGATAGGTTGGACTTGATGATCTTGAAGGTCTTTTCCAACCTGGTCTATTCTATTCTATTCTATTCTATTCTATTCTATTCTATTCTATTCTATTCTATTCTATTCTATTCTATTCTATTCTATTCTATTCTATTCTATTCTATTCTATTCTATTCTATCCTATCCTATTTTCTATCCTATTTTCTATCCTATTCTATTCTATTCTATTCAGTCACTTTAGAGCTCTCAGAAACTGCCTGATAGGTTGATACTCAAAGTTCAGAAAGTGCTTTTTCCTTGTTTTCATAGCTTAAATTAAACACCAGAGGGGTTCACCTGCATTCAGCTGAACAGATGTGCCCTTCAGTCCATTCCACAACAGCTCAGAACTTAACCACTCTAAAACAAAGGGAAGCTTTAATCCTCGTTCCAAGCACTCCATACAAAAAGCTGAATTGAGATCAGATTGAGCAACAAGAGGAAACTAAGTCAGTAAACCCTGTCCTTAACTGCAGGAGAAGTTGTTTCAATAGAAAAATGTTAGCCAGCTTCACAAAATGTCACTGAATGGATAAAAATTGGTCCCCTGCTATTTCCTGGGTTTGTTGCTCCTCCCATGACACCACTTTCCCCTCCGAGATGCATTGCTAAACCAAGGTTCCACAAGACAATGAGGGAGGAACTTTTGCTGGAGAGGGAAAGTGTAAGGAAAAAATTTGCTTTTTGTGACACTTTTTTGTTTGTTTGGGGTTTTTTTGTTGTTGTTTGGTTGGGTTTTTTGTGTGTTTGGTTGGGGTTTTTTGTTTGCTTGTTCTATTTGGGGTTTTTTGGGTTGGTTTTGTTTTGTGTTTCTCTTTTCCTCCTGAGTTTGCTTTGAAACAACTCCGGCTGGTTTTTCATGCCGCAGCTCACACTCTTCCACTTTGTTGTTTTTTGTCCTTACACTTGTGATATTCAAAGGTCTGGATCTGATTTGTTGTGTTTTGTTTTTCACTGGAGGCAAACAATCTTTCTTTCCAAAGTGAGCAGGACAATCCGTGGCTCCTCGACGGGCCCCAGAAGGTTCTGGTTTGCGCTGGAGTCAGCAGCAGTTCCCTACACTGAATCCATTTGACCCGCGCTGCTCTGGCAGGCTGGGACTGGCAACAATCTCCACTTCAGCCATCAAAACATTCCTTTTGTGGCCAAGTGCCCTTCTGCTTTCTCTGAAATATCTGATGTCAGTTTGAACAAGAGGGGAAACAGACGTTCGTCACCATTAATTCATCGGACAATTAAGCCGCTGCTCTCTGACCTCCTGCCATTATTGGCTTTCAGAGCCAGGGTAAAGACCCTGCAGAGATCTGTTCTCTGTCATTCTCCACAGGCTGCCCTACTATTTTATTTACTCAAAGGCTTAGCTTTTGCCCACCATGAGCCAAATGTATATGCTTCAGAATCAAAATCACTAATAAGCCGTCCCAGATGCTGACATTAATCTCCGAGCGAGGATAGCAGCAAGCAGAGGGAACAGCTGGCTGTCAGGAGGCGTGCAGGCAGCAATCAGACATTATTCAGATTCATGTACATGTTAGAAGTGTCTGGCCCTGGCTGCAGCTGCTTTTGGCGCACCGTACTACCCTGGGCACCCAGCACTGTTCTGAACCAGTCAGGGTCTTCGTACTGGCAGATGTGGATGGTGTGGAACTGCTCTGGGGGCCACAAAAATGATCAGGGAGCTACAACACCTCTGGTACAAGGACAGGCTGAAGGAGCTGGGGTTGTTCAGCCTGGAGGAGAGGAGGCTTCAGGGAGACCTTAGAGTAGCTTTCCAGTATCTGAAGGGGGCTACAAGGCGGCTGCAGAGAGACTGTTTACGAGGGCCTGCAGTGACAGGACAAGGGGCAATGGTTTCAAACTAGAGAAGAGTAGATTTAGATTGGGTGTTAGGAACAAGTTCTGCACCATGAGGGTGGTGGAACACTGAACAGGTTGTCCAGAGAGGTGGCTGGGGCCCCGTTCCTGGAGATATTCAAGGTCAGGCTCAACAACAGTCTGAGCAACCTGACCTAGTGGAGGATGTCCCTGCTCATGGCAGGAGGGTTGGTCTAGATGACGTTTGGAGGTCCCTTCCAACCCAGCCCATTCTATGATTCTATGATTCTATGTTTTCTTCTTCCTTCATCTTCAAGACTATGGCAGTACCTGTGTTTTGCTCTCTACCACTGTTCACTGTGGCCTGTTTCCCCACTGCTGCTGGGGAGCCATTGGCCCAGTTCAATACCTTGTCATTCTGGCCCCAGGGCTGCGGGGAGAGTAAAGTGGAAGCACAGGACTGGGTGAACAATGAGGAAACAGTTAATCTGTCCCTGGCAGAGAGCTGCTGTTTGGTGTGTAATAAGATGGTGCTTACCAGTGCCAGCTCTCAGGGTGGGTGGGTGGGTGGGAGAGGCGAGACAAGAGCTGGCCAGCTGCTTGCCTCATCTGGCGCTTACGCCATGCAACCTTCGAGCCTCATTTTTCAGTCGCTGCTTTTGAAGCACTTCATTAGCTCACCAGAGGAACCCTCTGCCCTTGCTTCATGACAAGTTTCCTCTTTTTCATCTTCTTCCTCCTCATTTTCTCATTTTTTTCTTTTCTTTCCTTGTGGAGTCCTTCAGCTGGTAGCTATAGTAACACCCCTGAGTGAGTGGCTGTAGCACACCGCTGTGACCCACTCCCCTTGGGAGAGCTCTGCTGGGCTTTCACAGGCTGCCAAGGGCTCGGCCACCCTCTCTTACAGGGGTTTCTCCAAGCAGCAGGGACAGTCTTAGCCTGGGAGCTGGCTCCATCCTGCTTGCTATTTGCAGCCACAGCCCACAATATCTTGTGGCAGAGGGAATGAGTCACTGGCAGAGCAATCTGCTGCATCAGATAATCACAGATTACCTCCATTAACCTGAATCCCTTCTGTAACCTTTTACAGTAATGATCCTAAATGCTGACGCATACATTGTGTTACCATCCTGTCTTGGGCTGTCAGTAAATGTCTTCTGTGATTTCAGGGGTGGTTTAGCAGGGTGTGACAGCAGGATGTGCTGGAAGGAGCTGTTGGTACCTTGTTGCTGGATGAGGTGATGGAGCTAAAACCAGGCCTTGCAGCACCATAAAGGAGATGTCTCCCTAAAGCTGGCTGTGTGTGTTCACATCAGCCCCTTCCACCCTTTCCCTGCCATCCATGTAGTACCTCTTTTCTCCAATGCCAAGGTGTGTGCCAGCACCTTTTCCTCTCTGCCAGCCAGTCCATGCTTGCTGTAATCAGGCATTTCAGGGTGGTTTCACCTCCCTCTCCACACTCTACTCTATGGAGTCTATGGAGGCTTGTCATAGATCTAGGATTTAATTTCTGCTTTATGCATGTGTCTGTGGCTGAGAATCTGCCACATTGTTTGGTCAAGGAGAGATGGGAAGATAGACAAGGCTGTTATCTGCCTTTGTGGTAAAGAAAGATGCAGCTGATCCTGATCTCCAACAGAACATGTCCCAGTCTGAGACACATTATGATGATGTACTTTTCTTCTTGCCTGATACAGGCTCACAGGATCACAGGATGGTAGGGGTTGGAAGGGACCTCTGGAGTCCAACTCCTCTGCCAGAGCAGGGCCATAGAATCTAGCACAGGTTGCACAGGAACACATCCAGGGGAGGCTTGAAAGTCTCCAGAGAAGGAGACTCCACAACCTCTCTGGGCAGCCTCTTCCAGTGCTCTGTGACCCTCACAGTGAAGAAGGTGCTCCTCATGTTGAGGTGGAACCTCCTGTGCTGGAGTTTATATCCATTGCCCCTTGTCCTATCCCAGGGTGCAAGTGAGCAGAGCCTGTCCCTTCCCTCCTGACCCCCAGCCCTCAGATATTTATAAACATTTATTAAATCCCCTCTCAGAAGGGTCACAGAAGAGATATTCCTCTTGAGCAATTCTGGCAGAATGGGCCAGGCACATTTTCTCAGGAGTTTCCCAGCCTGATTGTCACAATTTGTAGCTTGTTCACATCAAATGCCTCAAAAGCATTAAGAAAGAAGGATGAAAGGAGAGGCTGATGATGGTCTCTTCTCACAGGTAATTAGTGATAGAGCAAGAGGGAATGGTCTCAAGTTGCCACTGGGTAGGTTTAGACTGGACATTAGGAAACATTTTTTCCCATCAAGAGTGGTCAGGCATTGGAATGTGCTGCCCAGGGAGGTGGTGGAGTTACCAACCCTGGATGTGTTTAAAGGTGGTTTGGATGTGGTGCTTGGGGCTATGGTTTTGGGGTGAGCCTTGTAGAGTAGGGTTCTGGGTTGGACTTGGTGATCCTGAGGGTCTGTTCCAACCTGAGTGTTTCTGTGATTCTGTGAATCCACCCAGGCATCGTTGAAGAACACTTCTTGTGGTTACAAATCATAAGATTGATTTAATGGTGACCACTGCAAAAACAGAGAAACACAACAAGATATAAACCCAAACTGGCTACCTGATTACAGTTCCTCAGTGCCCTCTTCCTTGAGCATCCACACCAGCACCTTTGCTGGCCTGGTATCTCTGGTGGGCTTAAATGTGGGAGGAGAAACTGTGGTGGTGCAGTGATTTGGTAGATCATGTGCATGCATAGGGAGCAGAAAGGGGCTGCAGAGTCACTTCACATCAGGCTCTTCATAGCTGATATCCATGTGTTGCATCTCTAAACATTTGGGGTCTGCCAGTCTGCCTGCCAGAGGGCAGGACTGAGTACTCAGGTTGACTATCTAGGTGCTGCAGGGACTTGCTCTTCTACCTCATTCATGGAGACTCTACACTGCTTGTTTCTTGCTTTTCAGGTGGCTGTTTCCCTGACTCAGACACAAACCATCCAAGCTGAAAGAGTGTGCTGTTATTTATGTATGGAAAGCAAAAGACATCTGGGTTTTTGGGTTCACATCAGAGCATCTCAGAGCATTCCTGATTCTACCAATTAGGTGGAACTAATAAATCAGTCAGGCTCAATAAAACAGCCTGTCTCAGACCATTAATTTCTCATGATGTTAACTGCATTTCTTTTCTTTAGCCCTGTTGGTAAGTTTGTTTAGGTGAGGGGAAAAAAAAAAACCCAAACAAACCCCAAAACCAGAAAGGAAGGTAATTCTCAGAGCTTGGCTACAGACTGTTGATAGGAACACACTTGAATTCTCACCTCCCATCCAGCTGGATCTCCTCCCCACAGTTCAGAAATACTCCTTATAAAATTCAAATGTCAGGAACACAGAGGCTAAGTTCTTTTTTTAGAGACTGCAGAACTATTTGCAGGAGAAAAAGCCCACACAGCTCATGGCAGGGACAGAGTGAACCCACATCCCTCTCTGCTCAAGGCTGCATTTTTGCATGTTCCCCCCCTAGAACTGGCACCACAGTTTGCAAGTGAGCCAAGCCCATGTATTTACCCATACCAAGGACAGGTCTCCTTGTGTGTTCCTCCTGCCCATCTTGTGCCTCCGTGTTGCTAAACAGCAAGTTTGCACAATGTGGAGCAGAAAACTGGCAGAACCCTGTAGAACCATAGATTTGTTTCAGTTGGAAAAGACCTTTAAGATCATTCTACCAAGTCTGGTGCTAAACTGTGTCCCTCAGCACCACATCTCTGCATCTTCTGACCACCTCCATGGATGGGGATTCAACCACCTCTTCCACCTCTTCCACCTATTCCAATGTTTAATAACCCTTACAGTGAAGAAGTTTCTTCTGATATTCAACCTAAACCTCCCTGGTGCAACCTGAAGCCATTTTCCCTCATCCTGTGGTGGGTTGTAGTTCCCCCCCCCCCGGCATTAACAAGAACCAGACCAACTCAGTTAGAAGCAAATGAAGCTGTATTTACAAGCAAAAACTACACACTACATCCTGCCACTTGTTGCTGGGTGAAAGAGACCAACAACCACCTCACTACAACCTCCTTTCAGGTCCTTGTAGAGAGCAACAAGGTCTTCTAGTCATTTCTCTCAGTGTCTTAACTGGGACCTGAGTCCAAGGTATTTTGGCTTTAGGGGCCAGCCCTAAGCACATTTAGGTTTTCTGAGGGATGCTGCTGAATCCAGGAGCGCTACACATCCTCCTGAGCAGTGGGCAGGCCGTGGGCTGTGTGTTGGCAGCTTTGGAGGCATCGGTAAGGAGCTTGCATATATGTTAGTGAAACAGGATAATAAATACATAGGGCAGGTCATGAGTTTAAACAAGGCCTTTGCTTCAAGAGGAATTCCTTCCTGGAAAGATGTTATCAAATCCTCTGCAAGCAGGATTTCTGGAGCTGTGATTTGCATTCTTTCCTTGGAAGAATGGGAAGCAGGTTCTCCCACAGTGAGTGCAAACCACAGCTGTGCAAATTAACTGAAGGGAGCCAGTAAGGAATGTGAGAATTTAGATTCACTTGAGCATTTAGATACAGCCACACTCCTTGTTTAATTCTTGTCTGCTTCAGAATGATGATTGAGAACACTTCTGTCAAAAGAATCTTCCTTTCTGAGGAAGAAGTTGTGTCAAAAATGAGAGGGTTTGCAGGAAGGTGTCTCCTGACAGAAAGGATTCATTTCCCCCCCCCCCCCAGCTTCATTTTTGACAGTACAGAAACATCATTTCAACAAAGTAAAGGATGTCAATTTGCCATACCCATTCTGTTCCAGTGATAGAATGTATCTTAATACTCCAGTTGATGTCTTCTCTGATAATGTTTTGACGTTGGAGAACTGAGATGACTCAAATGGTAGCAAAATGAACTGGTTTGATGTCTTTAAATTAGAATTTTCTAGAACTCTGAAGTACTGCCTCTCAGCTTCACTCCAGAGGAAAACTCCACCGAAATTGTCAGCATTTGGTAGCAGAGTCATGACCTTGAGTCTCATCAGTGCTTTTCAAAAGGTTGATCTTCTGTTGTAATCGATTAGGTGGGCTGGATTGGTTGACAGGTTGGACACAATGATCTTGAAGGTCTCTTCCAACCTGGTTTATTCTGTAACAATTCTATAACAATCACTGGTAATGAATTGTTCACAGGCTCACAGGATGTTAGGGGTTGGAAGGGACCTCTGGAGATCATCAAGTCCAACATCCCTGCCAGAGCAGGAGCATGGACTCCAGCACAGGTCACACAGGGATGTATCCAGAGGAGTCTTGAAAGTCTCCAGAAGAGACTCCACAGCCTCTCTGGGCAGCCTGTTCCAGTGCTCTGTGACCCTCACAGTGAAGAAGTTCCTTCTCATGTTGAGGTGGAACCTCCTGTGCTGGAGTTTATATCCATTGCCCCTTGACCTATTCCAGGGTGCAAGTGAGCAGAGCCTGTCCCCTTTCTCTTGACCCCCAGCCCTCAGATATTTATAACCATCTATTAAATCCCCTCTCAGTCTTCTCCAGACTAATCAGCCCCAGGGCTCTCGGCCTCTGCTCATTAGGCTGTGCTCCAGTCCCTTGGACTCTCTCCAGCAGATCCTTGTCCTTCCTGAACTGGGGAGCCCAGAACTGGATGCAATATACCAGGTGAGGTCTCACCAGGACAGAGTAGAGGGGGAGAAGAACCTCCCTTGATCTGCTGGACACCCTTTCATGCACCCCAGGATCCCATTGTCCCTCTTGGCCACAAGGGCACATTGCTGTCCCATGCAGTTCTTGTTGCAAAGGTTTTCGGTTACCTACGCTGCTGATGGACAAAATCTCCTAATGCCTCCCAGCTTCAGACATCATACCCTCTGCATGTTCTTCCAAGAGGCTTGCAAGGTTCAGAAGCAGCTTCTGAAGGACAGTGTCTCCAGATTCACCTGTAGCCTTGTCTTTTCTGCTCTTCTTGCTAACTACCATGTCAAATACTACCCAGGCACCTTTCAGTTTGAAGCCATCAACTCAGTTCATCCCAACAGCTTGTTGAACCACCCTGCTCATGGCGATGCACTCCAAACACGACCAAACTCCCTGGATTTGTGCCACTAGCCTGGTTTGCTTTGAGGTCCAGAATAAGGAGTTCAAATGTTCATGGCACTTAATTTTACTATTTTAGGTGACAGCTGGTTTTATTTTGGTAAGATTCACTGTTTGTTTGGGTTTCTAATAGTTTGTAATTCTTCAGGATACTTCTGGATTATTTGTTTTTGTCTGTGGCTGGAAAGCCAGCGATCTCCCTTTGCTCATTCATCAGCTGCAGATAAACACAATCCTGTCAGAGTACAAGGCATAAGAGAGAGAGATGCCATAACAGACAAACTAAAGGTGCTTATGCAAGAGAAAATTAAGTTGCATCCAAGGAAGTTACATCACCCAACAAGTCCCTGTGAACATGTGTGGCAGCGAAGTGTATGCTCTGCACATGTGAACTGGCCTGCAAGACTCTGCAAGGCACCCTTGAGACGGTGTCCTGTTCTGGTGCTGGTTGCCTGGGAGAAGAGACCAACCCCCAGCTGGCTACAACCTCCCTTCAGGTAGCTGTAGACAGAGACAGGGTCTCCTGTGAGCCTCCTCTTCTCCAGGCTAAGCAACCCCAGCTCCCTCAGCCTCTCCTCACAGGGCTGTGCTCCAGACCCCTCCCCAGCTTTGTTGCCCTTCTCTGGACACCTTCCAGTACCTCGACATCTCTCTTGAGTTGAGGAGACCAGAACTGGACACAGGACTCACAGTATCACAGTATCACAGTGTCACTAAGGTTGGAAGAGACCTCAAAGATCATCAAGTCCAACCTCTCACCACAGACTTCATGACTAGACCATGGCACCAAGTGCCACGTCCAATCTCCTCTTGAACACCTCCAGGGATGGTGACTCCACCACCTCCCTGGGCAGCACATCCCAATGACGAATGACTCTCTCTGGGAAGAACTTTCTCCTCACCTCGAGCCTAAACTTCCCCTGGCACAGCTTGAGACTGTGTCCCCTTGTTCTGGTGCTGGTTGCCTGGGAGAAGAGACCAACCCCTTCCTGGCTACAACCACCTTTCAGGTAGTTGTAGAGGGCAATGAGGTCACCCCTGAGCCTCCTCTTCTCCAGGCTAAACAACCCCAGCTCCCTCAGCGTCTCCTCACAGGGCTGTGCTCAAGGCCTCTCCCTAGCCTTGTTGCCCTTCTCTGGACACGTTCAGGTGTCTCCATTTCCTTCCTAAACTGAGGGGCCCAGAACTGGACACAGGACTCAAGGTGTGGCATGACCAGTGCTGAGTACAGAGGAAGAATAACCTCCCTTGCCCTGCTGGCCACACTGTTCCTGATGCAGGCCAGGATGCCATTGGCCTTCTTGGCCACCTGGGCACACTGCTGGCTCATGTTCAGAGTGTTAAGCCTAAACTGTGTATTTCTTTGTATTTGATATGCTTTCCTAGGCTCACCACTACATAACTGTAGCATTGTAGCTTGTGAATAGCTTTTCCATTTAAACTTTCCATTGCTATCCAATCCAATGGTGTGAGTGTTACCCTTTTGCCCCTTTTGGAGCAGTAGAGCAATCTGCCCACTCATTAAACCACAACAACATGGTAGTCAAGCCCTGAAGATCAGCCTTCAAAGACTGATGCCTCAGTTTCCTCTACCCCTTCATGGCAGTGGATGCCATTAAAGCATATTATTAACATACACATTGTGATTAACATGTAAAATGTGTTACTGAAGTCATGTTTCAGCCACCCATGGCTGTTTAGAATCATACAGTTGTTAGGGTTGGAAGGGACCTCAAGGGTCATCTAGTTCAAACCCCCCTGCCATGGGCAGGGACACCTCACACTAGATCAACCTTCTCTTCTCCAGGAGACCTTATTGTGGCCTTCCAGTGTCTTGAGAGGCCCTACAAGATAGCTGGGAAGGGACTTTTTAGTCTGTCAAGGAGTGATAAGTAGAAATGGATAGATTGAGATTGGATGTTAGGAAGAAGTTCTTCCCCATGAGGGTGGTGAGAGACTGGCACAGGTTGCCCAGGGAGGTGGTGGAAGCTTCATCCCTGGAGGTTTTTGCAGCCAGGCTGGATGTGGCTGTGAGCAACCTGCTGTAGTGTGAGGTGTCCCTGCCCATGGCAGGGGGGCTTGGAACTGGCTGATCCTTGAGGTCCCTTCCAACCCTGACAATTCTATGATCCTCAGTAGCAGTGTAAATAGCATTGAGTGGCTGAAACATGACTTTGGGAACATATTTTGCATGTTAATCACACATTGTGATTAGCATGTAAAATGTGATACTGAGGTCATGTTTCTTGTTACTTGACCTCTTATTTGACTAACAGGAAGATATTCCTGCAATAAATATTTGCTTATTATCTCTCTAAGACAATGTCACTGTGACTTTAGATGGCAGTTGTGTGGTAACCAGCTTGCAAAGCCAGCCTGACTCTGGTGGGGAGAAGCTTGCATTTTTGCTTATGAAATTCCCATCTCTGTGGTTCTGAAGGCTTAAACATGAGATACCTCTGCTCTTCGTTTCCAAAGAGCAATGTGATGGTTCACACCCTGGCTGTCAGGCTTATGTTGTTGTGGCAACACACAGATGATTTATGTGCTGGGGCAGCAGGGACGTTGGGCACCAAGCTGTTATCACGGTCTGTGACTATCCAGGTAGTTTGGTTCATCCAAGAGGCTGCAGGAGGTAAAGAGATTAGCATTGTTAGGAGGAGGTATGCAGTGTGATTCTCTTGTAAGGGTGTGTTGCCAACTTTTTGTTGTGTTTTATAAGTGAGGACCTCTAAAGTCTTGGTGTCCTAGTGGATGGTGGATCCCTACCTGCTCTTGAAAGTGGAACCCTCGTGCTCCTCTTCTTTTCCCTTGGGATGGTGTAGAAGGGGATTGATAAAGAGGTTCCTAATGATGTTGTAAGCACAGGTTACCCAGGAGTATCATCTGAGATGTTGTAAGGATTCAACAGGGTTCCTGGGGGTTTTGTCTGCTTTCCCAGGCGAGAAGGGCAGGATGAAGAGCAGAGAGAATCATAGAATCATAGAATCAATAAGGTTGGAAAAGACCTCAGAGATCATCAAGTCCAACCTATCACCCAACATCATCGAATCAACTAAACCATGGCACCAAGTGCCTCATCCAGGCTCTTCCTAAACATCTCCAGTGATGGTGACTCTACCACCTCCCTGGGCAGCACATTCCAATAGCCAAGTACTCTTTCTGGGAAGAACTTCTTCCTCACCTCCAGCCTAAACCTCCCCTGGCATAGCTTGAGACTGTGTTCTCTTGTTCTAGTGCTGGTTGCCTGGGAGAAGAGACCAACCCCCACCTGGCTACAGCCTCCCTTCAGGGAGTTGTAGACAGCAATAAGGTCTCCCCTGAGCCTCCTCTTCTCCAGGCTAAGCAACCCCAGCTCCCTCAGCCTCTCCTCACAGGGCTGTGCTCCAGACACTTTTATAGCAATATAAAATGCTCTTTGGGGGTGGGGAAAAGAGGTTTGGTGCAAAGCAGCTGTCCTAAGGCATTTGCCTTGCTGGGCTGGGCTGAGCTTCCTTCCTTTGCTCCCCCAGACTGCCCACCACACATGCTGCTGCCTGTGGCTGGGGTACCTTTCATTCTTTCAAAACAAAATGGTTTTATTTGCTAGTACTGATGAGATTAGGTGGGACTAATGTGAAAGAAGAATGGTGAAGCTGGGTGAACTTCCTTGTGAAGCAGGTCGAAGAAGGGTGGAACTGTTTGCCTGGGAGGCTGGATGTGCTAGATAGGAACAACCTTTAGGGGAAAATGCTGGACTGAAAAGTTCTGCTCAGGCTGTCTCTTTATGAAGAGACATTCCAGGAATGGAAGCAGTTTGAATTTGGTATTCATTCCCTTCCCAAATACATGCTTGATTCCTGAGACTTATACCTGCATGAGGCAGAAGAGCATGCAGCAGCCCAGGGTGTTCCATCAAGGAGTGCAAGAGCAGCCTGAATTGAAGTATCATTGATTCTAGAACAGGAGAGAAATTTATGGATGCAATATACCTTCGAATTGAAATGGTATGGAAGAAAGCCTTCCAAATACCTCAGAAACTGATTTCCAAGATCTTCCTCTGAAGCTGCCTTCAATCTGCTCTGTACTAGCCAGCCCATTTGTTATTATCTAATATGGCAATTCCATGCATACCATAGAGCTGCATAAATTTTGCTGGGAGACAGTGAGTAAAAGAAGTCTGTCAAAAGGAAGAGGAGAAGAAATGTAAACTTCTTTTGAGTGGAAACAGGACACAGGCCCTGAGTTTTGAACTTGGAATATGGTTTATTCTTTTTCTTTCTCTCTTTTGTTCTTTTAGTTTGTTTCACTGCTTTCACATGCTGTGTAATCAAGACCTTGCAATTAGAGCATATCGAGCTCTGGACTCTCACTGGGAAGGTCTTGGAGAACAGCCTAGCTGCTGATGTGAAATGGAAGACACAAACTCTAGTTGTCTTTTACTGATGTAGTGAGAGGTGTCCCTGCCCATGGCAGGGGGGTTGGAACGAGATGATCCTTGAGGTCCCTTCCAACCCTGACAATTCTATGATTCTATGATCTGTGGATGGTTTACCCAAACTGTGGATTAACTAGATTGCAGATAATCCAGTTGAAGGCAAGGAAATACTTGGCCATCTTGGGTTAGTCAGACCTGACAGCATGGGGTGTGATGCAAGCTTATCAGCTTGGTCAAGAACAGAGCAGAAGTATGAAGCCCTCTTAGCTATGCTTAAATTCTTCCCAGAAAGAGGGATTTGCCATTGGAAAGGGCTGCCCAGGGAGGTGGTGGAGTCACCATCACTGAAAGTGTTTAAGAGGAGACTGGATGAGGCACTTGGTGCCATGGTTTAGTTGATCAGATGGTGTTGGGTGATAGGTTGGACTTGATGATCTCAAAGGTCTTTTCCAACCTGGTTAATTCTGTACTCTGTGTTCTGCATGGTGGTATGGGGCACAAATGGAATACACTGCAGGCATGATGCTGGAATGAATTCACCATGATTCTGCTTAACTCTGTGTTAGGAAATGCCTTGATTCAGCTGAGCAGGGGCATGGCTTTATCCTGTTGTTAGCAGCATTAACAGGCTTAAGGTCTTGTCTTCAGCCCCTTACTCTGTCTCTGATTTCTCCTGTCATTTTGGACAAGCCACATAACTGTCTTGCTGACTTAAAAATGTGCAGGTACTTTCCTATCTGCTGTCAGTGTTAGGAGAGCAGCTATATCCTGTGTAATGGAGGCAAGCAAAGTGAACACCTTGGGTTAAGGGCTGCTCCTGCTGACAAATGTTTTTACACGTGCGCCTCTGGTTGCGTCTCCTTACAGGCAGAGATCAGAGCTAGCTTTGCCATCCAGGATCACAAGATGATCTGAAAGACACCATGTATTTTTCAGTAGGTAGGATGTAGAGCAAATGCTTTTGTTTCCTGTAGGACTGGTTGACATGTCAGAGAATTAGCTTCAATCCTCGCTTTGCAAATGCTGAGCTAAGTGCATGCAAGGGAGTCGAGCTGAAACTTCCTGCTCTTGCTGAGGGCTCACCTTTTTGTCATCAGCAGCAAACCCACATTTTTAAAGCAGTCAGATCCTCCAACACTACTTGATGGAACTGACACCTAAAGCGTGGCACGTCTGTTTGAGTTTTGCCCTGAGAAGCTGCCTTGCATGTTGCAAATCCTCACATCCAGGACAGGCAGTGCAAAGGCAGCAAGCGAGGCAAAAGGTGTGAAAAGCTTCCCTTTGCAGCCTGCACAATTACTGACCTGTTCAGAGCAACCTCCCCTTTTAGCTCTTAGCTCTGCTAGCCAATTTACCCTGCCTCAGCTGTCTCACTGCATTATGTCCTTCAGCCCCCCTAGAGTTAAGGTTTGGAGCCAGCACACACTGCTGGCTCCACAAGAAAAGCCGGGAGCGGAAAGGTCAGGTCGATTAAAGCACTTGATCAGGATCTTAACTTAAAGACGTCACAGGCAAAACAGAAACTGCTCCTTCACGCTCAGCTAAGAGCAAATGATTCATCAGGCAAGGCTGCTTTTTTTTGGGAGGGTGGCCACAAAAGAGAGGAGAGCAGGCTGGCTGTATTGATCCCGGCGGTAACAGAGCCCCTCTCCAGGTTTGATGCACGTTTGGTGTCGGAAATACATCACCCAGCGCGAATCTGTCGATACATGTTTTACATCAAATGGATTTTTAAGGTCTCCTGGCCCAGCAGAACTGGTTTGTCTCTGCACAAACCTCAGAGCTGTTGTTAAAAGCTAAAGGGCTGTTTGGCAATGCTCTGCATTGCCTGATGCTGCTCTGCACTGCCTGATGCTGCTCTGTATTGCCTGATGCTGCTCTG
This sequence comes from Melanerpes formicivorus, assembly GCF_026170545.1. Lineage (NCBI taxonomy): Eukaryota > Metazoa > Chordata > Aves > Piciformes > Picidae > Melanerpes > Melanerpes formicivorus. Next base: position 1,093,427 of record NW_027142449.1, on the reverse strand, counting down.
CATTGCCTGATGCTGCTCTGCACTGCCTGATGCTCCTCTGCTCTGCCTGATGCTGCTCTGCTCTGCCCTGCTGAGACCACAGCAGCAATACTGTGGCCAGTTTGGGGCTCCCCAGTTCAAGAGAGACAGAGACCTGCTGGAGAGAGTCCAACAGAGAGCCACAAGGATGCCTAGAGGACTTGAGCACCTCCCCTGTGAAGAGAGACTGAGAGCCCTGGGGCTGTTTAGTATGGAGAAGAGAAGGCTGAGAGGGGATCTGGTTCGTGTCTGTCAATATCTGAGGGCTGGTTGTCAAGTGGAGGGAGCCAAATTCTTTTCAGTGGTGCACAATAATAAGACAAGGAACAATGGATACAAACTTGAACACAGAAGATTTCAGCTCAACATGATGGAGCCCTGGAGCAGGCTGCCCAGAGAGGTTGTGGAGTCTTCTCTGGAGACTTTCAAACCCCACCTGGATGCATTCCTGTGCAGCCTACCCTGGGTGATGCTGCTCTGGCAGGGAGGTTGGACTGCATGACTTCTGGAGGTCCCTTCCAACCTCTAACTTTCTATGTTTCTATGGTTCTATGATTCTGTGAAGATGCAAGCACTTGGTGAGGACTTCTGTAATGCTGGCTGGAGCATCAGGTGTGCTCTGAAACCCCTAGTGCTTTGGACTGGAGGGCAGACCTCCAATGGGTGAAGATGTACTGGTGCTGAGCAGAAGCACCCTAAAGAATACTTTACTCTGGCTTGCTACCAGTGCCTCCTGTGTCCAGAAATGGTTGGAAATCCTACTCCAGCAGGGCCTGCTGCCCAAGCAGCTGCCTCCAGTGCCTGTTCACAACTTAGGCAGAAAGCTCCCACCTGCCCCCTTACAGCACCCTCTTTGTCTGTCCCTTGGTAAGAGCAGTGTGGGTCTCTGCAGTGGGAGAGGCAAGAGGCAGAAGTGAGAAGCAAGTCTTTTGTATGTGGAGGTGGGATGAGCTGCTCTGAGAGCTGGCAGCCTAAGGAAGGGATACAGCCATCCAAATTCAAAGCCTGTGGCTCTCAAAGGGGGATCATTCTGCTCTGACACCAGCCCAGCTGTTTTTCCCTCTTTCCTTCCCCTCCCCTTCCTTCCCATCCCTCCCCCAGAGCTAGCAAATATATACTTAATTCCCTTGGAGGTTTGACATCAAGGCATACAACTCAAAGTTTACAAGACAAATGAGTGTAAGGAAAAACATGAAGCAATAGTGGAAAATGCAGCCAAGGAGAATGACTGGCAAAGAGGAGGAAACTAGAGTTCCTGGAGGAAGGATCATTCCCCAGAGGGGTGTGTGAAGGGGTAGGGCAGAGAAGTGTAAGTGTGGTGGGATAGGGCATAAGGGCAGGAGCACAAAGGAAGAGGAGGGGCGAGTGGAGATGGCAGCGGGGCAGGCAGGAGCGGAGCAAGATTGCAGGAGTGGGCTGTTGCTGAATCCAACCCCTGCAGTCACTGGTGACCACAGCAGAGCCATGTGTTCCAGGAGCTGGTGAACAGATGATTGCAGTGCTCACCCCAGCCCTCAAAATGCTTCTCAGTGCCTTGTGGCACACCTAAGGCCCCCAGCATGCAAGACCAAGTGCTGTACGCTGCAAGAAGAGAGCAGAACAGCCTCTGGGGTACTGTGGCTGGGGGGATGGGAGAGATAAGGCTTTAGCAGCAGTGTTTGGGATGCATTGAAGAGGGGAGGTTGGAGAAGAGTTCATCAGAGACTCAAAGGGTTCACCTGCATTGCATAGTACAGCACAGTGTGGATAGAGTCGCAGCTCTTTGTGCTGTGCTGGAGACTTGGTTGCTGGAAAGGGTGGGATAGCTGTGCCCCTGGTAGTCAAGACAGGATAGTTGCTTTCTGGCTAGTGCAGATATCTCTGCTCTACCTTGCATAATGTAGCAGACATACAAGAAGTTCCTCTCAGTAAGGAGTTTAAAGTAATTCAAGGAGAGCTCTGCAATGACAAAACCATTGGCCACCAAAAGCAAAGGAAGAAAAGATGAGACACAGGGGGAGCACTCCTGGACTGAAGGCCATACTGTGTGATCAGAAACACCCCACAGAGAGCAATACTTCACCATTTTTCCTGAGGCTGGTGTTTTCTCTGTAAGGGTCTGCTACCTTTTGAGTCAGTGTGCTCCTAATTTAGCCTGCAATGTCATGTAGCACCCAACACACCCTCAGTCTGCCGTTGTGACTCTACCAGCCCCTCTACAGAATTAACTCAGCTCTGAATTAGTCATTCAACATCCCAGTGCATGTAAAATAGACCCAAGTGAATCAGATTTTGTGTGCAGGCACTGAACTGCAGTGAATACAGTGAATGGGAGGATCTCAGTCTGCATCTGGGCTTTCATGTCTGGAGAGCTACTCTTCCTCCATTAGCTGCACAGCCTCTCCAAGCAGGATAGGCACAGAAGTGAGTTGGGAATGAAACCCCCAACACCACACCGTCTGCATTCTGCAGTGATGCTGATGTGGCAGCATAGAAAGGTGGGGATCATCAGAGAGAAAGCCAGGTGAGGGATGGAGTGGAAAACTGCCCTATGACAGTGAAAAAAACCCCCAACAACAACCACCCAAAAGACAAGAAAAATGTGCAAATGTCCTCTTAGGCTGAGCTGCTTCAGATCTGAGTGCCCATCTAGCAGACACCAGGGAAGAGCAGGCACAGCATGTCAGCCTGCATCAGCCTTCCTGGGGCTGAGGAGCCTAACCCCTTAGGCAGTGTGTCATCTAACTGATGCCAGCAAAGTCAGGTGTGCTGGAAAAGCTACCTGTACTGCTTGGAGCCCAGTGCAGAATGCATTCTTCTTGCAAGCAAGGAGAAGTGGGCAAAAGGCAAGCCCCCAGATCTGTGGTGCTCTTGTGACAGCCATGTCAGTGCCCAAGTGTGGAACAGGTTGCCCAGGGAGGTGGTAGAAACCTCATCCCTGGAGGTTTTTGCAGCCAGGCTGGATGTGGCTGTGAGCAACCTGCTGTAGTGTGAGGTGTCCCTGCATGGGGCAGGGGGGTTTGAACTGGATGATCCTTGAGGTCCCTTCCAAACCTAACAATTCTGTGATTCTGAGCTAGTTTGGGCTCTGAGCTATTAAAGCAGGCAAGCAAACATGACAAGTTTTAAAAGAAGTGGGGGAAATGATTTTGCACTGGAGAATGGGAATGCAAGGCTTTGGCACTCTGGCTTGGGAACTGCTGTAGGAAGGTCCAAATCAGATGTGGGAGGTTCCTCTAAAACAAAACCACACATGGTTTTGCTGCACTGTTGACACAAACCAGAACACAAATGTGCTCCTGAGACTGGAGGGGGAGAAAGAGCTGAAGAAACCAGAGGAAGAGGAGAGTGGGTAAAAAAGGTGGGGTGGTGGAGTGGAGGCAAGAGAAGACAGTAAGTGTGGGCAGCATGAAAGCTTAATACCAAGAACAGGTAGCTAGGCTGGATAAGCTCAGGGGTGGCGCTCAGGAATGCCAGTGATGTCTGCAGCTGGGTATTTATGAAGGGATGTTGATGAGGATGTGGAGGGGCTGAAGATCTTGGACCTGGTCCTGCCAGAGCTGTAGGAAGCCAGCTAAGTCACTCAGCTGGAGGACTGTCCAGTTCAAGGAATCTTAGAGAAGGATGAAAAAGGGAAAAAAAGAACCCAAGAGAGATTTGCTCTTCCTGAGGATATTGCTTCAATTTACTCCTACTGATTGGATGTGGCACTTGAAGCCATGGTTTAGTTAGTCATGAGGTGTTAGGGTATTAGGTATTAGGTTGAACTTGATGATCTCTGAGGCCTTTTCCAACCTGGTTGATTCTGTGATTCTCCTCCTATGGAAGCAACAGTGACCAGAGTGTGTGACATTACAGCTGTAATGCCATGTTGGCAGTGATATGATGTGATGGGATGTGCTGGGGCAGGGGGAGGGGTGAGGAGAATTGGATTTTGATCTTCAATTTCCAACACTTCTTTTGGAATGGAATTAGGGCTCACCCCAAAACCAGAAGGAGGAGATCCAGGCTGAGAAGATGTGAGCTGTAATTTTATAAGACATGCACAAAATGTTTGTCAGTTGGGGTGGAGGTGGTGTTGGAGATGCTCAGTTCAGCACTGTCATCTCAACTGGGATCAGTGTTGGGCCCCATCCTGTTCAATATCTTTATTGATGACCTGGAGGAGGGGAATGAGTCCATCATCAGGAAGTTTGCAGACAACACCAAGCAGGGGGCAGGTGTGGATCTATTAGAGGGTAGGAGAGCTCTGCAGAGGGACCTTGACAAGCTGGACAAATAGGTGGAGTCCAAGGGCACGAGGTTTAACAGATCTGAGTGCCAGGTTCTGCACATTGGCCACAGCAACCCCATGCAGTGCTACAGGCTGGGGTCAGAGTGGCTGGAGAGCAGCCAGGCAGAGAGGGACCGGGGGGGTGCTGGTTGATGGTAGGCTGAACAGCAGTGTGCCCAGGTGGCCAAGAAGGCCAATGGCATCCTGGCCTGCATCAGGAAGAGTGTGGCCAGCAGGAGCAGGGAGGTCATTGTGCCCCTGTACTCAGCACTGCTTAGGCCACAGCTTGAGTCCTGTGTCCAGTTCTGGGCTCCTCAGTTTAGGAAAGATGTTGAGATGCTGTAAGGTGTCCAGAGAAGGGCAACAAAGCTGGGGAGGGGTCTGGAACACAGCCCTGTGAGGAGAGGCTGAGGGAGCTGGGGCTGCTTAGCCTGGAGAAGAGGAGGCTCAAGATTGCTCTCTACAACTACCTGAAGGGAGGTTGTGGACAGGTGGGGGTTGGTCTCTTCTCCCAGGCAACCAGCACCAGAACAAGAGGACACAGCCTCAAGTTGTGCCAGGGGAGGTTTAGGCTGGATGTTAGGAAGAAATTCTTCCTAGAGAGATTGGCCATTGGAATGTGCTGCCCAGGGAGGTGGTGGAGTCACCGTCACTGGAAGTGTTTAAGAGGAGACTGGCTGAGGCACTTGGTGCCATGGTTTAGTTGATGAGATGGTGTTGGGTGATAGGTCAGACTCAATGATCTCTGAGGTATTTTCCAACCTGGTTAATTCTATTCTATTCTATTCTATTCTATTCTATTCTATTCTATTCTATTCTATTCTATTCTATTCTATTCTATTCTATTCTTTCTATTTCTATTTCTATTTCTATTTCTATTTCTATTTCTATTTCTATTTCTATTTCTATTTCTATTTCTATTTCTATTTCTATTTCTATTTCTATTTCTATTTCTATTTTGTCCTGTCCTATCCTATCCTATCCTATCCTATCCTATCCTATCCTATCCTATCCTATCCTATTCTTCCAACTGGACCTGGTGGTGTGCAAACCTGAACTTCCAACTGTCAGCAAGCTGATCCTCCATCAGATGTCCCCCGCCTTGGTCTGTTTCAGACCAGAAAAGCTCAGGATTGATCTGTACATCCTTCCCACAATATCTCAGCTTCAATTCTTAGTGATATCCAGAGGAACAGCGACTGGTCTGGCAAAATCTGGATGAGGCTATGCTCCCAAATGGATCTAATCATGGTATGCACTTCTCTGCAGGAAGTTTGCTCCCACAGAGCTCTAACCATGGTCTTTCTTCCTCTGCAGGAGGTGGAGGGAAACGCAAAGGCAAAAGCAAGAAGTGGAAGGAAATTCTGAAATTCCCTCACATCAGCCAGTGTGAAGAGCTCCGAAGAACCATAGGTAAGAGCCTCTCCCTTCTCTGGAAGTGCTGCAGAAAGAAATGTGCTACCAGAACTCATGCAGCAGAACAGCATTGAAAATACTCATCAGTCAATCATAGAATCATAGAAGTGTCAGGGTTGGAAGGGACCTCAAGGATCAGCCAGGTCCAACCCCCTTGCCATGGGCAGGGACACCTCACACTACAGCAGGTTGCTCACAGCCACATCCAGCCTGGCCTTTAAAAACACCTCCAGGGATGAGGCTTCCACCACCTTCCTGCACAACCTGTGCCAGTCTCTCACCACTCTCAGGGTGAAGAACTTCTTCCTCACATCCAATCTCAATCTACCCATTTCTATTTTTTTTCCATCTCCCCAGTCCTATCACTCCCTGACACCCTCAAAAGTCCCTCCCCAGCTTTCTTGGAGCCCCCTTCAGATACTGGAAGGTCTCCTGGGAGCCTTCTCTTCTCCAGACTGAACAGCCCCAACTCCCTCAGTCTGTCCTCCTAGCAGAGCAGCTCCAGCCCTCTGCTCATCCTTGTGGCCCTTCTCTGGACACCTTCCAGCACCTCCAGATCCTTCCTGTAATAGAGGCTCCAGAACTGGACACAGTGCTCCAGGTGGGGTCTCAGCAGAGTGGAGCAGAGCGGGAGAATCACCTCCCTCACCCTGCTGACTATGCTTCTCTTGCTGCAGCCCAGGCTCTGGTTGGCTTTCTGGGCTGCAAGTGCTCACTGCTGGCTCCTGTTGAGCTTCTCATCCACCAGCACCTCCAAGTCCTTTTCTTCAGGGCTGTTCTCCAGCCAGTCCCTGCCCAGCCTGTATCAGTGCTTGGGATTGCCCTGACCCAGATGCAGGATCTTGCACTTGCTCTTGTTGAACCTCATGAGGTTGTCATGGGCTCACCTCTCCAGCCTGTCAAGGTCCCTATGGGCAAATCCCTTCCCTCCAGCCTGTCTGCTGCACCACAGAGCTCGGTGCTAAGGGTGCACTGAATGCCACTGCCCATGGCACCAACAAAGATGTTAAACAAGACTGGAACCAGTTTAGAGATGGGCATGCAATGTTTCTAACTCCCATGAGGCTGCCATGCAAGCTCAACATTTTTTGCCTCCTGTCCAGGAACCAGCTTGGTGAAATGCAGAAGTGTCCTTCATGTAGTGTTTTATAGGACAAGTGAACCTACTTATTTATTATACTTGAGTGGCTTTGTTTTATTAATGTGAGCCAAACACTGCAAGCTTTGGGATGGGGCTTCCAGTGGCCATCTCCATAGCACAACATTTCTCCCCCTCATACCTGCCAAATGTCAGCATTCTTTTGCCTAGTGCCTTGGTGACCAAGACTGGCAGCTAGCTCCTGCTGTGTGTCCTGCCCAGTGTTACTGGTCTCACCACAAGCGGTTAACTCCAGCAACTGAGGCTTCTTTTCTGCCCTACACTGACATAAAATCCAGCCACTGGCAATGACTGAATGAAAGGCAAGAAACTGTAACAACTGAGATAACAGGCAGCATAATTTGTCTGACTTGGGTGAGCTCCTGGGCTCTGAGTGACAGTGCCCTGGCACTGTTTACATTGGAAACTCATAGCCTGTTTATGCTTTGGAGCTCTTTTCATGGTCTCATTCAGTAAACTCTGCTTCCCTCATCTCCTGCTGGAGAGCTAAAAGGAGGTAAAGAAAGGAGGGGGAGGGAGGAGAAGAGCATAGGGTTTACCCAGCTCATGGCCACTCAGTGAGCACACAGACCTTGGAACAATCTCTGGAGGTGCAGAACCTGCTGGGAAGCAAATCTGACTTAATAGATTGTAAGTTGCACAGAGAAGTTTCACTGTTGTTCCATCAGCCTTTGTTCCCACAGGGGAAAACAGCACCGGGTAAAATGTTTGCTTTTTGTACATGGGTAGTATCCTAAACTGAGTGGTCTTGCAAAAAGCAGCCTGCCAGTGGTGTCTGTTTCTGAAATGAGGCTTCTGGCATGTTGGTTGGTTGTTTTTTTTTGGTGTCAGCTTTGTCCCCAGTGTGGTTTGGCTTGCTTTTCTTTGGTGTGTGGATGAGTTTCTGAAGTAACAGGGCAAGAGCTCCTGTCATAGAATCATAGAATTCGTAGGATTGGAAAGGACCTCAAGGGTCATTGCCTCCACTCCACCTCCCCATCTTTTTTATCCCCTCTCCTCTTCCTCTGGTTTCTTCAGCTCTTTCTCCCCCTCCAGCCTCAGGAGCATGTTTGTGTTCTGGTTTGTGCCAACAGTGCAGCAAAACCATGGGGGGCAGTGTGTATGTGTTAGAGCTGAACCTTCCACCTCTGATTTGGACCTTTCTATTGCAGGTCTCAGGTGAGAGTGCCAAAGCCTTGCATTCCCATTCTCCAGTGCAAAATCACTTTCCCCCCTTCTTTTCACACCTGTCATGTTTGCTTGCCTGCTTTAATAGCTCACAGCCCAAACTATCCTAGAATTGTCAGGGTTGGAAGGGACCTCAAGGATCAGCCAGTACCAACCCCCTGCCATGGGCAGGGACACCTCACCCTAGATCAGGCTGCTCAGAGCCACATCCAGCCTGGCCTTAAAATCCTCCAGGGATGAGGCTTCCACCACCTCCCTGGGCAACCTGTGCCAGTGTCTCACCACCCTCATGCTGAAGAACTTCTTCCTAACATCCAACCTGAATCTACCCATGCTATTGGGGGGTTTGGCTTCAGTGCAGAGATTACCTGGTGACTGGAAAGTTGAGCAACTGGCTTTCACACAGTGGGAAACGAGGTCCAAAGCTTGATTCTGATTTTTACAGAGTGGCTTTCCCACTGAGCTGGATGTGGTTACACAAGGCATGAAGCACTGCTTAGCCTGAGTAAGGGCATGTATCCTTGCTAGCTCTACCATTTTTCAGCTCATAGAATCACAGAATCATAGAACATTAGAGGTTGGAAGGGACCTCCAGAGATCATCCAGTCCAACCCCCCTGCCAGAGCAGCATCACTCAGGGTAGTCCACACAGGACTGCATCCAGGTGGGTTTTGAAGGCCTCCAGAGAAGGAGACTCCACAACCTCCCTGGGCAGCCTGCTCCAGGGCTCTGTCACTCTCACTGTAAAGAAGTTTCTCCCCATCTTGAGGGACTTGATGATCTCTGAGGTCTTTTCCAACCTGGTTGATTCTGTGAAACCTTCTAGCAGTTAAGCTACCTGAGACTGAAACATCCCAGGCAAACAGTCACTATATCTAAACTTCTTGCCCAAGTGGGGGATCTGACACAGCTTGGATTAGCCAGCCTCTCTGGGTCTATAGCATTGAGTTGATTGCACAAGTATGGTTGATCTGAGGTGTCCAGGGTGGATCTGTTGCTCATGTAGCCCATTGCACTGGGCTCTGTGTGGTTCATGGCATCCAAGAACTGGTTGTTGCAATCTGGCCTGCTTCTTTTACTGTCTCTGTCAAGGAGAAACAACTCATAGTATCATAGTATCATAGTATCATTCAGGGTTGGAAGGGACCACAGGGATCATCTAGTTCCAACCCCCCTGCCATGGGCAGGGACACCCCACACTAGATCAGGCTGGCCAGAGCCTCAGCCAGCCTGATCGTAAACACCTCCAGGGCTGGGGCCTCAACCACCTCCCTGGACAACCCATTCCAGGGCTTCACCACTCTCATGGGGAAGAACTTCCTCCTCACCTCCAGCCTGAATCTCCCCACCTCCAGCTTCATTCCATTCCCCCTACTCCTATCACTACCTGAGATCCTGAGCAGTCCCTCCCCAGCCTTCCTGTAGCCCCCTTCAGATACTGGAAGGCCACAATTAGGTCACCTCGGAGCCTTCTCTTCTGCAGACTGAACAGCCCCAGCTCCTTCAGTCTGTCCTCACAGGAGAGGTGCTCCAGCCCTCTGATCATCCTTGTGGCCCTTCTCTGGACACGCAACTCCCTTGACTTTAACTCATCTTCATTTCTTATGTTCTGCAAGTCCTGTAGAAGGATCTCAGGATTTCAGGCAACGAGGTGTCTCCACAGGTGATTCTGTGAGGGAATGTATTGAACCATCAGCTGAACTTCTCTGTGGCTTGCAGGGGATCCAACTGCCCACCAGTCCCTCTCCTTTGGTCAGCACCAATCAAATTTCATAATGAAACAGAGACCCCAGACAGTGGTTTGGGGTTTTTTTTTGTCTCTCTAATTTCTATGGAAATAGGCAACCAGCAGAGGAGAACAGCTTTAGGAAGGAAAAGGCTACAGCCTCAATCCAACATGTTTAGAGATCAAGACAAATAGTGGCAGGTTCTGCTCATCACAGACCTCTTTGCTGTGTGTCTGCCTCCCAGGACTTTTGGTCAGACATAGTCTTACCACTTTGCCACATGTTAAGGAATAAAAAGTCACACCGAGTCTTAGAGGGTTGCATGAACTGGAGGACCAGGCTGTTGAGGTTTTCTTGTACTCCTCTTTTCTGGATGCTTTCCAGGAGCCTCCCTGGAAGAGCTGGAGACAGGGCTGGGCTGGACCTTTTGGTTCAGAGGAGGGCTGGCCTGCTGTGAAAGGGAGGCACAGCTCAGCTTCCTGCAGTCGTGAGGCACGGGTGGGAAAGCGCCGCTGCCGGAATGGTGGCAGCAGAGCCTGCGCGTGTGTGCAGATGCCCACGTTTTGGTGTACAAAGCTGTGTGTGCTTTTTGCACCCCACTAAGGGGTACTGAAAAGAGTCTTGTGTCTTAAAAAAAAACAAAATAAAAACAAACAACATAAAAAAAAACACCCCAACACCAGTGTAGTGTGAAGAGAAACCTGTGAAAAACAGGAAGGCTGAAATAAACCAAGGGTCTGCGACCTGTGTTGACACAATTATGAGTCAGTTCATACCTTTTGGTTCCCTCTGTGTTTACAGGAGGCTCTGTGTTTGGCTATCCATCATCTGGTGTCTTACTGAAAGACTGGCTTAGTAAAGCCCTTTTCATCCCCTCCTCCTTATGCACAGAAACAAAACTCAAACCAGCCAAGACAAAACCCCTGGATTTGGATGAATAATAAAAAGCATTGGAAGCATCTTTATTCCATTTAGCCAAGGGGCTGGGCTTTTGGGGTTGCTCTTGAAAGCAGTTTGTTTTCTCCTTTCTTTTTTGTCCAAAGTATCACAGTATCACAGGACATGAGAAATTGGAAGGGACCTCCAGAGATCATCCAGTCCCACCCCCCTGCCAGAGCAGCATCACCCAGGGCAGTCTGCACAGGAATGCATCCAGGTGGGGTTGGAAAGCCTCCAGAGGAGACTCCACAACCTCTCTGGGCAGCCTGCTCCAGGGCTCCCTCACTGTAAAGAAGTTTCTCCTCATGTTGAGCTGAAATCTTCTCCATTCAAGTTTGTCTCCATTGTTCTTTGTCTTATTGTGCACCACCCAATAGAGCTTGGCTCCCTCCACTTGACACCCACCCATCAGATATTGACAGACATTGATCAGATCCCCTCTCAGCCTTCTCTTCTCCAAACTAAACAGCCCCAGGGCTCTCAGTCTCTCTTCACAGGGGAGATGCTCAAGTCCTCTAGGCATCCTTGTGGCTCTCTGTTGGACTCTCTCCAGCAGGTCTCTGTCTCTCTTGACCTGGGGAGCCCAAAAGTGGACACAGTATTGCAGCTGTGGTCTCAGCAGGGCAGAACAGAGGGAGAGAAGACCCTCCCTAGCCCTGCTGGCCACACTTTTCTTGATGCACCCCAGGATCCCATTGGCTCTCTTGGCCACAAGGGCACATTACTGTCCCATGCAGAACTTGCTTCCCCACTAGGACTCTAAGATACACAACACCTTTTGCAGGGAAATTCAGTGGCCTTCACTGTGTGCTAATTAAAGAGGCAAGTGGAACAGGCATGCTTGGGCCGTATTTTTACTGGGCTCTGGGAGGGGTCCTATATATGCTTGTATAACATGAATGGCTAATGTGTGTTTCTCTTTGCAGCCCTCTTTCTGCCTGTATTTAACTGTATCAAATGTTTACCTTTCCTGGTTAATATTGGCATTAGTGACCCTTGCAACTGATGCAACTCATGTCTGAGACACTAATGGGGATGACTCATGTGATGGGTGCTGCTAGTAGATGGTGTTCTGCTAGCTTTAAAATTCCAGCCTGATACCTCATGGATCAGCATAGGCTGGGGACTGACCTCTTGGGGAGCAGTGAAGGAGAAGAGGACCTGGGGGTCCTAGCAGATGGGAGGTTGGCCAGGAGCCAGCGGTGTGCTCTTGTGGCCAAGAAGACCAGTGGCATCTTGGGTTGTATTAGAAGGTCTGTAGTTAGTAGGTCAAGAGAGGTTCCCCTCCCCCTTCACTCTGCCCTGGTGAGGCTGCATCTGGAGTATTGTGTCCAGGTCTGGGCCCCTCAGTTCAGGAAGGACCTCAGGGAAATGCTTGAAAGAGTCCAGTGCAGAGCCACGAAGATGATGAAGGGAGTGGAACATCTTCCTTAGGAGGAGAGCCTGAGGGAGCTGAGGGCTCTGTAGCTTGGAGAGGAGGAGCCTGAGAGGTGACCTCATTCTTGTTTATAAAGATGTGCAGGGTGAGTGCCCAGAGGCTGGAGCCAGGCTCTGCTGGGTGATGCCCAATGACAGCACAAGGGACAGTGGTGGAAGCAGAGGCATAGGAAGCTCCATGGAAACAGGAGGAAACATTATTTCACTGTGAGGGTGACAGAGCCCTGGAGCAGGCTGCCCAGGGGGGTTGTGGAGTCTCCTTCTCTGGAGATATTCAAAACCCACCTGGATGTGTTCCTGTGTGACCTGCTCTAGGTGCTCCTGCTCTGGCAGGTTATTGGACTGGATGATCTCTCAAGGTCCCTTCCAGCCCCTGACATTCTGTGGTCCTGTGAAAAGAGAGATGGGAGGGGAAAACAGCAAGGCACAGCCTTCAAGATCCCTGCGCTTGACAAACCCAGCAGGAAGAGATGCCACAAGTTAGGGATACCCACTAGCTTCAAGGCCATCAGTAAACAAAAATGGGAGAAAAATTTGTCCTTTTTTAAGGCCAGAGCAGCTTTTTTTTTCTGATGAGAAAAGATTCTGGATGCCTGTAAATATTTCTGAGTGATGCAAAGGTTTCTGTTGGTTTAAAGTGTGGAACTGTTGTTTATTTTGCTCCAACCCATTCTGTGCTTTTATTTTTCTTCCATAAAAAAAACCCAAACCAAACCCCACAATACCAAACCTGCTTGGGTGAAAGAGTTGATTATTCTGATCTGTGGCAAATCTTCTTTCACAACTGTCCAAATACTAGGTAATAAATCAAGATTTGGTCTTACTTTTTTATCCCCCTAACCCCCCTAGATTGAAGTCTGTGGGGGAAGTGCCACAGAAAGTGCCTGCTGGTTGTTGCACAGAGTGGTTTGTGGCATTATTGCAGACACCTTTTAACTCCTTCAGTGAAGCCATTTCTGCTTGTGCATTGTGCTTGGGCAGAATAGAACAGAATAGAATAGGATTAATCAGGCTGGAAAAGACCTTTGAGATCACTGAGTCCAACCTATCACCCAACACCATCTAATCAACTAAACCATGGCACCAAGTGCCTCAGCCAGGATCTTCTTAAACACCTCCACTGATGGTGACTCCACCACCTCCCTGGGCAGCACATCCCAATGGCCAATCTTTCTGGGAAGAATTTCTTCCCAACACCCAGCCTAAACCTCCTCTGGCACAGATTGAGGCTGTGTCCTCTTGTTCTGGTGCTGGCTGCCTGGGAGAAGAGACCAACCCCCACCTGGCCACAGCCTCCCTTCAGGAAGTTGTAGAGAGCAAGAAGGTCTCCCCTGAGCCTCCTCTTCTCCAGGCTAAGCAACCCCAGCTCCCTCAGCCTCTCCTCACAGGGCTGTGCTCCAAAGCCCTCCCCAGCTTTGTTGCCCTTCTCTGGACACCTTCCAGCATCTCAACATCTTTCCTAAACTGAGGAGCCCAGAACTGGACACAGGACTCAAGGAGAGCTCTGATGGTTTCTCCTGTGAAATGTTTCCATTCAGGGAGAGCTCACAGTCAGAGAGATCAGCCCCATTGATACAAATTTTGGAATGCTTGGTTTGAAAAGAGTAAAAGACTCCTGCCTGTGCCATTTCACCTCTTAGCTCAATTAGTAGAGCATGGGACTCTTAATCCCAGCGTCGTGGGTCATTAGGAAAACTTTTTTCCCAGCAAGAGTGTTCAGGGATTGGAATGTGCTGCCCAGGGAGGTGGTGGAGTCCCCAAGCCTGGATGTGTTTAAAGGCAATTTGCATGTGGTGCTTGGGGCTATGGTTTAGGGGTGAGCCTTGTAGAGTAGGGCTCTGGGTTGGACTTGGTGATCCTGAGGGTCTCTTCCAACCTGAGTGTTTCTGTGATTCCACTGTGAGGAGTACCTTTGCCTTCCAGTTCTGACATGTTCTCTTCAGGGTTGTTAAAAATACACTTCTGTGTGAGAAACACTTTGTAGGGATGGTGAGCAGAGTAAATGGGACAAAAATCAAAGCCACAAAGCTCACATGCTCACTCTTCACAAGAGCCAGCTCTTCTTTTCCCCCAGCTTCTGTGGCATTGTACCTTTTCAGACAGGACCAAGACCTTCACCTATGTGGGATTTTTTTTTCAGTCACTTTGGGATTTATCTATCTGAGGGCATCTTGATGGTGCAGGCTCTGCAGTGGGATTAAGACCTACCTGAATGAGCTTCTGTGAGCTGCTAGCATGGGTGCTGACAGCAACCAAGATGCAGCAGTGTGGACATCAGTGACAGAGAGATGCTTGAGTATTCATCCAGCTTCCTGGAAATGCTTTGCAGCCTGCACTGAGCTCCATCCTGTGGCAGAAAGACTGCTACTATACCCTGGTTATCTCATTAAAGAGAGCTTGGACACCTCTCCTCTGCTCCTTAATGCTGGGGGGACATCTATCCTAAACTCCCACCAGAAATGTAGGGGTTCCTCGGCTTCAGAGGTTTGCCAGAACTGCAAGGAATAAATGTATGGGTGAGGGGTCTTACAGAAGAAAAGTGCCAGTTTCTAGGCTTACTCACAAGGGAAGCTGCCTCTGTGACATCAAATGACAACACCACAGGGTAGTGTCTGTGTGGCACGCTGCCCCACCTCAGCTGGGCGTGGTGTCAGACCCAGGGGCTGTATCTGCTCAGGGAATAGAGATGTAGGCAAAGAAGTAGAGGTCATGTGCAGATCCCAGACGCTGAGGCTATGTGCTGATGTCACTCATAAAGCTCAGGCACTGAAACTGGGAAAGAGAAGGCACTAAAAGCCTGGTCTGATTAAAACCATGAAGAAGTAGACAATTTTCTTCCCAGCAGTTTCTTCAGCTCTGATGTTTACAGTAATTAAAAAGCAAGGTTTAGAAATGTAATCTTGAAGCCAAGGAACAGATCAAAGGAAAGAACGGCAGCTCGCCTTCCACTGTCAATCACAGAACTACAGAATGTTAGAGGATGGAAGGGACCTCCAGAGATCATCCAGTCCAACCCCCCTGCCAGAGCAGCATCACCCAGGGTAATCTGCACAGGAATGCATCCAGGTGGGTTTGGAAAGGCTCCAGAGAAGGAGACTACACAGCCTCCCTGGGCAGCCTGCTCCAGGGCTCTGTTACTCTCACAGTGAAGAAGTTCCTCCTCATGTTGAGGTGAAATCTTCTCTGTTCAAGTTTGTATGCATTGGTCTGTGGCTTATTACTGTGCACCACCAAAAAGAGCTTGGCCTCCTCCACCTGATACCCACCCCTCAGCTATTGATAGACATTGATCAGATCCCCTCTCAGCCTTCTCTTCTCCAGACTAAACAGCCCCAGGGCTCTCAGTCTCTCTTCACAGGGGAGATGCTCAAGTCCCCTAAGCATCCTCGGGGCTCTCTCATGAACTCTCTCCAGCAGATCCCTGCCTCTCTTGAGCTGGGGAGCCCAGAGCTGGCCACAGTGTTGCAGGTGTGCTCTCAGCAGGGCACATCTGTTTATACCCCCGTGACTGTCTTGCAGTATCAGTCTCAACACTACACCTAAGGCTGGTCTCAGGTTTTTGGCTAAAGCTGGAGTTTGAGGTTTTGAGAAATGTTTGGCTTTGGTTTTCTTGGTTGGGCTTTTTTTTGTCTGGGGTTTGTGTGTGTGTGTGGTTTGTGTTCTGGTTTTGTTTGTTTGCTTTTGCTGGGTCTGGGTTTTGTGTGGGTGGGTTTTGTGTTTGGGTTTAGTTTGTTTGTTTTGTTTTTGTAAGAAGCATCAGCTGCCCTTGGATAAAAAGTTGCTTTTTTCCTGGAAGTAGTTTTTCAACAAGTAATCAGAATTCCGTGGTAGGAAATAACAGCAAGAGGAATTGTCTCCTCTTTTCTTTCTAAATGGGTAGGTACACCTGTAGCTGTGTTGGGAAGATGAGGTTCAATAAGAGCAAGGGCAGGGTCCTGCATCTGGGTCGAGGCAATCCCAGGCACAAATCCAGGCTGGGCAGGGACTGGCTGGAAAGCAGCCCTGAGGAGAGAGACTTGGGGGTGCTGGGGAAGGAAAAGCTCAACAGGAGCTCTCAGTGTGCACTTGCAGCCTGCAAAGCCAATCAGATCCTGGGCTGCATCAGGAGAAGTGTGGCCAGCAGGGCAAGGGAGGTGATCCTCCCCCTCTACTCAGCTCTGCTGAGACCCCACCTGGAGTACTGTGTCCAGTTCTGGAGCCCCTATTACAAGAGGGATGTGGAGGTGCTGGAAGGTGTCCAGAGAAGGGCCACAAGGATGATCAGAGGGCTGGAGCACCTCTCCTGTGAGGACAGACTGAAGGAGTTGGGGCTGTTCAGTCTGGAGAAGAGAAGGCTCCCAGGTGACCTAATTGTGGCCTTCCAGTATCTGAAGGGGACCTACAGGAAGGCTGGGGAGGGACTGCTCAGGATCTCAGGGAGTGACAGGACTAGGGGGAATGGAATGAAGCTGGAGGTGGGGAGATTCAGGCTGGATGTGAGGAGGAAGTTCTTCCCCATGAGAGTGGTGAAGCCCTGGAATGGGTTGTCCAGGGAGGTGGTTGGGGTGCAGTCCCTGGAGGTGTTTAAGCCCAGGCTGGATGAGGCTTTGGCCAGCCTGATGTAATGTGGGGTGTCCCTGCCCATGGCAGGGGGGTTGGAACTAGATGATCCTTGTGGTCCCTTCCAACCCTGACTGATACTATGAGACTATGAAGATGCTGGGGGGGATGTGTGTGAGGGGAGGTGTCTGTGTGTGTGTGTGTGTTTGTGTGTGTGTGTGTGTGCATACAGCCAGAGCTGAGTAACCACCACAGAGCCCTGCAGTGCCTCTGGGAGGAGGAACTAGGCTTTCTGCAAACCTGGGAGCTGGAATTAGTGGAGCAGAAAATACTACCTAGTTAAAACAACAGCTATATCA
This sequence comes from Melanerpes formicivorus, assembly GCF_026170545.1. Classification (NCBI taxonomy): domain Eukaryota; kingdom Metazoa; phylum Chordata; class Aves; order Piciformes; family Picidae; genus Melanerpes; species Melanerpes formicivorus. The sequence continues at coordinate 1,076,414 of NW_027142449.1, read as the reverse complement.
TTGCTAGACTGCTCATTGAAATAATGCTTCCAGAGAAATTAGCCTCATTTAAGAACCAAGTAGATAAGCACATGGGCTCACAGATAATTGTTTTCTCCATACAGGGAGTCCCTTTAAATTCATAGAATCAGCCAGGTTGGAGAAGTCCAAGCTGAAACACCAACCATGGCTTGGTTTTTAATTCAGCAATCAGAATTTTGCTCTGCATGAAAAGAATTTTCCCCACACTGGTGCCCTTAGGTAGCTGCAGCATGAGATGTATTTCAGTCACCATCAGCAAACTGATACCTTGGTGGTGTTCTTCCATCACCCAAGTGTCAGCTCCTCACTCAGGTGTTTGTTTGTAGCCCTAGCAGCCTGTGCTTAAGATGCTTGTGGGGCTCCCACTGCAGGGACTCAGCATGGTCCCTGGGGCCACACTTACTGCTCCAGGACTCAAGGAGTAGCTGTGACACTGCAGTGGGGATAGTCCGTTTGAGGCTGCAGCAGTACCTAAGAGCAAATCTCCCTGGTTGAGTGGTCCTGCATGGTGCTTGGCTGCTGGGCAAGTGCAGGAAGGGCATGGAGAGAAAGGAGCCCAAGAAGGGCTGCATGCAAAATTGGAAGAGCTGCTGAATGCTGTGGATGGGATTTGTTGCTCTGGAAAAAGTGATGTGGATTTTGTCTGGAGAATGTTAATGAGGGAAAAACCTCTCAAAAGGATGTATTCCTAAAGAAGCAGCAAAAAGTCCTTCCCCTTGACAGTCCCCACTCTGTATACTTCCCTTCCCCCTCACTTTCTTTTTTCCCTTTCTCCTACAGCAGACTCAACTTTCCACTCTCTTCCCTGAGCCAAAAGGTCTCTGTTGCTCCTGCACAGTACAGCTTATGCAACCTTTCCAGCATAGACCTTGCCTTCAGCAGTACCCTGTAGTTTCTTGGATCTGACATGCTGTCCCATATCATGAATACATCTACATTAAATTAGATACTCTTCAGGGGCAGGAGCTGGCCCCATGATAGAAACTGTTCCAGCACATGAAATGATAGGGCTGACAGCAAAACCATATTGTTTGTTTACAAACCCACAGTTGGTTCAGTCCCTTTCTTTAAAAGTCCTTCAGATTCAACTATAATTCTGTCATAAACATAGGTTTCCAGACCTCATGATGGAAAAACAGAGCAAGCTTTGGTGCCCTTGTGAGATTGGAATCATAGAATCAATAAGGTTGGAAAAGGCCTCTGAGATCATCAAGTCCAACCTATCACCTAATCCCTAACACCTCCTGACAACTAAACCGTGGCTCCAAGTGCCACATCCAAGCCTTTTTAAAACACCTTCAGGGATGGTGACTCCACCACCTCCCTGGGCAGCACATTCTAATGCTCTTCCTGGGAAGAATTTCTTCCTAACATCCACTCTGAGCCTCCCCTGGCATAGCTTGAGACTGTGTCCTCTTGTTCTGGTGCTGGTTGCCTGGGAGAAGAGACCAACCCCCACCTGGCTACAACTTCCCTTCAGGTAGTTGTAGACAGCAATAAGGTCTCCCCTGAGCATGTTCTTCTCCAGGCTAAACAACCCCAGCTCCCTCAGCCTCTCCTCACAGGGCTGTGCTCCAGACCTCTCCCCAGCCTCATTGCCCTTCTCTGGACACGTTCCAGCACCTCTATGTCCTTCTTCACTTGAAGAGCCCAGAACTGGACACATTAGCTGCATCCAGTGTGTAGCAATGGGTGGAATTGAGAAGGCTTGTATGTGTTTTTTTTTTCTTTCCTCTTTTTTTCCCCCCATGCCATCAGAAAAGTATGTGAAAAACAAGCTGTTTTATACATCTAGTGAGACTCAAGACTAACACTGGGAGAACAGGCTGCTTGCAGGCTGCTGGTACTTGACAGCTTCCAGGACGGGAAGGGGACGCGGGGGAAATGAGTTGAAATGATCTCAGCCCACATTCTATTTACAGAATTTATTTCACAAGACCTAAGCCATTAAGTATTACCTTGGCAGTGGCAACCAAAAAGGAGGTTGCTCTTCTGCAGAAGGAGAAGGCAGCAAATCCACATCGGCTTATCAAACAGTGAGTCCACACTGGGTTGACAGTAGGATGAACATGAGCCAGCAGGGTGCCCAGGTGGCCAAGAGGGCCAATGGCATCCTGGCCTGTATCAGGAACAGTGTGGCCAGCAGGAGCAGGGAGGTCATTGTGCCCCTGTACTCAGCACTGGTTAGGCCACAGCTTGAGTCCTGTGTCCAGTTCTGGGCTCCTCAGTTTAGGAAAGATGTTGAGCTGCTGGAAGGTGTCCAGAGAAGGGCAACAAAGCTGGGGAGGGGTCTGGAGCACAGCCCTGTGAGGAGAGGCTGAGGGAGCTGGGGTTGCTTAGCCTGGAGAAGAGGAGGCTCAGGGGAGACCTTCTTGATGTCTACAGCTACCTGAAGGGAGGTTGTAGCCAGGTGGGGATTGGTCTCTTCTCCCAGGCAAGCAGCACCAGAACAAGAGGACACAGTCTCAATCTGTGCCAGAGGATGTTCAGGCTGGATGTGAGGAAGAAATTCTTCCCAGCAAGAGAGATTGGCCATTGGGATGTGCTGCCCAGGGAGGTGGTAGAGTCACCATCCCTGGAAGTGTTTAAAAGGAGCCTGGATGAGGCACTTGGTGCCGTGGTTCAGTTGAGTAGATGGTGCTGGCTGATAGGTTGGACTCGATGATCTCTGAGGTCTTTTCCAACTTGGTGTATTCTGTATTCTGTCCTCATTCAATAAAAAGCCTCCTAAGGAGCAAACATTATCACTAGACCTCTTTAGGCACAAATATTATTTGGTTGGACTTGGAGATCCTGAGGGTCTTTTGCAACCTGAATGTTTCTGTGATTCTGTGATTATCACTGCACCTCTTTTATTGTGAATTGGTGACAAAGGCTGTATCTGAGGCACTAAATTGGCCTTTGCAAATTAAGGAGGGGGGAAATATGCTACAACACGCTGAGCTATTTCTAGAAGTTCTTACAGGGATATGTAGAAAAGGAATTAGAAGAAAATATATCCTTTTAACAGATCCATTTCATCTCTCACTGAAAATAGAAGCAGATATTGTGAGCTGCAGGGTTTTTCATTATCTTGTTAGGTAATATGAGTCATTAAGGCTAATTAATACTCATGCAGCAATTTGGATGAGTAAAATGCTATGGAAGTGCTCAGGGGTCCTGTTAAATAGTAGTACTTGGTTGTTAAGGGCATTTATTTTAGAACCAATTTAGCACTTGCTGGATATGGGGGAATGAGAGGTAGGGCTACATGTGTGATAAAAACTTCACTCTTCTCCCTGCTGAACTCACTTTGTAACTTTGCCCCTGGTAGGGATGAGATGATGGCAGGGGAAAGCAAGCATCTGCTTTGGCTGACCCTGTTCAGCTCTGCAGTGAGCAAAATTCCATAGAATGGAATGGAATGGAATGGAATGGAATGGAATGGAATGGAATGGAATGGAATAGAATAGAATAGAATAGAATAGAATAGAATAGAATAGAATAGAAGTAACCAGGTTGGAAAAGACCTTCGAGATCATCAAGTCCAACCTATGACCCAACACCATCTGATCAACTCAACCATGGCACCAAGTGCCTCAGCCAGCCTCTTCTTAAACACCTCCAGTAGCCCTCTAATAATGAAAAGAGGAAACTGTGGGAAGGGAAAAGAGGAAAGATCCACCAGGTCTACATCATAGGGATGCTGTGAAGTGTGCTTATGGGATGAGGAGCCTGAAATCCTCATGTTTGAGGATGCACTCAGGCTTTTGGGGAATCTAAGTTAGTGCCTCTCAAGGAGGATAACTCCTTTGGAGTAGATGGTAGAGGAAGTATTATTATGACTTGGCTTCTGCTAGGTATTACAGAGGCCCCTAGGATTGTGCCTGGGCTTTGTTTTAGGCTTTTCTGGGAACAGTCATGCTAGAAGAATGGCGCACTGAAAGGCTGCAGGTCAGCCTAGATGAACGTGGGAGATTGAGCCCTTGATTGAAACATTTTGTAACAACAACAACAGCAACAAAAAAAGTCAGCTTTTTTAATTAATAAATGTGTACAGTAGAAAACTGTGGTTGTTATTCTGGTGAAAAACCTGAAACTCCACATTTTCCTCTTTTATTTCCTCCTTCCATTCCCTTCCTTGGTGGAAGAGGGACAGGAGGAAAAGAGACATCTTAGTTTTCACTTCTGCCCAAAAGTGGAAGTCTTAATTTATATGAGAGCTACCCAAAGTCCATGCAATATTTGTGAGTGAAGGAAATAGGCTCTTTTGAATATCTGCACAATAGAAAAGCAATCCTGGCCTCTTTTGTTCAGTTTTATTTCCATCTTTGTAGCACTTCTTGTGCTATCTGCAGCTAAGTGCACTTCTTCGGTGCAAGATGTACTTCTTCCTTGAAGAAGGTCCTCCATCTCTGCACGCCAGCTCCACTGGTTTAGGATAGGATAGGATAGGATAGGATAGGATAGGATAGGATAGGATAGGATAGGATAGGATAGGATAGGATAGGATAGGATAGGATAGGATAAGATAGACTAGACTAGACTAGACTAGACTAGAATAGACTAGAATAGACTAGAATAGAATAGAATAGAATAATTAACCAGGTTGGAAAAGAAATTTGATATCATCAAGTTCAACCTATCACCCAACACCATCTACTCAACTAAACCATGGCACCAAGTGCCTCATCCAGGCTCTTCTTAAACACCTCAGGGATGGTGACTCCACCACCTCCCTGGGCAGCACATCCCAATGGCCAATTACTCTTTCTGGGAAGAACTTTGTCCTCACCTCCAGCCAAAACCTCCCCTGGAACAGCTTGAGACTGTGTCCTCTTGTTCTGGTGCTCGTTGCCTGGGAGAAGAGACCAACCCCCACCTGGCTACAACCTCCCTTCAGGTAGTTGTAGAGAGCACGAAGGTCACCCCTGAGCCTCCTCTTCTCCAGGCTAAGCAACCCCAGCTCCCTCAGCCTCTCCTCACAGGGAGGTGTGTGTGTTTAGTTACCTTTTCCTGACAGTGCAAATGGAAAATAAAAATTAATGTAAACACAATATTTCCACTTAAAATATTATCAAAGGCAAATTCTTGTGTGGGTTAATGGAGTTGGGATTCATGCTCCTTGCAATTCCACACCTGAGGCAAGAATGAGGATAAAAGTGCCTTAGTGCAAATCTGGCTCGTTTTTCTCCCCAGTGCTCCTGTTTTCTGGCTTTCAGGGTTGAGAGGTGGTAGGGTAATCCCATACATAACTTTTAATTCTGTTTTTAAGCACAGCGTGGCTGAATTCATCTGAGAAAAGAGAAGGCTCCGAGGTGACCTCATTGTGGCCTTCCAGTATCTGAAGGGGGCTACAGGAAGGCTGGGGAGGGACTGCTCAGGATCTCAGGTAGTGATAGGACTAGGGGGAATGGAATGAAGCTGGAGATGGGGAGATTCAGGCTGGATGTGAGGAAGAAGTTCTTCCCCATGAGAGTGGTGAAGCCCTGGAATGGGTTTTCCAGGGAGGTGGTTGGGGCCCCGTCCCTGGAGGTGTTTAAACCCAGGCTGGCTGAGGCTCTGTCCAGCCTGATCTAGTGTGGGGTGTCCCTGCCCATGGCAGGGGGGTTGGAACTAGCTGATCCTTGTGGTCCCTTCCAACCCTGACTGATTCTATGATACTTTGAAATGCTAAAGGCTGCTTGGCCGCTGATTTGATTGAATCCGTGAGGCCACGGAGAGATTCCATTTATTTCTTCAGGTAATCAATACATGCAGCTTTGAAAACACTTTGGAGGTGATAATTGGCAATACTTCTCTGTGCTCTGTCAGTTGGAAATTGGGGCACAGCCATGGATTCTTCTAAATATTGATATTAAAATAGGAGCCCCACTTGGCAGGCTTCACGCAGGAGTTATGAGAGCGCTTCTGAACCGAGTTCCTGGCCATGGCAGTGCTTTTATTTACTTATTAATCACATTTTTGCCATGCTAAAGCAATGCCAGGGAATTCTAAGGCGAGTGAAATAAAATACTCTCTTCCCTAAACTGCGGTCTCTTAGCTGAAGTGGTGGAAAGGATGAGTGAAAGTGCAGTGCAGGGAAGGGAAGCAAAATTACAGAGCAAGATGATCAAATGCAAACTATTGAAAGGACAAAAAAACCCAAACCCACAACAGTCTCCTGAGTTTGGAAAGGAAAGGAGGCTGGAATCAGATTTTGCTGAAGTGCTCCCTGTTGTCCTGGAATTTAGGGAAAGTTCAGTGCAGCAATGGCTCAACGACTCTTGTAATCCTTTAAAAGAACCCCAAATGTTATGGACCAGGCCATTGAAGTCACAATGAAATTTGCTATATTAAGACAAATGTGAAGGTTTTGACCTTTCCAGAGAGTAATTGATTAATTCCACGAGATGGGTAGTCTCTGTGGTATTAAATGACCCACAGAAACAGCAGTCTCTGCAAACAGCTGCAAACTTCTCTCTACCTGCCAGCTTCAGCCTCCTCCTGCACTGCCCCAGCATCAGATTTGCACAGTGGCACCCTGAGGGTCTCCTCGTGTCACGTTGATTTTCTGAGCTCCAGCTTGGACGAGTCAGAGTGTTGACAGATTGGTGAAGGCTGTTCTCATGAGCAACAGGACCTGGCTCAACTGCACATAAGTATTTGCAATGTTGAAACAGCCCTCTGTAAGTAAGTGCTTGCAGGCTTTCATAACTCCCAGTTCAAAATACTTTTGGCATTTGTAAACATGGCTTATGGAGGGCAAAAAATGGGTTTGGGTGCAGAAAGAATTTGCTGTAAGTCACTTCAGAAGTATTCTGAACAGTCCAAACAAACAATACCCAGCACTTGAGTACCACGTCCCTTGCTTTTGACCTTTCAGCATGGGTATGGTTTGTGACTGCAGCACACCGAGCCCCAAGATGTTACAACACCCTGCAAAGGTACAGAACCCACTCAGAAACACAAACCAGAAAAAAAACCTGTGGTGAGGAACTTACTGAATAGCACAGGACATTAGGTTTAATGTAGCAAAGTGTGCTGCATTTGTGCTGAGATACAGAAATACAGAATTAACCAGGTTGGAAAAGACCTTTGAGATCAGCTAAACCACCTCCCTGGGCAGCACATTCCAATGGCCAATCTCTCTTGCTGGGAAGAATTTCTTCCTACCATCCAGCCTAAACCTCCCCTGGCACAGCTTGAGACTGTGTCCTCTTGTTCTGGTGCTAGTTGCCTGGGAGAAGAGACCAATCCCCACCTGTCTACAACCTCCCTTCAGGTAGTTGTAGAGAGCAAGAAGGTCTCCCCTGAGCCTTCTCTTCTCCAGGCTAAGCAACCCCACCTCCCTCAGCCTCTCCTCACAGGGCTGTGCTCCAGACCCCTCCCCAGCTTTGTTGCCCTTCTCTGGACACATTCCAGCAACTCAACATCTTTCCTAAACTGAGGAGCCCAGAGTTGGCCACAGGACTCAAGGTGTGGCCTCAGCAGTGCTGAGCACAGGGCACAATGACTTCCCTGCCCCTGCTGGCCACACTGTTCCTGACACAGGCCAGGATGCCACTGGGCTTCTTGGCCACCTCATCAGCTGATCAGCTCTCCAGCAGCTAAAGACAACTGGCATCTGTGACACTGTGGGCAAGATTCTTTTCAGATCTCTTTGGCTGAACCTGCTGAGCCTTATCATGAGTAGTGGGATGGGATATCTTTAGGAAAGACCTCTGTGCTGGTGAGGCCCACATGGGAGGCAGCTAACCTGTCCCTGGGGTGGGAGCAGGCCAGCACTGTTGGTGCTTAGAGGCCTTTGTGTGCCCCAGGTCTGTGCCCCAGGGGGATGGAGAATGGAAGACAGGAGAGCCAGTGGGTTGGTGGGGGACAGCTGTAGGTAGATGAGGGTACATCCCCTTTGCCTAGGCAGTGGGAGTGTTTCTGAGCCCTGTGCTGATTGGGAGAGGATTAAAAAACCAGCATGAAAAGAGCAGCTATTAAGCAGCCCTTGTGCTTAGGGTAGACCTCGTGACTGTCCCCAGCTCCATGGAGGTTTTTTTTTCCTCCAAGGTAGAGACTCTTTCCTTCTGAGGCTTCTTTCATCCCTGCCCAGAAGACTGTGGGTGTCCATGGGGCGCCATAACCTCATTATCTTCTCTGGAAAGAGAAAAACCAAAACCTTCTAAAAATATTGTCTATGCCAGTATTGTCTATGGCAGTGTGACTATGAATCAGTGGTCAGAGCTGTGAGGGAGAATTACAGCCTCTGCTCCCTGTGCTTTGCTGGGGACAGCCCCTAGTCCTAGTCCTATGACTAATGTCTTTTATAGAATCTACTTCAAAGTCTCCTCAGGGGCCAGAGCCTTTCTTACCAGTTAAAACTCAGCGTGTTTAGGTAAGCTCTGAAGGAGTGGAAGGCAGCAATGCAAAGTTTCAAGCTCTACAGAGGAGCTGCCAAGGCAAAGGTCAGGCAGGGCTGTGGTGACTCTCACTGCGCGCTGCAATGGGCTTTGTGCGTTAGTCCAGACTGGGATTACAACAGGGCCAGCACAGAGAGAGGGAAGACACAGATCCACCCTGTAGCCCTGTGGTTTTCACAGGTTTTCTGGCACTAGCCTCTGTTCCAAATCCTAAAGGAGCTTGGATGGAGACCTGCCATCCTGGTTTCAAAAAAAACAGCTACAAAAGGATAGGATTTTATTCTCAGTAGCACTGAGGAACCACATGGAAAGTCACCATCGCCCACCATCAGTTACTGGTAAGCTCCTATGGACTGCTTGAAGTCTGCAGAGAGATCCAGAAGTGCTCAGTGTAACTCATATGATAAGCAGGGTGCTCCTTTATTCTCTCTTTTCTCATATGAATCACAGAATCATAGAGTCATGGAATTGTGGGGGTTGGAAGGGACCTCAAGGATCATCCAGTTCCAACCCCCCTGCCATGGGCAGGGATAGCTCACACTAGATCAGGTTGCTCACAGCCACATCCTGCCTGGCCTTGAAAACCTCCAGGGATGAGACTTCTCCCACCTCCTTGGGCAACCTGTGCCAGTGTCTCACCACTCTCATATGGTATGAGACTAGATGGAGACTTTTCCTTCTCCATCCCTGAGGAGAGATGATGTTTTTTTCCTAAGCCTCAATGCTTTTAGCTTTCTGTCTCACTAGCTGCTGGGGAGTGATGCTGCTAAATCATGTATCCTTTATGCAAATTAGCTGATGGCTTCCTTCTATTGATGCAAGTCCAAACAATGTTTTAGCTGGCAGAATGATGTGGAATTCTGCCTTGTCTGTCTTGTCTTTTTTCCTCCTCCCTCACATCAGCAAGCTAGTATTTCCCTAACAAGTTCCCAGATCTGGAAGTTTTCCAGGGTTTCCCTCTTTGGTAGGCAGCAATAAAGAAGGGAATCTCATCTTGCTGCCAGCTCACCCACTTACAATATGTATTGGGGAGGGATAAGAAAGCCTTTCCTTTGACTGCCTCAGAGCAGAGAAGGCACTGGGAGTTCAGCTGGAGACTCTGCCTGTGAGATATAGATCATGAAGACTTGAGTCAGAGAGAAAATAGACCCCTTTGACTTTCTTCCTCCCTTTGACTTTCTTCCTCCCTTTTTTCCTTTTCTTTAAGTGAATTTAAGGCCTGGTGACACGTAATACACCCTTGGAAGAGAGATGTTCTGTTTATCTCCTGGACAGGTGCAGTCTCTTTTCCCCCTCTCTGCTCGGTCCCTGCCAGAGTGAAGGTAGAGCAGCATGAGAGAGACTGTTTCAGTGCCCATGATCTCCCTCACTCTTGGCTGGCTCTGGCAGCCTGGGTGCTGGCTGTGCTGGTGGGTTTTGCATAGCTGTGGGTTTGATACCAGCTTAGCTTGCCAACTGCCAGCATAAGCTGTGTAACTTGCAGCTCCACAAATGCCATGCCAGCATCTGTTTCCCATCCTACAGTGATTTGAATAATGCACATTTCCAGCTGCCTGCTCCTTCCTTCCCAATTTCAAAGCACAGTGTCTTGGCTTCACGTGTGGTTATGGGATGCATTTCCAGGCTGTGCATTCCCTGCACAAGGCAAAACCGGTCAAGGGGCTGCAAAATTTGACAGGAACTGTCCGTGCCCTCATTCTCCAGCATGGTCATGCATCAAAGCAGAAGAAATCCTCCTCAGCTGCAAGGAGTCCTACAGCTTGTGGAATGTGTTAATTAAACAAGCATCTCTGGAAGAGGTAGAATGGTAGAGGACCTCTGCAGATAACTTGGCATCTCCCTAATACTGTATTCACAGCTTCAAGTCTCTCGGGTGGGGGAGGGGGGGAACCCAACTGAACAGCCTTTACGGATGGTTTTTTAAGCCCTGGTTTCCAGTAGGAATGTAATTGAAGAAGGCTGTGAAGGCCGTGGAGGCAGTGCTGCTCAACAAGCACAGGGAAGATTAAATTCCAGTGCTTTGTTTGGGGCAAATTGCTGACCTTTGTCTCCAGCGTTAAGCCCATCTGAAGAAAACCATTCCCTAGCATACAGCAGAGATGAGTTGCTTTTGCTGGACTCTTTCCTGCATACAGTGTAGTAGTTTAATGTCAATATGGCAGGAAAGGAGGCAAATTGAAAGCATAATTCATTTTGAATGGCATGATGTAAGAGGTGATTTGTTTTAAGCTAGAAGGCAGAGGGATCAGTGTTACTATTGTAAGTGGGCTCTTGGAGCAATCTCTTAATGGACTTTATTCTCCACCACCACCACCCCACCCCCAGCTTTTACAGCTGTAAGCTCTATGTTTCCTGATAGTTCTCTTTTGTTATTTATTGATAGTCTTTAAAACCTTAATCAGAGCTATTTTACTCCCCAAGTTACTCCTGTCACACACAGCCCATAAGTGTTTGTTTCTTCAGCTCAGTAACCGTTTCCCATTCTCTTCTCTGGGCAGCTTTACTCAGTCTCAGTACAATTTCTAGCCACTGAGTCAATGTCTCAAGGCACAACCTCTTCCTGCCATACTACAACTAAGTATTTCCTAGAGTAGCCTTATAATTTCCCAGATTTATCCCTCCACCCCCACCCCCTCAGAGCCTGGGAAAGCAGATGGACCCTACAGGATGCCCTGGAGGTCACCAAATCCAGGCTCTTAGAGCTGAAGTGGGGAAGTGCATTCCAAAGGAGACAACCCTTCCACCAGGAGCGTTTGCAGCTCGGGCTGTTCTCCAGCCCACACCACTGAGCTGATATTGAGCTCTTCAAGTGATTGCAAGTGAGGTGGCCTGGGGCAGGGAGGCAGCAGATGCCTGGTATTTAGGTTATTATGGCTCTCAGTGTTTTCCACTCGAGCTGGAACTCCACTGCTAGATAATGACAGCCATGGAGACCCTGTGCAGTGTATGTCTCAGGGCACATGGGAAGAAAAATCCTTTGAAAAGCCTCATGCTGCTCTCAGTTATTTGAAAGGGGAAATGGCATGTGGGAAGCCAGCAGAGGCATGAATCACTGTGGAAAGGTCCATATTCAGATGTCAAGCCCACAGTTTTCTCATCAGTCAGGCCTAAGGAGAAAACCACTTGGCAAACCCAACCCAGCCCTGAACCTGAGTGACAAAACAGCCCCCTTGGATTTGGCCCTCCATAAATGTTGGCTTTTTTTTTTTGTTGTTGTGTTTAAGCAAATCAGTTTTATTTCTCACCTCAGGCTCATAAACTTCAGTTGTGCCTCTTAATCGTATTGGATCAGCAGCCTGTCACTCATCTGCCCCAGAGCATATCCAGTGCTGTCCAGATGCCATGAACCTTCTATCCTGTCAAAGCTCTAAACCTGAAATGGAGCTAGGAGTGACGTGGCTCTCCCGTGGAAGTCCCTGGGGTCAGAGAACTGTTGCTTAGCATTGCTCTGCAGCTTCTGTGGCTGAGGAAAGGGAAGGCCATGTGGTCAGTGTGCTGTAATAAATATAGCTGACCTATCTGCAAGAGCTGCTGTGGACAAATAGTTATCTGTGGCCTGGAGGATGTTATCAGTCAAGACAAGGAATGTGGCCTCTGGGTCATATGCAGACCTAGAATCCAATGCATTGGGGTTAAAGAGGCTGAGGATGGCAGGGCTGTGGCCATGGTACAAGACCCTGCTCTAATTCGAGGCAGTGGGAAGTGCATTCCAAAACTGTCAGGCAGCACGAGGCTGAGTTGAGTACCACAATGTTAATGCCACCACGAAAACACATCTCTAGAAGGCAAAACCAAACAGAGAAGAGCCAGCACCACAGCAGGCAGTCTGGTTTTGTGCTGGTGGAAGCTCTCATCAGCTTTTGATTGGGTAAACAGAAGCTTTCTGCCCAGGGCCCTTCCCAAGCATCTGCGACCTGCAGGTGTAATTACAGGTGGTTTAGTGCAGTGTGCACGGAAATAGCCTGCAAAGAGAGGAAGAGTGGCAGGCTCCTGAAGAAGTAGCAGGAGCAGCTAATAGGGCTTTTTACTCTGGAGAAGAGAGGACTGAGAGAGGATTTAATAAATGTCTATAAATATCTGAGGGCTGGGGGTCAAAAGGGAGGGGAGAGGCTCTGCTCACTTGCACCCTGGGGTAGCACAAGGGGCAATGGATATAAACTGCAGCACAGGAGGTTCTACCTCAACATGAGGAGGAACTTCTTCACTGTGAGGGTCACAGAGCACTGGAACAGGCTCCCCAGAGGAGTTGTGGAGTCTCTTCTCTGGAGACTTTCAAGACCCTTCTGAATGAATTCCTGTGTGACCTGTACTAGATTCTATGCTCCTGCTCTGGCAGGGGATTGGGCTTGATGATCTCCAGAGGTCCCTTCCAACCCCTAACATCCTGTGAGCCTGTGAAGGACTTCACCCAAACTGAAGATGAGCATGCCATGGTGTGTCATGCTGCTCCCTGTTGCAGCTGGGGTAGCCTAGTAGGTATGTATTTTCTCAGAGTGTATCTGCACTGTTGCTTCATGCTGTTGATCTATCCTGCTTAAGCAGAGTGCTTACAAAGTAGATTTTACTTGGACCTTCTGGTCTCATAATTTGCAGCAAGTGAAACTTCTCCACTAAGTCATTCTAGAGAAAAGATACTTTAAGACTTCTTGTCAGGTATTTCTTATTATTTAATGACCTATTGTAGCTCTTTGAGACCACTGCTCTTGCCCAAAACTCAGCTGCCAAGTACAGGGAGACTCATGGGATCCAAAAATGAAGTCAGTGCCTGCAGTAAAGCTGGACTGATGCAGAGCTGTGCAGCTGTGATGTGATACCAGACACAAGAAATAGAAAGTGATCTGTCTTAACTGTGGGCAGTGACAAACTGAGACTTTGTTCATCTGTAGTTTCTTACCTTCCTTTCATGTAAGGAACCCAAATAGATTCCACTGCAATACGCGTGGGAAACTGAAATCTTGGTGAGCAAGGTGCTGGCTACAAACGCCGCACAGGCATCCCGAGTTGTAGAGGGAAACAAAACCCCAAAGGAACAAACCTGATCTGCAGAACTCCACAGTTTCACAGCTCCAAATAAACTCCCTGGACTTTGTGTGAATTCTTGGAGTGTCCTGCAACATTTATAAGAGTTTTCACGGAGCTGGATGCTGAGGGGAATTACCTGAACAGAGAAATCTGCCCATCCCAATACCTTCAGTCAGGTTGTGCCAAGGGTAGGACCAGGTGACAGAATGGATGAAATCAGATGAGAAGGCTCTGAGGAGACCTTATTGTGGCCTTCCAGTATCTGCAGGAGGCTACAATAAAGCTGGGGAGGGACTTTTTAGGGTATCAGGTAGTGATAGGACTGGGGAATGGAATGAAGCTGGAGGTGGGGAGATTCAGGCTGGATGTGAGGAGGAGGTTCTTCACCATGAGAGTGGTGAAGCCCTGGAATGGGTTGTCCAGGGAGGTGGTTGAGGCCCCATCCCTGGAGGTGTTTAAGCCCAGGCTGGCTGAGGCTCTGGCCAGCCTGATCTAGCGTGTGGTGTCCCTGCCCATGGCAGGGGGGTTGGAACTAGCTGATCCTTGTGGTCCCTTCCAAACCTGACTGATACTATGATACTATGGGGGGAATGAAGCAAAACTAGAAATGGGTAGGTTCAGATTGGATGTGAGGAAGAAGTTCTTCCCCATGAGGGTGGTTAGAGACTGGCACAGGTTGCCCAGGGAGGTGGTGGAAGCCTCATGCCTGGGGGTTTTGAAGGCCAGGCTGGATGTGGCTGTGAGCAACCTGCTGTAGCGTGAGGTGTCCCTGCCCGTGGCAGGGGAGTTGGAACTGGTTGATCCTTGAGGTCCCTTCCAACCCTAACAATTCTATGACTCTGTGATCCTAACACAGCACCTCAGGCAAAGTGAATGCTGTCTGGGGTCTGCTCAGTTGAAAGATTATGAGATGGAAGTAGAGTATTCCATGCTAGAGCTAGGTCTTGCCACCCTTACTGATCTCATTGGTCTTCATTGGTGAGAATAGCCAAACCCAGTTTTCTCAGCTGTGCTAGAAATGTTGTCTTCTCTCTGTCATATCTTTGCTGACTTGTTGCCTGTACTTGCACAAGCTGGTTTTGTTGAACAATGGGGATGGCTTCTGGGGAAAATAAGGCAAGCCAGCCATACTCTCCATGTTGACCATGTGATTCAAAAGTGGTTTGGCCACTCCTGAAACACATACAAAATAAAATGGTCTTTGGCAGAGAATAAGGTGACAACCTTCCAAACACCCTAATTTCCTTCCATTTAAAGCCTGCCATCCAAAAAATGGGGAGGCTGTCATCACATTATGAGTGAGTTCATTTGAGAGCACCATGGCACACACAAGGGCCAACAGAATAGGGAGGAGGAAAAGCTTTTGTAGAGAGGGTATTCTGTTTCCTCTGGGGCATAACTGGGACCCTCCAAGGCAAAATAAGCTTGCTTTGATTCACAGCAGATGTTCTTCAGGTGCTACTGTGCCACACTGGACAGTTGCAGGCATGGTCAACTCACAGAATCACAGAATCAAGCAGGTTGGAAGAGACCTCCAAGATCATCAAGTCCACCCAATCACCCAAGCCTATCTAATCAGCTAAACCAGGGCACTAAGTGCCTCAGCCAGGCTCTTCTTAAACAGCTCCAGGGATGTTGACCTCACCACCTCCCTGGGCAGCACATTCCAATGGGCAATCTCTCTTTCTGGGAAGAGCTTCTTTCTGAGGCCAAGCCTAAACTTCCCCCTGCACAGCTTGAGACTGTGTCCTCTTGTTCTGGTGCTGGTTGCCTGGGAGAAGAGACCAACCCCCTCCTGGCTACAAGCTCCCTTCAGGTAGTTGCAGACAGCAGTAAGGTCTCAACATATCATGTCACCCAGGACTGTAAATTCTGGTCTGAGTAGTTTGCTGTATGTGAGACTATCAGATGAGATATTTTTATGAAGCTTCTGTCTGCTCTGCTGGGAGACTAGTAAATTTGCAGACAACACCAAGCTGGGGGCAGGTGTGGATCTGTTAGAGGGTAGGAGAGCTCTGCAGAGGGACCTCGACAGGCTGGACAGATGGGCAGAGTCCAAGGGCAGGAGGTTTAACAGATCTGAGTGCCAGGTTCTGCACATTGGCCACAACAACCCCATGCAGTGCTACAGGCTGGGGTCAGAGTGGCTGGAGAGCAGCCAGGCAGAGAGGGACCTAGGGGTAGTGGTTGATAGTAGGCTGAACATGAGCCTGCAGTGTGCCCAGGCATCCAAGAGGGCCAATGGCATCCTGGCCTGCATCAGGAACAGTGTGGCCAGCAGGAGCAGGGAGGTCATTGTGCCCTGT
Organism: Melanerpes formicivorus; assembly: GCF_026170545.1. Classification (NCBI taxonomy): domain Eukaryota; kingdom Metazoa; phylum Chordata; class Aves; order Piciformes; family Picidae; genus Melanerpes; species Melanerpes formicivorus. The sequence goes on along the minus strand of NW_027142449.1, from coordinate 1,060,696 downwards.
GCTCAGCACTGCTGAGGCCACACCCTGATTCCTGTCTCCAGTTCTGGGCCTCTCAGTTTAGGAAAGATGTTGAGATGCTTGAAGGTGTCCAGAGAAGGGCAACAAAGCTGGGGAGGGGTCTGGAGCACAGTACTGTGAGGAGAGGCTGAGGGAGCTGGGGTTGCTTAGCCTGGAGAAGAGGAGGCTCAGGGAAGACCTTATTGCTGTCTACAACTCCCTGAAGGGAGGTTGTAGCCAGGTGGGGGTTGGTCTCTTCTCCCAAACAACCTGTGACAGAAGGAGAGGACACAGTCTCAAGCTGTGCCAGGGGAGGTTTAGGCTTGAGGTCAGGAGAAAGTTCTTCCCAGCAAGAGAGATTGGCCATTGGAATGTGCTGCCCAGGCGGTACTTGAGTCACCATCACTGGAGGTGTTCAAGAGGGGATTGGACATGGCACTTGGAGCCATGTCAGGAGGTGTTAGGGATTAGGTAATAGGTTGGACTTGATGATCTCTGAGGTCTTTTCTCTGCCTGATTCTGTGATTCTGTGAGATTGCAGCCTCCATTGCACTTCTTATTAAGAGCAGGGTGTTAAGCATAGTGTCCTGACCTAGATGTTTATGTTCTGCTCACTTTCATGCTGCTGTTGGATCATTGTGTGAGAGCAAACTGTGGTGCTTGTCCTTTGCTAGTAATGAATATGCCCTGAGGACCTGCTTTATGGGGAGGCACATAAGCTCTCCTCATGTGGACCATGCAGTCATGAATCACATTAATAATGATAGCATGCATCAGAGCAGGCCTTGAGGATTATTTTTGGGGGCTTTTTTTTTTTCCCATGTAAGCTCAGGGTTTCTTTGCTTACTCTTGCAGTCTGGTTGATATTTCTGCAGTGTTAGTGTCCTGTGATGTATCTCCAGCACGCTGCTGTACCCCAGGTCCCCGCAACGGGCGAAGGATGAGAACCAGATCTTTTAAACCAGAGCGGTTTCTCTGGTGCATATTTCTCCAGGAGGCTTGTTTAGTCTGTTTCTGTTTTGCAGGCACATGTGTTTTTAGGGAGCCTCCTTCTTTACTCAAATAAATCATGATTCTCTTTTGCTACGTCAATGGAAGTGGTTGAACCTGAGAAGGCTTGGAAGGTGTCTCCAGCAGGCGTCCAAAAGCAATGAACATTTATTCATCTTCTCTAAAGCTTTCCACTCACTGGGGCAGGACTGCCCTGTTTTTCTGTGTTTATTCAGTGCCTAGCACCATGTTCCCCTCCATGTGATCTTGGTTCTGTGCCATGATTAGGCATCAGCCCAGTGAAATGATCTTCATTAGTAATGAAGTTACACATTAATAACAGGAAGAGTGAATGAGGAGGCAGGACTTCATTTTCCCTGCCTTGCTCCTCTGGGAGGTTTGTCAGGCAGGCTTCAGCAAGGCAGTTCAGTAGCAGAGAGCTACTCCTGTCTTCTCTTTAAGTCTCATATCCGTGAAGCAGGCTGGATGTGGCTCTGAGCAACCTGATCTAGTGTGAGGGGTCCCTGCCCATGGCAGGGGGATTGGAACTGGATGATCCTTGAGGTCCCTTCCAACCCTAACAATTCCATGGTTCTGTGATTCTAAGCAGCCACTGATTTCTCCTTGGAAAAGGCTGATTGGGGTACCAGGTATGCTGTACCCACTGGTCACACTACTTCCACTATCAAAAGGCATACTGAGTGCTTACGTATTCCCACTGGAGTCTCCCACATAAGGCTGACAGACCACTCAGACCAGACCTTCATGCATTACAGTGCTCTTCTTTCACAGAATCTGCTTTTCTAACACTTTTCCTTCTTTCCAGGCCAACCCCAGGTGCTTGTTTCATTTTAAAAATACACATATATATTAATGGAATGACCTTTGTTTTCTATATGCAAAGAATGGTAGAAGTTTTTGGTCTTTACAGTGGCTTGAATTGGCAATGTTGGGCACGTTCAAGGGTAGCGAGATTCTGGTTTCACATAAGAGAGTTGGGTGCCATGGGGTGGGGAAGAAGTTACAGATCTCAGGAAGGTCAAGTACATGGGCATGCCATTTTATATTTCAAGTTTATTTTGACCTGGAACATAATCAGCTCAAGAACATAGTTCAAACAGGCTTTATTTTTAGATAAACCTGGGCCCAGCAGAGAAAAGGAAAAGTGTCCTTTCCTCAGAGCGGGGTTGCAGCTAACAGAATAAGAACAAGAGTTTCTTGGAGGGGGGAACAGAATAGAATAGAATAGAATAGAATAGAATAGAATAGAATAGAATAGAATAGAATAGAATAGAATAGAATAGAATAGAATAGAATAGAATAGAATAGAATAGGTTGGAAAAGACCTTCAAGATCATCAAGTCCAACCTATCACCCAGTTCTGTCCAAGCAACTAAACCATGGCACCAAGTGCCTCATTCAGTCTCTTCTTAAACACCTCCAGGGATGGTGGCTCCACCGCCTCCCTGGGCAGCACATCCCAATGGCCAATCTCTCTTTCTGGGAAGAAATTCTTCCTACCATCCAGCCTAAACCTCCCCTGGCACAGCTTGAGACTGTGTCCTCTTGTTCTGCTGCTGGTTGCCTGGGAGAAGAGACCAACCCCCACCTGGCTACAGCCTCCCTTCAGGTAGTTGTAGAGGGCAATAAGGTCTCCCCTGAGCCTCCTCTTCTCCAGGCTAAGCAACCCCAGCTCCCTCAGCCTCTCCTCACAGGGCTGTGCTTCAGACCCCTTCCCAGCTTTCTTGCCCTTCTCTGGACACCTTCCAGCAACTCAACATCTTTCCTAAACTGAGGGGCCCAGAACTGGCCACAGGACTCAAGGTGTGGCCTAACCAGTGCTGAGTACAGGGCAGAATGACTTCCCTGCTCCTGCTGGCCACGCAATGAAACTCTCTGAAGACTCACACAGGATCACACAGACTCACAGGGTGTTAGGGGTTGAAAGGGACCTCTGGAGATGGAATGGAATGGAATGGAATGGAATGGAATGGAATGGAATGGAATGGAATGGAATAGAATAGAATAGAATAGAATAGAATAGAATAGAATAGAATAGAATAGAATAGAATAGAATAGAATAGACCAGGTTGGAAAAGACCTTTGAGAGTCCAACCCCGCTGCCAGAGCAGGACCATAGAATGTAGTGCAGGCTGCACAGTAACTGGGGGATGGAGTTCACACATGAAGAATATATCTTTACATGTGTTCTGAAAACAGCACAACAGAAAGATTGTGTTGGAACTTGCATGAGATGTGACTCTGCTTCCCAGCAGTTCAGTGCACATCTGCTTCTAGCAGAGTGCAGCACCAGAGCATGAACAGCAAATTCATCCTGTGAACTAAACAGACTGGAAAGGTCCTTGGAAGGTCTAATTCAACCCCTCTGCAGTGAGCTGGGACACCTTCAACCAGATCATGTTGCTCAGATCCCTACCCAACCTGAGCTTGAGCATCTCCAGGGATGGAGTATCTACCAGCTCTCTGGGCAACTTGTGCCAATGTTTCACCACCCTCATCATTAAGAATTTCTTACTGTTATCAAGTCTAAATCTGCCCTCTTTTAGTTCAAAACTGTCACCCTTGCCTGTTGCAACAGCCCCTGCTAAAAAAGATTCTACCATCTTTTTCAAAGGCCCCCTTTAAGTATTGAAAGGCCACAGTAAGGTCTCCCTGAAGCCTCCTCTTCTCCAAGAAGAAACCTAACTCTCTGATCCTGTCCTCAGAGGAGAGGTGTTCCAGTCCCATGATCACTTTTGTCACCTCCTCACGACTTGCTCCAACACACATGTCCATATCTGTCTTGTCCAGAGGACTCCAGAGCTGGACACAGGACTGTAGGTGGGGTCTCACTAGAGTAGAGTTGTAGAGTAGAAGGATGGAATCACTTTTAACAAGTCCAAGTGCCGGGTGCTGCACTTTGGCCACGGGAACCCCATGCAGAGCTACAGGCTGGGGTCAGAGTGGCTGAGAGCAGCCAGGCAGAGAGGGACCTGGGGGTGCTGATTGACAGCTGCCTAAACATGAGCCAGCAGTGTGCCCAGGTGGCCAAGAAGGCAAATGGCATCCTGGCCTGCATTAGGAATAGTGTGGCCAGCAGGAGCAGGGAAGTCATTGTGCCCTGTACTCTGCATTGGTTAGGCCACACCTTGAGTCCTGTGTCCAGTTCTGGGCCCCTCAGTTTAAGAAGGACATCAAAACACTTGAATGTGTCCAGAGAAGGGCAACAAGGCTGGGGAGAGGCCTTGAGCACAGCCCTGTGAGGAGAGGCTGAGGGAGCTGGGATTGTTTAGCCTGGAGAAGAGGAGGCTCAGGGGTGACCTCATTGCCCTCTACAACTACCTGAAAGGTGGTTGTAGCCAGGAGGGGGTTGGTCTCTTCTCCCAGGCAAGCAGCACCAGAACAAGAGGATACAGTCTCAAGCTGTGCCAGGGGAGGTTTAGGCTCGAGGTGAGGAGAAAGTTCTTCACCGAGCGAGTCATTGGTCATTGGGATGTGCTGCCCAGGGAGGTGGTGGAGTCACCGTCCCTGGAGGTGTTCAAGAGGGGATTGGATGAGGTCTGTGGTGGCAGGTTAGACTAGATGATCCTTGAGGTCTCTTCCAACCTTAGTTATACTGTGGTACTGTGATACCTTCCTCAACAACAGCAACCTCAGGTTGCCTTCAGATCCCTTGACTGACAAAGACTAGACCTCAGCATCTGGTTTTTCACACAGGGATGGCCCCATTAAGAGGGTCAAAACTATGTCAAGGCTGATGTTGGTCATGAAATAGGCACTAAAATGATCTTGTCCTGCAAGTCCTACTTCCTAAATTTTGCTCTTGACTTCATCTCCACAGATGAGATCAGTGGAAAGGAGGATGGGGAGGGAGTAGCATGGAGATTGCAAAAAATGCTGGGAGAAATGTACTTTTCCATGCATGTCTTGCTTGCTGGCCTGCACATTCCTCTTCCCCTGATGACAGTATTATGTGCTGGGTTTTGCTGGTAGCTAGGCAGCTACCCAAAGCAACAAATCCAGGTGCCAATGAAACTTTCCATTGACTGAAGTGGGTTCGAGGGGAGCAGTAACAACTCCCAATTCAGTCTCTTCTGAGGCCACAACCCTGGGTCCCATACAGTATTTTCAACAGCAGATTATCCCAAAAGCTCTCTCAGAACATAATCTGCACTTCATGCTGCATATCTGTACCCAGAATTTAGAAGCAAAATGGGCTATTAGTACCTAATTTACATTTTCTGTTTTATCCTTCCTGGCAAGTTAAAGCTGTGGTCAATGGTTCGGCCCCAAATGGCCTTTCATTACTCAGGCTGTCCAGACATTCATAACCTTATGAGCCCTTACCAAAGAGGCTCACATTTGTGCCAGAAATAGTGAGAGAAGAGAGCACTCGTGTGGAATATGCACAGTGCAAGAACTAACTGGAACTCAAGGAAAGTAAGGTGATACTAATCCCTGATAAGCAGACAGACAACCATTGCAAAGCCCTTATGAAGTGCCTCCTCTTTTTACTGCTGGCTTATTTTGTCTGTTCAGGCTGAAAAAAAAAGCTTCTCTGGTAAAGAAGTTTCCTGTGTATTGGATTCCCATCTAACCCTGAAAGACAAGCATCCTCTTTGAATTTTCACAGGATCACAGGATGTCAGGGGTTGGAAGGGACCCAAAGAGATCATAGAGTCCAACCCCCCCTGCCAGAGCAGGACCATACAATCTAGCTCAGGTCACACAGGAACACATCCAGACAGGCCTTGAAAGTCTCCAGGGAAGGAGACTCCACAACTCCTCTGGGCAGCCTGCTCCAGTGCTCTGTGACCTTACAGTAAAGTAGTTCTCCCTTGTGTTGAGGTGGAACCTCCTGTGCTGCAGCTTACATCCATTGCTCCTTGTCCTATCTCAGGGAGCAAGTGAGCAGAGCCTGTCCCCTCCCTCCTGACCCCCAGCCCTCAGATATTTAGAAACATTTATTCAATCCCCTCAATCTTCTCTTCTCCAGGCTAAAAAGCCCCAGGTCCCTCAGCCTCTCCTCACCAGGCAGTGCTCCAGTCCCCTAACCATCCTCACAGCCCTCTGCTGGACCCTCTCCAGCAGATCCCAGTCCCTTTTGAACTGGGGAGCCCAAAACTGAATACAGTACCCAAGATGAGGTCTCACTAGGGCAGAGTAGAGGGGGAGGAGAATCTCCCTGCATCTGCTGGACACACTCTTCTTAATCCCATTGGCCTTCTGGCCACCAGGGCACATTGCTGTCCCAGTTTTGCAGTCAGGAGACTACTCACAGGTCAGGCTCCTAAACCATCAGCAGGCAGGACAGAACTGACCCTCTAACACATAATAAACAGTAAAGATGCTTCTCCCTGAGCCAGAATCCCTGAGTAAGGGTCACTGTTAGTAGTGGGCTGGGCAGCACCATCCATTGTTAAGGCTGCCTGATATTGCCCATTGTAAGATCAATATTTTGACAGACTTATGCAGACTCTAATTTTCCATGCTGGATGTTTTCTGTACAATATTTTTTTTCCCCTCACTCTCTTTTTAAATGTTAGTTATTTATTTATTATTTGCTTAAAAGCAACAGGCCAAAAGGAGAAAGCTAGGACTGATGAGAAAGATGAAGAAGCAGCACCAGCCCACTGAGGGAATGACCCCTGGTGAATTAGCACCACTCCAGCCATTCCCTTAAATATTCAGGCTAAGTGGGGGGATAGTTTATTACACTTTCAGATGAGGTTAGATTGCAAATTGCTGAGCAAGTTCACAGAGGTTAACAGGATTTTGCTACAACCCATCTACCTATACATCCTCTTAGTCAGAAAGGAAAGAGGCTAGCTGGGGTGCATTTCAGGGAAGGATCTCACCTGGAGGATTTCTGAATGCTTTTCCCTCCAGTGAAAGAAACTAACCACTTCAGACTGAGATGCAGAATCTTAGCAGATGTCCCAAAGGATAGCCACTTGGAGAGCTGATGCAAAGTATGCAGTGCCTTCCTATCCCACCTGTACTACTGCATGCTGTCTGCCCAGTGTAGGACAAATCCTGGGGTCAGCTGGGGGTGGATTTGGGACCCATTCTATGGAAAGACTGAGACTGAATCTGAGACTGAATTGAGACTGAAACAGTCTCAAGCTGCACCAGGGGAAGTTTAGGCTGGAGGTGAGGAGAAAGTTCCTCACAGAAAGAGTAACTGGCCATTGGAATGTGCTGCCAAGAGAAGTGGTGGAGTCATTGTCCCTGGAGGTGTTCAAGAATTGGATGAGGCACGTGAAACCATGGTTTAGTTGTCAGGAGGTGTTAGGTAATAGGTTGGACATGATGATCTCTGAGGTGTTTTCCAACCTGGTTAATTCTATGATTCTATGAATGTAGGAGTGGAGGGAACTTGCTCATCTTAGGGGAACTAGCAGAGAGAAGTAGAGCTACTGGGGAAGATCATAGTATCATAGTATCATTCAGGGTTGGAAGGGACCACAAGGATCATCTAGTTCCAACCCCCCTGCCATGGGCAGGGACACCCCACACTAGATCAGCCTGGCCAGAGCCTCAGCCAGCCTGGGCTTAAACACCTCCAGGGCTGGGGCCTCAACCACCTCCCTGGACAACCCATTCCAGGGCTTCACCACTCTCATGGGGAAGAACCTCCTCCTCATATCCAGCCTGAATCTCCCCACCTCCAGCTTCATTCCATTCCCCCTAGTCCTATCATTACCTGACATCCTGAGCAGTCCCTCCCCAGCCTTCCTGTAGCCCCCTTCAGATACTGGAAGGCCACAATGAGGTCACCTGGGAGCCTTCTCTTCTCCAGACTGAACAGCCCCAACTCCTTCAGTCTGTCCTCATAGGAGAGGTGCTCCAGCCCTCTGATCATCCTTGTGGCCCTTCTCTGGACACCTTCCAGCACCTCCACATCCCTCTTGTAATAGGAGCTCCAGAACTGGAGGCATTACTCCAGGTGGGGTCTCACCAGAGCTGAGCAGAGGGGGAGGATCACCTCCCTCGACCTGCTGGCCACACTTCTCCTGATGCAGCCCAGGATCTGATTGGCTTTGTGGGCTGCAAGTGCACACTGAGAGCTCCTGTTGAGCTTCTCCTCCACCAGCACCCCCAAGTCTCTCTCCTCAGGGCTGCTTTCCAGCCAGTCCCTGCCCAGCCTGGATTTGTGCCTGGGATTGCCTCGACCCAGCTGCAGGGCCCTGCCCTTGGTCTTGTTGAACCTCATGAGGTTGGCTTGTGCCCACCTCTGCAGCCTGTCCAGGTCCCTCTGGATGGCCTCCCTTCCCTCCAGCGTGTCTGCTGCACCACACAACTTGGTGTCATCAGCAAACTTGCTGAGGGTGCACTCAATGCCACTGTCCATGGCACCCGCAAAGATGTTGAACAAGACAGGTCCCAGGACTGATCCCTGAGGGACTCCACTTGTCCCTGGCCTCCACTGGGACATGGAGCCATTGACAGCCACTCTCTGGGTGCGACCATCAAGCCAGTTCCTTATCCATCTAGTGGTCGCCCATCAAACCCATGTGTCACCAGTTTGGGGACCAGGATGTGATGATAAGAAGTTAAGGAGGAGAGGTGAAAGGAAAAAAAGCAAACAAACAAAGCCAAAAAGAAAAGAAAAGAAAAAGGAAATCAAGGTCTGGAGAGAGCCTGGAACTAAGGATGATCATTTAACACAGTTTACAGGTCCTTTCCCAGCAGCACAAATGGATGTGGTTTCAGCTCTTCAGATATGGCTATCAGTATGGGTGTCAACAGGATGGAGTTTCTGTTTCAGAGAAACTTAGGCAAGAGGTCAGGAAAAGCTGTGGTTAAAGGACATTCATCAAGTTGTCAGGTTGAAAGTTCCCAGCCTTTTGTGTGAGCTCTTCTTAATGAGCAATATTTTTTTTCTCTCTCCATTTTTCCAGTTCCTTAAAAGCTCAGGAAATGAAGCATGCTAAAATATCTGTTAAAACAATGAGCACCTACAATGGATTTTTAATTAAGGCTGTCTCTGTAGCTTAAATTCATATCTCTGTGTATATCACTTGCCTAATTTTCTTCCCCAGGAGGCCTAATGAAGTCAGTTTGAAAAATCCACAAACCTGAGTTAGGCTGGGGATGAAACTGGGTCGTCTGATAAAGGAGAATAGAATGACTGACTCATTTATTGTGTGAGGTTAAAGGTGTGTGATAAATTTAAGCAGGGATTTGCAGCATCAGAAGTGGTCTGATGGCCAAGGCATTGAATAGCACACCAGGGAACTGGACAGGGACAGGTCTTAAGTGATGACAGCAAGTGTCCAGCAGATCCAGGGAGCTTCTCCTCCCCCTCCGCTCTGCCCTGGTGAGGCCACACCTGGAATATTGCATCCAGTTCTGGGCTCCCCAGTTCAAGAGGGACAGGGATCTGCTGGAGAGAGTCCAAGGGAAGGTTACAAGGATGATGAAGGGACTGCAGCACTGCCCTATGAAGAGAGGCTGAGGGACCTGGGGCTGGTTGGTCTGGAGAGGAGGTGACTGAGAGGGGATCTGATCAATGTCTATCAATATCTGAGGGCTGGGGGTCAAGAGGGAGCGCACCGGCTCTGCTCACTTGCGCCCTGGGATAGGACAAGGGGCAATGGATATAAACTCCAGCACAGGAGGTTCCACCTCAACATGAGGAGGAACTCCTTCAGTGTGAGGGTCACAGAATGCTGGAACAGGCTCCCCAGAGGAGTTGTGGAGTCTCCTTCTCTGGAGACTTTCAAGACCCATCTGGATGCATTCCTGTGTGACTTGTGCTAAATTCCATGGTCCTGCTCTGGCAGGGGGATTGGACTTGATGATCTTCAGAGGTCCCTTCCCCATCCTGTGTCCTGTGAAGTCACTTTAAGTGAGTTTTTCACGGTTGGCCTCAAATTGTGCATCTGTCATTTTCTGAGTAGCTGCCTTGAGATTTTTGGGTCTCAGTACTACCATCTGCAAGTGGAGCAAGTGGAAGATAAGCTTTGTCCAGAGGGGACTAGCATGTGAAGTTAAACACACAGAAAATCAAATTGCACCAAACAACAGACGCTTTTTACCTTAATCTTTCATACATTTAAGTTCCCCATCTGTAAAATTGGACTCATGACCTCCTCTTTGTCTCCCACAAGTGGCGTGAAAATAGATCCATGAATGTGTGTGAGGTATTCAAAGGCTACAGTGGGAATGCCACAGGAAGGTCCACAGGGAAATGAATCACTGTGTCTTCAGAGCAGGCCCGACTGGCGTGCAGTAAATAAAGTCTAGGGCCACACACTGAACCAGGGGAGAAAACTCAGTAGTGAATAGCTGCTCATTAAGTAAGCACTGTCTGTTCTGTGCCTTGAATGAGGCAAAGGTCCTGTGGGAAAACCAGTTTGCAGTGATGGAATTAAAGACTGCCCCAGAAGGCTCACACACAGTGAGGAATGGCATTCAGGCTACACCACCACCACCTTTCATTTAGGTTTCTCCTAAGTTTCAAGGCTTAACTTTGCAAGCTCAGTCACATTCCTTTAATAATTTGGGGGGGGTGTCAGTGTAGCACTACAGCTGACTTCTTCCACGTGGACCATTATGTTGTACCAAGAAACTCTTCTCTAATCAAAAGCGAATGTGTTGCATTGCTTCCTGTTTGCTTCCCATGCTGCTGCGGTTAATTGCTTCTTTCCTGCGGGTGGAATGAAGGCTGTTGGAAGTCCAATGGCCTCAACCGTGGGCTGCTTATTCAATGTGGCATGTAAGCAGCAGGGATTTCCTTGTCCCTGGCTAGAGACCTGCATACTTTACCTCTTCCATGCAAGTAGGATGAAATTAATCAGGGTTGGTTTGCTCAGCAAGCCAATGAAACTTCAACCGCCGCCGTGCCGGAGGAGGAAGACTCCTCAAAGGGGACCAGGAGAAAATGCATGAATGAGAAGCTCCTGCCAAGACAGGAACAGTACGCCTGAGTGTGTCTGAAATGCTGGGCACAGAGAGTAAATAAGCCCCATGACAGGTCTAGCCTAAATACCTGGCACTTCCATGGCACGCAGCCCATTCTTTCACCGACCTTGGCGTCACGACGAGGATAATATTTTTGCAAGGATGAACTGCACATGAACAATGTCTCTAATGTTTCTGTGTTGTTGCAAACATGCTTGCCTCTCAGATCAGCCATGTGGCTCTTCTTTTCCATCCTTGTTTTTCCTTTCCCCTCCCCACCCCCCTGGCTTTTCCTTTCATAGAAGTACATTTTATGTGTCTGCTGAAGAGGAAATCCCTGTCTTCTGTGCAGTTCTCGAGCTCACCTGGGGACTCAGAAGACAGTGCACCTCAGTCCTGGGAATGTAGCTGTTAACTCTTAGCTGATGGTTTGCTCTCCCACAGCCTATACTTAGTGATCTCCTATCTCGCTCTCTCAAGAGAATCAGCATCTCTCTAAAGTTTAATTTTGTATGGCAACCTTGACTTCCATATTTCAGTTCCAACCCCCTGCCATGGGCAGGGACACCTTCCACTAGAACAGGTTGTTCAAGGCCTCATCCAGTCTGGCCTTGTACTCCTCTGGGGAGGGGGCATCCGTAACTTCCCTGGACAACCTGTTCCAGTGTCTCACTACCCTCCTCAAGCTTCAATGCACTCCCTCTCATCCTATCACTACAAGCCCTCGTAAAAAGTCCCTTCCTGGCTTTCTTGTAGGCCCCCTTCAGGTACTGGAAGGCTTCTATGAGGTCTTCCCAGAGCCTTTCAGCAGGCTGAACAGCCCCAATGCTCATAGCCTTTCCCAATAGGGGAGGTGCTCCAGCTCTCCAGTTATCTTTGTGGCCCTCCTCTGGACCCACTCCAGAAGTTCCATGTGCCTCTTATGCTGGGGACACCAGAACTGGTTGCAGTACTCCAGGTGGTTTCTCACAAGAGAGTGGGAGAATCACCTTGTTTTGTTAACTCCTGCCAGCAACCGTTGCACTCACTAATCAACAGGAACAAATGAGCCAGAGAATGATACTGGTGAAGCAACAGCTTGCTCTAAACATCCAAGCACCAAAATGCCACATACAGTACCTACCCTGCTCATTCTAGAGGTCAGCATGAAGGGACCAGCACAAGAGGCTACTCTTTTTTTTATGGCAGTCTTGAAAGGGCAACCAGAATCCTAAGTGTCTGTCCCATCAGTGATACCTTTCCCCAGGAAAAGAGTCCTAAGAGCACTTTATTTTTGAGTATTACATCACATTTATGGACACAGAGCTGATGTTTCACATCAGGGAAGGCAGTGCTGTGCAGCTGATAAAAGGCATCATGAGCTGTTGTAGAGCTCCCGCAGGTGCAGACAAGCCCATGCCTATTTCTAGCCTCACCCACCCCACCTCCCTATGTGTTCTTAGAATCATAGAATCATAGAATCAATAAGGTTGGAAAAGACCTCAAAGATCATCAAGTCCAACCTGGCACCCAACACCTCATGACTACTAAACCATGGCACCAGGTGCCACGTCCAATCCCCTCCTGAGCAACTCCAGGGATGGTGACTCCACTGCCTCCGTGGGAGCAGGTTTCTTAAAGGACTAAGGACATCTAATTGTGATGCTGCTCTTTACCACACCACTGTTATTCATTGCCTGGGGTTGATCTGGTATGGAAGGTTATGAGATAACTGAATTAGATTTCAGTGGGGTCTCACACTCTGCTTATTTTACTAAGCAATGTGTGCAGTCCTTCTGTTGGTATTCCAGGCTGAAGCAATGCCAGAGTGGGTCAGCATGTGGGTGGAAGGAAGCTGGAGCACACTTCAGACATGTTAGGGTCTCATTTATTGGTGTATTTCTTCAGCTCTAACATGTGAGACAAAGGAGTATTGAAGTATCATCTTCCATGAGGGAAGTAAAATGTCAGCATGTGGTTGCAGGATATAAACACTACAGCTCTAGTCATGAGGTGGGCAACCCTAGTTGAAGTTCTGTTTAATTTTTGCCTTCTGTCCACTGAAATCCTTTCAGTACCTTTGGATTACTTAGGTTGATGGTTGATCTTATTTTGCTTTATTTATTCCCCCCCACACACAAAGGCTGAGATTGACAAACACTTTGAAAAACAATTTACCAGCATAGGATTGTGGAGCTTTGACCTCCTTGGAGAACATCAGCTGGAAAACTGAAAAAGAAGAGGTAAATTTAAGAATTAAGTAAGAGCTAACAGCATCTAGTCTTTTGTTAAAGGAATCACTACTGAAATGGATGAGATGTTTAGAGCCTGCAGTGGCTACTGAATGGCATGGAGGGTTACTAACATAGAATCACAGAATCAATAAGGCTGGAAAAGACCTCAGAGATCATCAAGTCCAACCTATCACCCAACACCTCCTGACAACTAAACCATGGCTCCAAGTGCCACATCCAAGACTTTTTTGAGCACCTCCAGTGATGGTGACTGCACCACCTCCCTGGGCAGCACATTCCAATGGACAATCTCTCTTGCTGGGAAGAACTTTCTCCTCACCTCCAGCCTAAACCTCCCCTGGCACAGCTTGAGACTGTGTCCTCTTGTTCAGGTGCTGGGTGCCTGGGAGAAGAGACCAACCCCCACCTGGCTACAACCTTCTTTTAGGTAGTTGTAGAGAGTGATGGTCTCCCCTGAGCCTCCTCATCTCCAGGCTAAGCAGCCCCAGCTCCCTCAGCCTCTCCTCACAGGGCTGTGCTCCAGACCCCTCCCCAGCTTTGTTGCCCTTCTCTGGACACGTTCAAGCGTCTCAATGTCCTTCTTAAACTGAGGAGCCCAGAACTGGACATAGGAGTCAAGGTGTGGCCTCAGCAGTGCTGAGCACAGGGCAGAATGACTTCCCTACTCCTGCTGGCCACACTAGTGCTGATGCAGGCCAGGATGCCGTTGGCCTTCTTGGTCACCTGGGCACACTGCTGGCTCACGTTCAGCTGCTGTCAAGTAGTACCCCCAGGTCCCTTTCTGCCTGGCTGCTCTCCAGCCACCCTGTCCCCAGCCTGTAGCTCTGCATGGGGTTATTGTGGCCAAAGTGCAGCACCCAGCACTCGGACTTGTTAAATGCCACCCTGTTGGATTCCGCCCATCTGTGCAGCCTCTCGAGGTCCAATCCCTTGGGCCCTGAATCCCTGTGAATAGTTTTTAAAGGTAAATTTAGGAACGAAGTAACAGCTAACAGCATCTAGAATTTAGTTAAAGGAATCACTACTAAAATGGATGAGCTTGCAGTGGCTACTGAATGGCATGCAGGGTTAGTAATCGCTGTGAATAGTTTTATTATGTGCCTGTCAGCACTGTACGCTGCTCAAGTATGCGTTCGCAGCGCGGCTCTTGCCGGTGCCTAAAGGCTTTCTGCCATCTTACTGAGCTGGTAAAAGTTTACTCCTGAGGGCTGCTTCAAGTTTCTACCCAGGCTAGTTTGGAAGTCAAAAGAGTAGTTTTGCAGAAGGCTTTTTTTCTCCCCCCTTTTAATTTCATCTTAAGAAAGCGATTCACAAGATGTCTCCTTTAGTTTCCTGGAATCGAGATGTTTATTTTGTGCTAGGTACAACAGCAACAGTTCTGTAGATTTCATAACCTTAAACATTCAAATTACAACTGTGACTGAGATTTTGCTTCCAGCAGGCATTGCTCAGAATATCACCAGGCAGGAGTCTAAATAACTGCACTAGACAGAAAATAAGTTTGGTATTTCGGCTGAAATCTTTTTAAGGCCGGGCATGAAAGCCTCCAATAAAACAAAACACCGCGTCTTAGCTGCTGCTCCCTTTGAGGAGAAATCATCCCAGCTCTGTCATCCCAACCCAAAGCAGAACAGAATGTGAACAATCAAGTGTTTGTTCCCTGAATTTCTCAGGGCACTTCTGAGGTGAGCTTTCATATTTTTTCTTCGCCTTCTCTTTTTGAGGGCTATTTTCCATTGCTTTGGCCTTGCTGCAGAGGCATTGTTGGAAGTCGCTTAAGAAGACAGACTAACTCCTCTTCTAGCCCAGATAGTGGTCACAGTCCTGGTGTGGGCAGCCCTTCCCCTGGGGCTGCAGAACAAGCACCACATTCAAGTGCTGGGGAATTCTGGTGATGGTGCATCTTCTGTGATCAGTCTGAAGTAGTTGGGAAGTCTACCATGCCCTGAATAGCTTTGTGACCGGCCATGAAGGCAGCACTTTGAACGCTGTGCTCAGGAAACTCCAGCAAAAGCAAGGATCCAGGGGTGTGTGCTTCTCAAGTGTAATTTATGGGAATGGTAACCATCTCGCTACTACTCCTCTGAATTTTTCACCTAGAGCAGGTCCATCTGTCTGTCTGTCAGGCAGTCTGCCTCCCTGCCCTTGTTTCCTTGTTAGATCCCTTTCTATGCCAAAGAAAGAGTGTGTTTAAGAACACAGTACCCAACAATTTCAGTTTAGAAAAGAGTTTTAAATATTCCCATTGCACATCCAGGTTTGCTGGCGGTTAGTCATGGTGCATCCATTTCCCCTGTCAAGTTGATGGTCGATGGCAGGCTGAACATGAGCCTGCAGTGTGCCCAGGCAGCCAAGAGGGCCAATGGCATCCTGGCCTGCATCGGGAACAGTGTGGCCAGCAGGAGCAGGGAGGTCATTCTGCCCCTGTACACTGCACTGGTTAGGCCACACCTCGAGTCCTGTGTCCAGTTCTGGGCCCCTCAGTTTAGGAAGGAGGTTGAGATGCTGGAACGAGTCCAGAGAAGGGCAACAAAGTTGGTGAGGGGTTTGGAACACAAGCCCTGTGAGGAGAGGCTGAGGGAGCTGGGGTTGCTTAGCCTGGAGAAGAGGAGACTCAGGGGTGACCTTGTTGCTCTCTACAACTACCTGAAGGGAGGTTGTAGACAGGCAGAGGTTGGTCTCTTCTCCCAGGCAGCCAGCACCAGAACAAGAGGACACAGTCTCAAGCTGTGCCAGGGGAGGTTTAGGCTGGATGTTAGGAAGAAGTTCTATCCAGAGAGAGTGATTGCCCATTGGAATGGGCTGCCTGGGGAGGTGGTGGAGTAGCTGTCATTGGAGGTGTTCAGGAGGAGACTTGATGGGGTGCTTGGTGCCATGTGTTAGTTGTTTAGGTGGGTTGGATTGGTTGATGGGTTGGAGACGATGATCTTGAAGGTCTCTTCCAACCTGGTTTATTCTATGTAATTCTATTCTATGTAATTCTATGATGTTGACTATGAAGTTGAGAGACAGACAGAGTACTTTGTTCATGTAAATTGTGCTTGGCAAAAGTGGGAAAACTAGACTTGATCAAAGATTCCCTGGAACCTATGGGAATCCTTCCATCTATTTCAGCAGGCCTTCATTATTTGTAGCTATTACTTGTCATCCTTCCCTGCACCCTGTACTTCACACAACAGTATTTTTTTTCCCTTCTATGATTTAAAGAGGCTCAAATTTCCACCTTCTCAAGCTAAACCTGCTCTTGATCCTGCAGTTTCTCCAGTCTGCTTTTGAACTCAGGGCTAGATCGGTGGCCCACAGGGAAAGGATGCAGTTGCCTGCATGAGTAGATTTAGGAAGACACCAGAAATGTTGGAGGAGGGCTGGAATAACTCAGCAGTAACTCAGAATTCGTCTCCCACTGGCAAATAGCCAAGTCTCAGTGCAGAGCATTCACTCCTTGCCATGTGACTCTGCTCCTGGCATAAGGGTGTGTGACCAAATGTCCCCCCTGAGACAGCTGAGGGTCCCTCCTCAGGCTCTGGACCCCAGTGATGTTTTTCTGTGTGATGACTGTGTTGAGCTCATAGGATCTCATCTGATCCTCCTGCTGCTGCTGCTACAGAAAGGGTGGGTGGGTTGTTCTCCCTGCTGCCAAAACCTTTGTCCAAAGTCAACAAAGCCACATAGGCCTTCTGGTTCAAGCGCTGGTGCAAACATATTTATGCAAGTGTTTGTGGGATCTGACTTCCAAACAAAATTCCATGAGCAAAGCTGCAGTGCAGCTCCTTTTAAACAAGCAAATGCAAAGACCCATGTGCATCACAGAAATGGAGTTATCTGTGAAGTTGTTACAATATTCTCCAAGCATTCCCCCCCACCACCCCACATTGCTCCAACTCTAAGGTCTGGATTGCTTCCATCTTCAGCGTAAGGCTGCTGTGGTGTGTGGAGTAGCCTCATACCGTGAAAACAGTGGAAATGAGGAAAGTTCTGCAAAGCAAACACTGTCTGCATCTGAATAACTGCATTAGATGTTGGATGATCAGGAGATTACATTTTGTTTGTTTTAAGGGAGACAGCCGACAAGCAGGGAAAATGAAGTTGGCAGGACTTGAAAACCGGTTTGGAGGAATTCCACTGTCTCAAGCCATCTTGATTGCATTTGTATTTTCAATTAATTAAACTTGGATAGCCAAAGCAATGCTTGCTGTAACTGCCTAGATGAGGGGGGCTCCTTTGTTATTTTTTTAAAAAGGAAACTCTAAATTCAGAGGGGAAGGGGGAAAAAAATCAACCAAGGCCAAAAACTATCTTGTTCCCTGGGCACATGTAAGAGCTGGAGCTTTCTGCGGCAATGAAGTGCTGCTTTTACCTGCAGACCTGCAGCTGCTCTTTGAAATAAGGAACCTGCCCAGCCATTATCCTGTCATGAATGGCAATAATTTCCATATTTTATTAAAAATAAGGAGAGCAGATGAAATATTTATTGTCAGCAGGACTGTGTGCTCATGCCACCAGCGAGAGAACTCCGTCGCGGCCCTTGGTTTCAGAGTTTCTGTCCTGCACCTGCGTAGCTCTGGCCCTGCCAAGATAAACCTCTCTCTAAGACAGGGGCTGTGTCGTTGTTTTTAATCTCTGTGAAGTGCCAGGTGAAGTTTTGGAGCAGTGTGGTGGTTAACATATAAAAAAGGCTCTGCTGTACTCTCTTGGACTAAATTTCCTCTCCGGGAGTTTGCCCTGCGAGTAAATAGCAAAGAGCCCCAGGGCTATCCAGCGGCACTCTGGGCTCCTGCACACTTTAATGGACTTATTCTGGCCATGCTGCTTTGAGGTAGGGCAGTGCTATTAGCCCCATTTTATAAATACAGTGTGCCACTGAGGTCTGCAGGATGCAGAATATTAGCTGTGCTGGTAGCTGAATTCCCACCAGAGCCTGGATGCTTGGACTGGGCTTTTGTAACATGACTTACTGCCACAGTTCCTGGGAATTTTTGAATGAACAGAAATGAGGCAGTTTTCTTCTTCTCTTGTGCCTTGCTTTTTAAAGGCCTTGCCGGAGACAGGGCAAAGGGAGAATGATCACCATCTTGACAGCCTTTCCTATATAAAACAAAACCAAACCCCAAATCAAACAAACAAACCCCACCAAACCTGCCCCGCCCCCCCCAAAAAAACCCAACCCCAAAACCCTACAAAAACAAAACCCCCAAAAAAAGCAAAACCCAAAACTGAGAAAAACAAAACCCAAACCAACCCAACCAAAAAAAAACCACACCAAAGCACCACACCCTCCCCCAACCACACACACCCCAAAAAACAGACAGAAAGGACAAGAAACTTCCCTTCTGTCATTTCGTTGGAGCAGGCTGCCCAGAGAGGTGGTGAAGTTTCCTTCTCTGTAGTCAGTCAGTCAAAACCCATCTGGATGCTGATCTGTGCAACCTGTTCTAGGTGAACCTGCCCTGGCAGGGCTGTTGGACTAGATGATCTCCAGAGGTACCTCTTTGTGGGTGCCATGGACAGTGGCATAGAGTGCACCCTCAGCAAGTTTGCTGATGACACCAAGCTGTGTGGTGCAGCAGACAGGCTGGAGGGAAGGGAGGCCATCCAGAGGGACCTGGACAGGCTGCAGAGCTGGGCACAAGCCAACCTCATGAAGTTCAACAAGACCAAGGGCAGGGTCCTGCATCTGGGTCGAGGCAATCCCAGGCACAAATCCAGGCTGGGCAGGGACTGGCTGGAAAGTAGCCCTGAGGAGAGAGACTTGGGGGTGCTGGGGGACAAGAAGCTCAACAGGAGCTCTCAGTGTGCACTTGCAGCCCGCAAAGCCAATCAGATCCTGGGCTGCATCAGGAGAAGTGTGGCCAGCAGGGCAAGGGAGGTGATCCTCCCCCTCTACTCAGCTCTGGTGAGACCCCACCTGGAGTACTGCCTCCAGTTCTGGAGCCCCTATTCCAAGAGGGATGTGGAGGTGCTGGAACATGTCCAGAGAAGGGCCAGGAGGATGATCAGAGGGCTGGAGCACCTCTCCTGTGAGGACAGACTGAAGGAGTTGGGGCTGCTCAGTCTGCAGAAGAGAAGGCTCCCAGGTGACCTCATTGTGGCCTTCCAGTATCTGAAGGGGGCCTACAGGAAGGCTGGGGAGGGACTGCTCAGGATCTCAGGTAGTGATAGGACTAGGGGGAATGGAATGAAGCTGGAGATGGGGAGATTCAGGCTGGATGTGAGGAGGAAGTTCTTCCCCATGAGAGTGGTGAAGCCCTGGAATGGGTTGTCCAGGGAGGTGGTTGGGGCGCCATCCCTGGAGGCGTTTAAGCCCAGGCTGGCTGAGGCTCTGGCCAGGCTGATCTAGTGTGAGGTGTCCCTGCCCATGGCAGGGGGGTTGGAACTAGATGATCCTTGTGGTCCCTTCCAACCCTCACTGATACTATGATACTATGATACTATGAACCCCTACCATTCTGTGATTCTTCCCATTCCTGCAACATTCCCAAGTAGTCACCATGAAAAGGAGAGGCCTCACTGCTTTACTGCACATATACCTGGCCAGGTTCTACAGTTTAAATAGCAATATCCATGTGTGTTCATCATAAATGGGGCTGTATTTTCAGTCTCTCACATTTTTACTCACAGGCAAACAGGATGTTAGGGGTTGGAAGGGACCTCTAAAGATCATCAAGCCTAACCCCCCTGCTAGAGCAACACCATACAATCCAGCACAGATCACACAGGAATGCACCCAGAGGGGTCTTGAAAGCCTCCAGAGAAGGAGACTCCACAACCCCTCTGGGGAGCCTGTTCCAGTGCTCTGTGACCCTCACACTGAAGAAGTTCCTCCTCATGTTGAGGTGGAACCTCCTGTGGTGGAGTTTATATCCATTGGCCCTTGTCCTATCACAGGGTACAACTGAGCAAAGCCTCTCCCCTCCATCTTGATCCCCAGCCCTCAGATATTTATAGACATTGATCAGATTCTCTCTCAGTCTTCTCTTCTCCAGACTAACCAGCCCCAGGTCTCTCAGCCTCTCTTCACAGGGCAGTACTGCATTCCCTTCATCATCCTTGTAGCCCTCTTTTGGATTCTCTCCAGCGACCCCTGTCCCCCTTGAACTAAGGAGCCCAGAACTGGATGCATATTCCAGGTGTGGTCTCACTAGGGCAGACCAGAGGGGGAGGAGAACCTCCTTGGATCTGCTGGGCACACTCCTCTTAATGCACCCCAGAACAGGGGTTCCCAGCAAAGTTTATGAAGTTCTAACTGTCTGTGACTCTTCTGCTACCAAAGGTCATCAAAAAATCAGAAGGCTGTAAGTCAGTAAGTGGCTCTGCAGACGTGTTAACATGGCCAGTCTGGGGGAACCTTGCTTCTGAACACAAGGATTATCTTTTGTATTGAAGCACAGTTATTAGAGATGGAAAAGCCATCCTTTGTAGGAGGCAAGAGCTGATGTTCCAGCTTTTCAGATTATTCTGAAATACAAGAGCAACACAGACACTGTTAATAATGCAATCAAAGCAATTTAAATCCTTTTAAAGCACCCACAAAGGATCCTTTGATAAGAGGGGACTTTCATCAGCCTCAAAGACTAGGCAGTTTAGTATCTACTGTTTATTAAGTTTATCCCTAGACAGTGGTAATTCCAGTTTCAGCTCTAGAAGAGCAGCAGCAAATTCGAAGACATATTTATAAGCACTAGCCTGAGACTTGCTGGGTTTAAATGAGAAAGGTATTTGCATTAATGGAGCTCTAAATGGGGTTATTCAGTGTTTAAGGATGCAATTTGCTTTCCATTAGAACCCTGAGTGGACACAAAACAACTCTGGAGATTTGAAAGGCTTTGGTCTTCTTTTGACAAAATGAAGGAAATTGCTCCAAGCTGCCCGTTGGGCTGTGAGAGTCTGTGCTGCATACTAGTCCTGCTTCTGGTTCCTGCTTTTGTTCCTTTTCATTGTGTGCCCTTGCAAGAGAGCTTACATGTAGGAAGGAGAGGGGGACAAAAAAGCAGCTGTGGTTTTTAGATTTGGTCTGGGGTGGTTAGGATCTCTTTTAGCGGCAATATCACAGAATCAACCAGGCTGGAAAAGACCTCAGAGATCATCAAGTCCAACCTATTACCTAATCCCTAACACCTCCTGACAACTAAACCATGGCTTCAAGTGCCACATCCAATCCTTTTTTGAACACCTCCAGGGATGGTGACTCCACCACCTCCCTGGGCAGCACATTCCAATGGCCAGTTACTCTTTCTGGGAACAACTTTCTCCTCACCTCGAGATGACTGAGGTTCATAGATTCCTAGAATACCAGGTTGGAAGGGCCCCCAAGGATCAGGTAGTCTAACTTTTCAGGGTAAGGATACAGTTGAAGTGAGCTGGCCCAGCACCCTGTCAAGCTGGGCCTTGAAACTGTCTAAGGTAGGGGAATCCACCACCTCCCCTGAGGAGTTTATTCCTATGTCTAATAGTTTGAATGGTCAAATATTTTGTTCTGGCATCCAGTCCAAATCTCCCCAGTAGCAGCCCATCAGCCCTTGTCTTTATCAAGGGACTCTTTGTAAAAAGGGAGTCTCCCTCCTCATGATAACCTTGCTTTATGTACTTGAACATGGTTATGAGGTCTGCCCTGAGCCTTCTCAAGGCTGAACAAACCCACTTCTCTCAACCTTCCTTCATAGGACAGCTCTGCCAGTCCTCTGATCATTCTTGTTGCCCTTCTCTGGACTCTTTCCAGCCTGGCCACATCCTTCTTGTATAGCAGGGACCAAAACTGTGCACAGTACTCAAGGTGCAGCCTGTCCTGTAGATGTGAAAAGTCAGATTTAAACTGAGCTCATTCCTCTCCACAGACATCTACAGATGGAAGCCTCACCCGATGATTTATAGAATCATAGAATGGCCTGGCTTGGAAGGGACCTCCAAAGGTCATCCAGTCCAACCCTCTCTGCAGTCAGCAGGGGCATCCTCAACTAGATCAGATTGCCCAGAGCTCTGTTGAACCTCACTTTGAACATCTCCAGGGATGGGGGCTCAGCCACCTCCCTGGGCAACCTGTTCCAGTGTTCCACCACCCTCATGGTGCAGAATTTGTTCCTAACATCCAATCTCATTCTGCTCTTCTCTACTTTGAGGCCATTGGCCCTTATCCTGTCACTGCAGACCTTTGTAAACAGTCTCTCTCCATCCTTCTTGTAGCCCACTTCAGGTAATGGAAGGCTGCTATTAGGTCTCCCCAGAGCCTTCTCTTCTCCAGGCTGAACAACCTGGTGGCCTTCTGTGAGCAGGTGATGAAATTAATAGCTGAGGGGCGAGCAACTGATGTTGTTTACCTGGACCTGAGCAAAGCCTTCCACACTGTCCCACACCACATCCTGGTCTCCAAACTGGTGACACATGGGTTTGATGGGTGACCACTAGATGGATAAGGAACTGGCTTGATGGCCGCACCCAGAGAGTGGCTGTCAATGGCTCCATGTCCCAGTGGAGGCCAGGGACAAGCAGAGTCCCTCAGGGATCAGTCCTGGGACCTGTCTTGTTCAACATCTTTGTGGGTGACATGGACAGTGGCATTGAGTGCACCCTCAGCAAGTTTGCTGATGACACCAAGCTGTGTGGTGCAGCAGACACGCTGGAGGGAAGGGAGGCCATCCAGAGGGAGCTGGACAGGCTGGAGAGGTGGGCACAAGCCAACCTCATGAGGTTCAACAGGACCTAGTGCAGGGTCCTGCATCTGGGTGGAGGCAATCCCAGGCACAAATCCAGGCTGGGCAGGGACTGGCTGGAAAGCAGCCCTGAGGAGAGAGACTTGGGGGTGCTGGTGGACAAAAAGCTCAACATGAGCTCTCAGTGTGCACTTGCAGCCTGCAAAGCCAATCAGATCCTGGGCTGCATCAGGAGAAGTGTGGCCAGCAGGTCAAGGGAGGTGATTCTCCCCCTCTGCTCAGCTCTGGTGAGACCCCACCTGGAGTACTGCCTCCAGTTCTGCAGCCCCTATTCCAAGAGGGATGTGGAGGTGCTGGAAGGTGTCCAGAGAAGGGCCACGAGGATGATCAGAGGGCTGGAGCACCTCTCCTATGAGGACAGACTGAAGGAGTTGGGGCTGTTCAGTCTGGAGATGAGAAGGCTCTGAGGTGACCTAATTGTGGCCTTCCAGTATCTGAAGGGGCCTACAGGAAGGCTGGGGAGGGACTTCTCAGGATCTCAGGTAGTGATAGGAGTAGGGGGAATGGAATGAAGCTGGAGGTGGGGAGATTCAGGCTGGATGTGAGGAGGAGGTTCTTCATCATGAGAGTGGTGAAGCCCTGGAATGGGTTGTCCAGGAAGGTGGTTGGGGCCCTGTCCCTGGAGGTGTTTAAGTCCAGGCTGGCTGAGGCTCTGGCCAGGCTGATCTAGTGTGGGGTGTCCCTGCCCATGGCAGGGGGGTTGGAACTAGATGATCCTTGTGGTCCCTTCCAACCTTGACTGATACTATGATACTGTGGTACTATGATACTATGATGCTATGATGCTATGATGCTATGATGTTATGATACTATGAAGAACCCCAGCTCCCTCAGCCTGTCCTTATAGCAAGTGTTGGATTAGGAGCCCTTCCGAACAAGGCCATTTGCCCGGAAACAGAAGTACAACTTTCCATAGCAGTCTCAGCCACCTGCAGTTCACACTGCGTGAAACTACATCAGGAGAGCCAGGTTGTCAGCCTAGAGTCATCACCCACTTTTGTAGCTCACCACTCACCCAGCAAACCCCACTGGTATATTGCAACTGTGAAAGAGGAGGGGTTGGATCTGGTCTCTCTGCAGACCACTGTTTCCCTCCAAAATTGCTAGGGCAATAATTTGAGCCAAGCAAAAAAATACTAAGGCATTTAAATGGAAAATTAAGATGAGAAAATATTCATGAGGTGCAGGGAGGCTGTTGTCTGATTAAGATATTGGATTGTTTCTTCCCCTTTAAACTTGAAAGCTGGGGATTTTATCATCAGCTGCTTGCTTTATTGCCTTGTCCTGTGTTTTTTGCTTCATCCATGGCATGTTTTGATCAGTATGAAATTTTATTAATAGGGACTGTTTTTTCTGGGCATGTCCTTAGGTCTTTTTCAGAAACTTCCTTGAGTGTCTTGTCAGGGAACAAATGTGGTCATAGACTGTGAATGGTGATGGTATTTTCTGTGTGGTCTGTGTGCTGGGTGCCCTTTGAAGTAATATTTTCATAAAATCATAGAATCACAGAATCAGCCAGGTTGGAAAAGACCTCAGAGATCATCAGGTCCAACCTATTACCTAATACCTAACACCTCATGACAGCTAAGCGATGGATTCAAGTGCCACATCCAAGCCTTTTTTGAGCACCTCCAGGGACAGGGACTCCACCACCTCCCTGGGCAGCACATTCCAGTGGCCAATCTCTCTTTCTGGGAAGAACTTTCTCCTCACCTCCAGCCTAAACTTCCCCTGGTGCTTGAGACTGTGTCCTCTTGTTCTGGTACTGGTTGCCTGGGAGAAGAGACCAACCCCTACCTGGCTACAACCTCCTTTCGGGTAGTTGGTAGACAGCAATAAGGTCTCCCCTGAGCCTCGAGGCTCAGCAACCTCAGCTTCCTCAGCCTCTCCTCACAGGGCTGTGCTCCAGACCCCTCCCCATCCTCATTGCCCTTCTCTGGACATGTTCAAGAGTCTCAATGTCCTTCTTAAATTGAGGAGCCCAGAACTGGACACAGGACTCAAGGTGTGGCCTAACCAGTGCTGAGCACAGGGCAGAATAACTTCCCTCCTCTTGCTGGCCACACTGTTGCTGATGCAGGCCAGGATGCCATTGGCCTTCCTGGTCACCTGGGCACACTGTGGGTTCATGTTCAGCCTACTATCAGCCAGTATCCCCAGGTCCCTTTCTGCCTGGCTGCTCTCCAGCCACTCTGACCCCAGCCTGTAGCACTGCATGGGGTTGTTGTGACCAATGTACAGAACTCAGCACTTGGACTTGTTAAATGCCATCATGTTGGCCTCTGCCCATCTGTCCAGCTTGTCAAGGTCCCTCTGCAGAGCCCTCCTACCCTCCAACAGATCAACTCCTGCCCCCAATTTGGTGTCATCTGCAAATTTACTGATGATGGACTCCATCCCCTCATCCAGATCATCAATAAAGATATTGAACAGGATGGGGGAGAGGGATCATATATAATATATAAGTGACAGAGCTAAGGGCAAAATGAGTCAGTAGACTTTAGAATAGACATGACCTCTCCTTATTTATCATGTGAATGTTTATGGTGGTGTTTCATGCAACACCTTTCCCATGGCTTTTTGTTCCGTTAAGAAGACAGAGAGTCCTCTTGCACGTGCACTTTGTTTGCCACTGACATAAATAGTTTGGCCTGGGTGAGAAGTGGCTGCTTTCCTAAGTGACTGCTTGACCCACCCAGCTTTTCACCCCTGTTTTGGGTGACTTTGCAGGTGTTAAGCAGGATTGTGGTGAGGCAGGAGGGACTGAGGACCAAAGGTATCGCTCTCGGAACTGTTTTGGTTACACTTCATCACCGTCAGCATATGGTTTCACTTCCAAGTGTTTAACATTTCCATTTCCTCAGGAAATCATTCTTTCTGTTTTTTAAACGTTGGAAACTGGGTGGATATTTTCACTGGCAGTGGCACCGAGGGCGACAGGGCTATTAGCCCCGGCCCAAGGGAGCCCCTGGCCTCGGTCCCTGCCAGGCTCTGCACCCCCTCCCCTCCTGCAGCAGCTCGTCAGCTCAGCTCGAGGTGCTTCAGCCAGGTCCCTGGGGTGCAGCACGCTGGTAAAACACTTCTGCTTCCTCACTATAACAAAACTGCTCTAGCTGAGAGAGGTGTTTTTCTTTCTTAATCTGCTCCAGGGCCCATGCATAACAAAAAAGTTCGTTGGGAGCAGACTCCTTTAGCGGCCTCACAAGATCAGGGCCTAAGGAAATATTTTGTGTCAGCTACAAGGAATGAAAGCAGTTGCATCATGCATTTATTTTCTGTGTTGGTATATCTAGCAACATCAGTGAACATGACTGAGGAGTGGAAGGCTCTGGGGAGGTGCTTTGGCTCTCGTGTTTTCAGAGGTTATTTCTGGTATTTCCTTTTTCCTCATGACACAGAGGTCACCCTTCTCACGTGCCGGCCAAGCGGCGGACCACAGGAGGACGCCTGTGCTTGGATCTTCTTCACCTCTCCTTTATCTGCATATGTCATGTTTAGCTGCTTGCTTTTCCCTGCCCTGCTGTAAAGTAGAGCTATTGGCTGTGCAGTTTGCAGGCTTATTTAGCAGGGATCACTGGCCCCTTTTCATGGAATCATAGAATCAGTAAGGTTGGAAAAGACCTCAGAGATCATCAAGTCCAACCTATCACCCAACACCTCCTGACAACTAGACCAACACCTCTTGGCAACTAGACCAACACCTCTTGACAACTAGACCATGGCTCCAAGTGCCACATACAAGCCTTTTTTGGAACACCTCCAGGGATGGAGACTCCACCACCTCCCTGGGCAGCACATTCCAATGGCCAAGTACTCTTTCTGGGAAGAACTTTCTCCTCATCTCCAGCCTAAACTTCCCCTGGCACAGCTTGAGACTGTGTCCTCTTGTTCTGGTGCTGGTTGCCTGGGAGAAGAGACCAACCCCCACCTGGCTACAACCTCCCTTCAGGTAGTTATAGACAGCAATGAGGTCTCCCCTGAGCCTCCTCTTCTCCAGACTAAACACCCCCAGCTCCCTCAGCCTCTCCTCACAGGGCTGTGCTCCAGATCCCTCCCCAGCCTCGTTGCCCTTCTCTGGACATGCTCCAGCATCTCAATGTCTTTCTTAACCTGGGGAGCCTATAACTGGACACAGGACTCAAGGTGTGGCCTAACCAGTGCTGAGTACAGGGCAGAATGACCTCCCTGCTCCTGCTGTTTAGATGAGCCTCCTCTGCTACAGCAGCACAGCAACTGTGATAAACTGCATTTTGTACAACAAGCCTTGTCACTGTGCACCAGAGAGAGAAAATAGAGGGCAAGCTGCCTGATGAAAGCATTTGCTCCTTTGTGCTTCATTCTGTTACAAATTCAGACTGTCTCATTTTTATTTATGTTATTATTTGTTTTGCTGCTTGTTGAACATGAGGAAGCTTGCTGTGGCTTTGGGCTTCTGGAGGGATCAAGTCCTGACGTGTGTGCCACTGATACTCAGGGTGTATATTTAATTCATACCTTCAGAGGAGTTAGTTAGTCAAGGTAGCAGAAAACACCAGCAGACAGTAGTTCAACCTCCAGACCTCCCAGGAGAGCTCACTTGACCTGCTCAGCCTCAGGCTTTGTGCCAGCCTCTGGGACATTGTGAGTCGCTGATTTGACCCACTCAGGCTTCTTTCCTAGCTGTGTTGCTTGCCTCAGCACTGTGTGTGTCTGCACATCCCTTCAGCAGTTACCTTGTCACTGAAAAAAACTGCTTGGTCAAGCAGCACAAGCTTGTACCACTCACAAGGACGCTGCAAGGCTGATCTGCATCCAAGGGAGCCCACTGGCTTTCTCGATGTACTTGTCAGTGTCATGATGTTCCACACTGGAGGCTCCAGCTCATGCAAACAAACCAGTGCCACAGGCTTGCTGCTGATTGTTAGATAGGCTGGAGGGCAAGTTAGGATTTATTCAGTGATTTCGATCTGGTTTTATTTACTAGAGGGAATCAAAGCATTGCAATCTTCTGGATAGACTGAGCGATGTCCTGCTCCATCATGGACTGGCAATGCCAGCCACAAAGTGGTGCTTATGCCAGACTGTTTCAGAAGACTGGAACAGAGCAGGGACAATACTGAAGCAAAAGCATATTCTAGCTAGCCCCATGTCTCCAGCAACACCTCTGTTCAGATGCTTCCTGAAATGCAGCCATCTGCACACAGGCAGCACTTTGATTTCTCTTACAAAAGACAGCCTTGGGTGCTCCTGCCCACCTGCCACCCAGCCACAGATCAGCAAGCCCAACATCTCATAGAGCATTTCCCACTCAGGAAAGGTGTCTTGGTTTTGCAGAACATGGTCCCCCAGGGTGAGGAGCAAGCCCTTTGGCTGGGTGCCTCCATGGCAAAGGCAGCCTCCACTGCAGCCTGTGGTGGGTTGAAGTTATCCCCCCAGCATAAAATTGCCAGACCAGCTCAGTTGGAAGGCAAATGAAGCTGTACACCATCCCTGGAGGTGTTCAAAAAAGGACTGGATGTGGCACTTGGAGCCATGGTTTAGTTGTCCTGAAGTGTTATGTATTAGGTAATAGGTTGGACTTGATGATCTCTGAGGTCTTTTCCAACCTGGCTGGTTCTATGATTCTGTATTTACAAGCACACTGAACTCTATGAATGCAATGAATATGTTCAAGAGATACAATACTGACGTGCATTTGCAATGTATAAACACAAGAACACCACCTGGACAAAACCGGGGGCTACCAACATCTTCCTGCTCCCTTTCCCCCCCCAACCCAAAGGGAGAGAGAAGAGCAAGAGAGTAGCTTGCTAGTACTTAGCCACAACAAGAACACAGCCAAGGTCAGCAACAGCTAAGCAAAAGCACCCAGCTGGAGCGAAGACGTCGAGAAGAGAGAGAGTTCCTTTATACAACTAACTTTATGTTAGTTAGTATCATAGTATCATTCAGGGTTGGAAGGGACCACAAGGATCATCTAGTTCCAACCCCCCTGCCATGGGCAGGCACACCCCACACTAGATCAGGCTGGACAGAGCCTCAGCCAGCCTGGTCTTAAACACCTCCAGGGACAGGGCCCCAACCACCTCCCTGGACAACCCATTCCAGGGCTTCACCACTCTCATGAGGAAGAACCTCCTCCTCACATCCAGCCTGAATCTCCCCACCTCCAGCTTCATTCCATTCCCCCTACTCCTATCACTACCTGAGATCCTGAGAAGTCCCTCCCCAGCCTTCCTGTAGGCCCCCTTCAGATACTGGAAGGCCACAATGAGGTCACCTTGGAGCCTTCTCTTCTCCAGACTGAACAGCCCCAACTCCTTCAGTCTGTCTTCATAGGAGAGGTGCTCCAGCCCTCTGATCATCCTCGTGGCCCTTCTCTGGACACCTTCCAGCACCTCCACATCCCTCTTGTAATAGGGGCTGCAGAACTGGATGCAGTACTCCAGGTGGGGTCTCACCAGAGCTGAGTAGAGGGGGAGGATCACCTCCCTCAACCTGCTGGCCACACTTCTCCTGATGCAGCCCAGGATCTGATTGGCTTTGCAGGCTGCAAGTGCACACTGAGAGCTCCTGTTGAGCTTTTTGTCCACCAGCACCCCCAAGTCTCTCTCCTCAGGGCTGCTTTCCAGCCAGTCACTGCCCAGCCTGGATTTGTGCCTGGGATTGCCTCGACCCAGATGCAGGACCCTGCACTTGCTCTTGTTGAACCTCATGAGGTTGGCTTCTGCCCAGCTCTGCAGCCTGTCCAGGTCCCTCTGGATGGCCTCCCTTCCCTCCAGTGTGTCTGCTGCACCACACAGCTTGGTGTCATCAGCAAACTTGCTGAAGGTGCACTCAATGCCACTGTCCATGGCACCCACAAAGATGTTGAACAAGACAGGTCCCAGGACTGATCCCTGAGGGACTCTGCTTGTCACTGGCCTCCACTGGGACATGGAGCCGTTGACAGCCACTCTCTGGGTGCAGCCATCAAGCCAGTTCCTTATCCATCTAGTGGTCCACCCATCACACCCATGTGTCACCAGCCTGGAGACCAGGATGTGGTAGTTGTTCAGGCCAATGGGGTTATTTAGACCTTATAATTATTTTTCCCTTTTACATCCAATTGTAATTGATTTACATTCTACCACTTCCACTCAAGATCAGTGGAAAATTTTCCTAGGCACAGCCTAAAACTGCCACAGAGCTGCCTGCCCGCAGCCGTTCTGCACGGAGCAGACGGAGCTGAAAGGTGCAGGGGGCCAAAGCAAAGGGGGAGGAATAAGAGACATTGGAGGAGCAGCTTCAGGCCTGAGAGAGAAGTAACCAAGGCAGTGACAAGTTGTGTGGGTTTCGTCTGTCTGTTTGCAGTGCTGTGTTATGTATTTAGAAGCTGGTTGTTTCCATAATAACAGCAAGTGCCATATGGCAGCGGGGAGGGTGGTGAGAGGAACGCTCAAGGAAACACAGTATGTTGTTTGACATGTGTGTGCTTCTAGAGGAATAACGTGTCTCCAGCAGCTACTGCTGCTCCAAACAGGCTGGGGGATTTGCTGCTCTCACCAGGAACACAGCCAAAGCCCCTCAGCATTTGTACTGGTGCAATACCAGTTCATGCCCATGTCCAGAGAAGGGCAACAAAGCTGGGGAGGGGTCTGGAGCACAGCCCTGTGAGGAGAGGCTGAGGGAGCTGAGGTTGCTTAGCCTGGAGAAGAGGAGGCTCAGGGGAGACCTTATTGCTATCTACAGCTACCTGAGAGGAGGTTGTAGCCAAGTGAGGTTTGATCTCTTCTCCCAGGCAACAAGCAGCAGAACAAGAGGACACAGTCTCAAGCTGTGCAGGGGGAAGTTTAGGCTTGATCTTAGAAAGGAGTTCTTCCCAGCAAGAGAGATTGGCCATTGGAATGTGCTGCCCAGGGAGGTGGTGGGGTCCACATCCCTAGAGGTGTTTAAGAAAAGCCTGGCTGAGGCACTTAGTGCCATGGTCTAGTTGATTTAGAATAAACTTTATTTAGAATAAACCAAACCAGGTTGGAAGAGACCTTCAAGATCATCGTGTCCAACCCATCAACCAATCCAACCCACCCAAACAGCTAACCCATGGCACCAAGCACCCCATCAAGTCTCCTCCTGAACACCTCCAATGACAGTGACTCCACCACCTCCCCAGGCAGCCCATTCCAATGGGCAATCACTCTCTCTGGATAGAACTTCTTCCTAACATCCAACCTAAACCTCCCCTGGCGCAGCCTGAGACTGTGTCCTCTTGTTCTGGTACTGGCTGCCTGGGAGGAGAGACCATCACCTGCCTGTCTACAACCTCCCTTCAGGTAGTTGTAGAGAGCAATAAGGTCACCCCTGAGTCTCCTCTTTTCCAGGCTGAGCAATCAGATTAGATAGGCTTGGGTGATAGGTTGGACTCGATGATCTTGGAGGTCTCTTCCAACCTGGTGGAGTCTGTGATTCATGATGCCTACCTTTCTCCCATGTTTTCCTGCAGCTCGTCCCTGTGATGGGGAGAAGTCTTTATACTTTACTGAGAGTGATGGTTCTGGGTGCACCAGCACAGGGAAATGGGATTTAAACACAGCTTTTTCAGGAGAAATGCAGTTCTGTAAGGGAGTGCTGTGTGAAACTGAAACCAGCTAGGTGCCATATGCTGCATCCATCCGTTAGTGCTCAGTGAGTAAAGAGCAGACATGCTGAAACCTGTGAAAATGCATAGTTTGCAATATTTCCAAAGACTAGGGGCACTTTAGTGCATACCTGAGAAGCATCCAGGAAAGTCTCCACGAATTCCAGCCTTTCCTACCCTTTAACACATGATTCACATTTCAGGGCCTCCTAACTTGCTCCCCTCCACATGCCCACAAGCAGCGCCAGTCCGAGCGGCCCCTGTGCAGAGCCTGTGTATTTCCCCCACAGGAAAATGGGAAATGGTTTTATTATTATTTTTTTTTCTTTTTCATAATAGCTGAATGGCTTTTGCAAGACTTTTACCAGCATCAGCTCTGTAAAATCGAGCCTCATTTGTCTGAGCCTTAAAGCCATTCATTGTGTTTGCCTTTGGATACCTGAACCGTCGTGGCAAGGAGGCGGCGGCGGTTCTGATTGTGGGGGTCGTGGTTCTGCACATATTTGCGATGCTTTAAACTCCCAGCCAACCCCAAAGGCAAAACTCTTCTCATTTTCATGCTTCTCTTCTTCTCTTTATTGCCTCTAGAGAGAGATTACTGCAGCATATGTGAAAAGCAGCCGATCGGAAGGCTTCTCTTTCGGCAGTTCTGTGAAACTCAACCTGAGCTTGAGTGCTGCATTAGGTTCCTTGACTCTGTGGTAAGTTCTCTCTTGTGATATTCTGAGGGGTGCTTCACAGCACTGTCCTGACAGAGGAGACTCCCCTGACCCCAAGCAGTCACTGTGTCATGGGATGTGCTTTTGTGCCTAATGTACCAGAGCAAGCAGCAGGCAGTGCTGACCCCATCAGCACCCCCACCCCTGAATCGCTGGGGGCAGAGGGGCAGTGCCTTGCACATGGCTGGTGCCAGCCTCGGGGAGCAGGAGCCACCAGAGCAGAATAAGGACATGCACCCCAGCACAGTGCTGGTGTAGCCTCCCTTCATGTCAGTTCCCAAGCAGCTGAGCTGATGTGAGCAATGGCTTTTGATGTGGGGGAAGCCTGTTGTTTGGAGGCAGCGGGAGGGACAGGAAGATGATGAATGGGCTGACAAGAGAGGACGAGGAGTATGACAATACTAATATCTGTCTTTTACCCAGCCTTCTTCATCTGTACACTTCAGGCTGATTCACAGAGGGCATCCTGATTGCTCTCCTGGTTTTTCAAATAGGAAAACAGATGCACAAGATACAGACCTGACTTGATTGAGGTCACCAAGTAACAAATCTGCTCCATTTTCCACTCCAGTGAGCTATTAGTTAATGCGGCCACTGAGCAGCAGCCCCCAGCCCCCAGGGGACCTGATGCACTTTCCCAGTCTGGCAGCACTTGGCCATGTGTAGTGCCAGCAGAAGAAGCTGTTCACTGTGGAAAGGTCTCTCAGTGGGTTTTTTTTTGCTGGAAGGCTGCAGAAGGATTGGGTGTTGCTGAGCCAAAAGGCTAAATGATAACAGGGAGGAAGATGAACTTGTCACTGCTGAGTACAAGTGTCCAGGGGAGCTTCACTCTCTGCCTAACACTGACAGTCCAGAGAAAAATGATACACACCAACAGGAGGAACTTTTGTTTGTTTGTACCATGGTGAAGTTATTCTGAAGCACAGAGAGATGTGAGAATTGCACTGGAGTTGGAAGGGTCTGGGAGAGGACTCACAGCCACTTAAAGTTTATGCCACTAGTGCACTATTTACAGCACCACAGAAAGTGATGGAGAAAGTCCTGTTCAGATCACTTGTAGCTGGTCACAACTTCCAGCTGATATTGCTAGCACTGGTTGTGACTTACCCCAGTGAAAGGTGTAGCCACCAGGATCTGTGAAACTGCTACATCTAACGAACACTCTGTGCAGCTGTGCTCAAGGCCAGAGGGCAGGAGGACATTTGGGGTACCCTGGATGTGTTGGTACCCCACCAAACCAGCAGTGTCTAGTGAGGGGTCTGTCCCTGATGAAACACCACACACCTGTCTGGGGGGTGGCATCCCTGGAGAAATGCTGCACAAGATAGGATGCCCACAACCCTGAGGAGAGGGGTGATGGCCATCCCTTTGGGAAGGTGCAAGAATCCTTTGGGAGACAGACACAAAAGACTGCTTCCAAGTGATTTTAAGATCAAAGAGACAGAGCCATCCTCAGTCTTGAAAGGCTTAGCAAGGCTCTGTTATTTTCTCACACCTCCTTGCAGCAGCAGGCATCATATTTTGGTTCTACCAGCACCCAGGGGCTGCAAAGAACAAGACCACATTGTGCAACCCCTGAATGTGTGTCTCCAGGGTGTGCCACTTAGACTGAGAGTGGGCAACAGAAGCCATTACTGTCCCCCTGCACGTGTCACCACTGACACCAGCCCCAGAGCACCACTGATAACCTTTGTTGTAGTGCTGCCTGGAGCCTCTCCCAGCCTCTTCCAGCAGCCTCATCTGCCCACTCCACTTCCCACTGTGGGAATTGAGGGCACTGTGTCATTTCATTGACCTGAAGCCCTGTGGAGTGGTGCCAAGCACTGAAACACTGCATCCTCCCAGCATCCATGCAGCACAAGTGACACTGGTCCTGTCAAAGCTTGTGGTGGTACCGGCTTTGTTTTACAGCTCCCCTTCCAAGCAAACCCAGACTGATACCAAATTCTTTTGTGAGGGTGTGCTTCACACCCACCCCTGGGCTGCTTTTGCAGGTTGGAGCTACCCTGCCTACCTTTACTGGGCCAGGGAGCTGTACCCAGTCAGGCTCAGGCTGGCAGCACCAGGACTTCCCGAACAAAATGTGTGGCTCTGAATATTTACTCTTTCTCTCTTCTTTTTAATGCTAATTATCAGCAGTCTTCTTTGTTTATTGGTGTCAAATTCTCCACAAGCTTGCCCCTTAGCCCATGAAAATCCCAGAATTAGGCCATATTAAGGTCTAGCAACCCAGACCATAGCCATTAAATGAGATGATTGCTACTGAAATTCGCCCAGCAGGGTCACACTGTGTTGAGTGAGTGGTGGGATTCAGGCCAAGTACAATGTTAGGCAAGAAAAAGTCCTATAATGAGACCAGAAGCTTGACTTTACAGCCCTATGCTGAGACCACCAGGACTGTGAAACTTTTTGGAGACCACCTGCTGTAAGAAGCCTCAAGCAGAGAAAGCCAAGAGCCTCCCTTTCCTTTTGCCTTAGCGTGGGATGCAAAAGTTAGCTTTGGTGCAACATCAAATAAAAAGAAAAAGGTAATAGAGGAAAATATTGAGCTGCTGCTGAGAGGCTTATAGAGATTTTTATGCACTGAGAGGTGGGATCACCTCTCTTTTACAGAGCACAGCTAAGTGACTGCCAGATCACACAGTACTCATTGGCAGAAACCTGTGATTGATGCCTCCCAATTTTTAGTACAGGTTTGGTTTTTTTTTAACCAGTTCATTCAACTGCCTGCAATGAAAGCAGCAATCAGGGCTCCTGGGAGGGAACCAGGACCTGAGTTAGACACTCAGCAACTTACCAGTGTCCAGTTTCAGGCTCCCCAGTCCAAGAGAAAGAGAGACCTGCTGGAGAGAGTCAAACAGAGGGCCACAAGGATGCTTAGGGGACTTGAGCATCTGCCCTGTGAAGAGAGACTGAGAGCCCTGGGGCTGTTTAGTCTGGAGGAGAGAAGGCTGAGAGGGGATCTGATCAATGTCTATCAATATCTGAGGGGTGGGTGTCAAGTGGAGGGAGCCAAGCTCTTTTCAGTA
This sequence comes from Melanerpes formicivorus, assembly GCF_026170545.1. NCBI lineage: Eukaryota > Metazoa > Chordata > Aves > Piciformes > Picidae > Melanerpes > Melanerpes formicivorus. The sequence continues at coordinate 1,025,518 of NW_027142449.1, read as the reverse complement.
GTGCACATCAATAAGACAAGGAGCAACAGGTACAAGCTCGAGCATAGAAGATTTCACCTCAACATGAGGAGAAACTTCTTTACGGTGAGGGTGACAGAGCCCCGGAGCAGGCTGCCCAGGGAGGTTGTGGAGTCTCCTTCTCTGGACACATTCAAAACCCACCTGGATGCATTCCTGTGTGCACTACCCTGAGTGATCCTGCTTTGTCAGGGGGGTTGGACTGGGTGATCTCTGGAGGTCCTTTCCAATCTCTAATGTACTGTGGTACTGTGATACCAACAATCTCTGTTCTCTTAATTAAGTGGGACTGAATTTTGCAAGCTCCCTCTTCTCACACCTTTGCTTCCAAAGAGTGGTGAAACCAACCAGACCTTGCAGACCAGAATATGTAAAGAGAAAGAGAATAAACCTCCTCTTTGCTGGACATTTATTTCAGCTGTTGGGTGGAATAATGAACCTGGTCTGATGTGGTCTCCTGCAAATCTAATTATAGCAGCATCTGGGGGGTTCTGCCTGTACATTTAAGCTGCTTTCTGCACAAGAAAAGAAAAGGGATGTGTATCATTAAATTCTGAATGCATGTAGGTGTGCATCTGTGAGATCCCTCTGAAACCTGTGAGTACTTTGGACAATATCAACCAATAATTGAGATTGAAGTGCTCAGAGGCACAAAGTTTCACCATGTTTTCTGGGAACGGTGCTTAGGTAATTGCCAGAATCTGTCAGCTGTAAAAAAGGGCTACGAAAATAAGTGGTTTGTGAGCAGTAGGGCCCAGCATTTCATGATTGAAGCCATAAAAGCAAAGAGCTTTGCAGTGCAGCTGGGGTGGAGCTGGGGTGGTTTGGTTGCCACCACTGCTGTGGGACCAGAAGCGGTCATTAGTGTGGCTGGCTGTCTTGGACATGTGGCAACAGCAAGCCCTTCTCCTAGGTGGTATGATAAGGACAGGAAGCCATCTCTTATTGTGGATGTTGTGCAAACAATTCAAAGACAGAGGTCCTGACCTGACTAGATAAATACCTAACAAAAACTGCCAAGGGCCTGTGCCTCTTGTGTGCTCATCTGCGTACACCTAAACAAAACCATCTCCAATGAATACAGCACCAAACCCTTATGTAGCCACTCAGGTGAAAGAACCATGCAAAGAGAACCTATTATAATTAAATGGAGATGGTTTGTGATTAAATGAAGTCCCCTAAATGCCCCTAACAATGAATTCACCTGAAGTGTGCTTTGCTGTGCTTACAAATGTTTTGCCACCAGACAGCTTCAGGGCTGTTGAAAGACAGACACTAAAATGTGTCCAGTCCTGTGTCCAGTTCTGGGCTCCTCAATTTAAGATGGACATTGAGATGCTGGAGCATGTCCAGAGAAGGGCAACGAGGATGGGGAGAGGTCTGGAGCACAGCCCTGTGAGGAGAGGATGAAGGAGCTGGGGTTGCTTAGCATGGAGAAGAGGAGGCTCAGGGGAGACCTTATTGCTGTCTACAACTACCTGAAGGGAGGCTGTAGCCAGGTGGGGGTTGGTCTCTTCTCCCAGGCAACCAGCACCAGAACAAGAGGACACAATCTCAAGCTGTGCCAGGGGAAGTTTAGGCTGGAGGTGAGGAGAAAGTTCTTCCCAGGAAGAGGAATTGGCCATTGGGATGTGCTGCCCAGGGAGGTGGTGGAGTCCCCATCCCTGGAGGTGTTCAAAAAAGGCTTGGATGTGGCACTTGGAGCCATGATTTAGTCGTCAGGAGGTGTTAGGTATTAGGTAATAGGTTGGACTTGATGATCCCTGAGGCCTTTTCCAACCTGGCTGATTCTGTGATTCTAAAATAAAGTGTTAGGGGACTCACTGCCTGTGCTGAAAGGCAGATCAGCAGGCAGGGAACCTGCTAGCAAGAGGTTTCCTCTGCCCACAGCCCTTGTCTCCAGCAGCAGGCAGCAGGTTAGTGGGGACCTCCTGCCCCTTCCCCTTCGCGACAGCACGTTCCCAGGGTGCAGGTGTCTGACGTTTTCTTCTCCTCTTCTGTGATTTTTATGTGCTCTTAGAGTGAAGACTTTAGCTTCTGGACTCTCTTTCTTGCTTCATCAAATCACATTCACAGTTTTTAATTTATTTTTTTCCCAGAGGTGGCCTTTAGCATGTGAAGGTAGACCAGGTTTAGATTGTCTGGAGCAGAGTGTAGCTAATCCTCCTCTCTAGCCTGTATGATATTTCATTGCATTATGGTTGCCATATGAAGAAAGGCTGAGAGAAGTGGCTTGGGTCAGCCTTGAGAAGAGAAGGCTCAGGGGAGACCTTGTTACCATGTACCAGTGCCTAAAGGGTGGCTACCAAGAGGACAGAGTCTCCCTTTTTGCAAGAAGTCCCATGGAAAAGACAAGGGGTAATGGGTGTAAGTTAGTCCTGGGGATATTCCAGTTGGACTCCAGAACAAAATGTGAGCAGTCAGACAGTGAAATAATCTCCCAAGGGAAGCAGTGGATTCTCCTACACTGGACAGTTCTAAGACTCAGCTTGGCAGGGTACTGGGCTGGCTCATTTTAACTATGCTATTACCTACGAAGGTTCAAAGGACACAGGGTGTTAGAGGTTGGAAGGGACCTCTGGACATCATCAAGTCCAACCCCCCTGCCAGAGCAGGACCATAGAATCCAGCACAGGTCACACAGGAACACATCCAGATGGGGCTTGAAAGTCTCCAGAGAAGGAGACTCCACAACCTCTCTGGGCAGCCTGTTCCAGTGCTCTGTGACCCTCACAGTGAAAAAGTTCCTCCTCATGTTGAGATGAAACCTGTTGTGCTGTAGTTTATATCCACTGCCCCTTGTCCTATCCCAGGGTGCAACTGAGCAGAGCCTCTCCCCTCCCTCCTGACCCCCAGCCCTCAGATATTTATAAACATTTATTAAATCCCCACTCAGTCTTCTCCAGACTAACCAACCCCAGGGCTCTCAGCCTCTCTTCACAGGGCAGTGCTGCAATCCCTTCATCATCCTTGTAGCCCTCCCTTGGACTCTCTCCAGCAGATCCCTGTCCCTCCTGAACTGGGGAGCCCAGAACTGGATGCAATACTCCAGGTGAGGTCTCAGCAGGGCAGAATAGAGAGGGGGTAGAACCTTCCTGGATCTGTTGGACACATTCCTCTTCATGCAGCCCAGGACCCCATTGGCTCTCTTGGCCACCAGGGCACATTGCTGTCCCATGCAGAAGTTGTTATCCACCAGGACTCCCAGGTCCTTCTCCCCAGGGCTGCTCTCATTTGGTTGGACCAAGTGATCTTTGGGGTGCCTTCCAACCTGGCATTCTGGGATTCAGTCACACAGAAATACATTCCCTGGAGGCAAATAGCCCTGCTGCCTCTCCAGGTTGTTCCTGCATGTTCATGGGGGCCAGGGGTGAGAGACACAGTCTCCTGGGGTGGACTTTTCAGCTGAGTGCTTCCCTCTGGGCTAACAGGCTGAGCCAGCACCCATTTTATGCCGTTCATAAAACCCCTCTCTTGCTCTTAGGGAGATTTTGTTCGGTGAAGTCCCTTCCAGGGTATATAAACCATCTGGGTATGTGTGCCTTAAAGCTGCCCAAGGCTTTTTCCACCAGAAATGCCAGTTTGTTGATGTCAACAAACTCATTAACTCAAAATGTGTTTTTAAACAGTCAAAAGGGCTCTTTTGCCCTGAGTTTAAATATAAGAAATGTGGTTTTGAGTTCACTTTGCAGTGAGAAACGTGAGGAGTTATGAATCCCAGCTGTTTGGGGTTTGCCTTCCAATCTTCAGCCACAGCTTTTAAATCTCCAGCAGAGGCAAGTGCAAGGGCAGTCGCTGGAGCACAGAGCAACAACAGGGCAGAGCCTGGAGTCCAAGGAAGCAGGAAGCAGGAGCTGGAGCAGAGAGAGATTCTGGGGATAACAGAGGAGGGAGCTGAGAAAGCAGAGGTGTGAAATTTGGACCAAAATATTGGTATCCTGCTGCAGATTCTCAAAAGATGACTCCACTGCTCCTGACTTCTACTGAGACACCAAAACTGTTCTGGTGGGAGCATCTGGCATCTTCCCATCTCCATCTCCTGGTGGGTGCGAGGAAGCAATTGCTGTGGTGTTGCCACACTCCTACAGACAACCAACAGCTACCTGCCGTGGGGAAGAATCCTCTCAGATCTGCAGAGAAATCCTTTTGGCTCCGATTTTCACATATTTTTAAGCCATATGGTTTCAGGAGCTCGAAGAATCAGAGAATTAGATGGTGTTGGGTGATAGGTTGGACTCGATGATCTCAAAGGTCTTTTCCAACCCGGTTAATTCTGTGTTCTGTTAAGATGAAAATCAAACACTAGATAAAGCAACGTGTCACAATTACAGTTGCTGCTGTGAGCCCCTGCCAGGTCCCTGTCCCAGACCCTGAACCCCTTGCTTAGCCATGTCTGAGCCCACAGCCCCATTCCATAGCCAGCCACAGGCTGGGCATTGCTGCCCTTCCCAGTGGAAGTTTCCCATCTGATCTCGCTCAACCCATCCCAAAGGCAGCTACTCCAAAAGGATGGATGCTTTGCACCCCTGTGCCCCTACTCAGACAAGGCTGCCTCTAGGGAAGCAGGAGCCACCGAAGTAAGTACTGCCTCTGAAACAGCAGCCAAAAGAAAAGTTGGGAACAAGTGGTGGCCAGCCCACATCCTCTCACCATTTGGACTGAAGGATCCGTGCCTGCCCGCAGAAAGAGCCTTCCCTGCAGCTCGTCCCATGCAGTCAGGGCGATCATAAATCCTCCCCTCATTTATGAGCTATGAATAGGGCCCTGTCTGACCTAACTAGGGCATGGAGAAGCTATTAGACTTCAGAGCAGGAGCCTTGAAACACATTGCCTGGATTCATCAAAGGAATAATGGAAAATACTTGGTTCCAGGTGGATGTGAAGTAATGATGTTATTTCTAGAAATCAGCCATTTGCAAGCTGTGGCTCTGCTTCCCAGTGCTGGGAGGGGAGGGGAGGGGATGTGTCTTACAATTTAAGCACAAGACTGAGAGTTGAGGGTTACACAGCTTGAACCCAGCCCAAATTTGGACTGACGTGATCCCAGCACCTCCTGCTCCTTGCCACCAGAGTGGTGGTCCTGGGCTGCTGGGAGGTGGCTCCTCGTAGCCTCTTGTGCCTGCAGGATGCAGGGACAGGTTTGTGAACTCCTTTGGGACCATTTTGTGGGGGGGACACTCTTGCTCAGAAGTGAAAGTAAGAGCTTGGCTGAAATCAACTGAGTGTTTTCAAAGCTTTTCAAGCTTGTGTTCAAGCTTGTGTTCTAGGGCCACTAAGCTGGTGAGGAGTTTGGAGCACAAGCCCTGTGAGGAGAGGCTGAGGGAGCTGGGGTTGCTTAGCCTGGAGAAGAGGAGGCTCAGGGGAGACCTTCTTGCTGTCTATAACTCCCTGAAGGGAGGTTGTAGCCAGGTGGGGGTTGGTCTCTTCTCCCAGGCAACCAGCACCAGAACAAGAGGACAGAGTCTCGAGCTGCACCAGGGGAGGTTTAGGCTGGATGTTAGGAAGAAATTCTTCCCAGAAAGAGAGATTGGCCATTGGAATGTGATGCCCAGGGAGGTGGTGGAGTCACCATCACTGGAGGTGTTTAAGAAAAGACTGAATGGGGCACTTGGTGCCATGGTTTAGTTGATTAGATGGCTTGGGTGATAGGCTGGACTTGATGATCTTGGAGGTCTTTTCCAACCTGGTTGATTCTATTCTATTCTATTCTATTCTATTCTATTCTATTCTATTCTATTCTATTCTATTCTATTCTATTCTATTCTATTCTATTCTATTCTATTCTATTCTATTCTATTCTATTCTATTCTTGGTATGCTTCCCAGGCATGTGGCAGAGTGAGCATGGGGAAGCCACCATGCCTGTCTTCGTGGGCACTTCTTCCTGTAACGGCAGTGCGGGGCTGAACACGTGCCGCTGGCTGCTGCCGAATAGCTTGAAAGTGGCACTGAAGGGAGAAATAAGAATGGACTTGAAAATAAAATGAATCAGGCTTCTAGTGCTTCAGCTACAGGGAAATCAACCCTGCTCACAGTTGGAGCTTATGGTTTCTTCTCACATCCTCACTTGTCTGTCACTTCCTACCTTCACCACCACAGTGTCGCGCTTCCTGAGGATGTCAAATGCAAGCATAATGAAACCTTCCTTTTATTCCTTCCCAACTGTCTTGAGGTAGAATGAGATACTCTGATCATGAGTGTGTGTGTGTGTGCGCATTTAGCACTGTGTGTGTTGGATCCCATCAGGAAACGCTGAACTTCTGCTTTCTCTTGGTCTGTCCTAATTTGCTTCCTGCTGGAGGCTGAATGGGATGCAAATGTAGTAGGGTATCTGGGGCAAAAGGACAATGAATTTATTGACATCTCCCTGGTGCACTTCAAATGGCAGCTTTTACTTATTAGGAGGCCAATGTATTACAAGTCTCAAAGCAAATGAAGGAGAGTAAAATGGTCATTATTGGAAGAAAATGTAGCTAGCATTGAATGGAGGAGTTGGAAGACCTCCTAGATGCTTCCATGCAAAGGAGTTCTTTCTTTGCAGTCTTCTGCACAGACAGTTACATTTAAGTACTCTTTAACATCTTCATTGATGATCTGGATGAGGGGGTTGAGTCAGTCATCAGCAAGTTTGCAGATGACACCAAGTTAGGAGCAGATGTTAGTCACATCTAGGGTAGAGGGTAGAAAGGCCCTGCAGAGGGACCTCGACCGACTGGACAGATGGGCAGAGTCCAATGGGATGGCATTCAACAAGTCCAGGTGCCAGGTGCTGCACTTTGGCTACAGCAATCCCATGCAGAGCTGGGGTCGGAGTGGCTGGAGAGCTCCCAAACAGAGAGGGACTTGGGGGTGCTGATTGACAGCCACCTGAATATGAGCCAGCAGTGTGCCCAGGTGGCCAAGAGGGCCAATGGCATCCTGGCCTGCATTAGGAATAGTGTGGCCAGCAGGAGCAGGGAAGTCATTGTGCCCTGTACTCTGCATTGGTTAGGCTGCACCTTGAGTCCTGTGTTCAGTTCTGGGCCCCTCAGTTTAAGAAGGACATTGAAACACTTAAAGGTGTCCAGAGAAGGGCAACAAGGCTGGGGAGAGGCCTTGAGCACAGCCCTGTGAGGAGAGGCTGAGGGAGCTGGGATTGTTTAGCCTGGAGAAGAGGAGGCTCAGGGGTGACCTCATTGCCCTCTACAACTACCTGAAGGGAGGTTGTAGCCGGGAAGGGGGTTGGTCTCTTCTCCCATGCAACCAGCACCAGAACAAGAGGACACAGTCTCAAGCTGCACCAGGGGAGGTTTAGACTCGAGGTGAGGAGGAAGTTCTTCACTGAGCGAGTCGTTCGTCATTGGAATGTGCTGCCCAGGGAGGTGGTGGAGTCACCATCCCTGGAGGTGTTCAAGAGGAGATTGGACGTGGCACTTGGTGCCATGGTCTAGTCATGAGGTCTGTGTTGATAGGTTGGACTCAATGATCCTCGAGGTCCTTTCCAACCTAAGTTATACTGTGAGACTGTGATTTTCTTCTATTAGAACACATGGGCTCTGGTTTCTTTTTAGATGAAAAACACCTAGTTTGCCTGTGAACCTAACCTGAAACTGTTAAGCTCCAAATGAGATTTACCTTGAAGAAAAAAAATTGTTCCTTCTGCTACTTTTGCCGTGGCTTTGCCCCCTTGTAAGGAGCCACAGAGAAAAATCATAGAATCACAGAATCAATAAGGTTGGAAAAGACTTCAGAGATCATCAAGTCCAAGCTATCACCCAACACCATCTAATCAACTAAACTATGGCACCAACTGCCTCATCCAGTCCCCTTTTAAACACTTCCAGGGACAGGGACTCCACCACCTCCCTGGGCAGCACATTCCAATGGCCAATCTCTCCAATCTCTCTTTCTGGGAAGAACTTTCTCCTCACCTCCAGCCTAAACCTCCCCTGGCACAGCTTGAGACTGTGTCCTCTTGTTCTGGTGCTGGTTGTCTGGGAAAAGAGACCAACCCCCACCTGGCTACAAGCTTCTTTCAGGCAGCTGTAGACAGCAATAAGGTCTCCCTTGTGCCTCCTCTTCTCCAGGCTAAGCAACCCCAGCTCCTTCATCCTCTCCTCACAGGGCTGTGTTCCACACCTCTCCCCATCCTCATTGCCCTTCTCTGGACATGCTCCAGCATCTCAATGTCCTTCTTAAATTGAGGAGCACAGAATGGGACACTGGACTCAAGGTGTGGCCTAACCAGCACTGAGTACAGGGCAGAATGACTTCCCTGCTCCTGCTGGCCACACTGTTGCTGATGCAGGCCAGGATGCCATTGGTCTCCTCGGCCACCTGGGCACACTGCTGGCTCATGCTGTAAACAATTCATAGTGTCTGTGCTTTAAGCCCCATACTCAGATACCATCTAAAGAGGACAGGAAATTGGACAGAAGATTGTTTTTAAACCCTTCTATTAAGTTTTATGAGAACATAATCAGTTCAGCCCCAAAGTGGTCACCAAAAGCACAGAGGTACTGCGCTTGTGGGTTTGAGCTCTCAGCATCTGTTTCATCAGCAGTACAGGTTTTCCCTGCTGGTTGTGGGCATTGCCATTTCCCCAAACCAAATCAGATTGTAATTCTAGATTGCTCAAGCAACCTGCTTTGGATGTGTATAATTATGTAGCTTCAGACTTCAGCTGCAATAGCTAAATCAGCACCGGGCAGAGAGACGGCTAATAGCATTATTACTACATTGTGGTTTCCATGTCGTTCCTAGGACTGCTTAGCTCGGGTATCCATTACAGCCAGCCCCTGGATTTATTGCATCAAGCTCAGAGCACTACATACATCTTCCAACAGTCCTGAAATCTGCTCTTCCAAATGTTTGCTACTCCAGTCTGATTTACCTTCTTTCTCTTTTCTTTTTTTTTTTCTCTGTTTAACTTCCCTCCTCATCAATCACAGCAGACAGCTTGGATTGGAACAGGTTACTGAATTGGTTTGGCAGGGGTTTTCTGGGAGCCCATTTGCTTTCAATGCAGTCATGAAGTCCATTAGCCTGTCTTATTTTTTAATTTGCTTTGTTTTGTTTTGTTTATTTATCTACTTTATTTTATTTATTTATATTTCCTTTCCTTTCCTTTTCCTTTCCTTTCCTTTCCTTTTCCTTTCCTTTCCTTTCCTTTCCTTTCCTTTCCTTTCCTTTCCTTTCCTTTCCTTTCCTTTCCTTTCCTTTCCTTTCCTTTTCCTTTCCTTTCCTTTCCTTTCCTTTCCTTTCCTTTCCTTTCCTTTCCTTTCCTTTCCTTTCCTTTCCTTTCCTTTCCTTTCCTTTCCTTTCCTTTCCTTTCCTTTCCTTTCCTTTCCTTTCCTTTCCTTTCCTTTTTATATCTTTTTTGGTTTTCTCTCCTCTCCTCTCCTCTCCTCTCCTCTCCTCTCCTCTCCTCTCCTCTCCTCTCCTCTCCTCTCCTCTCCTCTCCTCTCCTCTCCTCTCCTCTCCTCTCCTCTCCTCTCCTCTCCTCTCCTCTCCTCTCCTCGAGTCTCCTCTCCTCGAGTCTCCTCTCCTCTCCTCGAGTCTCCTCTCCTTGAGTCTCCTCTCCTCTCCTTGAGTCTCCTTGAGTCTCCTCTCCTTGAGTCTCCTCTCCTCTCCTTGAGTCTCCTCTCCTCGAGTCTCCTCTCCTCTCCCACTCCCTTCCGCCTCCCTCTCCCACTCCCCCTCCCCTCCCTCTCCCTTTCCCCCTTCCCCTCCCTCTCCCCCCTCTCCCACTCCCTTCCCTCTCCCTCTCCCCCCCTCCCACTCCCTTCCCTCTCCCTCTCCCCCTCCCTCTCCCTCTCCCCCTCCCTCTCCCCCCTCCCCCTCTCCCTCCCCCCTCTCCCATTCCCTTCCCTCTCCCTCTCCCCCCTCCCCTCTTCCTCTCCCCCTCTTCCACCTCCCTCTCCCACTCCCCCTCCCCCTCCCTCTCCCCCTCCCCCCTCTCCCACTCCCTTCCCTCTCCCTCTCCCCCCCTCTCCCTCTCCCCCTCCCACTCCCTTTCCCACTCCCACTCCCTTCCCTCTCCCCCTCCCCCTCCCTCTTCCCCTCCCCCTCTTCTCCCTCCCCCTTCTCCCCTTCCCTCTCCTTCTCCCCTCTCCCCCCTCCCCCTCCTTCTTCCCCTCCCCCTCTTCCCCCCCCTCCCCCTTCTCCCCCATCCCTCTCCCTCTCTCTCTCCCTCTCCTTTTTTTCTCACTCTGTGGAAAATATTTTGATCCTAAGACTAAAGCTTCATACCCTGGGCAGTGCCAAGAGGGAATGTCTCTAAGGACTTGTTGCATTTGGCTACTGCAGTCCCATTCAGTGCATGCTTCCTTCGAGTGCCCACGGATCCAACCCTTTAACTGAAGTGATTAATGTCTTTGTGGTGCACAAGCAATGCCTCTTTTGCTTCTTCTGTCCTGAAACTCATCACAAGTCAATAATGCTGCAGTACACAGGCCAGGCAGAGGTTTAAAAAGTAGGTAAACTCTGTGTTGGGAAATGGGTTGCTCTCTTTTTTAATGCACTGGGGAAGTCAAACAGGATTTTGCCTGTAGTGTCTGTTCCTCTAAATGGTCTCTCTTGTTTTGTCTTGGTGCAAAGAAATCAGCTCTCGGATCTGATCTCAGCCTTCTGGAGGCACTGAGTCAAGGATCACTAAAAGTGCTGGGCAAGCCTCTCTGCTTTGCAGAAATATTGTTAGAGCAAGGGGAAGGCATAAATAAACAAATAGGAAGGACACATTCAACCAAAAAGATGATCTGCTGCTTGAAATGCCACTGTGACAAGATCAACAAACATTCACTTTCTCCAATGCTTAGAGAAACAATTTCACCTTCTGTGTCCACCTTCCCTTTGAGCTGTCTCTTGTCACTGAAGGCTTTCTGAAAGCTGTCTTGGCAAGGCTGTAAGATGCAGAGGGATGGAATCATCTTGGTGGTAATTAAGACATGTGGTCACAGAAAGCACACCACTAGGACTTGGTCAAAACACAGTGGGAAGTTTGTCAGTGGGATGGAGTGCATGGGTATTAATTCCATCAGAAAATTGTATTTGTCCTTCAGATCTTTCAGACAGAGCATTTTGTTGAGGCTGCATCCAAAGTGAAGTAAAAATGGTGAAATAAGAGTGTAAATATTGACCTTTTTTTTACATTTTTTTTGTGTCTGTTCCAGGCAGAATATGAAATTGCTCCAGATGAAAAGCTGGGAGAGAAAGGAAAGGAAATCATGATGAAATACCTCACCCCAGAGGTAAGGGGCAGCCAAAGTGGCATTACTGAAGGAATGCTGCAGGGCACACCTTTGCTGAACAAGGTTGTTACAGGCTTTGTAAGCCAGACTCCTACAATTTATTGTAGCAGTCTCCAGTGAAAAAACCCAGCAAGTCTTGTACAAACAGTCAGAGAGGAGGAAAAAATCTAATCCAATCCAGAAGCTGACTTCTAAGGATGAGTTTGAGTTTGCTAGGGGCTTAATTAATGTGTGGATGAACAAGGGCCTTCTCTGATCTCTTCTTGGTGTGCAAGGCTCTATCCCTGTGGTGTGATGGAAGAGACCTCAGCTGTTACCAATAGATGCCACAATTATTTCCTATCCAGCTCAAAGAGCTGGTGGCACTTTGTAGACCATTGCAAAATCCCAGAATTGTCAGGGTTGGAAGTGACTTCAAGAATCATCCACTTCCAACCCCCCTGCCATGGGCAGGGACACCTCACACTACAGCAGGTTACTCACAGCCACATCCAGCCTGGCTGCAAACACCTTCAGGGATGAGGCTTCCACCAGCTCCCTGGGCAACCTGTCCCAGTGTCTCACCACACTCATGGGGAAGAACTTCTTCCTAACATCCAATGCAGTAGAAAGCACTGGCAAAAATTGTCTTTGGTAACAGACACAGTATTTTGAAATAAAAATTCCCACTCCTTCCTACCACCATTTGCCCCAGGGACATGCAAGGCTGCCACAGGGCAGCATGGTTTGGAGCTGAGAGGTACCTGCTGCTATGGGTTCCCCAGAGCTGCTCCTCTGGGCTGTGAGAGGAGAGGAGCTGCATCCACAGGGTGGCACTCCAAACAGAAATACAGGCCTGCTGCAGGGATTTTGGGCAGGACACAACTTGGGCCACAAATTTTCAGGGAGGTTCCAGCCATTTGCTGACTCCTTTTAACCTTTGCAAGAAAAGTCACTGCCGGTAAGCAATAAACATCCAACTTCAAACGCAAGAACGGTCCTAGGGTTTTTCCTGACTTGCTTTCATGAGAGTAATCAAGATGTACAATTGCTGCTTCAACTGTTTTACAAGAGAAACACGTTTGACCTTCAGAAGAATTCATTGCATTTTTGGCAGATGTCTTTCTAGAGTGTTTAAATGATACAATATGTTTTGGAGGGGCAGGGGCAGAGCAGACCACTGCTGGGTTTTTTTCTCCCCCCCTTTCTCCAGTAAGTCATTTTCCTACAATAAATATCAATGCATACTTTCAGTTATCTCAGGCTGTATTTTGAGATCTGGTTTCATTTACTGAGCCTGGATAGTTTCAGGCTCAGCCATTGAGCACTGGCAGTTTGAGTTCCTGCTGCCCATTCATTAGGGGCATAAAGTTCCACTGCTTTTTAAATCCACCCAAATGATCATTCATCTTAACATTTCTGTCAGCAGAGGGACAAATAGTGAGGGAAAATATTTCCCACTGTTCCAGTTGCCATCTGGAAATGGAGAAGGGCATTTTGCTGGTAGCAGAGCTAGTAAAGTGAGAGGAGGAGAGCACTGCTTCGATTCATGGCATAGTTTGGCTCAGAAGGGACCTTAAAGATCATCCAGTTCCAACACCCCTGCCATGGGCAGGGACACCCTGCACTAGCCCAGGTTATTTGAGGCCTCATCTAACCTGGCCTTGCACATCTCCAAAGAGGGGACATCCATGACCTCCCTGGACAACCTGTTCAAGCATCTCACCCCTCTCACTGTAAAGAATTTCTTCCTAATACCCAGCCTGAATCTACCCTCGTCAAGCTTCAATCCATTCCCTCTCATCCCATTACTACAAGCCCTTGTCAAAAGTCCCTTCCCAGTTTTTTTGTAAGCCTCCTTCAGGTCCTGGAAGGCTCCTCTAAGGTCTCCCCAGAGCATTCCCTTCTCCAGGCTGATCAGCCCCAGCTCTTCTAGCCTGTTCCCTGATGTTGTGGTTTAAGCTTTTTCCCAGAGCCCAAAATGGAACAGATTTAGGTTGCCTCCCCTCTCCCCTTTTTCCTGGTAGGGAATGCAAATTAGACAGGAGAAGAAAAAGAGAGGTACAATTACAAAAGAAGTCTTGAATTGATTTGGAAGAAAAAAAGGTAAGTTTAACAAAGTATAAAAGACATTTGAGTAAAAGGAAGGCTACAAAGGTAAAAGGAAAATTGGTAAATAAAAAAGCATACAGAACTGGACACAGCTGGAAAAGGATTCTCTGGGTGTAAGATGGATTCTCCTTAGATGCAGTTCCTTAGAAGTCTGGAACAGGCCCAGTTATGTGGTTAAACATCTAACAGCAGCTGTAGAATGTTGGCAAAGTGAGAGCTGAAGAAGAGAGCAATAGACACACACACACACCCACACACCCCTTAAATACGGTTGTGGACAGGGAGCGGGAGTGGAATAGGCTTTGGCTCAGGGACCCCTCCCACTGGGAGAGCGGGGCCCAGGTCTCTCTGCCCACCTGGGTCAGGTTTCTTTGTCCACCTGAGACTAGGTTCTTTTCAGCCCATCCCCCTCTTGGGCTGGTTTTAGCCTAGCACACCTGATCATCTTTATGGCCCTCCTCTGGACCTGCTCTGGCAGTTCAGTGTCCCTCTTCTGCTGCTGGTTCAGTTTTCTGAGGTCAAATCTTTTCGCTGCTGTCCCATGGCATACCTGCTACCCACAGTGCAGGACATGGAATAATTTAGTGAGGTAAGTGAATGTGCACTGAAGACCAATCTGAGCACTTGCTCCTTCTTCAAGCAAATATAATAATAATAATAAACCAGGTTGGAAGAGACCTTCAAGAGCATCGCGTCCAACCCATCAACCAATCCAACCCACCTAAACAACTAACCCATGGCACCAAGCACCCCAGCAAGTCTCCTCCTGAACACCTCCAGTGATGGTGACTCCACCACCTCCCCAGGCAGCCCATTCCAATGGGCAATCACTCTCTCTGGATAGAACTTCTTCCTAACATCCAACCTAAACCTCCCCTGGTGCAGCCTGAGACTGTGTCCTCTTGTTCTGGTGCTGGCTGCCTGGGAGTGTTAAGAGGAAGGGGAATTACTGCAACCCCAGAGCTGGAGCTTCCCTTCTCTTCCATGCTCTGCACTTCCCTTTTGACCTGTGTCCCTGGTTTCTTATTACATAAAATGGGTCACAGGATATTTACACTCTCTTCTGAAGCGTTTCTGGTATTTGCAAGATTCCTTAACATCTTTGGGCAGAGGGAAACACAAAGCTGGAACTGCCTCCCCAGTTGTGGGGTTTTAATGCCTGCATCGGTCTTGCTGCACTTTTTTTCTCCTTAATGTGGAAATTGTGCTTCTTCCCAGGGGAATATTCAAGTTCTTGAGCAGAATGTGATTCCTAGAGGTGGGATTGACTGTGCCATAGCAATGGGTAGCATGATAGATTTTCTACTGGGTCTCCCACACAAGAAATTGTTAAAATAGAGCAAAGACTGCATTAATTTCATTCTTTCTTAGATATCTAACTGAGGCACTCAGGTTAGAAATTCAGATGGCCTACTCTCCTGTCCTCTCTATTCAAGAGAGAGAAATAAGAGTCTCCCAAAGGCACATTTTAAGCCATTAGAAGTTAGTGATTTCAAGCCAGGTTAGATACTTGCAGTCCAAAGGGGTGAACCTGAATCCAAATGCCCTAACAGAATATCATCCCAGCCAGCAAAAACCTCCTTTTCATCAGGAGCTGCATTTCTCCATTTAGTTTCAGTCTCCTGAAAGATACAAATTGCTGCTGATTCCAAAGTCTTCTGCTATCAGAGGCATGCTTCTTTTAAGTAGGTGTGTGTCTGTGCTGCAAAGAACCTGGTTGTCTTGACATAAAAATAGTGTGACAAGCAGCTTGACTGAAAGAAATTAAATTACAGGTTTAGTCCTGGGACAGATAATTCAGGCTTACAATGTGAGAAGTCTTTTTCCCAGAGCACAAGATCAGAAGCAAAATGAAAACAAAAAGCAGACTTCATGCTTTCTAATATTCATTAAGGGGTTTTGATTCTTGCTTAGGTTTTTTTCAATGCCATTCATATTTAACATGCAGTGTGTCAGGATGTCATCCTCCTAGAGTTCATTCATTTGCTTAGGGAGCATGGGCTCCCATGTATTTAATAAAGCACATGGTGGTTGCACAGCAGAAAGGAAAAGAAAACACTTGCCCAGATGAATAGGGGCCACACCGGTCCTGGCAGCCTCATGTGACTCACACAGCCACTGCCTGCACACTGGTGTCACACAGCACCCTTGGCAGACTCTGAGGTGTGGGAGCAGTGAATTCTCCCACCTGGAGGGCTCTGGATGAGAACATTCAGCATCAGCTCTGAGGCTGCTAAACAGGCTTAGCACTTGCCAAGATGGTCAAGAGTGGAGGCACTTTTTTAGGTAATCACAGTTTGGCTGCTTCACAGCTTTGACGTCCTGAACAGCCTCTAGGTGCTCACTGAGGAAGCTCAGAAGTGGTCTAGCAGCTTTTTATTGTGGTTGATGCTAGGGGTGACATGAGTGGGTCAGGTTTCCACCACCTGCCTGGCCTACATTCAACAGTGAGGACAAATTTTGAATGTATCCTGGCACCTGGAAGGGAAAGTGGATGCTTTAGGCCTCAAAGAATATCTCAGAACAGCAGACTCCCTAAGGATATGATGGAGTCCTCATCACTGGAAGTTTTCAAGATGCTATTGAAGAGGGTGCTGGAAAATGTAATCTAGGCTCTCTTTCCCAAGGGAAGTTGGACCAGATGGTCTTTAAAGGTCCTTTCCAACCTGAGCTATTCTATGAACTCAGGTCCTCACCTAGGAAGACACCTCTCTGGTGCCTAAAATTTGTTGAAGTGTTCACATCCAACAGGCAATTCTGAACTGTCTGATGAGAGTGAAATGTAAGGAGTACACATGCCCTACATGCTGAGCATGCCAAAATACACAGGTTTTCATGGTGAGCAGGGGAGTTCACAGAATCACAGAATCAACCAGGTTGGATGAGACCTCCAAGATCAAGTCCAACCAATCACCCAACCCTATCTAATCAACTAGATATGGCACCAAGTGCCTCATCCAGGCTTTTCTTAAACACCTCTAGGGATGTTGACCCCACCACCTCCCTGGGCAGCACATTCCAATGGCCAATCTCTCTTTTTGGGAAGAACTTCTTTCTAAGATCAAGCCTAAACTTCCCCCTGCACACCTTGAGACTGTGTCTTCTTGTTCTGGTGCTGGTTGCCTGGGAGAAGAGAAGCCCCACCTAGCTGCAACCTCCCTTCAGGTAGTTGTAGAGAGCAATAAGGTCTCCCCTGAGCCTCCTCTTCTCCAGGCTGAACACCCCCAGCTCCTTCAGCCTCTCCTCACAGGGCTGTGCTCTAGACCCCTCCCCAGCTTTGTTGCCCTTCTCTGGACACATTCACACCCACAGATGACCTGGCCTGTAGCTGAAGACACCTGCCATCCTCGAAATGTGCTTCCCTCCTTCTGGAAGTGGTCCAAGTGTGGGCTGTCTACTCCTTGGTATGTGGAGACAAGCACTGGTGAGAGCTGTGCCCATTGGGAAGAAGAGAGGCTTTGAGGCATGTACCACTTCAGCACTGTGATCTGAAGGGATCTCCATGTGCGTGCTGCCTTTGCTTAACAGGAGCAACACCGTGCTTGCCGCGCTGATCAAGATTTCACGACTGGAGTCTTGCTTCTTCAAGAGAGGGTTTTTTAACAGTTTCCGTGAAAAAAAGGCACTTAAAGCTGCCTTCTTGACTTAATAAGCCCATAGGGCAAAGGTCCAACCCACAGGAAGTCTAAAATTTCTGAGGTTGTGAAATCCAAGGGTAAAACTGCTAAAATGAATTGCTCACAAGCATTTCTTTCCTGGCTTTCCGTAATCTCTCCGGTTGAGTGGCAGTGTTTCAGGGTTAGGTTCCTGCTCTGTCTTTACATGGAAAAGCCCTCAGTGCTGTGTGGAACAGTTGAGCTGAACTGCACTCAGCCTGGCTTCATCAGCTGGCTGCCTCTTGTCCTGGAAGAGCAAAGAGATACAATTACCTTTGTACCGCTTTTAAGGCAGAGTTTTGCATCTGTGTGCAGCATTTTTGCCTCCCTGCCTGGCAGCTGCCATGCCTTACTGTACTAAATCACTGCCCCCATTATTTTCTCTCTTCACTGTAAATCACCTCAAGATACTCTGAGAGAGGCTATATAAAACCAAATTGATTTGCAATGGCTGTTCAGACAGTCTCCACATGCCATTATAGTTTCTATTTGGATTCAGCTGGGTACTAAAAATGTGCCTGAATAGGATGTTTAATGCCTATTGTTATCCCCATTAATATCCTTCACAGAATAAGGAGAAGGGCAGCAGCTTTAGTTTAGCTTATCTGAATTCCTGTTTGGTCTCCCTTCCTCCAGGAAATGCACAGAATAAAGGCCATGCTTGCAGTTTCTTTCTTTGCTGCAGAGGGTTAGCTGAACACAGCAATAACCTCCTTACTCCCCTCTAAGGCTAGCAATGGTTATTCTGCTAAATGAAAAATATGTCTTTGTTTTTATGAACAATTATAGGATAGGGAAGGGAGGGAAAAGTCCTGTGCAAGGGAAGCTGGCTAGGCAGCACTGCCTGGCCTTCCACTTGTCTGCTGGCTAAAATGTGCTCTTCTCTCAGACCAGCTCGTTACTGAGAAGGAAACATCTACGTAATATGGGTGAGATGGAACTCAAATGATAGATGAGCCCTTCAGCTGGGTGAAGCCATGCAGCTGACTCCAGGCTCCTGCTCTCCAACACCTCCCACAGCCCTGTGCATTGTCAAAGAGGAGTTTTCTTTCCTCATGGCATTGCTTTAATCCTGACACCTGCTTTCTCCTTGAGATTTCTTTCTGCCTTCCTACTTTCATCACCAAAATAAAACGCAAGCTTCAGCACTTGTGCTTCTGAGTGAGTCATCTTTGCTGGTCACTAAAGCCTTCCATCTCCCATAAGGAAAGCTTCAGGTATCACTTTTGAATGGTTCTGGCTGAATCCTGGAAAGGCAGGTCACACTGTATCAAGAACTGGATTCCAGTGCTGAGACCTCTTCCTCTGTTTCATTCTACTGAATGCCTTGCAGGAAACATGTTACAATTAGGGCTTGGGATGGCCAAAACAAAAGGTGAATGTCACTGTAAGGGAAAGGTCTGAAAGAAAGAAACATTAAGTTGCTGTAAAGCAATCTGCAGAATTTGATACAAGACAGAGGCTTTGTGTTTTGAATGGTAAGCCTTCAGGGACTGTTTTCTGTGTTGTTACCTTTCTTGTACAAATTCAGCTTATATCGCTTACATCCAGCAAGTCATCTCCCCCCTACCCCCCGTGTAAGCTTATTATCTTGTTGATAAAAGGTCAGCACAATATTGCTTTTCACTGGCTGCAGCCAATGATCCCTTAAGGTTTGGTCCAAGAGTTATCTCCACATCTAGTTTTCAATTTGTCTAAAACATGTGCATTTCATCAATGAGCCGATTGAAGTAAGGCATGAATGAAGTGCCTGTCTGCACGCAGTGTGTCGCACGGATTCAGGATGGGCTGGAATGATTTACTTGCTCAAAGCGTTATTCACTGTGTCCTTTGGATTCCTATTAGGGGACTTGTCAGGATGCTAAATACTTCAGTAGGAATCCTGGGCCTTCCTCGAGCCAAGGAGAGTTTTGTCATTTAATTAATTGCCGTGGGACTTTACCCTTTGACTCAATGGATTTCTCATCTCCCCTCTCTATTGACTTCACTACTCTACGGGCACCATTTTAGCCAGGGATGATAGCATTACTTAGGGCTCTGCTTTGCAGCTCGCATAATCAATACATAATCTAGTCTCCAGAGAAATCAATACATAATTCTTGTTGTTGTTCCAGAGACAGCACGATCAATATCTCTGCTGATCACTGTGTCTTAGGCCAGGAAAGCACCTCCTCAGCTTACTTGCTGCCTAAGCTCATCTTTCCCGAGGTCAGTTCTGGGAAAACATCTGAGCGGCAGAAAGGCAACCTCCTCACTCAAATTAGTGCTTTCTAATCACAATTTGTTTTAATAAGCATTCTTCTGCCACGGGGGCCAGGCTGGAATACAGGGTGGCAGAGGAATCTGAAGCATCACAGCGTTGCCTTGATCAGGAGTCCCTTTGCTGTGGTCTCAGACTAAAAGGCATTTTCTCACGGTTTGCTCAAGTCCTATTTCCTCATCCTTTACCCACTGTTTATAATACAAATGTTAGTTAACTAAACACTTAACTGAGGATTTCTGTCTCCTGCAAGGGGGCCAAACTGCATGAGGGCCTATGGAAACACCATGGAGTCTGCTCTGTCCTGGTGATGCTGTCCCAGAATAGGTCCTTGGGCAGTCCTCCGTCCTCTCCATCAGACTTGGAGGAGGGCTGCATTTGCAATGCATTTGCCCAGACTGGTGGAAGGTTTGGGCTGGAGTCATTGACTACACTGGCTTTGTGCTAAGCAGTGCTATTAGTTGAAGCTCTGCTTTTCCTTCCCTCTGTTGTTTTGGAGAGGTTATACTCCCAAGTTCACATGCTGCTGAACTGTTTGTCATTTGTGGTCAGGAAAGTCATTGGGATGACTTTGGTCAGCAGGCAGAAGCCTTCAAGATTCCCTCTGTTTGCTGGAGTTACTCTGACTTGACCCTTTGGAGAATGGAAACTTGCTTCAGCTAATTGATGTCAACCATGCATGTAAACCTGGCTCACATCTGTCTGCTGAGGCAGGGCAGGCCCCCCAGGCTGCTCTGACTCCTCTCAGAGGAGTCATCCCAAAGGGCTGAGGACACTGTGCACACAAAGAGCGTCTGCTCAGGATTATCTGGGAACAAGAAGGATGTGCTTGTCTGCCCTTGGTTAATGAATATGCTCATTACAGTTTCCTCCCCTCATTTTCGGGGGGTTGTCTATCCCCTATCCCCTCTGCACAGCCCTTGTCACTTTGGCTCAGTTCCTGTGGATTATCTGACAGCCGGAGAAGTTAATTCTAAGCCTTTAAGGTTCATTCAGCTTCCCCAGAAACAGCCTCTTTTGCCTGAAAGTTTTGCCCACATGGGGAAAAAAAGGAATCAGGCTTTTCCAGTTGTCTGGAAACACTGGCTTGTAAAACATCCCTAAATCTGCAGGAGATGGCTTTTGTGCATTTGCTCAGAATGACATTAAAACCGACCTCTGATGAGTCCAGCCTCATACATTCCCAACACACATACCGCAGCCTTGGTTGTCCAAACACAGGAAGGCTTCTGGATTGAAGAGATGAGGTTCCTCTTTCTACCCTCTGACCATGGGGAACCCAGGGACACTTTGAGTGGCTTGGTTTTTAGATGATTAAAGTGCAATGACATGAATTCCACATGAGGTGTGATGCAGGCTGTGTTAAATTACATTGCCTGGCATATCCACACAGGTTCCTGTGCATGGCTTCAGAATACAGAATTAACCAGGTTGAAAAAGACCTCAGAGATCATCAAGTCCAACCTATCACCCAACACCATCTAATCAACTAAACCATGGCACCAAGTGCCTCACCCAGTCTCTTAAACACCTCCAGGGATGGTGACTCTACCACCTCCCTGGGCAGCACATTCCAATGGCCAATCACTCTTTCTGGGAAGAACTTCTTCCTACCATCCAGCCTAAACCTCCTCTGGCACAGCTTGAGACTGTGTCCTCTCCTGTCACAGGTTGCCTGGGAGAAGATACCAGCCCTTACCTGGCTACAGCCTCTCTTCAGGTAGTTGGAGATGGCAATAAGGTCTTCCCTGAGCCTCCTTCTCTCCAGACTAAGCAACCCCAGCTCCCTCAGCCTCTCCTCATAGGGCTGTGCTCCAGACCACTCCTCAGCTTTGTTGCCCTTCTCTTCAGGGGAAGTTTAGGCTCGAGGTGAGGAGAAAGTTCTTCACAGCAAGAGGCCATTAAGTTGTGCTGCCCATGGGGGTGGTGGAGTCACTGTTCCTGGAGGTGTTCAAAAAAGGATTGGATGGGACACTCCCCTCTCAGTCTTCTCCTCTCCAGACTAACCACCTCCAGGTCTCTTAACCTCCCCTCATAGGGCAATGCTCCAGTCCCTTAATCATCCTGGTAGCCCTCTGTTGGACTCTCTCCAGTGGATCCCTGTCCCACATATGAATGTCGTGGCCATGTGGCACTTCAGACTCTTCATGTTTAATAGTGTTTTTCTCACCAGCAGTGCAACTAGACTTACAAAACTCACTTAACCTGCATGCCAAGCCTCAGCTTGTGTGCTGATTTATTATTTTTCAATCAAGCCAGACCCTGACCTGAGTCAAAAATCAAGCATATAGCGAGGTCATTGCCCTGACACAGATGCTGTTTGTCCAACAAGCAAACCCGGGGCAGAGTGGAATATGCCACTGTAAACACTGTGTCATCTCCTACAATAAATGTCATCCCTCACCCTTCTTTGCAGATGGCTATTACCATATGATGGTTAATGGGTCGTGTAACACAAGTGATTAGGGAATGCCCTCTTGCCAGCAGTGCCAGGTAGTGATTTTGTTTGCTTTCCTGGGTGTTCCCAGGCTTTCTCTGTGTGGGACACTGTTTCCTGCCTAATGTTTATTTAATTCACTTCCTAATCCTTTTCAAGAGCTTCCTGAGCTCTCTTTTGGGTTTTCCATTTCTTCATTTCATAGAATCATAGAATTGTTAGGGTTGGAAGGGACCTCAAGGGTCATCCAGTTCCAACCCCCCTGCCAGGGGCAGGGACACCTCACACCACAGCAGGTTGCTCACAGCCTCATCCAGCCTAGCCCTAAAAACCTCCAGGCATGAGGCTTCTACCACCTCCCTGGGCAACCTGTGCCAGTCTCTAACCACCCTCATGGGGAACAACTTCTTCCTAACATCCAATCTGAAGCTACCCTTTTCTAGGCTTTTTTTCCCCATTTCCCCCAGTCCTATCATTACCTGACCTGATTTGAGTGCTTCCTCAGGATTTTGACCTGATAAGGGGGAGGAAAAGATGAAGGCAAAATCCCCACTGCGTCTGACAGCAGCAGAGCACAGCCTGGATCAGACCTTCATGCATGAGCTACCTTCATGCAGAGCAAATAGCTCGTGGGCTTCAGCGCGAGGATCGCTTGCGAGGGAATCGTTCCTCATCTTTACAGGCTGATGTCTCAGAGGAGTGAAGTCAAGCAGGGATCTGTTTGTTTTCCTGCCAGAAAGCCATTCAGCAGCACTGGGGTTGTAAATGAGTGTTTATAGATTTAGACTTTTTTTAATCTTTTTTCAAATGGAATAAATGACATTTGGTTTACTGGAGGAAGCCAAGCTATGACTGTTGCAACATGAGGTTGCTTGCTAATGTTTAGGCTATCCATCAGTGCAGGAGGACATTAAAAGGTAGAAAAGCTCTGATAAGAGGCTGGACAGTGGAGACTATCCAAACCTATTAAGCACATGTGACAACAGGGGGAGAAAAAGCCTTCTGTGAACAGAAACTCTGAAAAATATCCTGTTGCCTTTCTTGCTGCTCAGGGTGAGGATGCTGTTCTCTTTCCATAGTGCTTCATCAGACATCTGGGTGCTTGTAGTGATGCACTATAGTAGCAATGTCTCTGTTGGGTTGGTAACAAAAAGGGTTATAGGACAGAGAAGTTCAACAAGGGTAAATGCAGAGTCCTTCATCTGGGAAGGAATAATAACCTGCACCAGTACAGATTGAGAGGTGATCTGCTAGAGAGCAGCCCTGTGGAGAAGGACCTGGTAGTGCTGGTTGATAACAGGTTCTGCATGGGACAGCAATGTGCCCTGGTGGCCAAGAGAGCCAGTGGGATCCTGGGGTGCATGAAGAGGAATGTGTCCAGCAGATCCAGGGAGCTTCTCCTCCCCCTCTACTCTGCCCTGGTGAGATCTCACCTGGAATATTGCATCCAGTTCTGGGCTCCACAGTTCAAGAGGCACAGGGATCTGCTGGAGAGAGTCCAAGGGAGGGCTACAAGGATTATGAAGGGACTGGCACATGTACATGTCCTATGAGGAGAGGGTGAGAGAGTGGTTAGTTTGGAGAGAAGACTGAGAGGGGATTTAATAGATGTCTATAAATATCTGAGGGCTGGGGGTCAGGAGGGAGGGGACAGGCTCTGCTCACTTGCACCCTGGGATAGGACAAGGAGCAATGGATATAAACTGCAGCACAGGAGGTTCCACCTCAACATGAGGAAGAACTTCTTTAGTCTAAGGGTCACAGAGCACTGGAGCAGGCTGCCCAGAGAGGTTGCGGAGTCTCCTTCTCTGGAGACTTTCAAGACCCATCTGGATGTATTCCTGTGTGACCTGTGCTAAATTCTATGGTCCTGCTCTGGCAGGGGGGTTGGACTTGATTATGTCCAGAGGTCCCTTCCAACTATCCTGTGATCCTGTGACACTGCCAAGGATTACAGTATCACAGTATCACAAAGGTTGGAAGAGACCTCGAGGATCATTGAGTCCAACCTGTTACCACAGACCTCATGACTAGACCATGGCACCAAGTGCCACGTCCAATCCCCTCTTGAACACCTCCAGGGACGGTGACTCCACCACCTCCCTGGGCAGCACATTCCAATGACGAATGACTCGCTCGGTGAAGAACTTTCTCCTCACCTCGAGTCCAAACCTCCCCTGGCACAGGTTGAGACTGTGTCCTCTTGTTCTGCTGCTGGTTGCATGGGAGAAGAGACCAACCCCTTCCGGGCTACAACCACTTTTCAGGTAGTTGTAGAGGGCAATGAGGTCACCCCTGAGCCTCCTCTTCTCCAGGCTAAGCAACCCCAGCTCCCTCAGCCTCTCCTCATTGTGTCAGCAGCCTAACTTTTGGGTGGCTAGAAAATCCTGGTTGGTATTGGCCTTCTCTATTCCTTCTTAAGTTTCCCTCCTCATCCTGCTGACAGTTCCTGGTTAGTTCATCTGTGTTTTCATCCTTTAATCTGTGGGTAGAATTCATTTAAAGCAGGAAAAAAGCCAACAAGTAGAAGACACTTTCCCTTCCCTCTCTTTAAATCAAGTTTATGTAAAGCAATTTCAGCTGGCTACTTCATGAGCACCCCTACAACCAACAAACCTCTGTGTCTGCAGAAGGATGAAAAGTTTGTTTCTTCAGTAAAGAAACCTCTATAAGCAACATTCAAAAGAATTATTAACAAAGTATGGGTGGGGAAGGACTGAGGTTTAAGGACAGTATAAAATGTCTTGCCAAGCACTTCTGCTGAGGCTCAGTTCCTAACTAACTGAAGTCAAAAGCAAATCTTCCATAGTGCTCCATTTAGGTTCATGAACTAAGCTGTACCAAAACCCCCATTGGCTTGGGATTGCTGTGAGTGTTTCTCTTTGTCTGAAGAGTACAAAGCCTGCAGATGATTCCCTGGGCTTGCAAAAGAAGCTGATGAAATGAGTAAATTGTGTCTCATGGGAGAATTTGTTATTTCAAAATCACTTTCAGTGGGGCTTTGAGTCTTTAAGATTTCTTCTGGTCACCTGTGGGAGCCAGGAAGAAATTTCTCCTTCTTGAACTAAGCAATCTTTTTTTCTTCTTCTTTTCTTTTTTCTTTTCTTCCTTTTCCCTTTTTCTTTGTGGTACTGAAACCCTTGTTGTGATTACACCCCCAAACTTCTCTGAATCAATTAATTTAACATGCCAAGGAAACCACACTTGGGACTGAAGAGCTTTGTGTAGGAAACGTTTCGCCTCACACCATTTGCATGGCAGTTGCTTGTTTACCACTGTCAGGAGCAGCAGTGTGGTTTCTAGAAAGGCAAAAGCTACAAGAGGCTGTACTGAGAACAGGAAGGACAAGGTATAGCTAGGCAGCAGACCCTGTTGCTGATTAACAGAAGAGCTATGAAAAATGCTTCGTGTACTTTTTATGCACTTGTCAGAGAGGAAACCTCAGTGGTTGCTATGTTTCTCCAAGGGAGGTCATAGTTCAAGGCTACAACCTGCACCTCAGCACCAAAGAGGAAGGATGCTGGAAAGCCAGAGAAGAGCCTTGTCCTTTTCCTACCAGAGGAGTTGCCCAAGAGGGAGTCCAGCAGGTCTGAGACTACATGAGCTGTACTGTAGCAAATGAGTTCGTGAGCTGAGGTGGTGTCAGTGTGGCCTTTTGTGATTGATTAGCACAACCCCTCCAGGCAAGAGAACATGTTCAGCTGTTTGCTGAGGGCTCTATTGTCTTCAGCCATTGTGTTTTGCTGTGTGCCAACATGTGTTTTGATGATTTGGTAGAAAAATGAGGGAAAACATTCAGCACGACTCCAGATCAGCTTGCAGCTACAAAATAAACCCCACAGTTGATAGGCACTGCTGATTTGCTTCATTTAGCTGCCAGCAAGCCATCTCGCCCTCAGTGCTGAAAGCACCATTTGATGAGAGAACAGGATCTGTCACTGACCCATTCTGGGTGAGGTATTTCATGTCTCAGTCCCTCATTCCCAGGGCTAGTGAGATTGGTTTGCTTTGGGAGCTTTAGCTCTCATGGCAAGCATGAGTTCTGTGTCCAGTTCTGGGCCCCTCAGTTCAAGATGTTGAATTGCTGGAACATGTCCAGAGAAGGGCAACAAAACTGATGGGGAGTCTGGAGCACAGCCCTGTGAGGAGAGGCTGAGGGAGCTGAGGTTGCTTAGCCTGGAGAAGAGGAGGCTCAGGGGAGTCCTTCTTGCTCTCTACAGCTCCCTGAAGGGAGCTTGTAGCCAGGTGGGGGTTGGTCTCTTCTCCCAGGCAACCAGCACCAGAACAAGAGGACACAGTCTCAAGCTGTGCCAGGGGAGGTTTAGGCTGGATGTTAGGAAGAAATTCTTCCCAGAAAGAGAGATTGGCCATTGGGATGTGCTGCCCAGGGAGGTGGTGGAATCCCCATCCCTGGAGGTGTTTAAGAAGAGCCTGGCTGAGGCACTTGGTGCCATGGTCTAGTTGATTAGATGGTGTTGGGTGATAGGTTGGCCTTGATGATCTCAGAGGTCTTTTCCAATCTGGTTAATTCTGTATTCTGCATGTGTAGTGCCTGGCACTGTGGGCCTCCCTTCTCAGGTACAGTGTCTGCAGGCTGTCATGCTAGATAAATTGGTGCTAATAACACAGCTGCTCTCCATGCTGCCCATCCACCCCACTGCCAGTTCCTATGTCTGTCATCTCCAAGCAAATAGCCTGGAATTATGAAAAAAAAAGAGGGAAAAAAAAGATGATGCAGATGTTGATTACTTAGAAGTGTTGCAGCTGCTCCTGATGTAGAATTGGCTCTTTACTGCAGACAAGACCAGGCACAGGGGCAAGAAAATGTTTCAACGTTTCTGTGCATAGCACCAAAAAGCATCAGGAGACTTCCTGTGCTGTGAGAGTGCTGGGAGCTTTTCCCTCATCAGGTTGAAACATGTGCCTAGCCCAGGCTTCCCAAACCCAAAATACCACCAGGACATTCTTTCTCCTCCTCCATTGTTTTCCTCTGCATTTCTTGGCTGAGCTTTATGATCTCAAAGGTCTTTTCCAACCTAAAGGATTCTATGGCTCTGTGATGCTCACCATCAGCCCTTTCACACTTATCCACTTATACTCAGGCTGGATGTGAGGAGGAAGTTCTTCCCCATGAGAGTGGTGAAGCCCTGGAATGTGTTGTCCAGGGAGGTGGTCGAGGCCCTGTCCCTGGAGGTGTTTAAGCCCAGGCTGGATGAGGCTCTGGCCAGCCTGATCTAGTGTGGGGTGTCCCTGCCCATGGCAAGGGGGGTTGGAACTAGATGATCCTTGTGGTCCCTTCCAACCCTGACTGATACTATGGTACTATGATCCTATGATCCTCTGTCAGTCACTAGCTGCATGGTCAGAACTTCCCAGGCCGTAGCTTAAACTGAATCTGAGCTGGCATTGACCTGCCCCTGGTCAAAGCAAGGCTGTGGGAGGACATCAGAGACACCCAAAGTGACTCCAGACATCTCCCTCTTGTAGAGCAAGCACAGACCAGGTTGTGCCCTGCTCTGGTCTGTTACTGCTCTGAAGACAGCAGTGCAGACCCCAGTGGGAATACTATGGCCTGGTTCTTGGGAGGAATCTCTAGCCACAAGTAGCAGATCAGCCTTGGATATGCAAAGGAGCACAATTCCATGTCCTCTGTTTTGCCCCTTGTTGACTTTCAGCTTTGAAAAAAATGTTTTATCTGAGCACAGAATCTTGGCTTGCCTGGTTTTGCACCTACCAGCATGTCCTGCATTTCTCTACGTGGTCTCCTGCTTTCTGGTAACTGCTCTGATTACAGTCCCCTGTGTGATTCCTTATGAGTGTTTGACTCAAAGGATAAAGGACAGTCATCCTAGCAGTCATACCATTGCTATTGACAGACTGAGGGAGTTGGGGTTGTTCAGTCTGGAGAAGAGAAGGCTCTGAGGAGAGCTTCTTGTGGCCTTCCAGTATTCGAAGAGGGGTACAAGAAAGCTGGGGAGGGAATTTTTAGGCTGTCAGGGAGTGATAGGACTGGGGGGAATGGAGTAAAACTAGAAATGGGTAGATTGAGATCGGATGTTAGGAAGAAGTTCTTCCCCATGAGGGTGGTGAGACACTGGCACAGGTTGCCCAGGGAGGTGGTGGAAGCCTCATGCCTGGAGGTTTTGAAGGCCAGGCTGGATGTGGCTGTGAGCAGCCTGCTCTAGTGTGATGTGTCCCTGCCTATGGCAGGGGGGTTGGAGTTAGATGATGCTTGAGATCCCTTCCAGCCATAACAATTCTATGATTCTATGTGTCCTGATAACTGCTCCTCCTGCCAGCTGAACCTTCCTCACAGAATCAGGTTGGAATAGACCTTGAGGATCATCAAGTCAAATTGATCACCCAACCCTATCTAGTCAGCTAGACCATGGCACTGCGTGCCTCATCCAGGCTTTTCTGAGAATGATGTGACTCTGCAAAAGCAACAGCAGGAATGGCCCTGCATGGGGCAGGCTTCCCATGCTTGACACAAACCATTGCTCTCTGTTGTTGGTCTTGGGTCACAGCCGTGTGAGTGCAACTCAACCCCTGCAACATAACAGCTGGATGTAGCCAGTGTTGCCAGGTTTTGTCTATGACCTCTTCTGATCCCATCATGCTCCATCTCACACCAAAGTTCATCTCAGCCTGTTTCTTTCATAGCTTGGAGGTCTATACCAGCAACAAATCCGTGTGGAGATTTGCTGATGGATTTGATGTGGAAAGCTGCTGTCAACATCTGAAAATGCAGATATCATTAAGAGAGAAGTGCTGGGCACCAGAGACAGCTTAAGAAAAGCTATGACTTGAACTTTTGTCCACTGACTGAAACATTTTTAATTGTTTTCAGCTAGCTTGTTGTGGAATGTTTTCATAACCTGAGACACAGCATACCCTCCACGTTGTTGATTTTTTTGCAAGGGGCTTTTAAAATAACTCATTGTGTTTCAGTAGCCTGGCTCCTTGTCTGAAGCTTGCCAGGAAAGCAGTTGTGCTTGTGGCAAAAGTTTGCATGAAGTCTCTTCAGTCTGCAGAGTTTTAGGCCACACCTTGAGTCCTGTGTCCAGTTCTGGGCCCCTCAGTTTAGGAAAGATGTTTCATAGTTTCATTCAGGGTTGGAAGGGACCACAAGGATCATCTAGTTCCAACCCCCCTGCCATGGGCAGGGACACCCCACACTAGATCAGGCTGGCCAGAGCCTCATCCAGCCTGCTCTTAAACACCCCCAGGGACGGGGCCTCGACCACCTCCCTAGACAACACAATCCAGGGTCTCACCACTCTCAGGGTGAAGAACCTCCTCCTTACATCTAGCCTGAATCTCCCCACCTCCAGCTTCATTCCATTCCCCCTAGTCCTATCACTACCTGGGATGTGTCCAGAGAAGGGCAACAAAGCTGGGGAGGGGTCTGGAGCACAGCCCTGTGAGGAGAGGCTGAGGGAGCTGGGGTTGCTTAGCCTGGAGAAGAGCAGGCTCAGGGGAGACCTTCTTGCTCTCTACAATTACCTGAAGGGAGGTTGTGGACAGGTGGGGGTTGGTCTCTTCTCCCAGGCAGCCAGCACCAGAACAAGAGGACACAGTCTCAAGCTGTGCCAGGGGAGGTTTAGGCTGGATGTTAGGAAGAATTTCTTCCCAGAAGGAGAGATTGGCCATTGGAATGTGCTGCCCAGGGAGGTGGTGGAGTCACTTTCACTGGAAGTGTTTAAGAAGAGCCTGGCTAAGGCGGTTGGTGCCATGGTTTAGTTGATTAGATGGTGTTGGGTGACAGGTTGGACTTGATGGTCTCGGAGGTCTTTTCCAACCTGGTTAATTCTGTGTTCTGTATCTTTTCTGGTTCATGTGTTTTTTGTAGTGATGAAGAGTCATGCTTTAAGATGACTCACATCTACTGGCAAGAGCTTGTACCAAATGAAAGCCTGCATTTCCAGCTTTCTGTTCCTTCTTCACTAACTGCAAGCTACAAATGGACTGATTTGTGGAATGGGAGCATCTTCTGTCTTCCATTTATCTCAGTGAGACTTCTTTGATTTCAGTCACAGATGATGATCAGCTCTTCTGAAAAACACAACTTTTAACCTCCCTGTTCAATGTTCTGTTAGATATTGTGAGATTGCCACCTAGCTCATGAAGGATTAATCATGCAGTGAAAGTTTACTGTTTCAAGGTTCCTAGGGAAAAGGCACTGTGGCAGACTCTGGGCCTGCTCTGTTTCTTGCAAAGTCAAGTCAATGCTATCCCATTGTCTGATCTGAAGTTCAGGGTTCAGCAAGCTATGATTATTTTGTAGGAGGCAATGATGATTGGGACAGGTGTCTTTGAAGCAAGACTGTTCATCTACAAAGATGATACTTACTCCTTTACTCAGAGCTCCAGGTTTCCTTTGGCGAGCACTCAGTATGCAAACTCCCTTCCTCAGCTGTTCTTGGGGCCACACCATGTGCCTGTATTTTATAGTCCAGTGTTTTGCAAAATCATTGATAAATAGGACTGGAAGAGGGCTCAAGAGCCTCTGGCACTGAACAGAGGAGAAATACACTTAGGTCATCAGCAGATGTCTGTCTGCTCTCAGAGGTCTTTCAGAGCTCTGAGAACAAGTTCCACAACATGCCTGTTCTTGTGCTTCAAAATGAGGGGGAAAAAGTCTTCATGTGCAATTAAGTGGATTCCTTCACATCATTCCCCCACTGAGAGCAGAATGTGCAGAGTAATTGATCCCTGCCCTCTTTATTAAAACCAGTTCTGCCTTAAAACACCTTTATCAAGTTTCACTCACAAGTCTCCAGACTAAACAAATTTAGTTCCTGAGTCCTTCCTCTTGACATGTTTCTGTACCCTCCAGATACTTGGTGCTGTCTTAGAGCCCTCTCAAGTGGTGGTGACCCCGCTTCAGTGAGGTGCCAGGACATGGGCAGTACCAGATGCAGCCCTGAGACAGCTGCCAGGCAGGGGTGT
The DNA here is from genome assembly GCF_026170545.1 of Melanerpes formicivorus. Classification (NCBI taxonomy): domain Eukaryota; kingdom Metazoa; phylum Chordata; class Aves; order Piciformes; family Picidae; genus Melanerpes; species Melanerpes formicivorus. The sequence goes on along the minus strand of NW_027142449.1, from coordinate 994,877 downwards.
CCTGCCACTCAGGCTGCCAGGGACAACAGAATATCCATTTGGTGTTTCTCAGACAATCACTGATCCAGTTCCTAGCTGCATTCTTTCCTTTAAAATTAAACAAGAGGATGTCATGAAACTGGGTTGTTGTTTTGCCAGCAAAATATTTATGTGAAGGCTTTTCAGCTTGTGGCCATCAATGGGAAGATACAGGAGGTAGGAAGTTCTAATTAAAACCAGGTGAAAGTAGTTTGGAGTTTTATTAAACTGTCTGGTCAAAAAGGATAACGAGAGAAATTGTTGCTGGGGAATCAATTCGAGCACTGTTTGTGTTTCCAGAGTCTAAGGCCATGAATCGGGTTTGAGTTTCATCAGCTTTACCCTGCTGTTACTCTGTTGCCTTGCCTGGCATCATTTCTGATTCACATTATCATCAGTGAGGTGAGGAATCACTTTCCTTGCCTTCAGGAAACAGAAGAGCCATTAGGGAAAACACAGGACTGTGCTTGTTAGAAGTACCCAAGGCTTTGTTTTGAGCAGGAGGAAACCTGGTGGGCTGCTGCAGGTGTTTCTGAAGAGTTAGCAGAATACACTTTGTCACACACTCAGGTGTGATGGTCTTAATCACTCCCCTAGCTGCCATAAGACATTAATATGCTGGAAAAGGTGTCCCTGCTGGAAATGGTGTCTCTGTTCCCCTGTAAAAGTTGCTGCCTTTACAGCCATTACAGGTAGTGCAGTGGGAGAACAATGTTAATAACCACAGCATTTGGGCTGCAGAAGTATTTTGCTCCTCTCCAGGGATGAAGGAACTTTTTCTTCTCCAAGTGGCCAAAGTGTTACCTTTGGAAGCTTTCTCTCTTGGGATCCAAAGGTTTTCTTACACTCATAACCTGTGCTACCTAATTGTTCTCCAGGGGAGCAAAAGTAGGCTGGTGAGCTGGGTTTTGGCTTGTGGTTGTTTCTGGATTTGTTTGAACGTTTGAAGGCTGTAGGTGTGCACAGTACTCGAACAAGGAGAATAGCAGCCATGGTTAATTAAGGGGAGCAGGGGGAACTGTGAAGTCTCAAGGACAAACTCAAGAGGGATCATGCAAAGACTTCCTAGAACTGTTTGCAGAGTTAGAAAGGGTTGGGAATGCTCCTCCCATGGATGTGGTGCAGCTGCACTGTCCTGAGCACTATGACGGGCTGCATAATGACACAAAATGCTGACAACACCAAGCTGTGTGGTGCAGCAGAGATGCTGGAGGGAAGGGACCCATTCAGAGGAAACTTGACAGGCTGGAGATCCGAGCCCATGACAGCTTCATGAGGTTCAACAAGACCAAATGCAAGGTCCTGCAGCTGAGTCAGGGCAATCCCAATCACTGATACAGGCTGGGCAGGGACTGGCTTGAGAGCCGCCCTGGAGAAAAGGATTTGGGGTTGCTGGTGGATGAGAAGCTCAACAGGAGCCAGCAGTGAGCACTTGCAGCCCAGAGAGCCAACCAGAGCCTGGGCTGCATCAAGAGAAGCATAGCCAGCAGGGTGAGGGAGGTGATTCTCCCCCCCTGCTCCACTCTGCTGAGACCACACCTGGAGCACTGTGTCCGGTTCTGGAGCCTCTATTACAGGAAGGATCTGGAGGTGCTGGATGGTGTCCAGAGAAGGGCCACAAGGATGAGCAGAGGGCTGGAGCTACTCTGCTATGAGGACAGACTGAGGGAGTTGGGGCTGTTCAGTCTGGAGAAGAGAAGGCTCCCAGGAGACCTGATTGTGGCCTTTCAGTACCTGAAAGGGGCTACAAAAAAGCTGGGAAGGGATTTTTTAGGGTGTCAGGGAGTGATAGGACTGGGGGGAATGGAGCAAAACTAGAAATGGGTAGATTGAGATTGGATGTGAGGAAGAAGTTCTTCCCCATGAGGGTGGTGAGACTGGCACAGGTTGCCCAGGGAGGTGGTGGAAGCCTCATGCCTGGAGGTTTTGAAGGCCAGGCTGGATGTGGCTGTGAGCAACCTGCTGTAGTGTGAGGTGTCCCTGCCCCTGGCAGGGGGGTTGGAAGTGGATGATCCTTGAGGTCCCTTCCAACCCTGGCAATTCTGTGTCTGGTAACCAACAGCCTATGGAAAAGTCCATTGAATCCAGTGAGAGATTACTCTCTTTATGTCCTAGATGATCACGTGAGGGTTCATCTACCTCTCAAGTAACTGCAAGACTTCTTCATTGCTGGAGGTCTACTCTGCAATTAAAAGTGGGTGTTCCCTAGATATCTTTTGCTGAGGGAGTGGAGGAATCTGTGGAGGAAATGGGGAAACATTTCAGCGAGGTCAAAGATACTCAGCATGTTCTGCAGATTGTCTGTCAAGGCTGAACAGTGAGATTGCATTTCACAGCCTGCACAGACAGTTCTGTAAGCCACACTCCTGTTTAAAAACATTGAAGTGGAACAAAATTAACTTCTGCTTGTCACAACTGGGATCATATTCACGTTGTAGCAGGGGGAAGTTAAAAATAAGATTTAATTCAGCTTTCACCGTGCTGGGGATTTTCTCTGGCTTCACCTCTGCCCTTTCCTCTGTCCTCATTCCCAGTGTTTTTGAACTCTGCCTGCAGTGCGTTTCAGTGCTTGCCAAGATATCCCCAGCTAAGGGTGAGCTAATGAGAACATCTGGCTAGGAATGAATGATGATAGTCTGCAACCCACCTACTCAGCACATCTGGTGGTCATGGCCATGTATGGGGAACCTTATCAAGTGTTAAAGCTTCTGGAAGGAAGCTGGATTTATTGGAAATACCCAGATCTGAATGGTTATATAAATGGGCTTTCACTTGAGGGGAAACCCCGATTACAAGAAGGGTCTGGAGGTGCTGGAAGGTGTCCAGAGAAGGGCCATGAGGATGAGCAGAGGGCTGGAGCTGCTCTGCTATGAGGACAGACTGAGAGAGGTGGGGTTGTTCAGTCTGGAGAAGAGAAGGCTCTGAGGAGACCTAATTGTGGCCTTCCAGTATCTGAAGGGGGCTCCAAGAAAGCTGGGGAGGGACTTTTGAGGGTGTCAGGGAGTGATAGGACTGGGGGGAATGGAGCAAAACTAGAAATGGGTAGATTGAGATTGGATGTTAGGAAGAAGTTGTTCCCCATGAGGGTGGTGAGAGACTGGCACAGGTTACCCAGGGAGGTGATGGAATCCTCATCCCTGGAGACTTTTAAGGCCAGGCTGGATGTGGTTGTGAGCAGCCTGCTGTAGGGTGAGGAGTCCCTGCCTATGGCAGGGGGGATGGAGTTAGATGATGCTTGAAGTCCCTTCCAACCATGACAGTTCTGTGATTCTAAATGTACACAAGACCCACACGAAGATGCACTTCCCTCTGTACTTGCAGCGTGCTGTCAGTGACAAACAATGTGGACTGCCTAAAAACTGCCTTCCTAGGTAATTAGTCACAAAGGTCCTAAACTGGTTAACCATCAAGGCACGCTGCAAAAGACCTCTCTTTGGTAAGGGCTTTTTGAAGGGGCTGAATGTGCTTTCTCTCTAAAGGGAAGAGAGGGTGAAAAGAGTTTCTGTGCTTGGTTGGCAAGGTTCCTTTTTCAAAGGATGATTCTGTAACTAGTGGATTCAATTTGTCCTTCTAATGAGGAATTAAGGTGCCCAGGCACTTCTGTGAGCATTTTTTAATATTTACATATAAATCAATAAATACCAATGCTCTCTTCTTGTTTTCCTTAGCTGGTGGGGAAAAAAAACCCCAAACCAACAAAGGAAGAGAGCTGGAATTTTCAGGCAGCACAATGACTCATCAATGAAGTGAAAAAACACCGGGCAAAATCTCTTTTTGTTTAAGAGAATGGCCTGTGCGCAGCTCAGGCCAGCACATTTTTCATGGGATGCAAGGGAGCAGTTCAAAGAATTGGCAGGGAGTGGGTCCTGCATATTCATGAGGCTGGGCAAGGAGGTGAAGGTACAGGAGAAGGCAGCAAAGCAGTGTGAGGATAGAGCGGAATGTGGAGCGAGTTACCACGGGATCCTATTTTACGGCCGTTTGACGTAAGGCTCCTTTGCTTTTACACAACCACTGGAACTGAGTGGAAGCAGCTTAGGGCATAAAGAGTGAATGTGTCTTTTAAATGTTGGAAAAGGAGAATCTGCACCTCCTTGCTGAGATAATGTGCCCCTCTCTTCTCCCAACAGTCTCCAGCCTACGTTCCCGAAGTCAGCCCAGACCTTATCCAACAGGCAGAGGAGAGACTCGCAAACAGCCCCTGCAAAGAGCTATTTTCTCACTGTACAAAGTAAGTATAACTCGACACCCAGAGATCACAGGGCTGCAGTCTGCAGCCTGGGAGGAACCTGTCAGGCAAAGAGAGACGTTTCAGCCTGAACCTGAAGCAGGTTATACTTCAGCTTGTCCTGGAGGCATAGCTGACAAGCGGTGAAGTCATTTCATCTGAACAAAATATAATGAACATTTCCGTGCCATTATATACACTGCACACAGGCACTTAGTGTCTCAGGTATTTGACAGAGTGTTCCAGCCAAGTAAACCAGCCATGGATTTCATGCTGTGTGAAAAGAGCTACAATGATAACGTATCCAAAGAAAACATCTCTGTTTCAAAGTGAATAAAAATTAAGTGGCTATACAGCCCATTTAGACAGAGGAATGTGCAAACTTGCTCCACATGGCTTTTCCAGAAAAGCCTTCAGCAGGAGAAGGGTGAATGCTTGCTGAGTGCTTGCTGTCTGTCTGTGGCGTTCAGGCCGAGGTGCACTGCTGCATGCTTTGTCTGGGAGAAGGCTTTTCAGGTTTGTGCAGCGGTGAGGCAATCTGTGCCGTTATGCACTGAAGCTCCAGGTATGCCTTCTGCATCTGCAAACGCTGGATCACAGGATGTCAAGGGTGGGAAGAGACCCAAAGAGATCATCGAGTCCAACCCCCCTGCCAGAGCAGGACCACACAATTGAGCTTAGGTCACAGAGGAACACATACAGACAGGCCTCCAAAGTCTCCAGAGAAGGAGACTCCACAACCTCTCTGGGCAGCCTGTTCCAGTGCTCTGTGAGCCTTACAGTAAAGAAGTTCCTCCTTGTGTTGAGGTGGAACCTCCTGTGCTGCAGCTTACACCCATTGCTCCTTGTCCTATCAAGGGAGCAAGTGAGCAGAGCCTGTCCCCTCCCTCCTGACCCCCAGCCCTCAGATATTCATAAACATTTATTAAACCCCCTCTCAGTCTTCTCTTTTCCAGACTAAAAAGCCCCAGGTCCCTCAGCCTCTCCTCACCAGGCAGTGCTCCAGTCCCCTGATCATCCTCTTTGCCCTCTGCTGGACCCTCTCCAGTAGATCCCTGTCCCTCTTGAACTGGGGGGCCCAAACTGAACAGAGTACCCAAGATGAGGTCTCACCAGGGCAGAGCAGAGGGGGAGGAGAACTTCCCTTGAAATCTGCTGGACACACTCTTCTTAATACACCCCAGGACCCCATTGGCTCTCTTGGCTACCAGGGCACATTGCTGTCCCATGGCACTGACCCCAGTGCCTTCATGCCAGCAGATCAGAAACCAACACAAACTCTGAGAAGGAGGGATGATGGCAGGCTGGCCCATGTGGTTGCTGGCTGAGTGTGGTTTGTTTTCCCTGGGTGATGTAATGGGGATTTGTAAAATTCGCTCTGCTGTCACTCATTGTTTTGACTCATTCCGTTGACCTTTTCTGGTTTCAGTTATTCTTTGCATTGGTAGGAGCTGTGGGTTATTTCTGGCCTTCTCTTATAGCATAACCAGTTGCCTTACATTGGCCTGGTGTCATGTAGAGGTGCTCGTGTAACTTGCACCAGTTGTGTGAGCCAGTCCCGGTGACAAAGGCAGAGCTGTGCTCGACGCAAACACCCCACACACGCCTCCCCCACCCCCCAATGCCTGTTTCCAGCTCTCAAATCGGCTTGAAAGCTGACAGTTCCCTCTAAAATGCACTCTGTTGTTGCCAAAGAAGGGAACTAAAAAGCAAACAACTGCTGAAAGGCAGCTATTGTTCTTTAAAATACATGCAGCTTTTAATTAACTGAATGGAATAGGCCAGCGTGGGACCCCGCTTCGTTCAGGCTCAGATCCGCCGCCAGCCATTCCTTCGTCCCAGCTGAGCCAGGTTTGAGCCCTTGTTAATCAATATGCTGGTCATCTCACACAGCCTGAAACGGGTTCAAAAGGAAGGTTTGAAACCTTGCTGTTGGTGTTGACTGAATGTACTGAATAATGTTAATTTTGGAAGGGCTTGCAGCCAGGGCTCGCTGTCCCACAGGAGGCTATGAGGACACGTTTCAGGCACCTCTTCATGGATAAGATGGGTCTGCAGGAGAAATGCATGTCTAGCTCTCACCTTCTGCTTTGACCTTTATTATTTTGACTCTCTGCTACTGGCCTACTCCATTTCCCCTTAGAATTTTGGCTTTGAATTTAAGCATTTGTTAATAATCATTAGGACATCTGTTGTATTTTATTTTGCAAGCTTGAATCCACTGAAGGGGAAATAATATGATCTGTGTCCAGTCAAAGCTAGTGAAGACAACAAAAAATTGACTTCTGAATACTGAATGTGCCATCACAGTATCACAGTATAACCAAGGTTGGAAGAGACCTCGAGGATCATTGAGTCCAACCTATCAACACAGACCCCATGACTAGACCATGGCACCAAGTGCCACGTCCAATCTCCCCTTGAACACCTCCAGGGATGGGGACTCCACCACCTCCCTGGGCAGCACATTCCAATGACGAATGACTCGCTCGGTGAAGAACTTTCTCCTCACCTCGAGTCTAAACCTCCCCTGGCGCAGCTTGAGACTGTGTCCTCTTGTTCTGGTGCTGGTTGTCTGGGAGAAGAGACCAACCCCTTCCCGGCTACAACCACCTTTCAGGTAGTTGTAGAGGGCAATGAGGTCACCCCTGAGCCTCCTCTTCTCCAGGCTAAACAATCCCAGCTCCCTCAGCCTCTCCTCATAGGGCTGTGCTCAAGGCCTCTCCCCAGCCTTGTTGCCCTTCTCTGGACATGTTCAAGTGTCTCGATGTCCTTCTTAAACTGAGGGGCCCAGAACTGGACACAGGACTCAAGGTGTGGCCTAACCAATGCAGAGTACAGGGGCACAATGACTTCCCTGCTCCTGCTGGCCACACTATTCCTAATGCAGGCCAGGATGCCATTGGCCTTCTTGGCCACCTGGGCACACTGCTGGCTCATGTTCAGGCAGCTGTCAATCAGCACCCCCAGGTCCTTCTCTGTTTGGGAGCTCTCCAGCCACTCTGACCCCAGCCTGCATGGGATCACCTGCCTGTTCCAAACTCAAGGTGCAAGAATTACCAAAAAACACCCCAAAGGGATGAGAAATTCCAAGCCTTTATGAATAGTAGCTCATAAAGAGAGAGGAACTAAACTGAGGAGACCTGATGAGTACATGGTGAATTGTTTGCTCAGGGCTCCAAGTGCCCCAGGGTAAGACATAGATTATCCATTCCCAAGCTGGAGTCATTCTTCAGAGCTTTTCTCCTCCAACAAAACGTGGAAATGTTTGTGTACCCCCCAGACACAGACACAAAAGTGTCTGTGTACTCCAGGACAGAAGTACTCATTTCTTGTGGGCATTTTTTTTCCCAAATCCAAGTTTTGTCCCTGCCAGTGCTGCCAGCAGAGGTGGATGCAGTAGCCCTGGTAAGCAAGGCAAGAAGCAAAACCAGCAGGTCAACAGCCCCCTGTTAAATGATGTGACCTCCTTCCTCTCAGGCAGCTTTCTCAGCTTAGCCTCTTAGCTTTCCTCAGCTCTGAGTCCTGGGTCTTTCTTATGGGATGTTTGTTGGTCTTTGCTTGTGGACTGTTGACTGGGATCTTTATTCCTTTGTTCCTTTGAATATGCAAAAGTCTTTGCATCCATTGCATGAGCCCCAAAATTCTTTTCCTGATCTGGAAGCAAATCCACATTCCTGCTCAGACTCTTTCCTCTGTTTTGCTATACAAAGTACATAGCTGTTAGGAAAAACCATTTGACTTCAATCACAGTCACTACTCCTGCATAGCAGGGATTGAAATGGATTCTTTTTTCCCAAAATAACACCTCTGATAGTCCTTCTTTGAACCAAAATGGGCTTCAGCCAGAAATTTTCACTCCAGAAGCGTCTCCCAAAGTTTAGGAGGAGCTCAGTTCCTGAGGCTGTTGTGTTAAATTACTAACAGGAGCAAACATATTTGTTGTCTAGTGGCTAACAGCCTATGGGAAAGTCTGTTGAAGCCAGTGAGAGATGCCCTGCTGATGCTGAGCAAGCATAACCAGTACCTGCTGCTATTCACCTTGTAGAAGGCCTCCTGGTATGAAATACATGCTCCTGGACTGAAACCATGGGTAAAATGCAGTACAAAATAAAGAAGTGAAAGGACCCTGCCATACCCAAATCCTGGATTTTCTCCTCTTGTTTTGCTTCTGTTCTGCTCCAAGTTCAGGATTATAAAATGCTTATATATCCTTTTCATCTGAGATAGATCTGTCCTTGACCACCTCAGTGGGGAGCCATTCCAAGAGTATCTAAACAGCATGTACTTCGACAGGTTTCTCCAGTGGAAGTGGTTGGAAAGGTAAGCAGCACCAGTTTAAGTTTTTAATTGAAGACTAATATTAAAGGTTTATTTTCACTCTCCATGCAAAGTCTGGAGAATACACTCAAAATCTGACAGCTGAGACAGCATATTTCCTAGAATCATAGAATCGTTAGGGTTGGAAGGGACCTCGAGGAGCATCCACTTCCAACCCCCCTGCTGTGGGCAGGGACACCTCACACTGGATCAGGTTGCCCAGAGCCACATCCAGCCTGGCCTTCAAAACCTCCAGGGAGGAGGCTTCCACCAGCTCCCTGGGCAACCTGTGCCAGTCTCTCACCACCCTCATGGAACTTCTTCCTAACATCCAATCCAAATCTACCCATTTCTAGGTGTTTGGTTTGTTTTATTCCCCCCAGTCCTATCACTCCCTGACACCCTCAAAAGTCCCTCCCCAGCTTTCTTGTAGCCCCCGTCAGATACTGGAAAGTCACAAGAAGGTCTTCTCCAGACTGAATGGGTCCCTCCTGTAATAAGGGCTCCAGAACTGGATATTTGCTCTCTTACTCTTCAAGACAAAGATAATCTGGCCTTTTTTAATGGTACCAATGCTTCATCCTAATATCTGCCATTTATGGATCTTTATGTGCAGCAGTTTTCTCCCTCTTTTCACTGTTCTGCTTCAGGCAGGCCCATCAAGACTCATTCCCTGTTTCCCTGCCTACAGGCAAGTCCCCCCAGACAGCTCCAGGAAGGCTTTCCTAGATCTAGCATTTGTTTTTAAGTGTTTGTTGTTAGAAGGCTCAAGGAGAGGTAATGGCTTTTTCCACAGGGAGATGCCATATAGAAAACTCGGGGTTGTGTTGGCATTAAACTCGATTTGATCATGAGCTCAATCTCCAGCTGTGGCCACCCAGCAAGCATGATTGATGGCTGGGATATGGATAGTGCTCCTTCATCCTCCATGAATGTGCTTACACCCAGAGATATTGCTCAGCTACTCCCTTCTCTCCAGAGACATCACACTTCTGAAGCTGACATGCTCTAACAAGCAGCTTCAGCAACTTTTTCACAGAGGATGTTGTGCATGGCAAGGGAATAGAAAAAGACCTACAGCCTGTGAAAGGTAGAGATCCAAATCTCCTGTGATCTGAGAGATGTCTGTGGACAGTTTCACTGTAGGCACTGTCACCATGAGCTACTCATGGCTCACCTTGAAGGACACCTTGCCCTTTTTTATAACCTACCTACAGCATCTATAATGTTAAATAAATAAAGACAGTCTCTGTCTTTTGCATTTGCAAGCACCATGCCCAAGCAAGACTGAAACAGATGCTGCTCCCTAGAGGATGGAAGAATAAAACAGAAACCCACCCCAAAACACCAGGGAGCCACTTTTTGTGTCTAAAGCTCCAGTGTTCAGCCATTTAGCAGTATTAGGTACATTAGGCACACGAGGAATGGTTAAGTACACTCAGCAGCTTCAGCTGTCTTCCTGTTGAGCTGCACTCTGCATTGTGGTGACTTTTTGCCTGGACCAGTTATCACTGCAGTTAAATCACTGTAAACAGACAAAACTATGGCATCTAGGTCCTCCTACCATATCTATTGGATAAACATCTCTCAAGACATTTAATAACCAGGCAGCCTTAGCAGGAATTAATTTGCCTTTGCCCTCTCCTTGTTAGTGAGGGCTGTAGCAGATGCACGCTGCTGGGTAGGAGTGACCTTGAGTTAAGAGAAGCCCCAGTTTCCACAAATGGAATTAATTAGGGCAGATGAGTTAGGGCCAGATCCATGAGTGGTGTGTCTCAGCATGACGTCTTGGAGATCAAAGGAGCTGTGCCAGTTCCTCTCCCTGGAAAGCGACAAAGCTGCTGCACAAGAGGGGAGGGAAGCAGTGGGCAGAGGAGAGAGCCATTTCATGCCAAGATATGCTCCACATGCCATCTCCACTGAATTTACTCTTCCATTTCAATTAAAGCCCAAGCAGCAGATGATTCATCTCCAGCCAAGGATATTTCCTATCTGTTTCCACGTTCAGGATAAGGAATTTTGTGAAGTGCTTTGAGGATTTCTCTTTTTTTCTTTCATTCCATTCCCCCAACAAATGTGACAAGCTGTTGATATGCCTGGCTTAAGAAGGTGGGAGAACTCTTTTTGGAATAGGCAAAGAGATGCTAGTAGGACGGAGTGATCAGCAGCTCCTCCTGACAGCCTGCTGGCTCCAGCGGCAGAGCTGTGTAGTCCGCTCATTCCAGGGACATAGCTGAGCACGGAGTTATCCCTGCTGAATGTTGCTTTTAACCCCAGTTCCATTTGCAGGATCCACACTGAAGCCTGAAAATAGCATCTTTTCCTCTTCTAGTTTTGGCCTCCTGCATTATTTTCTTTTTCCTCTTCCCCCATTTTGAAAAACAACAACGAGCAGAACTGTAATGATTCACTACAACATTTATTCCTCATTGTCATCGGCCCCATCATCACTGTTGTGGGAACAGCCACGTTACTGCGCTCCCTCTGCCTGCTGGCTGCCTGCCAGAGGAGAACAAAGCTGGCCAAGACAGTCAGATCGGCTGCAAAACTTCAGTGGACACGAGATCAGATCTCTCTGGATCTTGAGTTCTTCTGTCATAAAGCTTTTAGGTTGACAAAGTATAAGTTAGATGTAAGGCTGGAGCTGTTCCAGTAGAGCTGGATTTTGTGGGGACCCTGGGAAGTTGTATAATGATGATGCCTAGTGAGCATAAGGGAGCAGTTTGCCCTCAGAAGGAGAGGCAGACTTATTTTAACCCTTAACTTGGCACTTAAAAGGGAGGAGATGCTTTTTCTCCCTTCTTGCCCTTGATGCTCTCCCAAGAAACAGGTATCCCAGTGGGGCAGAACAGGCTTGGAGCTTGGCTTCCTGCTCTCCCCTCGTGCAAACAGCACCTGAACCCACCTCTAGAGCTCTTTCCTTGTTTCACATCAGTCAAGTCACCAGAAACATCTTCTGGTAGATCACATTTTGGATCTCTTTTTTCTCATCTTGATAGACCAAGGAAGGCAATAAAGGGTTAGCCCAGCAGTACCATTTGAAAAATTCCTTTGTATCCTGAGAATTAATGTCTTGTTGGAAGCTCAGGTGCCCTCTGTGCTCAACAAAGGCCAAAGCTATATAATGGAGATTCAGAACCTTTCCTGGCCCTAAGATGCTAGCAGAAATTATCCTGATGACTCACTAATGTGTTGTATTTTATTACATCTTAATATGTTGGAATTGAAAAGTTCAAGCCATACATAGTATTGGAGTAATGTAATTACATAATTATACATGATATTATCTAATAGGATTACCTCAAAATAATGTGATTATAGAATATTTATCTATTTTGCTTTTCAAAAGTATGCTCTGAAATAAATAAATCACAGGGAGTGCATTAAATATAGTGTGCCTTTCCCCTCCCCCTCCCCCCCTTTTCCCCCCTCCTTTTTCATTTCCTTTTCTTCCAGGCAACCAGTAACAAAAAACACATTTCGGCAGTACAGGGTCCTGGGGAAAGGAGGCTTTGGGGAGGTGAGTAATTCTGAGAGCCTCTGAAAGTTCTTTGTAAGAGGTCTTTCTTACTTCTCAGGCACTGCAGGTTGCAGGAGCCTGGCGTGACATTTTCGCTAGGGTGAAAGGGCCGGGTTTTCGTTAATTGCTGACAGTTTCACTTAACCTCTCACCACACCCCAGCCTCCAAAAGAAGGCTTTGGAGAATTATTTTGTATTCAGCTGTCGCCGTTCACAGCGGAATCAGGGTCACACCCGCATTTGTATTTTACTGATGGCTCGGGGTGGCTGCCTGGGCGGCAGAGTCAAAGGGGAGGCTTCGGCCGAGCAGATTGCAATCCGCGCAGACAAAAGGAGGTGGGATAGGAAGCGGGCGCAGGATAGTGAAATAATTGAACCAATATTGCACAGCAGGTTTGGAAACGGTAGTTGGCTCCCCAGCTGCCCCCTCCGATGCCTCATTCGCTACGCTGCCGTCTCTACCCTTAAAAGGACTACAGCAGATGAGATTGTGAGGAGCAAAGTGCAACCCAGGCAGAGCGTTCGCTCCGATTTGCCCAGCAATTGTTCTCTCTAATTCGCAGGTCTGCGCCTGCCAAGTGCGGGCGACAGGGAAGATGTACGCCTGCAAGAGACTAGAGAAGAAGAGAATCAAGAAGAGGAAAGGGGAATCCATGGCACTAAATGAGAAGCAGATTCTGGAAAAAGTCAACAGTCAGTTTGTAGTGAGTATCCAAGTGCCCGGGGCGCAGCTCTCCCCTCACCTGCGGGGCGCATCTCTCCCCTCACCTGCGGGGCGCACCGCTTGGCGGGTCGCACGCCTCTTCCCGCTCCTGTCACACGAAAGGTGCCAGGAGCTGCTGGCTCCCTTCAGTCCTGCTCCTGCACCTTCGCCAAGTCTCATTCCAGTCTTTGTTCTGTGAGAAATGTACCAACCCTGGAGCCTGTTTCTACCAGGGGAACGTGATGCGTGACACAGCCTTGCATCAGGCCGAGCTATTTTTGTCCAGCGTGATTACCTGGATTCCCATTGCTCCTGGGAGAGAGGAGCTTGGAGGAGACTGAAGGAGCCAAATCATCAGAGGTTGTCTGGTAGAAGCAAATAGGCAGTGATGTGGAGCTGGTCTGCCCAACGCAGGGATTTCCTGAGTCATGCCAGCTCTTGTCTCTCTTTGAAAACATGCCTTAGACATTTTATTTGTTGGGGTTTTTTCTTCACAAGGTGTTACCTCAGCATCTGTCATGTTCCTGATACCTATTTTAGGAAGCACTGTGAATACAAGGGATGCAAAATGTTTGCTCACCTCTGGCAGAAGCAAAAGATGAAGGGAGACATTTAAAAGTGATGGGTAACTATTGGTCTGTCTGATCATTCCTGGGGCACCCATGACAGCCTCACAGGGGTGATAGTATCATAGTATCAGTCAGGGTTGGAAGGGACCACAAGGATCATCTAGTTCCAACCCCCCTGCCATGGGCAGGGACACCCCACACTAGATCAGCCTGGCCAGTGCTTTGTCCAGCCTGGGCTTAAACACCTCCAGGGATGGTGCCCCAACCACCTCTCTGGACAACCCATTCCAGGGCTTCACCACTCTCATGATGAAGAACTTCCTCCTCACATCCAGCCTGAATCTCCCCACCTCCAGCTTCATTCCATTCCCCCTACTCCTATCACTCCCTGAGATCCTGAGAAGTCCCTCCCCAGCCTTCCTGTAGCCCCCTTCAGATACTGGAAGGCCACAATTAGGTCACCTTGGAGCCTTCTCTTCTCCAGACTGAACAGCCCCAACTCCTTCAGTCTGTCCTCATAGGAGAGGTGCTCCAGCCCTCTGATCATCCTTGTGGTCCTTCTCTGGACACCTTCCAGCACCTCCACATCCCTCTTGGAATAGGAGCTCCAGAACTGGAGGCAGTACTCCAGGTGGGATCTCACCAGAGCTGAGCAGAGGGGGAGGATCACCTCCCTTGACCTGCTGGCCACACTTCTCCTGATGCAGCCCAGGATCTGATTGGCTTTGCGGGCTGCAAGTGCACACTGAGAGCTCCTGTTGAGCTTCTTGTCCACCAGCACCCCCAAGTCTCTCTCCTCAGGAGATGATGCGGGACTTCATGCCTTCAGTGATGGTCTGTTTGACCACCACAGGACAAGGCTGTCTAGGCCTTCCTGGGAATCTGCAGAGATGATAGTTTGTTCACACAGCAGTGCAGTGGGAGGTGCAGATTCCCTATAGTTTAGGGAGTGCAGAGGAGGGCAAGGAAGCTGTGAAGGGCCTGAAGAATAAATCTGATGAAGAGTGACTGAAGGAGCTGGGGCTGTTTGGTTTGGAAAAGAAGAGGCTGAGGGGAGACCTTATTGCCCTCTATAACTACCTCAAAGGACATTGTAGAGAGGCTGGTGCTGATCTCTTCTCACATAGAGAATAGAGGTAATTAGTGATAGAACAAGAGGGAATGGCCTCAAGCTGTGACGGGGTAGGTTTAGACTGGACTTTAGGAATCATTTTTTCCCAGCCAGAGTGGTCAGGCATTGGAATGAGCTGCCCAGGGAGGTGGTGGAGTCACCAAGTCTGGATGTGTTTAAAGGAGATTTGGATGTGGTGCTGGAGGATATGGTTTGTGGGTGACACTTGTAGAGTAGGTTTATGAGTTGGAGTTGGTGATCCTGAGAGTCTTTTCCAATCTGAATGTTTCTGTGATTTTTCTGTGAAGGCTTCTCATCCTTGGAAAAGTATGCCTGGAATTAGCATGTTTGTGCAGCCTGTGAAGCTATCTGAGCACTAACCTTCTGAGTTTCTGATGATGAATAGGCTGAATTCAACCAATTCCCCTATAAAATCCTGATACCTGTTTTTCTGTGCTTTTCACATGCACTTTTACTGTTCTAATAAGGCTTATGCCAAATTCAGTCCATGGTTTTTTCTTTCTTTTTCTTCCTTCCCTAGACAAAAATCTATATTGAAATGTTAGTGCTGTCTTCCTAGCAGCTAACTGAACCACCACAACTATCCTACCAATGTTTTTTCTAGGTCAATTTGGCCTATGCCTATGAAACAAAGGATGCACTGTGTTTAGTCCTGACCATAATGAATGGAGGTGACCTGAAGTTTCACATCTACAACATGGGAAACCCAGGCTTCGAGGAGGAAAGAGCTTTGTTTTATGCAGCAGAGATTCTTTGTGGCTTAGAAGACCTACACAGAGAAAACACTGTCTACAGGTAAGCATGCTCTAGAGTCTTAAGACATCTTTTCTGGGTACAAAAGAATTGCCTGCATCCTCCCTACTCATTGTGGTGCTTTGCAGCTTAGATGCCTCAGTGCTTTGACTGAAATTACCCAGAGCCCTGTATGAATACAGTATGATTCAGTAATAATGGAAGGAAGCAGTTGCTTCACTAAGTACATCCTGTCTAAATGACACAGAACTATCACAAAGCTCCCCAAACCCCACCTTGGTGTGCACTGGGTAACATAACAAATATTATGGAAGTTCTTTTAAAGGGACTTCATTAAGGAATCTAGTTTCTGGCTGGTATGAAATGGAGGTCATTCTCTTCAAGCCTCTATTTTGATTAGTGAGAAGGGACTGCAGCACACCTGATGTGCAAAACCCATCTCTCCTGTCTCAGAGGGAGCACAGTTAGCACAAGAGGGTGTTTGAGATGCAGGGCATGGGTTTATGCTCATTGGCCAAGAAGACCAGTGGCTCCCTGGGTTGTATTAGAAGGGGTATGATCAGTAAGTTGAGAAAGGTTCTCCTTCCCCTCTACTCTGCCCTGGTGAGGCTGCATCTGGAATATTGTGTCCAGGTCTGGGCCCCTCAGTTCAGGAAGGACCTCAGGGAACTGCTTGAAAGAGTCCAGCGCAGAGCCACAAAGATGGTGAAGGGAGTGGAACATTTTCCTTATGAGGAGAGCCTGAGTGAGCTGTAGCTTGGAGAGGAGGAGCCTGAGAGGTGATCTCATTCATGTTTATAAAGATGTGAAGGGTGAGTGCCAAGAGGATGGAGCCAGGCTCTGCTGGGTGGTGCCCAATGACAGGACAAGAAGCAATAGTGGAAGTTGAGGCATAGGAAGTTCCATGGAAACAGGAGGAAGAATTATTTCATTGTGAGGGTGACAGAACACTGGAACAGGCTGCCCAGGAGGGGTGTGGAGTCTCCCTCTCTGGAGATATTCAAGACCTGCCTGGATACATTCCTGTGTGAGCTGCTCTAGGTGATGCTGCTCTGGCTGGGGGGTTGGACTGGATGAGCTTTTGAGGTCCCTTCCAGCCCCTGGCATTCTGTGATTCTGTGACAAGAACTTGTTTGATTAGCTAGATGGGATCTTGTTGGTGGCTGCAGCATGCCAGCCATGGAAGGAGGCACATTCACAGCCATGCACTGAAGCATCCTGCTGGCAGCATCTCACCCAGCACGGGTGCAGCCAGCGGGCAGGGCGCTGCCCGGCGTGGTGACAGGCAGCCAGCTTTGGGAAGGACAGATTTCAAGTTCTCAGCTTCCAGGCTGGCTCACAACTCTGTACAAGTTCTTCTGAGGGCATCAGAGGGTTTACTTGCAGGATAAGCAGGGTGACTGCAGACGGAGTTCTCGTGACTCCATGAGGGTTTGTTGGTTTTCTTTACTCAACAGGCAGTGTAGTTGTAAACAACATTTAATGTTTGTCTTCATCATCCCAGCTTGTGAAATCGTTATTACTGGCATTCACAGCAGGAGAAGTCCTGTCAATTGATGAAAGAACTTCCAAGGACATTGATTAGCAGGCAATACTCTGTTATTTTAAAGAACCAAGGCACACTTTAAATCATTTGGTATGCCCATGTCTAACGAGCATTATGCAGATGCCTGTATGCAGAGATATTAGGATATTGTTGTTCCTTGGAGGAGAACTCTAGCAAATTGCCACTTGGTTGCCTCACTGTGACTCAGATCTCACTAGCTGGCATAAGGAGGGCAGACAGATAACATGCTGATTTACTTGGCACTGGCCCAAGAGGAAGGTTGGTTGGTTGGTTGTTGTTTTTTTTCCCAAGGAACCAAATGCAATTAAGTGTTTAATGTCAACTGAAAAAATCAAATAGTGAGCGGCGTGTCTGGCTTCCCTTTCCCTTAAAGAACATCCTACCACATTCATTAAACTGTTAGGAGGTATGATAGTGTTTCTTTTAAAAAGTACTGGGTCACAAGCATTTATTGATGCAGATGACTGGGACAATCGTAGAATCATAGAATGAACCAGGTTGGAAGAGACCTCCAAGATCATCCAGTCCAACCAATCAGCCAGCCCTATCTAATCAACGAGGTGATGGCACTAAGTGCCTCATCCAGGCTTTTCTTGAAGATCTCCAGGGACAGTGACTGCCTGTATCAGGAACAGTGTGACCAGCAGGAGCAGGGAAGTCATTCTGCCCCTGTACACTGCACTGGTTAGGCCACACCTTGAGTCCTGTCTCCAGTTCTGAGCCCCTCAGTTTAGGAAAGATGTTGAGTTGCTGGAAGGTGTCCAGAGAAGGGCAACAAAGCTGGGGAGGGGTCTGGAGCACAGCCCTATGAGGAGAGGCTGAGGGAGCTGGGGTTGCTTAGCCTGGTGAAGAGGAGGCTCAGGGGAGACCTTCTTGCTCTCTACAACTACCTGAAGGGAGGTTGGTCTCTTCTCCCAGGCAATCAGCACCAGAACAAGAGGATACAGTCTCAAGCTGTGCCAGGGGAGGTGGTAGAGTCACCATCACTGGAAGTGTTTAAGAAGAGACTGGATGAGGCACTTAGTGCCATGGTTTAGTTGATTAGATGGTGTTAGGTGATGGGTTGGAGTCAATGATCTCTAAGGTCTTTTCCAACCTGCTCTATTCTAGTCTATTCCACCACCTCCCTGGGCAGCACATTCCAATGGCAATTCTCTCTCTCTGTGAAGAACTTCTTCCTAACATCCATCCTGAAGCTCTCCTGGCACAACTTGAGACTGTGTCCCCTCGTTCTGTTGCTGGTTGCCTGGGAGAATATGGCTGGTAAAATGTCACACTAATGCCACTTGCTAATAAAACAAATGACATCTGGCCACCTAAAATAGGACGTAGCTCCGAGAGAAATGGCAGCCTGCTTCCTTAGGCAGTTGTTTTCATGTTACTCTTGAAAGAGCTGCTAGTTTACACCTCAGATGGCACATTCATTTTGGCAATGAATGATATTATATCCTCATAGGTGACATTTTCTAGCAGTATTTTAGGAGCATCTGCAGGGAGCCCTAATTTGTAATACTGCAGTGTGTTTTGGGACCCAGGAGAAGCGCTATATAGGTCAATAAAATATAGCTGCTAAATGCTACCACTTTCTCAAGGTGAATAATTCATCACAAAACACTTATTCCTCAGACTTAATTTCATTTTCTGTGAACAAAATGCTTCTGAGTAAATCACAGCATCAGAAAGCATATCCCCAGCTCATGGGTCATTGATGCATGCTGTGGAATGTGGCCTGAGAGAACAACCAGGCTCAGGACCATAGAATCATAGAATGGTCTGGGTTGGAAGGGACCTCCAAAGCTCATCCAGTCCAACCCCCTTTGCAGTCAGCAGAGGCATCCTCTACTAGACCAAGTTGCTCAGAGCCCTGTCAAGCATCACCTTGAATAGCTCCAAGGATAGGACCCCAATCACCTCCCTGGGCAACCTGCTCCAGTGTTCCACCACCCTCATGGTGCAGAACTTGTTCCTAACATCCAATCTAAATCTGCTCTTCTCTGTTTTGGAGGATGATCTACTTGAGGATGCCCCTGCTGACTGCAGAGGGGGTTGGACTGGATGACCTTTGGAGATCCCTTCCAACCCAGCCCATTCTATGATTCTATATTTAGCCAAGGCTACTTTACATATGGGAAGCTGTACCACATGTAACTCTCCCCCAGGGAGTTTTATTTCCCCTAGACATTTCAGAACAGGAATCACAGAATCATAGAATTGTTTTGGTTGGAAAAGACTTCTAAGGTCATGGAGTCCAGCCATCAAACCAGCAATGCCATAGCCATTAAATCGTGTCCCAGAGTGCCATGTCCACACATTTCTTGAGCACCTCCAGGGACACTGACTCCACCACTTTCCTGGGCAGCCTGTTGCAATGCCTGACCACCCTTTCAGTCAAGAAATTTTTCTTCATATCCAATCAAAACCTTCCCTGGTGCAATTCTGAGGAAATTTCCTCTCATTCTATTCCTTGATACTAGGAAGAAGAGACCATCCCCCACCTCACTCCAACCTCCTTTCAGGTAGTTGTAGAGAGCAATGAGGCCTCCCTTCAGCCTTCTCTTCTCCAGACTAAACAATCCCAGATCTCTTAGCCACCTTTCATGAGACTTTTTCTCCAGGCCCTTTACCAGCTTTAGTGCCCTTCTCTGGACACATTCCAGGACCTCACTGTCCTTCTTGTAGTGAGGGGCCCAAAACTGAACACAGTATTTGAGGTGCAGCCTCCTCCTCGGCACTTGGAAGCGCTGACCATGCAAAGAAAGCTGGTCTTGATCCTGAGGGACCAGGATCCTGCAAACAGAAATGACAGCTGATGTCAAGGGCAAAGGAAAGCCTGCTCTAGTTTTCCTACATCTTGGAGGACCATAAGGACCAAACTGCTCTTCTGAGTCCTTGTGGACTCTCATTTTCTCCTTTGAAGACATTTCCCAGCTTGCATGCAGGAATCTTTCCATTTAGCCACAAAGTTTCAGCTGTGAGCAGGACTGATAACTGCTGGAGCAGAAGATGAAGTGACTAATGAAGTCTGAGCTCTTCAAGGAAATAGTTCTTGAGGGATTTAGAATTATTTATTTATTTATTTAATAATTAGGAAATTACAGCCCAGAAAGCCAATCACATCCTGGGCTGCAGCAAGAGAAGGATAGCCAGCAGGGCCAGGGAGGTGATTCTCCCACTCCGATCCACTCTGGTGAGACCACACCTGGAGCACTGTGTCCAGTTCTGGAGCCCCTAGTACAGGAAGGATCTGGAGGTGCTGGAAGGTGTCCAGAGAAGGGCCATGAGGATGAGCAGAGGGCTGGAGCTGCTCTGCTATGAGGACAGACTGAGGGATTTGGGGCTGTTCAGTCTGGAGAAAAGAAGGCTCTCAGGAGACCTAATTGTGGCCTTCCAGTATCTGAAGGGAGCTACAAGAAGGCTGGGGAGGGACTTTTTAGGGTGTCAGGGAGTGATAGGACTGGGAGGATGGAAAAAAAACACTAGAAATGGGTAGATTGAGATTGGATGTGAGGAAGAAGTTCTTCCCCATGAGGGTGGTGAGAGACTGGCACAGGTTGCCCAGGGAGGTGTTGGAAGCCTCAGCCCTGTAGGTTTTGAAGGCCAGGCTGGATGTGGCTGTGAGCAACCTGCGGTAGTGTGAGGTGTCCCTGCCCATGGCAGGGGGATTGGAACTGGATGGTCCTTGAGGCCCCTTCCAACCCTGGCAATTCTGTGATTCTAAATGCACTCAACCATGTTGCTCCAGTACTGGAAACCTTCTGCTGATAGGCAGGGAAAGCTCACAATGGGATGTGAAACCAAAAAATCACAGCATCCCTTCTGCATTCTGCTGCCCTTCACATATGATTTTAAGAGCAAGCTTGGTACCACTGGGCACAGGGTGAGGTTTATCCTGAGAAGACAAGAGGGTCTGAGGCAAGCAAGAGGAGGTTGTTCACAATCAACGGTCTTATGTTCTTGCTAGAAATATAATTAATGCAAACAAGACAAATTCTGACATTTTCATCTTGGCATTGTCAAAACCATAAAATGCCCCTCTCCACTGGCAGGGAAATTCCTAACACCGGGCTGGTACAGCTTGAAATGCAGGGCGGGCTCCTGCTCAGGCTCTGTGCAATGCACTGATCTCCTGGCACGAGGGTTGCTCTTGCACACCCTCCCTCTCCTTGCTCTTTGAGAAGAAACATCTTGCTGGGAAGCTAACAGAATCAAGCTGGTTCACAAATGCAAGGAGGCCTTAACAAAACAAAGATGAGGCCAAGCATCTCTTGGCTTTGCACCAGGCTAAAGGCTGTGTGTCAGTAGGAGTTGATCAGATAAAGGTCAGGACGTGATGGTGTGAATTGCAGCAGTGTGTTTTTCTCTGCCTCCCCCCAGCCATGCTGGTGCTCCTGAGCTAGCACAGCCTTGCTCCCATCACACACTCCCTGCCCACCATGGCCCTGTCTTCACTACAACCCCTCCCAGTCCCAATCCAGGGCTTCATTCCTGCTCTGCCCTGGCAGTGGGCTCAGCGGCGTGGGGAGGGTGAGAAGGAGCCTGCCTGGCTCCCATCCCAACAGCAGCCTGCTGCTCCCAGGAATGGCAGCAGTGGCCACAAAGTTACGCTCAGCTCCCAGGTTTGGGAAACTGCCTTGGTGGAGTGAGGGAACCTGAGTGTGGCTTGCCTGGGCAGCGTCTAGGTGGAGCAGGTCTGCTGAAGCCCTTCAGAAGAATGACCTGCCAAGGCTCTGCTAAATACTTGAAAACTGAGAGTCTCTCTTCTGTTTTTTTTTTTTTCCAGAAGTTTATAACTTGGCCAAATTGGGGAATTTTTTAATTTTTTTTTTCCACAGGAGCAGCAAAAGGAACATCTTTGACATCAGAGTCACCACCTTGCCAACTTTGATGGCATTGCTCCAAACCACATAGGCACTAGAGTTTCACCAATGTAAAGAAGACTTTCCAGCTGGGCACAGCATTCCCCAGCCCCCCCCAGCCCCCCACCCCTGCCCCTCATTTTCCAGACTCACTGCAGTTATTACACATGTGCTCAAGTGCATGTACACACACATCCACCTATTTGGTCTGAGTCAAATGCCAGGCATAGAAAATGTGAGCCCAAGAGCTTGCTCTTGCCTTTTTTCATGTGCAGATAAAATACTTCAAATCTTTAAATAATTTTTGGTTTCTTTTGTCATAGTATCACAGAATCACCAAGGTTGGAAGAGACCTCAAGGATCTTCAAGTCCAACCTGTCACCACAGACCTCATGACTAGACCATGGCACCAAGTGCCACGTCCAATCCCCTCTTGAACACCCCCAGGGATGGGGACTCCACCACCTCCCTGGGCAGCACATTCCTATGACTCTCAGTGAAGAACTTTCTCCTCACCTCCAGCCTAAACTTCCCCTGATGCAGCTTTTATTTTCCTTTTAACAAAAGATTTGTTTATAACAGCAAAGGTTGCAGAGATTTCACAAGGGGCAGGACTATAGGGTTTGGTTTACAGAGCTCGCTGGGCTAGGTGGATGAGTCCATTATAGAGTGGATTAGGACCTAAAAGCTTGGCTTAGTGAAAAAACATATCTCCAGTTCAGAAGGCAGCATATGGTTTCAGTCTATCTGGGAAGTGAGTTGTAGAAAGTTGCATTGGTTTCATGGGTTCCTTGCTCTTTGAGCTGACACTCAGTTGGTTTATTACTAGCCATAAATGCACTCACACACTGCGATATGCTTATCTTATCAAAACCAGCTTCATACAAGGATCTGCTATCTTTCATTTGCAGAGATCTGAAGCCAGAAAACATCCTGCTAGATGATTATGGTAAGTCCCAGAGGTTTACAGAGATGCTTTCGCAGTAAAGGAGATTAAGTCAGTTTTAGGATGTATATTGCACAAAGATAAATAATGCTCTGAAGTGACTTAAGAGGCTCAGCATGCACTAATGCTCCTGTCTCGGGGTGGGTGAAGTGCTGGAGCTCACTGCTCTGCTGGACCGAAGCAGCCCTGCTGGTCAGCAGGCTCTGTTCCCCAGAGCAGAGCTTTGCTGGGCCTGTCAGTCTTTTTCTCATTGTTTCTCCATCCTCGTTGTTGCAAGGCTGACACACCACGAAGGAGGCTGGGATTTCTACATCTGCTCCATTTTCCAAAGTGCTTTCATCCTTTGCTGAGCCAACTCTTGTTTTATGCAGACCCAGGTACTCCTTTGTTGCTGAAGGCAGCAATAATCAAATCTCATGCTGACCTGCAGATGAGATGGAGCCCCTTCAGCCAGCAGAGACTCACTGAATTCTAGCAGCTCATCCATCCCCTGGGATCAGTTTAAGATACTTCCCTCCAGCGTGCTCCTCACTGCCTTTTTTTGGTTGGTTTTGTAATGTCTAACACAATCCACTCCAGTCTGTAGCCTCACTGCTAAAATTATTTTCACTGCATTCTGACACCCAGAATAATTCTTCTTTTCCTTGTCCATGAAACTGCTTCAGCTCAGTGATTCAGATCAATCTTTTTGTAAACTGTCTGAACAGTAAGCTGCGAGAGTAATGTAGCAGTGACAACAGCTGAGCTCTCAGACTAATTTGGGTCACATTATTATATATGTTTTGTGTTGTTTTGTTTCTTCTTTGTTCTTTATTCCTTCCAGGCCATATTAGAATATCAGATTTGGGTCTAGCTGTTAAAATCCCCGAGGGTGAATCAATCCGTGGAAGAGTAGGAACAGTAGGGTATATGGGTAAGTCTTCAACAGCTCATCTTATCAAAATCTGCTGAGTTCTAGAGGCCCTTCTGCTGTTTAAGCTTTCACATTCATCTGGGTCCGCTTCCCTACAGCAACTCAGCAAGAAGTCAGCTGGAAATCAGAAGTGGCAAAGGGATGGACCACAGCAGCTACTAATCCTAAATCAGCAAAGGAAATTGAAAGAGGAGACACCACCTGGGATAGTTGTGATGTGAGGGTAGATTTGGTTTAGAAGGGTTGTGTGCTTAAAAGAAAGGTTTCTTTCTCCTTGCTGCTTTGCATAATAGTTCAAATGCAGTTGTATGTTTCTGATAAAAGGGCTAAGTTTGCACCTATGGTCATGCTGACCAAGGTCATCTTGAGCCTTCTCCTGTGTGAAAGGGAAGCTGCACTCACACACACACACACACACAAATAAGAGTAGAGATTTGTGCATTGGTAACTAATACACTCCCTGGCTTAACTAGCTCTGTTTTCTAAATTCAATGTCATTATTTTCATGCATTCTCTGGGTGGGCATGCTTCTTGGAATAAAAATGCTTTGTGCTTATTTGGCTAAAGAGGAAATAGCTGATGTAAGGCCCTGTGACAGCATATGGAGACTTCAATGAAAGCAAGCCAAGCAGTTGTCAGCTCTAAGTCTTTTCATCCCAGTCTAAGTTCGTGCACACACTAAGACTGTGCTTGTGAGCACCCATGTGTGTGTTTGTACCCATGGGTGGAAGGCAGTACACCTGCAAGTACACCAAAGCCAAAGCACCCTGGATGGTTGCAAGACAAAATAAAGGGATTTGTGTTTTAAAGTGGAGGGGGGGAAGAAAGAAAAAGTTATAAACTGAGGGGAAAAAAAGACAGAATTTGCTCTTGAAGAAATGTCACTGCTGCTTCACAGGATGTCATTTCTGCCCTGAATGGAGAAATCTGGAAGGACTCTTAAGATTAGGCCTCTGCTTAATACTTAGCTTCAGCTTTTTGTTGTTTTTTTTTCAATTGGTCTGACTTGGTAAAAAACTCAGAAGACAGCACACCCATGGCTGTGAGGGGAAAAAACAACAGAGAAGGGGGAAAAAAAAAGGCAGGGGAAAAAAGCCATGGCATGTAGCATTTCCCATACAATCATAGAAGTTTGAGGGTTGGATGGGACCTCAGGATCATCCAGTTCCAAACCCCCTGGCCATGGGCAGGGACACCTCACACTAGATCAGGTTGCCCAGAGCCACATCCAGCCTGGCCTTAAGAACCTCCAGGGCTGGGGCTTCACATCTAGGGCTGGGGCCATCAACAGAATGCCATCAGGAGGGACCTTTGTATTTTCCCCACCATTCTCTGTGCATGTCTGTTCAGTCACTAAAAGGGAGCTTCTGGAAACATAGGGGTTTGAGTCCCATGTAAAAACCAAGCATTTCCACAAGCCCTGTCTTTCTTCCCCCCAGCTCCAGAAGTGTTGAACAACCAGAGGTACACCCTCAGCCCTGACTACTGGGGGCTAGGCTGTCTCATTTATGAAATGATTGCCGGGCAATCGCCGTTTCGTGGAAGGAAAGAGAAAGTGAAGAGGGAAGAAGTGGACAGAAGAGTGCTGGAGACAGAAGAAGTGTACTCCCATAAGTTTTCTGAGGAGGCCAAATCCATCTGTAAAATGGTAAGGGGCTTAAAGGTCCAGCATGGGGGCTTTGTTAGTGAGCTGTAGCTGACACAGCAGTACCACAGAGGAGCTGCAGAGACAAGGACTAACCAAGTTCAGCTGTTGATGGGCTGAGTGCATTCTCTTTTCATTCAAATTGTGCTTATTTGCCTTGCTTCTCCAGGAGATTCCTCACGGTCATCTCGAGTCCTCTCCGAACCTTTAGGGCCAAGGGAGGAGTTATCTCTTCTCGTGAGGCTTTGAATGTCAGTTTGCAGTCAGGAACTGCATTTCTGCCTTTTATAATCTTGTAGAAGAATGAAAAAGGACTTGATGGTGCAAGGCTAGGATTGTCTCCTGCAAGGAACTGAAAACCCCATGCTTCCATTGTTTTTGGTGAGAGCTGGGGGTAAGCGGGACAGAGATTATGCAATGAAATTATTGTGACACTCCAGTGCTGTCCCACCCCATCTCACTAACTCTGTTAGCAACTCTTCCCCCCGGGGTGCCAGGCTCTCCAGCTTTTTTTAATACTGTTGAGCTGTCCTTTAAAGTGTTTTCTCACTCTTTCAGCTGGGAGTCATTTTCGTAGCACAATAGCCATGTCTGACAATGGCAGTCCTCAAACCCTCTGAGAAATCTCAAAGCTGTGTCTGCATTCATGAATGTCTTGTCAACATCCATCTTTAGAAGGCTGAATTGTAATTTGGAAGGGGATGTGGCCTTGGTTTTTTGTTTTTTTCTTGATGTTGTTTGCTATGAGTGCAGCCTGCTCTGGAGACAATGACATATCTGTGTATACTGGTAGGGGGGAAAAAAAGAATGAAGGGAAAGAAAGGTCAACAAATAGGTAGTGAGAGTTTCACCAACAGCTTGTGCAACAGGCAAGCCAACTGCAGATCAGCAGCTTCATTCTGGTTGGCTGGCTTCACGAAGAGACACTGAAATCTCCTTGCAAAATAGTCATGGTAATATTGCCAAGTATCATGCCTGGAAGTCATTAACTCACAGTGCACCAACTCATTGCTGAATCCCAGGGGCAGTAATTAACTGACATCACTCCTGATAGATACTCTAGGCCATTCAGTGCCCTTCATCTGCGAGTCAGAGCCCCCAGTGAAGTCGGCGTGGG
Source organism: Melanerpes formicivorus (assembly GCF_026170545.1). Taxonomy (NCBI): domain Eukaryota; kingdom Metazoa; phylum Chordata; class Aves; order Piciformes; family Picidae; genus Melanerpes; species Melanerpes formicivorus. The sequence continues at coordinate 968,590 of NW_027142449.1, read as the reverse complement.
AGGATCTAGCACAGCCACAGGCTCTTACAGACCATTGCATGTGCTCAGCAGCCTGACATCTCTCCTCTAGCAGCATCTCAGCTCCCACCAGGTGAGGAGCAGCATCTGCTGGAGTGACAGAGATTTTGTGCACATCCTCTTGTTAGCATGAAATGAAAGCCTTGTGAGTCGAAAGTTGTATTCTCGTTGCTTGTTTTGTAGTCAGCTGCAGGCATATGAGGTGTAATAGATACTTTGAAAATAGCCAAGCCCATGAGAGCTTAAAGCTGAGAGGAAATAAACACAGCAGTGATGGGACAGTGTGCTGGAGATGACCTATCCATTCATGCCCAAGGGAGCTGACACTGAAAGTCATACAGCAGTGGTCATCTTCAGCCATCTTCAGTGCCAGGCAAGATCATGGAACAGGTCATCCTGAGTGCAATCACACAGCACTTACAGGATGGCCAAGGGATCAGGCCCAGCCAGCATGGATTTAGGAAGGGCAGGTCCTGCCTGACCAACCTGATCTCCTTCTACGAGCAGGTGATCCACCTGGTGGATGTGGGGAGGCCTGTGGATGTGGTCTACCTGGACTTCAGCAAGGCCTTTGACACTGTCCCCCATAGCAAACTCCTGGCCAAGCTGTCAGCCCATGGCTTGGATGGGAGCACACTGCATTGGGTTAGGAACTGGCTGGAGGGTTGAGCCCAGAGAGTGGTGGTGAATGGTGCCACAGCCAGCTGGCAGCCAATCACTAGTGGAGTCCCCCAGGGATCAGTGCTGGGCCCTGTGCTCTTTAACATCTTTATTGATGATCTGGATGAGGGCATTGAGTCCATCATCAGTAAATTTGCTGACAACACCAAGCTGGGGGCAGGAGTTGATCTGCTGGAGGGTAGAGAGGCTCTGCAGAGGGACCTCGACAGGCTGGGCAGATGGGCAGAGTCCAAGGGCATGAGATTGAACACATCCAAGTGCCAGGTTCTGCACATTGGCCACAACAACCCCAGGCAGTGCTACAGGCTGGGGTCAGAGTGGCTGGAGAGCAGCCAGGCAGAGAGGGACCTGGGGGTGCTGGTTGATGGTAGGCTGAACATGAGCCTGCAGTGTGCCCAGGCAGCCAAGAGGGCCAATGGCATCCTGGCCTGCATCAGGAAAAGTGTGGCCAGCAGGAGCAGGGAGGTCATTCTGCCCCTGTACACTGCACTGGTTAGGCCACACCTCGAGTTCTGTGTCCAGTTCTGGGCCCCTCAGTTTAGGAAGGAGGTTGACTTGCTGGAACGTGTCCAGAGGAGGGCAACAAAGTTGGTGAGAGGCTTGGAACACAGCCCTGTGAGGAGAGACTGAGGGAGCTGGGGCTGCTTAGCCTGGAGAAGAGGAGACTCAGGGGTGACCTCATTGCCCTCTACAACTACCTGAAAATTGGTTGTAGCCAGGCAGATGTTGGTCTCTTCTCCCATGCAACCAGCACCAGAACAAGAGGACACAGTCTCAGGCTGCCCCAGGGGAGGTTTAGGCTGGAGGTTAGGAAGAAGTTCTATACAGAGAGAGTGATTGCCCATTGGAATGTGCTGCCCAGGGAGGTGGTGGAGTCACCATCACTGGAGGTGTTCAGGAAGAGACTTGATGGGGTGCTTGGTGCCATGGGTTAGTTGGTTGGGTGGTGTTGGGTGATAGGTTGGACGCGATGATCCTGAAAGTCTCTTCCAACCTGGTCTGGTCTATTCTATTCTATTCTATTCTATTCTATTCTATTCTATTCTATTCTATTGAGTCTATGGTTTCAAGGTGTCAGGGATGTCAGGAAGTTGTATAGTTTATATCTTTGCCTCAGGAAACCATGGACTATATGTAAACCATTCCTGAGAACTTGATCATTACTGCCTCTCTATCCAATCAGACAGCATGTTTATTTAGGTGGTTTGTGCAAACTCTTAATGGAGCCAAAGATAACCTTGTAATTTTTGAGCACCAGTCCACTAGAATTACTATGCCCTAGGGCTGGAAGAGCCTTCCTTCTGAAATCATGATGGCATTTGTGGTTTTCCCATCCACAAGTCACTTGTTTGATTAAGTGATCTTTTTAAAAATCCACTATTCAAATATATTTTCTCTAATACTTTTTGTCCTTCTTAGTGGAAGCCTCAACTTTGTTGCTTTGTATCAGTGTCTTAACAAGGAAACAAAAACTTGATAATTAAGTGCCCATCTTACCTGCAAAATTAAGCATAAAGTTTCACAGAATGGTCTGGGTTGGAAGGAACCTCCAAAGCTCATCCAGTCCAACCTCCTCTGCAGTCAGCAGGGACATCCCCAACTCGATCAGGTTGCCCAGAGCCCTGTCGAGCCTCACATTGAATAGCTCCAGGGATGCTCCTGGAGCATCCTTTGCCCTGAAGCTCCTTTGCCCAGGTGGCCAAGAAGGCCAGTGGCATCCTGGCCTGCATTAGGAATAGTGTGGCCAGCAGGAGCAGGGAAGTCATTGTGCCCCTGTACTCTGCATTGGTTAGGCCACACCTTGAGTCCTGTGTCCAGTTCTGGGCCCCTCAGTTTAAGAAGGACATCAAAACACTTGAACGTGTCCAGAGAAGGGCAACAATGCTGGGGAGAGGCCTTGAGCACAGCCCTGTGAGGAGAGGCTGAGGGAGCTGGGATTGTTTAGCCTGGAGAAGAGGAGGCTCAGGGGTGACCTCATTGCCCTCTACAACTACCTGAAAGGTGGTTGTAGCCAGGAAGGGGTTGGTCTCTTCTCCCAGGCAACCAGCACCAGAACAAGGGGACACAGTCTGAAGCTGTGCCAGGGGAGGTTTAGACTCGAGGTGAGGAGAAAGTTCTTCACCGAGCGAGTCATTCGTCATTGGGATGTGCTGCCCAGGGAGGTGGTGGAGTCACCATCCCTGGAGGTGTTCAAGAGGGGATTGGACGTGGCACTTGGTGCCATGGTCTAGTCATGGCGTCTGTGTTGATAGGTTGGACTCGATGATCCTCGAGGTCTCTTCCAACCTTAGTGATACTGTGATACTGTGATGGGGCCCCAACCACCTCCCTGGGCAACCTGTAAACTGTAGTTTCAGTACATGAATCCAACTTGAGCCTGCACAAAGATCTGACATAAAAGGCTTTCCTGTAGTGGATTCCTCAGGGCAGGAGTGAGGAACAACATGTGTTCCACCCTGTCTCCTGACCTTCTCTTCAGTGCTTACTCCATGAGCTAACAGCATCTCCACCAGGAAATATACTGTCCTTTGTCAACTTACTGATGTGAAAACCCTCTAGTGTCACCCCATCCATGTCAGCCTTCCCCTCCTGGTTGTTCATGCCCTTTGCATTTTTGCAGGCACATATCATAGCTCCCATTAATCACTATCCATCCCATATTTCCACGTTTCATTTTGCGAGTCAATTCCCATAAATCAGCTCTTATTCTGGACTGAAACAGAGATGAATAATAAATAATTAGGAACAGGGGCAGCTGGCTTTCTGGGAAGCTCCCCAACCCATAGTTCCCATATAGCATAACTGCTTCATGGTGTGTTTTTCCTGTGAAAAAATCCAGTCCTTCTAGGAAATGCTCCCTGTTTGCTCTTGGTGTGACTTGTACTTCATTGATGTACATGCATGCTTGCCTGACAAGTGCAGTCTTGCATCCAAAGATGTGACTTGAAGTGTGTTCAAGTCAACAGTACTGGATGGGCCCATATTGCTGTGCTCCTCTGTCACTCTCATCAGTGTCTTCTCTGCCTATGCTTCCCACAGACTGTCTTCCCTGCTGCTCCTTACTCCTGCAGCTCCCATTTGACTCTACAAAAGGGGAGGCTGCAAAGAAGACAGAGTCAGACTGCTTGGTGCCCAGTGACAGGAGGCCATGGGTACAAACTGGAACACAGGAGGGTTCCTTTGAACATCAAGGAACACTTTTCTATAGTGAGGGTAGCCAAATACTGGAACAGGTTGCCCAGAGAGGCTCCACACTTGGAGATATCCAAAAACCACCTGGACACAGGCTTGAAGGGCCTGCTCTAGGTCACAGAATCACAGAATCAACCAGGTTGGAAGAGACCTCCAACATCAAGTCCAACCAATCACTCAACCCTAACTAATCAACTAGACCATGGCACCAAGTGCCTCATCCAGTCCCTTCTTAAACACCTCCAGGGATGTTGACCCCACCACTTCCCTGGGCAGCACATTCCAATGGCCAATCTCTCTTTCTGGGAAGAATTTCTTCCTAACATCCAGCCTAAACTTCCCCCTGCACAGCCTGAGACTGTGTCCTCTTGTTCTGCTGCTGGTTGCCTAGGAGAAGAGGCCAACCCCCACCTGTCCACAACCTCCCTTCAGGTAGTTGTAGACAGCAATAAGGTCTCCCCTGCAGTTGACTGCTTTGAACAGAGGGATTGAACATCTCCAGAGATGCCTTCCAGCCTCAGCTATTCTGTGATTCTGATCTCCATTCCATTCCCACAGTGCCTCCTCAACCAACTGAAAGAAGATGGATTCTTCTTTCCATAAAAGCATTATGGGTTTTGATCTTCTCCACTCACCACCAGAAACTCTGTCATCACACTGCTGCAACTCCTGCCTGCTTTCATCCCTCCTCTTTACCACCTTGGGACACATTGGGACAATTTGAAGTTTGTCACTGATGCCCTTCTATCTGTCTTGAGTGGCACTTCAAGGTGCTCCTCAAATGATTATTGTTAACAATTCTGTAGGAAGCCTTTGCAATAAGCTTAACTGGCAGCCATGCCTGAGAGAGTTCTGACTCTGGTTGGCCAGGCTGGGCTGTGACTTCATAAGTATAGGATGCAGCTATTTCTCTTGTTCTGGCTTCAGTTCCCACCCCACTCTCTTGCCACTGAGAGGTGCCCATAGCCTTACTTTCATTTTTTTTGTCCTAACAATTATGACATGCAAAGGGCATGAACAGTTATGACAAATAATATGTTTACTTCTCTTCCAGGGTTGAAATTTATCTCAGTGATCCTTTAAACTGTTTGATCAGCTCAGTCAAGGGAAGTGGTTTGACCATTTTGGAGAATAAATCTGATGAAGAGAGACTGAAGGAGCTGGGGGTGGTTAGTTTGGAAAAGAGGAGGCTGAGGGGAGACCTCATGGCTCTCTACAACTACCTGAAAGGAGGTTGTGGAGAGGCTGGTGCTGGTCTCTTCTCACAGGTAATTAGTGACAGAACAAGAGGGAATGGCCTCAAGCTGCCACTGGGTAGGTTTAGATTGGACATTAGGAAACGTTTTTTCCCAGCCAGAGTGGTCAGGCATTGGAATGTGCTGCCCAGGGAGGTGGTGGGATCACCAACCCTGGATGTGTTTAAAGGTGGTTTGGATGTGGTGCCTGGGGCTACGGTTTGGGGGTGAACGTTGTGGAGTAGGGTTATTGGTTGGAGTTGGTGATCCTGAGGCTCTTTTCCAACCTGGATGTTTCTGTGATTCTGTGATTCCCCTTTTCTCCTCTCATGAGCAGCATTTTTTTTTTCCCACTCTCACCCTACAGAAAGTTTCCCTTTCTCCTATAATTGCAGGACTAACATCTTAGGACATGGAGTTATTTATTACATGATATGGTCTGGATATGAAGTGACTGATCACATGAAGATAAATAATGCTGTGCCTTGGGGGCTGTTGGCTTTTTTTAGCAACCCTCACAACAGTTGTTTCTCTTTGTAAAAGAAGCAGAACATAGTCGTGGAAAAAGTCTCAGGCCTTAGAGTTTCAATCCCCAGCGGGGGTGAAATGAGTGACAAGAAAGTATCAGAGAGTTCTTTATACCAAGAAAAAAGATCTTCATGTAACTTCACCACTGCTACTCAAGGCTCTTCTTTGAAAGTCCTATTCTAGTCATGCTTGCCCATAACTCTGTGTACTAAATTCTGCCCTGATTTGCACAAAGACAGTGTCACCTGGAGCCTGTAAAGCTCTGCTGCTTGGTATCAGCTTCATGCATGGCTGGATGGCCTAAGCCATCTTCAGATCTGAAGCTCTGTGAATTCTCCATAGGCTTTGGCTGTAGAATTACACTTAAATTATGTTTGATTGGGTCATTTGCACTGCTGTCCCCAGGGAGGGGGCTTGTCATCAGCCTGGTGTAGTTGCTTTTGTTCTGCTCTCTACTCATATTAAATACAGCCTTTGAAACTGAATTAAGCCAAAGTGTAGAGATGACTCAAAACATACAGTTGTTATCTCCCTTTTCCTGGTCAGATTCCCAAATGAGATGCATATTTCAGGCTATTATGCAGGCTCACTGCTGCAGAAAGCTGATGGGGCTGCAGGAAATGGTACAAGCCTCATTATTGCTTGGAGAGAGGAAGGCCTTTCCCTTCTGGAAAATATTCTAGTCCATGCTATCTCCTGATATCCACAACAGAAGACAGGAGAAGTGTCTGGTTTCACCTGTTGTCAGAGCTAGAGCTGGCTCCAGCTCCAGCTTACTAAATGCATTTGTTTCTTATTTTTCCCTATTGGGACTCTTCAAGAGACAGGCAGCTGCTCCCCTTCCACAGGGCTTTGCAGGAGAATCCTCTTCTTTCTGTGGTCTTTCAGTCCCAGCCTGTTCCCAGTGGCCTGTTGCCTTTTGTGCCTTTCAGCCTGCAGTGACCAACTACCCATGACCAACAGCATTCATGCTTCAGACACTTCCTTCTTGCATCTGAGCTTACCAAATACTCCCTTGTTTATCATGGAGGAGCCCAGGAATTCTCAGACAGCCTTTTTCTGTCCTCAACTACCCTATCCCCTGACCACACACTCAAACAACTTCTAACAGTTACATCCTGGCAAGGGCAAATTCCCAGATTATCTTGGTCTTCCTACTTTGTCCAGAGACAGAATTACTGGCTGCACAGACAGGAAAGTACCTTTTGTGTCTTCACAGCTGACTTGCAGAGCAGAAATTGTAGAGGTCTTCTTTACCATCTACAGGAAAGCCCAAATCTCCTCTTTCCTACTGGGACTTGCTCCTCAGTAGCACCATTCCCAGGAGCTTCAAGGTGTCCTTTCCAGAAGTATAACAGTGCCAGGGGTAGTAAAATTGGTCCTTCTGCCTTCAGATTCTTCTTCCCACCTGCCAGGAAAGCCCTCTCAGCAGAGCAGAAGATCAGAAATAAAACTTCTGTCTTCTCTGCCCAACCACAACAGAGCAAACCAGATCTGTATTGGAAATGCCAAAGCAATCTTCTTCATGTAGGCTACATACACATGGCCACTGGGGTTTAAAAAACCAACAAGCCAAAACTCCACCACAAAAAAAAACACCCTTGCCTCAGGACCATAAGAGCTCAAAATCTCACACAAAGATCTGAAAGCAAAACATCCCTCTTTCCCTCTACCCAGGGAGAGCAGGCTCCAGAGAAGTGCCCTGAGAAAGATGGATCAACCAGTGCAGTGTCATGTGAATCAATGGGCTCAGGGGAGGGCAAGGCACAGAGATGTTTCTTCAGGTCTTGTCTTTGTTTAGGAACCAGCCAGTTGTGGTGACCAGTCATGTCACCACCTAGACAGCAGCAGAGGCAGAGGAAACTGTGAGGAAGAAAAGGACATTGCTACCTAGAAGCTGCTTACAGTTTCCTCTGACTATTGTTGCTGCTACTGCTGAGGCAGAAGAAGCTGAACAGAAGACTTCTCTTACACCCCACAAAACCCTTCACCACCTCTTCTGGCTGCTTGGCCTCTGCCATTGTAGCTTGCTCAGCTTGCTGGCTGGAATATACGTGCATGGGCCACACTGATGGCTGGAGAACGCACACATGGGCCACAATGATGGCTGGAGAATGCCTGGAGTACTGTGTCCAGTTCTGGAGCCCCTATTACAAGGGGGATGTGGAGGTGCTGGAACGTATCCAGAGAAGGGCCACGAGGATGATCAGAGGGCTGGAGCACCTCTCCTATGAGGACAGACTGAAGGAGTTGGGGCTGTTCAGTCTGCAGAAGAGAAGGCTCCCAGGTGACCTAATTGTGGCCTTCCAGTATCTGAAGGGGGCTACAGGAAGGCTGGGGAAGGACTTCTCAGGATGTCAGGTAGTGATAGGACTAGGAGGAATGGAATGAAGCTGGAGGTGGGGAGATTCAGGCTGGATGTGAGGAGGAGGTTCTTCCCCATGAAAGTGGTGAAGCCCTGGAATGGGTTGTCCAGGGAGGTGGTCGAGGCCCCGTCCCTGGGAGTGTTTAAGCCCAGGCTGGCTGAGGCTGTGGCCAGCCTGATCTAGTGTGAGGTGTCCCTGCCCATGGCAGGGGGGTTGGAACTAGATGATCCTTGTGGTCCCTTCCAACCCTGAATGAAACTATGAAACTATGAAACTATGAAACGCACTCATGGGCCACACTGATGGCTGGAGAACTCACACATGGGCCACACTGATGGCTGGAGAACTCACACATGGGCCACACTGATGGGCAAAGCCATTTGCTGTTTCAGGCTGAAAATGAGGTCCCAAAAAAAGCAGAACTGAGAAGGGTATGGAAGTCAGATAACAAAACCACTGATGCCCAGGGGGTAGAAGAGCATTCACAGAAGCCTAAAGAGCTGTGACCCTGTAAATGTGTGATAAGGATAAGAAAACTGAGCTGTAGTCAGACACCAGATGGAAGATTACCGACCTCACATAGGCAACAAACAGCTCTTTCAAGGTTCCTCCTTGTTGAAATGATGTGGCTGAGACAACACCACAACCAGAGGGTACTGGGGTATACCCTGGGCTGGAAAGCCTGCAAGCAAAATCTACAGCCAACTTTGCCTTAGATAGGAAGTGTCCTGCAGGACTGCACTTAATTGTCTACCTGATCTCCTGAAGCACTTCTTTTCCTCTCCAACCATCCCAAAGCCATTTGCCTCCTGCTCTAAGTGAGCTCCAGCCAGGTGCTGCAAGGTGCAGCTCAGCCTGCTGACTGGTTTGGCTAGCAGGTGCAGCCAGTAAGATCCCTAGGGACTTATCCAGAGGGGCTCCCAAGGGCTCAGTCCCTACACAGACTTGGATAGAAGAGAATCATAGGATGATGGAATGGTCTAGATTGGAAGAAACCTTTAAGAACATCAAATCCAACTGTTAACCCAGCCCTGCCAAGTAATCACTAAACTATATCCCTCAGCCCCACATCTACAGGGCTTTTACATCACTCCAGGGACAGGGACTCCACCACTGGGGAGAAGAATTTTTTCCAACCTAAACCTCTTTTGGTGCAACTCGATGCCGTTTCTTCTTGTCCTATAACTTGTTACTTGAGAGAAGAGACCAACTCCCAGCTGGCTCCAATCTCCTTTTAGGCAATCGTAGGGATGCTCAGAGAACCCAAACCATCCCACTGCCCTGCGTGGCCGCAGAGCCCCTGCTGGAAGGCAGTCCCAGGGGCTTTTACCAACCACTTCAGTGCGATTGGGCTACACGAGGCACCTGAGCGGGGAGCGAGGGGACATCGCTGCTTTTCAGCTCCGGCTTTGGAGCAGCAAAGCTGGAGGCAGAGGAGGTGAGGCATAAACCCTTCCTGCCCCGGGCACCCATCAGTCCTGTGCTACCCCGGGGAAGAGTCCCCGATACAGCTCCAAGGCCGCTTACCTGCCGGGACTGCCCCGCGGTGCTCGGACGGCCGGGCCGGGCGCCGCCGCCCAGCTGCCGCCCCGGCCCCGCTGCCCTTTCCTCTGCTGCCCCCTGGCGGTCCGCGCTGCCAGCGCCACCTGCGCTTCTCAGCCCGAGCCGGGCCGGGCATCGCTCGTCCTGTGCCTCCTTCCTGCCTGTCCCCAGCCGGCCGGGGCGGGCAGCGGTGGGGCCAGCGGTCGCCGCAGCCTCGGTGTCAGTGCAGCCGTTTAGAAAGCAGGGTACAAGAAGTGCGGAGCCACCCCGGGATGCCTGCCTGGCTCTCCAGTTGTTTGGTGTGTGGTCTCAGGGAAGACCTTATTGCTGTCTAACAGCTACCTGAAGGGAGGTTGTAGCCAGGTGGGGGTTGGTCTCTTCTCCCAGGCAACCAGCACCAGAACAAGAGGACACAGTCTCAAGCTGTGCCAGGGGAGGTTTAGGCTGGATGTTAGGAAGAAATTCTTTCCAGAAAGAGAGATTGGCCATTGGAATGTGCTGCCCAGGGAGGTGGTGGAGTCACCATCCCTAGAGGTGTTTAAGACTGGATGAGGCAGTTGGTGCCATGGTTTCATTGATTAGTTGGGGTTGGGTGGTCGGTTGGACTTGATGATTTTGGAGGTCTCTTCCAACCTGTTTGATTTTGTGATAAGACCCCGATGTAGCCTCCTTGATTCTGCGAACATGATTTAAGAGAAGAGGCATCTTGATGAAGATCTGACTAGATGTTGTGTCTCCTCATCCACCAACTAGGCTGTGCAAGAATGGTTCTTCCATTAACTGTTCTCTCACAGCTCAATTAGTCCACCCATACAAAGTCTTTCAGGACATACAACCCTTGTATTTGCTTATCTAGTAGAGCAAGGATGCTGAGTTCTGTTAGCACCCATTGCTGGTACCCAGGAAACAGGCAGGAATTGCTATAGCAGGTAGGGTCTGGTGCATTGCTGAATTGAGGATGGTTACCTATACTGGCTCCATGGACAAAACTCTCCTTGCCTTTAGCGGAGAAATGCCCCTGAGCACAAAGAGTTGGTTCAATGTGTCATGCAAATAAACTGCAGTGGGTGGAGGGAAATGTGATTTGATAGTGAAGTCATTCAGCCTGAGCAGTGTGGGAAAAATACACTAAAATTAAAAGGGGAAAAAAATAACCCAGAACTGAGGCAAAGCACATGGGACTTATGAATATGCATCTGTATATGTTATTAGGGCATGACAGACCTCTTCTTGAAAGTGTTCACTGAAAGTAAGCAGAAGCAACAGTCTCTATTTTGACTGTAAACTCTTTACAGCAGCTAATTTTCAAAGGGTTTCACCAGCACGTAGAACAGTGCGGACCTAATCCATTTAGCTTTGGCCAGTAAGCAACAGCAATTACAGTTCCCCTCTGTGCTTGCCTCTGGACACATTAAAAACCAACAGGAGATAAAAATATCCTCCTGGAGCTCTTGCTTTTCCGACACCCTTACCGTTCCTCTTGGCATGTTTCAGCTCCTCAGCAAAGACGTGAAGCAGCGGCTGGGATGCCAGGGGGAAGGTGCAGCAGAGGTGAAGAGGCATCCCTTTTTCAAGAGCATGAATTTCAAGAGGCTAGAGGCAGGAATGCTGGATCCTCCCTTTGTCCCTGATGTAAGTATGACAGGAAGACACACACCCCCGCCGCCGGTACCCTCGTTCAGGAGTTTCATTTCTGAAGTAACTTCTCTGTCTCCGAGCTCTCTGCATGGGTAGCTGCCCTAGGAAGATGTGGGAGTCTGGGGAGGAGAGCTGCTCTGTAGATGTGTCTGTGCAGGGTGGGTGAGCCCCATGTAGGGTGGTAACCTGAGGCTTGACTAATTCCTGCTCAGCTTTTATCCTGGTGTGGCACTGGAGGCAATACTGGAACTGTCGATGCCTCAGTTACCAACATGTAAAATGGGAACCTTTGTACTCCCTTATCCACAGTAGTTCTGTGAGAAGAAGTATGGTGAGGGTCAGGTGGTGCTCAGAGTGATCAGCAATGAGAGCCACAGCTATGCAGATGGATAAGTTGAGGTGAAACCAGAATTACAAAGTCCAAAGCTCCATGGAACTGAGGGATGGGATGGGTCACCACGAAAACAGGCATCTAATGCAGACAGCTTGAGCCAGGTTCAGATATCTAGTGGCACCTCAAGAAGAGGAGCTGACCCCACCTGGAGTGCTGTGTCCAATTCTGGAGCCCCTATTACAGGAAGGATCTGGAGGTAATGGAAGGTGTCCAGGAAAAGTACCACAAGGATGAGCAGAGGGCTAGAGCTGCTCTGATATGAGCACAGACTGAGGGAGTTGGAGCTATTCAGTTTGGAGAAGAGAAGGCTACAAGGAGACATAATTGTGGCCTTCCAGTATCTGAAGGGGCTACAAGAAAGCTGGGGAGGGACTTCTGAGGGTATCAGGACGGGGGGGGTGGAGCAAAACTAGAAATGGTTAGATTCAGATTGGATGTTAGGAAGAAGTTGTTCCCCATGAGGGTGGTGAGAGACTGGTACAGGTTGCCCAGGGAGGTGGTGGAAGCCTCATCCCTGGAGGTGTTTAAGGCCAAGCTGGATGTGGCTGTGAGCAACCTGCTGTGGTGTGAGGTGTCCTTGCCCATGGCAGGGGGGGTGGAACTGGATGATCCCTGAGGTCCCTTCCAACCCTGACAATTTCCATGATTCTATGTCTTGGACCTGAGACAGCATTTTGAACTTGTTGTTGTTCATGGGGCATGGAACCCAGCACAGAGTCCTTACTCAGGTTTACACACCCAGCCTTGCACACACTGAAAGCCTTTGTCCCCTTGGCGCTAACAAAACTTTTTCCACCCTTTTTGTGGGATCAGTCTCTCCCCCAGCTCACAGAGTTATCTGATTATTTTCTTCCTGCAGGGCTTTCTCTTTGGCTAGACCCTTCCATCCTTAAAGTTCCCATATGGTTCTGAGTAAACACTGCCATTTTAACCTATTAAGGAAAGTAACATCTTGGCAGCTCTCATTGGCCTTGCTTGCAAACTCAACCAAACCAAAGTGGTTTGAACGCTGCAAAAGTTTACTTTAGCTGCTCTGGTTTTGCTTTGCGTTTTACTGCGCGGCCCTGCTCGCTCCTCCTGCCAATTAGCCCATGGTGTTACGACCTGCTTTAGTGGGAAGAAACAGGAGACAAGCTACTATTTCTTTCTGATGTAGAAAATGAGAAAATGCTGCTCTCAGAGCTGGGATCTGCCAGAGTGTATTAAAAGCTTAACTGTGGCCTGTAAGGCCCAGAAGGCAGCTCTCACAGACATATTTGCTAAAGCAGAGGCACATAAATTTTTATGGCTATTTATTGGGAACTCAAGAGCTGCCCCTAATTTAATTTATTTGGCACTTCATCCGTAGATTTCCAAGTCTTTACTGAAGTCAGCTGAATCACCCAGAGCTCTATAGCCAATGGCAGAGGCTGTAATCCAATCCCTGTCTCTCAATCCTCTTCTAGACTGTTCTGTCTCCACAAAAATGTTGTGGGATTGCAGCCGTGGGGAATGTGGAGGGGTACAGCCCCTGGCAAATAGGACTCCCATTAGGAATCTGCTTGATGTGTTTGATCACACTGCTCTAGATGAAATACTGCACAGCTGGACCCCTGGACCATGCAGTTATTGTAGACAGTAGGATCCAACATGTGCTGGAGTTCAGCAGGTCAGGCTAGTCCCACAAGCCACCCCCCAGTTATTCCTGCACATCAACTCTAGGCATGCAGATGACCACACTAATTATGCCAGGTAGCCAGTGATGACTCTTTCTGCTTTCTCTGGCTGAGTGCTGGCATATGAGCTAAAAGCAGTGTCTCTGCAAAGTGTCTCTGCCATCCCAGGAAATTAAGTAGTTTATAAAAAAGGCAAAGAGCCATTTCACCATTTGAAGACGTGCAGCCAAGTTAAAAGAGTTAACAGAGGTGATTCTGGACAGCTTCCAGCAGCTGAGCCATTAATAAAAACAAGGGAAAAACGCCAAACCTCTTCTGTTTTCCTTAGCAATTAGTACACATTCCTGCAAGCTCTGAAGCTGCAAACTCCACAGCTATCTGAGCAGAAGCACATTTCTATCTGAGCAGAAGCACATTTCTATCTGAGGGCCTTCTCCAGGGCTGTCTCCAGCCTGCCACTCATAAACATTCTGGGTTTCTGTCATTCCCTCTCTAAAAAGAAGAGACTACTGCAGCATCTGGCTTTTGTTGTCTCACTCTTTCTGTCCTCTTCCCCTCACCCCTTAACCGTCTCATCGATGACTAAAGCCCAGTTTGGCTGCACTGATACTTCAAAGGGGGAAGCTTAACATGCTTAAAGTGAAGTCACCCTTTGATGGTCACCACGCAGGCAGAGCAAGCCTAGACGAGGGTGATGCAGACAGTCAGTTGCTGGGCATCTCCCCTCCCTGAATCTGTGGATGAAAGCACATGGGCAGACTCAAACCCACCTTTTTTTCTCTTGCTGTTTTTCTCCTTTTTGTTTTATTTTGGTTTTTCCCTTTCTGAAACAGCCCAGAGCAGTATACTGCAAGGATGTTTTGGACATCGAGCAGTTCTCCACAGTGAAAGGAGTTAACCTGGACCAAACAGATGATGATTTCTATTCCAAGTTTTCCACAGGATCAGTGTCTATTCCATGGCAAAATGAGGTAAGGATGTATCACAGTCAAATTACTCCAATAACCCCCCCTAACACAGATGGTTTAAGAGGAGCTGTATATTTCCAGTAATATATAGCTACTGGATAACTTGCCAGACTCTAATGCTTTCATAAGTTACAAATGGCCTCTTTCAAGTTCTGTAATGTGCCACAGATGTCAGGTCCAGGTGACTGTATCTGTTGGCTCTGCATACTTGTGTAGGTTGGCAAGGATCCTACTGTACTTCCTTCTCAGGAACTTCTGTGGGATGTCTGGAAGTCCTAATGGGAGGCTCCTCCTCGGTGACCCTGATCTCACCCATTGTTATGTACCTGCAGTGGGTCCCAGCTGCAGCAGTTTATTCTGGGCTTTGAACAGCTCCAGGCTTTCTAGAGCTTGGTCTTTGTTTCTGCTTGATATCAAAACACAGTGATTTCCTAATCCACCTATGGATCAAGCAGCACATCCACCTATGCACTCACTTTGTGAGTATGCCTGCCCTGCCCAACGTTCTCCACAGTGCTGAAGGAAAGGACAGGAAGCTTCATGGGGCAGCTTCTAAAGGCTGATCTGCAAACACGCAGAACAGACTCAGCCTCTCTTTTCCATACATCCCAGCAGGAGTTCAACTGCCCTCTCTTAACATGTTGCTCAGCTTCTGGTCCTGATCCTGAATATATTCAGGATCAGGAATCCTGGAATACATTCAATATATTCCTGGACTATATTCAATGCAGATATATAATTATTTGTTTCATTTATTGTTCCTTTTCCCCCCCTTTTTTCCCACTAGATGATAGAAACAGAGTGTTTCAAAGAACTGAATGTATTTGGACCAAATGGTACTATTTCACCAGACCTAAACAAAAGCTACCCCCCAGAGCCACCCAAGAAAGGACTGCTACAGAGAATATTTAAACGACAGGTGAGACCTTTTGCAACTAAGAGAAGGAATCTCCCCATAGATTCCCAGTGTCACAGCCATATCCTGGTGGTAGTTTTGCTAGGAGAGGGACAGTGCCTCTTGGAGAGGGCTGGTTGGCACAATTACCTGGTCATTTCCTGACTCATGTTGCCCCTGTGCTCAGCACTGCTTAGGCCACACCTTGAGGACTGTTCTGGGCCCCTCAGTTTAGGAAAGATGTTGAGTTGCTGGAAGGTGTCCAGAGAAGGGCAAGAAAGCTGGGGAGGGGTCTGGAGCACAGCCCTGTGAGGCGAGGCTGAGGGAGCTGGGGTTGCTTAGCCTGGAGAAGAGGAGGCTCAGGGGAGAGTTTATTGCCATCTACAACTACCTGAAAGGAGGTTGTAGTCAGGTGGGGGTTGGTCTCTTCTCGCAGGTAACCAGCAGCAGAACAAGAGGACACAGTCTTAAGCTGCACCAGGGGAGGTTTGGGCCGGATATTAGGAAGAAATTCTTCCCAGCAAGAGAGATTGGCCACTGGAATGTGCTGCCCAGGGAGGTGGTGGAGTCACCATCCCTGGAGGTGTTCAAAAAAGGATTGGAGCCATGGTTTATTTGATTAGATGGTGTTGGGTGATAGGTTGGACTTGATGATCCCAAAGGTCTTTTAGGATAGGATAGGATAGGATAGGATAGGATAGGATAGGATAGGATAGGATAGGATAGAATAGAATAGAATAGAATAGAATAGAATAGAATAGAATAGAATAGAATAGAATAGAATAGAATAGAATAGAATAGAATAGACCAGGTTGGAAGAGACCTTTGAGATCATCGTGTCCAGCCTATCATCCAACACCATCTGATCAATTAAACAAAACAAACCAAGCCCCAACCTGATTAATTCTGTATTCTGCACATCATCTATCTCTTGGGATTGTTTGTTTTTACCACCAGAAGTTCCAATGTTGTTCATGAGCTTTGTTTCCAGCAGCTGGAAACTTTTCACCCAACCTTGGTGATTTTTTTGTTGATATGCTGACATGCCTTTTGAAATTGTTATATGGTTTTAATAAGTTCCTTGTGGGGAAAAAAAAATCCTTGATTTATGTGTTTAGGAAAAAAAAAAATAGAAGAAGAAAGAAGAAAAGGAAAAAAAGATAATGTGGAGTGAGGTAGTCATGGCAGGAAACCAAGACACTAGAGAGGAAAACAGAGCAGATAATATACAATGTACCATGAGGCACCATGGCACCACTTGCAAATCTAAGTAGCACTCTTAGACTCATCTATTTCTGCAGAGTTAGAGCCTTGCCTGAGCACTGTCAGTTAGCCTCAGTATGAGTCAGATTTAGCAGAGACTGAAGCTGTGCAGTGAGTTGACTCCTGAAACTCAAGGGAGTCTTCTCTGCTGTATGGATGTCATCCAGAGGGACCTGGGCAAGCTGGAGGGGTGCGCCCAGGTAAACCTCATGAGGTTCAACAAGAGCAAGTGCAGGGTCCTGCATCTGCACTATCAGTACAGGCTGGGGAATGAGAAGATAGGAAGCAGCCCTGTGGAGAAGGACATGGGGGTGCTGATGGATGAGAAGCTGGACATGAGCGCACAGTGCGAGCTTGCATCCCAGAAAGCCAATGGCAGCCTGGGCTGCATCAACAGTAGCATGGCCAACAGATCCAGAGGTGATTCTGCCACTCTGCTCTGGTGAGACCTAAGCTGGAGTACTGTATCCAGCTCTGGAGCCCTCAAGGACATGGACCTGATGGAGCAGGTCTAGAGGATTGCCATGAGAATGATCAGGGAGTTGGATCACCTCTGCTGTGAGGCTGAGGCATCTGGGGGTGTTCAGCCTGGAGAAGAGGAGGCTTCAGACAGACCTAATAGTAGCCTTCCAGTACTGAAGGGGGCTACAAGAGGGATGGAGAGAGGCTGCTTACAAAGGCCTGCAGTGACAGGATGAGGGACAATGGCTTCAAACTAGAGCGGATTTAGATTGGATGTTAGGAACAAGTTCTTTACCATGAGGGTGGTGGAGCACTGGAACAGGTTGCCCAGGGAGGTGGCTGGGGCCCCATTCCTGGAGATGTTCAACGTGAGGCTCGACAGGGCTCTGGGCAACCTGATCTAGTTGGGGATGTCCCTGCTGACTGCAGAGTAGGTTGGACTAGATGACCTTTGCAGGTCCCTTCCAACCCAGATCATTCTGTGATTCAATTGTTCCTCAAGAACTGTCACAGTCCTCCTGACCCAGAGAGAATACAGGGAAGAAACCAAACAGTATTTTGCATGCAAAGATTTTCCAAGACCAGTCCTGCAGCCCAGTCACAACATTGTCACCGGGCAATGAAGAACGTGGCGCTAAAAGACAGCGAGGCGTATTCTGGGAACCTAATTGTCATTTGCCTTCCTCTTTCTGCAGCACCAGAACAACTCAAAGAGTTCTCCAAATTCCAAGGCCACTTTAAATCACCACATAAATTCAAATCACGTAAGTTCAAACTCCACTGGAAGCAGCTAGTTCCTGCTCAGCTCTATGAAACAGCATCTTGCGTCCTTCCACTATAATCTGTTGAGCTTCTACGGATGAGAGAGCCTCCACCCTTAAGTGAAAAGAAAAGGAAAAAAAAAACCAAACCCAACCCCAGATCTTCCCCAAATGGAGATTTTTCTGTCCATTCCTTCCAGTGGAGCCTCACCTTTGAAGAACTTTCCACTCAGGTGTGTTTCTTTTTTGTAGGAGGTGGCACTCAAGACTGTGTGAATCCAGTTTGTCTCTTTAGGACCTTGCAATAGCGACCCCAATGAACATGACTACTTGCACGTATTTAACTAGCATCATTACTAGAACTGAATTTTCCTCCTTTGTTATTTTTCCAAGGAAAAAGTTTTGTAAATTTCTCTATCGTCTCAGTTTACATTTTGTACATTTGTATTTAAATGACAAAGTCAGACTTTGGGAGGTGTATATTTTCCAAGCAGCAGCTGTAAAGCCATGTGTTTTAAGACCCTTTTTTTTTTTGTTTGTTTGGTTTTTTTTGGTTTCCCCCCCCTCTTTCTTTTCTTTTTTTTTTGTAAAGAAAAACAAAACCACAGAAAAAAAATAATAATAGAAAAACCAACCAACAACAACAACAACAACAAAAGAGAGAGAAAAACAAAACAATGTGACTCAAGACTTCCAGAGCCTCGAAGGAGAAATCATTCTTTTCAGTACATCTAGAGGATGAATTCATGAATCACGTTCTCAGCCTGGGTTTTGCTGCCATGCATTTTTTATGGAACAGTGTATTCTGAGCTCTTTGCCACCTGTGCATTTGGGTTACAGCAACACTGCACGCGTTTCTCCTCTTCATTAGCTCGTAGTGTCTCGCATCGCATCCTGAAAGACAAGATTGGGATGCAGTCGAGAATGCTATTTTGCTGGGCCTAAGGTTTGTGCTGTCGCGGGGACCAGCACAGCTGAGGTTTGTGCTGGCATGGTTAGCTCCTCAAAAGCATTTTAGTCAGAGAGGGAACCTGTAATGGGTTGGGGCAGACCCCCTCCCCACCACACGCAGAAATGACTCAGACAAATGGATTGCAAAAGTGATGGAAAGTGTAAACAGAGAGCAGTGAGTGCGTGCAGAGAACTAGAAACACAGTGACAAGAGAGACCCCAAAACAGACCCAGAGAGATCCCATCCCCACCTGAGGGTGCACCCAAAACCCCCAGGGCTCCTCCTTCCCCCCCTCACTGATCTGAGACTGCCCATCTCCCCGTGGCCTTGGGCCTAGCCAGGCCCAGGGCTGGGAGATCTCTCCCCCAGTTACCGGGTGGCGAGGAGGAAGGAAAGAGGAAGTGCCAGACCCCGCCGTGAGACTTATAGTGGTGCAAGGGATCATGGTAGGAAATAACCTAATTCCCTGTGTCCACCCACTGGGCTGGACTTCTGGACACAGGAAACACCCCTGTAGCAGAGGGCACCCAGCCCAAACTATGACAGAGCCCCCTTTTAAGCTGTTCTCCTCCACCAGCTTTTGTGTTGTTTCTAGTGACAGCAAGAACAAAACTGAACTGAGAGGTGACCATGAAATCAAAATGACCTTTTGGTTTTTACAAGGGCTTTGGAAGCTGCACCTGCTGAAAGGAGAGCAAAACTCAAAGGGTTCTCCATGCTGAAGTAAAAGCCCAAGGCCTTTCCACAGCTGCTAAAGTCAAACAGGTAGCAAGAGAGAAATTCAGTAGTCTGGTTTGTGCCGACTGTGGTGAGATTCGTGGCAGCTTTCTAGAGCTGAACTGTGGAGGTTCAGAGTGGGATCTGAGCTGCTTTTGAGCAGTAGTAGCAGCTATAGGTTGTGTCTGTACTTAGTGTACTTCCACATGTCATGCCAAACACACCATGACTCTTCCCCTCAATTAGGGCTTCAACTTCACTGAATAAAAATGTCAGTCATTAAATATCACCTCCTACTTTTGGTTCCATCGTTCTTTGTCAGGGATTGTTCAAGCATTGATGAAAACATTGCTCCCACTAGCAGAAGCAGCAGGATTGGCCACGATCAGTAGCAGTACCTCATGCTCTTCTTATGTATGCCATTTTCAGTTATTACTAAGCACACCAGGTCAAAACTGGTTGCCTTTCTTCAACAGGAACTGGAGCAGCTTTGTCCCCCACAAGTGCAGGCACAACCTCTTTAGCCTGTTCTGAAAAAAATAGTGTTTGGTCACCCTGCTCTTTACAGTGTTGGCTAGAGCAGAGTGAGGATTTTACACCTTAAGGTCACCAGAAGCAGCCTGGTTTGTCTAAAACCCTGTTAGCCATCAGCACAGTCATCCCAGAGTACAAGGAACCACTGCTCTTAACAGCCAAAATGCATTAAGCTCTCGTGTATACGTCCTGTCTGGCCAATGCAGAGGGGAAACAACAGAGCAGGTTAGCAGTGGCAAATCTCTGAGGGAGAAAGGCACAGTAATTGCAAACTATCACAGCTGGAGGTCATGAGGGAGAGACGAAAGAGGGACAGGATTTGCATAAGGCAGCTGACAGAGAAAAGTCAAGAAAGGAAGATGAGGCTTTGACCCCTTTGCCAGGAGTCAAGTATGCTAAGATGCAAGTCCACATCATTTCAAAAGCCTCCCTGGACATCAGCACACGTGCAGTGAAGCTGTTTGAGTGTGCCATAGTATCACCAAGAAGTTGTTCCTCTTTTTCCTGCAGATCAGTGTGGTCTTGACAGTTCTCTTCCCTGTCTTCTCTTGCCCTGCTCTGGCAGGGGGGTTGGACTCGATGATCTGTGGTGGTCCCTCCCAACCCCTAACACCCTGTGATCCTCTGTATTGGAGGTGCTCAGGGAGGGCCTCAGCCACTCTCTCATGTCAAGTGATGGCACTGCAGACCTCACAGAAGATGCAGTATTTGAGTGAGACAGTAATAGATGAGAATTTGGAGTCATTTTCTCTCTCTGCATCAGCTATAAACTAAATCTATAAATGGTTTCGGCTTCCTGCCCTGAGAGGATTGAAATATTGTAGAGGTAAAAAGCTTCTAGACACAGTTAAGGCTATTACCTCTGGTTCTGTTCTTGTGGCCTGATGTAAAGCTACCTAAGTCAGCAGCAATCATGCTCTGGATCAAGACATACTTGCTCTGGGAGGTTTTCCAGGCCTTCTTCAATGATATGTGGGGTTTCACCTGGCTTCAAGAAATGTAGGTGCAAAGTGGAAGGACAAATCTCAGAGCCAGACAGCTGGTGTACATCAGTGTATCTAAGACAAGGCAAGACACGTTTTAGTTCTTGTTAGAGGGCTGCAAATGTTGTGAGACTCCAGCCTGTTTCTATCACTCTGAGACATCACCTGCTGACATCACAGTATACAATAGGTTTGTGCACCCACCATTGACTTCATCCTCTACACTGATGCTAGGGTAAGAGGGTGCTGGATGGGCAGTAGAGTGAAATGCTACGCTCTCTCTTCCACCACTGCCACTGTATGACTTGGCAGAAACAGGGGAGCATATTCTGCCAACAGGAAAGTGTGGCTGGTGACATCTACCTACCAGCATGAGGAAGGGAAAGAAAGACAGCTGGGGGAAGGCTTGGTCCATTAATAGGTCACTGGAACAATCTAAGTTTTAGAACTGCAGCTGTTGGCCCAAGGGCTTCGTCTCCTCTATTCCCAATCTGGCACGTGAAGGCTAAATTTTCTTTCTCTCCCATCTCCCACTTGGGAAACAAAATCCAATAACAAATCCCTTAACAAAACTGGTAAACAAATTGCAGATACAGATTGTAGATGACCTTACACCTCTCAGAAGCTATTAGCCTTAACTAGTGCTGAATATGCGTTTTAATGACAGCAGTGAATGACAGCATCTGTGCCTCCTCCTGCTCTCCTTTCAGCTGGGACAGTTCCTTACTCAGCACCTGTAGGGCTTTAGCAGTGGAAGCACAGAGACAGTGTAAACTAAGAGCTGCATTCCTTCTACTTGGAGGACATTGTGCTAGAGTTAGACATTCTGAATCCTCAAGCTGGTATGGAAGAAGGACATTTACAGACATCTGAAGCATCAAGCCTGGGATGAAGTCCCTCTGGAGCCCAGCTCCTTGGGAGCAGTGAGTAAGGGGAGAAGCAGGGAGAGGGAGAATTCATGCCACACCCTGATAAACTTTGTGTTGCTGACAAACTTCAAACAGTATTGTGGTGTATCCAAGCCTTGAAAGATTCAGTACTGTCATACATCATTGGTGGTAATGAACAGTCCTGGGAATCTTCCAGTCAGGGTTTGCCTACAACAACAAAACCTGCAGGGTTTTCTCTTGTATTACTTTTTCCTCTTTCTTTTGGTCTGTGTTTTAATTAATCAGCTCACCTTGCACTCAAGGCTGGAGCAGGGCCACACTCTCTTCCATTGTGTCACCAGGCACAGTCTGAACCTAGAACTCAGGGCTGAAGCCCTGCTAAGGCAGTATCCTGCACAGCCAGGCTTCCACAGGCACTTGGCTCTGTCAAGCCAAAGAAGTCAAACCTCAGTGAGAGCTGTGGGTGTTCAGGACCTCTGAAACAAAGAGCCTCCTAGTTTCATCAACCAGCCTTGGAGAGCCTTTGCAATGAGGCTTTTAGTGGTTTGATTCCAGGTGAATAGTTTCTGAGGTGAGTTTGCACGCAACTGAGGAGTAGTTCTTGAATAGCTGTCCAGACTGATTAATTTCCTGTCTCTCCTTTCCCATTTACAGTACAAGTTCTTTCCAAAACATGCATGTGTTTGGATCTGGTTGCTTGTTTTAAACAGACAGAGGAGCAAACTTTGCTCTTTTTAAGAATCAGAAATCTTTTGCAATCTGATCCTGACCTGTGCATGCATTTTTCCTCCCCCTTGTAAATATTTACTGAGTGGTCTGATGAGCACTAATTATTTTACAAGCTTTTCTAGTTCAAATGTTTGCTATTCTTTTTTCTACAGTATCTCAAGGTTCTCTTCAGCCTTGTAGGATTTTTCTTCTCTCTGGTTGGATGAGAGGGGTTTTTTTTAAGCAAAGGCATAATGAAGGGGGGGGGGAAATAGCAAGTAATAAACTCCTACATGTGTGCTCTTGACCTGGATTATCTCAAAAGAGATTTATTTATTTTTTAAGAATGGCCATGACTCACAGGTTGGTTCTGAACAAGAACCTGCTGGAGAAGCTCAGAAATGTGTGAAGCTAATCAAACCAAACAGGTACTAGAAATCAAACTGCAGAATTCAGTACTGCAGCCTTCCTCTGGCCCTTGCTGCTTAGGGATAGATTCAGATTGGATGTTAGGAAGAAGTTCTTCCCCATGAGGGCAGTGAGACACTGGCACAGGTTGCCCAGGGAGGTGGTGGAAGCCTCAGCCCTGGAGGGTTTGAAGGCCAGGCTGGATGTGGCTCTGGGCAACCTGATCCAGTGTGAGGTGTCCCTGCCCATGGCAGGGGGATTGGAACAGGATGGGCCTTGAGGTCCCTTCCAACCCCAACAATCCTATGATTCTATGGTGCCTGGCAACTGGCAGTTCAGGGACAATACTGGCTGCCCATGAAACCAGTTTGATACCAACTCAATTTGCAGTCACCCCCTGCCTCAGAAACTATGGCTAAGAGTGCCATCAGCAGTGGGGGAATCAAACTTGTCTGACTCAGTAAAGCATCTGATCAAAGACACTGACTCTTCCTGTCATCCAACCAGACTTTAGACTTAAGGATCCAGCTTGAATCCTTTGCTTCAGCTGTCAAAAGCTTCATCTTTCAAATTCAGTTGCTGTTGGTCTCTCTCAGTAGAGATACCTCAGCTTAAAAAGGAAACCAGGGAACCAGACTCATAAAGCCATGGGCAGGACAAGGAAGACAGAGAAGCTGTGAGCTCTGGAGAAGAGTGTGAAAACTACCCTACTGTGTGTATCTTCAGCAGATGCCCAGGGGCAGTTCTCACACATTGCTGCACATCCTTCCTTGGTTCACCATATGTTGCTCCCAGTTGTTTTGAGTTGTTGGGGTTTTTTTGTTGGGTAACCTGGAAATTGCAGACACAAGGTGATATTAAGCATAGGGTCTAGGCTGTGGCTCAAGGCCAACCTCTCTGAGGGTCAGGTGGAACAGTATGTATCCACTCAGTCTGCATGAACAGCCATCACAGGCTTCTTCCCAGGCACCTGAACCTCACTCAGGAGGTCCCTATGTAGGCTTTGCTGGAAGAGCAATAAATGCAGATCCTTATACAGCACAGCTGCTGCTTCTTATGGACATCCATGGAACGGATGGCTGAATGACCTGGCTTCATTGTGGACAAGCTGTGGGTGTTTTAACCTCTGTTCCAGTTAGTTGTGACCATTTCTCTTCTTGTTTTTCCAGTTCATATTTGTAATACTCACTTGTTAAGTCTCCTAGGACAGAGCATTCCTTTGAAAAGTCTGGACTTTTATTTGAGAGAACATCCTTGGGTTAGTCTGCCCTTTGGGATGTAGACCATCTCCCTTCCTGTCTGTAGCATGAAGCACAAAGTGGCCAGCAGGAGCTCTAGAAGGCCAGACCTAAAGGCTTTCCTGCCCAAGGATGGTCCTAATATGTCCCAGGCTGCATGGAGTCACCATCACTGGAAGTGTTTAAAAAGAGCCTGGATGAGGCACTTGGTGCCATGGTTTAGTTGATTAGATGGTGTTGGGTGATAGGTTGGACTTGGTGATCTCAAAGGTCTTTTCCAACCTGGGTTAATTCTGTATTCTATTCTATTTGGAAGTGAAGCTTGGGAGAACTGGCCTGGGAAACAGAAGATTCCAGAGTTGTCCATCTCAAGCCTTTCAGAAATATGACCTGCAATTTAAAATACTACCAGTTACTTAGATTGAGAGTAGTAAAAATGCCTAACAACCTGAGAGAAAGTCTACGTAAATTTAAATCAGTTCTCCTCCATTTTGTGCTGAGCAGCACACAGTCTTCTATACTAAACCCTATTGCAGTGCTGCCTGGTAAGAACTTTCTGCCCTCAACTGCCAAAAGAAAAGAGGAAAACCTTTGTGCAGAGAATTTTGGGAGTGACTTCCTTTAGGAAGCCCACTGAAGGTGAAAGCTAAGGGTGAGCTGCAGTGTTCATGCACACCTCCCCCAGACACCTCTGTGAGAAGGCAAGCTCAGGCTGCAGCAGCTCGACCAGCTCAGCCAGGGTGCTGACAAGTGGCCTTTGTGAGACAAACCACTTTAGACAGAGTGCTGCCTGCTCACTACAATGAATATTACTGCTGGCACCTAGGTATTCTCCTTGGTTGATGTCCTAGTGACAGAAGTTGTGGGTTGCATTCCTACGTCCTGCCCATGTTTTGCCTTCACTGCCCTGGGCAAAGCTCTGTGCAGTTTTGTGCTGCCATTCATAAACACGGAGGGAGGCTCTCTGTCTATCAATGGAAAGCACTTGGGAGTCTGTGCATAAACTGATCAATATCAACTCTTGGTATTGTGATTATTGAAGTGAAATAAGCTTAATGCAGCTGCTGGTGTTTACATGACCAGGGGTTGACTCTTGTAAATTAGGGCTCTTCTTTGTTGTTGTTATTAGTTTGTCTTAGCTCCCTAGAGATACTGAAACAGAACGCACAGCACTTCTCCCTGAAGGGAGGTTGCAGCCAGGTGGGGGTTGGTCTCTTCTCCCAGGCAGCCAGCACTGGAACAAGAGGACACAGTCCCAAGCTGTGCCAGGGGAGGTTTAGGCTGGATGTTAAGAAGAATTTTTTCCCAGAAAGAGAGATTGGCCATGGGAATGTGCTGCCCAGGGAGGTGGTGGAGTCACCATCCCTGGAGGTGTTTAAGAGGAGCCTGGCTGAGGCACTTGGTGCCATGGTTTAGTTGATTAGATGCTGTTGGGTGATAGGTTGGACTCGATCATCTTGAAAGTCTTTTCCAACCTGGTTAATTCTACTCTATTCTGTTCTATCTCCAGCAGAAGGCAAGGTGACAGTGCAAACATTGAAGTATTCTTCTCTTGTTTGAGAGCTAGGCAGTAGCTGCAGCACTCACATGGACACTTCCTCTCTTTTTAATGTTGGCAACAAATAGGTAGGAGGAAGGGAACAAAACAACATTCTTTGGTTCAACTTTTTTGGCCAAGCCCACGAACGAGTCCCTAGGTACCCACTGAGCGAGATGCTGCGTGAAGCCACAAAGACGCAGCCTTGGCAAACGCTGGCTCAATGCACTTCCAAGCTGTGGGAACAAAAGAGGAACCACGTGCCTGGCATCAACAGGCTCCAGGGAGGGGTGGGTGGGGGGAAGGCAGGTTTTCTGGAGAATTGGCAGTCCTGTAGAGAAGATTCACTCCCAGAGAAGAAACATTTCAGGCAGTGGCTGGATGACAGCTTTGTTTTCCTTTCTCATTCCCTGACATGCAGCTTGATTGCTAGATCTATTGATCAGCAAGCTCAAACAAGTGCTGGATGAGGTCTCCCTTAACTGCATTTCTTTTAAACACTGGACACGCTGTGAAAAGGCTTCTTAACATTTTGAGCCTGGCGAAGGTGGAAGTTGTAAAAACTTTCTTTTGTGCTGCTGCACAGTGTAGATAGACCTGAAGAATCCCATGGACTAGCACGTGGTTGCCCGTATCTGACAAACAACGGAGTAGTGAAATTGCAGTCTCATATTAGATTTAGTCTTTTCACCTGCTTTCAATAAGCAAAACGAGAAGAAAAATCAACGGTTGTATTTGGTACATAAAGACACAATGAGTATCCTTCTGATGGAACTTCAAGAGCGTAGCTGGGATTCAATGTTTTTAAGCACTTCTAATGCTGTAGTCTTATAAGAGGAGCAGACACTTCTAAAGCAATGTTCCAAGTTGTCTTTCATAACTGAGTCAACAGATCATTAATTATGATACTGAATTTCTTTGTAATAAACTGAAGCAAGTGTTCTCAATTAGAAGAGCTAGTGGCTGTGGGTGTTGTACACACCAGAACCAAACCCCACCTAAATAAATCACTCTAGTATCCACAGGGTTAGGGGTGGGGAGGGTCTCTTTTGGTTTTTGTTTCTCTTTCCAGGGAGATCTTTAACATTGCTTGATAAAGTTAGTTTCATTTCGAGATTGTTACTGAAGATAAAGGCTTCTGTGTTCTATGGCTGCTTGGATTCTTCGTACATAATGTCCTAGTAATGTCACAGTGCTGCTGTATCTAGATCAAACCACTGTTTTGATTGGGTTTGGGTTGGTGGGTTTTTTTTTTTTTGGCTTTGTATTTTTTTGTTTTGTTTTGGGGTGGGGTTTTGTTTTGTTTTTCAATAAATCCCTTAATTTAAATACATGAAAAGTGTATGTGCTGCTTTAATGAGGCATGCCATCAAACAGAGCTTTCTCAGGCCCCTGGGATATTGAAGATCGCAGGCTCACAGGATGTTAGGGGTTGGAAGGGAGCTCTGAGGATCATCAAGTCCAATCCCCTGCCAGCACAGGACCATGGAATCCAGCACAGGTCACACAGGAACACATCCAGAGGAGTCTTGAAAGTCTCCAGAGAAGGAGAGTCCACAACCTCTCTGGGCAGCCTCACAGTGAAGAAGTTCCTCCTCACGTTGAGGTGGAACCTCCTGTGCTGGAGTTTATATCCATTGCCCCTTGTCCTGTCTCAGAGTGCAACTGAGCAGAGCCTGTCCCCTCCCTCTTGACCCCCAGCCCCCAGATATTTATAAACATGTATTAAATCCCCTCTCAGTCTTCTCCAGACTAAACAGCCCCAGGGCTCTCAGCCTCTCCTCATAGATGACTACATTGAGAGTGGGATGCAGCCCACATGTTGCTCAATGCCTTTGTGGCTTCATATAATAAGGTGCTCAAGAGGGGATTAGGTGTTCAAGAGGGGATTGGATGTGGCACTTGATGCCATGGTTTAGTCATGAGGTCTGTGGTGACAGGTTGGACTCGATGATCTTTGAGGTCTCCTCCAACCTTGGTGATTCTGTGATATCGCTGTCTTTTGCATTTTCTGTCCCATCGCCACCTTCTTAGCCTCTGAGGGGACTGAAAACTAACTGAGGTTGTGTCTCACTTTGTGGAAGTTCAGATACTCATCAGAAGGCAGGTTGCATGTTGCCTGAAACATCCTTCCTCTGCCTTCCACCCTCACATCCCCAGCGTTCCTCTGCCACTACAAACTGTCAGCCAACGCAGCTCCTTAGAACCTTAAAATAAGTTCAAGGAAAGGGTGATAAATTCACTGGCAGGGCCATATGCTTTGGAAGAGGTGGGCTATTTCATTAGGTTGAGCATTGTCTGATTTATGAGGCCCTACAGAGGAATTTGCCTTAAGAGATAAAGTGTTTGGAGAAGGAAAACAACAGCAGCAACCAACCGAGCACGCCCCTCGGCATGGAAGGAACTAAAACAAAGATAAAGAGGAGCTGCAAACACCACCAGGAGGAAAGTGGTGCAGCACTTTAAGAGGAGAAAGGAGAATTTGTCAAAGAGGCATAAAGAATATTTTTATGAGGCTGCTAATGGCAAACAGCTTTCATGTCAAGTTTCATGAAAGAACATCGTGGAAACAGATTAGCTGCATGGCGGCGGCAGCAGCTACGGCCAACAGCTCCGTGCAGTAAAACCTCAGGTAACAGCCCACATAAATTCAGGTCAGGCATATTAGCCCTTTCCAAACAAAAGCATTTAGCCATTTTTTCACCAGACTGTAACAGTCTGAGAAGATGTGAGATGAAATCTTTATTCCTTTGCTAACAGTTCTTGGTGGTATTCTTCTCTCTGTAGCTTGATGTCCTTTCTGTACAGCAGCAGGATGTGTTCCCTCTTGGGAGATGTAATCTTCCTTAGACTTTTCCTGGTGGAGCGGGTTGAGAGAAGGGCCACAAAAGTGATCAGGGGGTTGGAGCACCTCTGCTATGAGGACAGGCTGAGGGAGCTGGGGGTGTTCAGCCTGGAGACGAGAAGGCTCCAGAGAGTATCATAGTATCACAGTATCATTCAGGGTTGGAAGGGACCACAAGGATCATCTAGTTCCAACCCCCCTGCCATGGGCAGGGACACCCCACACTAGATCAGCCTGGCCAGAGCCTCAGCCAGCCTGGCCTTAAACACCTCCAGGGATGGGGCCCAAACCACCTCCCTGGACAACCCATTCCAGGGCTTCACCACTCTCATGGGGAAGAACTTCCTCCTCCCCTCCAGCCTGAATCTCCCCACCTCCAGCTTCATTCCATTCCCCCTAGTCCTATCACTCCCTGAGATCCTGAGCAGTCCCTCCCCAGCTTTCCTGTAGCCCCCTTCAGATACTGGAAGGCCACAATGAGGTCACCTTGGAGCCTTCTCTTCTCCAGACTGAACAGCCCCAACTCCTTCAGCCTGTCCTCATAGGAGAGGTGCTCCAGCCCTCTGATCATCCTCCTGGCCCTGCTCTGGACACCTTCCAGCACCTCCATATCCCTCTTGGAATAGGGGCTCCAGAACTGGAGGCAGTACTCCAGGTGGGGTCTCACCAGAGCTGAGCAGAGGGGGAGGATCACCTCCCTCGACCTGCTGGCCACACTTCTCCTGATGCAGCCCAGGATCTGATTGGCTTTGCGGGCTGCAAGTGCACACTGAGAGCTCCTGTTAGAGAGACCTAACAGAATCCTGCCAGTACCTGAAGGGGGCTACAAGAAGCATGAAAAGAGTCTGTTTCCAAAGGCCTGCAGTGACAGGACAAGGGCCAATGGCTTCGAACTAGAGCAGATTTAGATTGGGTGTTAAGGACAGGCTCTGCACCCTGAGGGTGGTGGAACACTGGAGCAGGTTGCCCGGAGAGGTGGCTGGGGCCCCATCCCTGGAGATATTTAAGGTAAGGCTCAACAGGGCTCTGGGCAACCTGATCTAGTTGAGGATTTCCCTGCTGACTGCAGAGGGGCTTGGAACTGCATGACCTTTAGAGGCCCCTTCCAACCCAGACCATTCTATGATTCTACGTGCAGCTTCTCAAAGGAAAGTCATGGCACTATTTTGAAGTCAGTCCAAACAAAAACCAAACACCATGTCGAGTTAAAACCAACCAAACCAAACAAACAATCAAACAAAAATAAAACCCTTTTTAAAGTTCTTTGGGGTGGTGTACAGTTGAAAAGGAAAATGCCATAAGTGGGTCTGGCCATGCAGTTTCAAGTCTGTGAGGTGCTGTGAGGAATGGAAATAGAGCCTATTAAAAGTCAGTGCTCTGACTTGTCCTGGGGCTGGGCAGCTCAAACAGCTTCTTGCCAGGTGACTGAGTAAACTTTACCTGATGTTTTTTTAGATGACAGATTATCACTGCTCATTTACCTTTTTTCTTAATTCAAAGAATGTTTGCTGCTCTGCTGTCAGAAAACATCAGTAGTGCCCTAGCAGTGCAAACTCCATGCCCCTCTCTTAGCTGATACAGCAGAGGTGTGCAGAGAGGTCTTGGATGCTCCTTATCAAGGCGTCAAGGGAGCTTCTCCCCCTCCTTTGCTCTGCCCTGGTGAAGCCACACCTGGAATATCTTGTCCAGTTCTGGGCTTCCCAGTTCAAGAGGCAAAGGGGACTACTGGAGGGAGACCAACAGAGGGCCATGAGGATGATGAGGGGACAGAATCATCTCTCTGATTAAGAAAGGCTCTTCAGCTTGGAAAAGTGAGGACTGAGAGGGGATCTTATCAATCCTTATCACTATCTAAAGGGGGGGGGGGGTTATGAGGATGGGGCTGGGCTCTTCTCAGTGGTGGCAAGTGATAGGACAAGGGGAAATGCATGCAAACTAGAAGACAGGAGGTTTTACTTGAACTTTAGGAGTAACTTTATCACTTCAAGGATAACAGAGCCCTGAAACAGGCTGCCCAGAGAGGTTGTGGAGTTCCCTTCTCTGGAGACATTCAAAACCTACCTGGACACCTTCCCCTGCAACCTGATCTAGGAGAACCTACCTTGGCAGGGGGGTTGGACTAGGTAACCTCCAGAAGTCCCTTTCAACCCCTACCATTCTACAGTCCTACAATTCTATGGTTCTGTGACCTGCTCATGTGAGATCCTTGCTGTGTGATAATGATTAAAATGCCAGGAGCAGGAAGGCAGGCAGCTTGTAGGGAGGAAGTGACTTGCAAAAGTAAACTTCAAAAGCACACATTCAAGGGTGCAAAGCCACGTGCTGATGGAAAGAAAGGATTATGGTTGCCTGGGTTCCATTAATATCATTCCCTTGTCCCTATGCACTGTTATTATTATGCCCTCACATGACAGTATGTTAGTATTATGCATTGACTCCTAACCTCTGGCAGATTTACAATGAAAACCAGATGCATCCTCTCTATGGCATCTGCTAATACATTCTGTGTTTCAGACTTTCATTTACATCTACAGAAAATATTTTCCTTCAGGGGAGATCTCACCTAATTGGCTGCTCCCTTCCATTTGCAGCAGCAAGGCAGCTGTGGGCTCTGAAAAAATCCATACATAATGCAGTGTATAATGCTTTCTGCCCCACACAATGGACCAGCAGCTCTCGCCATCCCATCTCAGTGACCATAGATCCTATTGATCACAGGACTGGGGAAGTGATGTGGAATGAGTTTTGTCTGTTTCCCTTCCCCTTTTTTTTGGGGGGGGAGAAGGAAACTTGATTGTTTCCTGAGGGGACTGGCAAGAGAGGCATTCCTTAATCTGCCCTCTTTTCTCTGAATATATCCACTCACTCACGCTGAAAGACAGAAATATGAAGCCCAAGAGCTGAGGAGGCAGAGCAGGAGAAGAAATACTTCTGCAAATAGAGAAATACTTCTAAAAACAGGTGAGTGTTTGGAAGAGGGCAAGTATAACCAAGCTGTGTGGCACAGCAGAAACGCTGGAGGGAAGGGAGGCCATCCAGAGGGACCTTGACAGGCTACAGAGGTGGGCACAAGCCAACCTCATGAAGTTCAATAAGAGCAAGTGCAGGGTCCTGCAGCTGGGTCGAGGCAATCCCAGGCACAAATACAGGCTGAGCAGGGACTGGCTGGAAAGCAGCCCTGAGGAGAGAGACTTGGGGGTGCTGGTGGACAAAAAGCTCAACAGGAGCTCTCAGTGTGCACTTGCAGCCCGCAAAGCCAATCAGATCCTGGGCTGCATCAGGAGAAGTGTGGCCAGCAGGGCAAGGGAGGTGATTCTCCCCCTCTACTCAGTCCTGGTGTAGACCCCACCTGGAGTACTGCCTCCAGTTCTGGAGCTCCTATTACAAGAGGGATGTGGAGGTGCTGGAAGGTGTCCAGAGAAGGGCCACGAGGATGAGCAGAGGGCTGGAGCACCTCTCCTATGAGGACAGACTGAAGGAGTTGGGGCTGTTCAGTCCGGAGAAGAGAAGGCTCTGAGGTGACCTCATTGTGGCCTTCCAGTATCTGAAGGGGGCTACAGGAAGGCTGGGGAGGGACTGCTCAGGATCTCAGGTAGTGATAGGACTAGGGGGAATGGAATGAAGCTGGAGGTGGGGAGATTCAGGCTGGATGTGAGGAGGAAGTTCTTCCCCATGAGAGTGGTGAAGCCCTGGAATGGGTTGTCCAGGGAGGTGGTTGGGGCCCCATCCCTGGAGGTGCTTAAGCCCAGGCTGGCTGAGGCTCTGGCCAGGCTGATCTAGTGTGGGGTGTCCCTGCCCATGGCAGGGGGGTTGGAACTAGATGATCCTTGTGGTCCCTTCCAACCCTGAATGATACTATGATACTATGACAAACTGCAGGGGGGACAAGACACACCTTGGGGCAAGTTTCACCAAGGCTAGAGAAATGAGAGGACCCAGAAGGTAAAACCTAGACCTCATCCCTTCCAGAAGCCAGCACTGAACAGGCTGAAGTTTAGCCAGGGGCATGGCTTACTTGTTAACTCACATTAAAACAAGTCTGAAAGCAAAGAGGGAAACATCAACCCAAACCAACATTGCAATGAGGAATTTATTGCTGATAATACCACAGGCAGTAGCAGTTCCTTCTGGAAGCTTAAAATAATTGCCCTGTTTTGTGTCAGAGTGCTGTGGAATTAAACATTGACATTTCACACAATAAAGGGATTCAGCTGCAGCTGGCAATGTGTACTTAGATGACCATGCTAAACACTGCACCGCAACAAAGTCTGAGGCTTAGGCTTGTGTCAGCTTACACCCAGCCCAGGAGGGGGTGGGCAGAAAAGAACCTAGCTCCAGGTGGACAAAGAAACCTGACCCAGGTGGGCAGAGGGTCTTGATTCCCCCTCCCGGGGCGGTGGGGGACAAGTCAAAGTCTATTCCACTCCCACTTCCTGTCCACAACCCTGTTTAAGGGGGTCCCTTTCTTACATCTCTCTTCACCTGCCTGAGATGCTGCTCCTGCTGTTGCTGCCGCTATGTGGTGGGACCTGTTCCGTGCTGCTCCAGACTCCTGAGGACTGCCTCTAAAGAGAATCCTTCTTGCACCTAGGGAACCCTCTGCCAGCTGTGCCTGGGTCTGTATGCATTTTTATTTGCCCTTTTTCCTCATACCTTTGTAACCTCCCTTTTACTCAAGGGCCTTTTGTTTTTTGTTAAACTTACCTTTTTACTTCCAAATTGATTCAAGACCCTTTCTTTTGTAATTTTACCTCTCTTTTTTGCTGCCTAATTTGTTTTCCCCACTGGGAAAAAGGAGAGAGGGGAAGCAACCTAAATCTGTGCCATTTGGGCTTTTGGACTCTGGGAAAGGTTACATGAGGAATTTGCTATGTTGTTCTCGTATTTACATTAGGAAAGGGGGAAGGAACCTTCTTTCATACTTGGTTCCATTATTCTCACTTAAATCAGACATCTTTTCCTCTTGACCCTCGCAGAGCTTTTTAAGTCAAAGGTTTCTGAGTGTGCTAACAAAGCCATAAGGGCTGACAACGTTTAAAAGTTCACCTTGCATCTGTGCTTCCTTCTTCACAAACCCTTGCAGTGATCCACCTGGTGATTACATGTGACAAAGGGTGAGCATCAATCATTCCTCAGCAACCATTTGCATCTGTGCAGAACATCTCCACGCCAGAGCCAAGCCCGAGTGATGCAATAAAACACAAGAGGCTTAAAACAAGCAAAGCAGGCAGGCAGAACACAATGCTCTTTCTTCTGGTTAGCTACTAGAAAGTGCACAGCAGGAAGCCAAGCTGCTCCTCTGACACTAACCTCTTGTTTTAAGGCAACTTTAGAATTCAGGTAATATATCCATGCATTTAGAACACTGAACTTTGTCTACAAGTCACAAATATGTCCCAATTATGATGATTCTGTGTCAGCTGGAGTACTGTGCCAGGTTCTGGAGCCCCTAGTACTGGAAGGATATGGAGGTGCTGGAAGGTGTCCAGAGAAGGGCCACAAGGATGAGCAGAGGGCTGGAGCTGCTCTGCTATGGAGACAGACTGAGGCAACTGGGGCTGTTCAGTCTGGAGAAGAGAAGCCTCTGGGGAGACATAATTGTGGCTTTACAGTATCTGAAGGGGGCTCTGAGAAAGCTGGGGAGGGACTTTTTAGCGTGTCAGGAAGTGATAGGACTGGTGGGGGGGCGGGGAATGGAGCAAAATTAGAAATGGGTAGATTCCGATTGGATGCTAGGAAGAAGCTCTTCCCCATAAGTGTAGTGAGACACTGGCACAGGTTGCCCAGGGAGGTGGTGGAAGCCTCATCCCTGGAGTTTATGAAGGCCAAGCTGGACGTGGCTGTGAGCAGCTTGCTGTAGTGTGAGGTGTCCCTGCCCGTGGCAGGGGGGTTGGAAGTGGATGGTCCTTGAGGTCCCTTCCAACCATAACAATTCTATGATTCTTTGTGGAAAAGAGCTGGAAAACAACATAAGCAGTGTTAAATCAATGTTTTCTGCCCAAACAAGGACATTTCTGTGTCAGAGTGGGCCGACATTACAAGCTACCAAAGTCAGAACGGTGCTGACCAGGAACAATTCTTCCTGGTTTTCAGGACTGCACAGAAAGCTGCAACCAGCTGGGATCTCATTTTTTCCGCACCAGCGCTTCCAGGGGAGCAGTGATGTGCATTGTCAGGATGTCCAAGAGGTCGCCCTTGTAGAGGTTCAGAACATTCTGGGATTCCTCCTGTTTGTTAAGCTCAATCACATTGTTGTTGCCTTGACTTGCTGAGCTGCAGGACTCCTCGCTCTCCTTGCGGTGCTCCGCCGAGGCCAGGGAGCTGCAGCTGCTGCTGCGCCGAGCTAACCTCCGGCTGAGGAAGGCGTCCTGGCTCTTATCAGAAAATGCTTTTGTTTTCCTGTTGGACCTCTTACTTCCATAGTTCCTGAGCTCCATCAGCCTCTCGTTGAAATACTCTTGCAAAGGTTTGTCATGGAAGCCGCTGCTGGTTGTGGAGCGGCCTTTCAAGTAGCCTCTTGACGAGCCCCCCAGGGAATGGGCTAATGAAGCTCTGCTTGGAACAGTGTTCAGCTGCGAGCAGGAGCTCTTGCCTCTCTCCAGGTCCTGGAAAAGTCGGCTGAAGGCTGGAGTTTCCAAGTAATTTCTTGATAACTATACAAAACAAGGAGGGAGAAGTAAGGTATGGGACAAAGGGGAGAAGTTTAGGAAAGATGTTGAGTTGCTGGAAGGTGTCCAGAGAAAGGCAACAAAGCTGGGGAGGGGTCTGGAGCACAGCCCTGTGAGGAGAGGCTGAGGGAGCTGGGGTTGCTTAGCCTGGAGAAGAGGAGGCTCAGGAGAGACCTTCTTGCTCTCTACAACTACCTGAAGGGAGGTTTTAGCCAGGTGGGGGTTGGTCTCTTCTCCCAGGCAACCAGCACCAGAACAAGAGGACACAGTCTCAAGCTGTGCCAGGGGAGGTTCAGGCTGGATGTTAGGAAGAAGTTCTTCCCAGAAAGAGAGATTGGCCATTGTAATGTGCTGCCCAGGGAGGTGGTGGAGTCACCATCCCTGATCCAGTCTCCAGTGACATTGGTGGCTGTCTTAGGGTCGATTGCAGAAGACCAACCATCCTGTGAGTCTTTTTTACTGACTGAAAGAGAAAAATTCTGCTAGAAATTCACCATGTGCAAGTTTGTCTTTCTCTGTTCACTGTTAAATGTCCCCTGGGATTTCAAAATTACTGCTCTGCCATTTCTATCTTTCTCACAGTTATTTCCCAGATGCCCCAGAAGGTTTCTAGCTACCAGGAGCAACAGCTGGTCTCTGTACACTGAGCTGGACTGGACTGTGGGTTGTTGGTGGTTTTTTTTTCCTCTGCAAAACTCCATCAGTTCAGCTTGAAGGAAGAAATATTTTATATTATATTACTGTTTCAAATCAATAAAAAAGCAAAACTATACTGCAAGCAAATGACAGCCACAGCAGAATCCTGGAACATTTTGCAGTCGTTTATTATGCTTGACAATGCCTTTGGTACATAAAAAAAACCCCTAAACACAACAACCCATCATTCATGCAGGTTTTGACAATTGCTAATTAAGTCTAGATACTTGCTAAGGGTCCAGCCACAAATCTGGTTTCAGAGCACAGCAATGTCTCAGTAGGGCACTCCATCATCAGCATTTGGCATGTGGCCTGCTGGTAATGAATGAGAAACATTGAGTGCAAAGGAGAAAAGAGGGGCTTGGACGTGCCATGTACACTGAAAAGCAATCAGGTTGTTGATCTCTCGCTACTCCATCACACTTCATTCTGGAAGGGACCCAGCAAATCTAACGACCCTGCCTGGTGTGGCTGTACTTTTGGAATAAGCTAGGTAACTGAAGAATCTCAGAATTTTGGGGTTTGGAAGGCAGCTCTGGAGGTCATCAAATCTGACAGCTCCCTGCCCAGGGTCACCGAGGGCAGGTCACACAGGAACACATCCAGATGGGTCTTGAAAGTCTCCAGAGGAGACTCCACAACCTCTCTCTCCACAATGCATCCCCATGGGTCTTGAAAGTCTCCAGAGGAGACTCCACAACCTCTCTCTCCACAATGCATCCCCATGGGTCTTGAAAGTCTCCAGAGGAGACTCCACAACCTCTCTCTCCACAATGCATCCCCATGGGTCTTGAAAGTCTCCAGAGGAGACTCCACAACCTCTCTCTCCACAATGCATCCCCATGGGTCGTGAAAGTCTCCAGAGGAGATGCTACAGCCTGCTCCAGCACCCTCACAGTAAAGAACTTTTTCCCTCTGTTGCTGTGCAGTTTCCTGTGTTCCAGTTTGGTCCATTACCCCTTGTCCTATCATAGAATTGTTAGGGTCGGAGGGGACCTCAAGGATCCTCTGGTTCCAAACCCCCTGCCATGAGCAGGGACACCTCACACTAGAGCAGGTTGCTCACAGCCACATCCAGCCTGGCCTTAAAAGCCTCCAGGGATGAGGCTTCCACCACCTCCCTGATCACAGGACACCAACATTAAAAGTTGACTAGAAAGCAGTCACTCCTTTCTGCCTCAAACCTCTGAAAGTGCTTTTAAAATTAAGAATCAGCTTCACAATGAATTTAAAGACAGATACCTTAATAATGTGGCAGAATAAAAGCCTCTCAAGTTGAGCTTTTCTGTACCAAAATCCAGCTCAAAGCTTACTGACATCTCAAATAGCAACTTAGCAGGGAGTAGGGGAATTATTACTCTAAGAGAGGTGTAGCTGGCAGTTAGCATACAGTGCATAGAGAGAGAGTTTCTGCATACAAACCTTAGTGTCCTGGAAGCCTGGATACTCTGGGATGATGGGCAAGGTGCCTGTGCTAACGCTGTTGGACCGCTTCAGCTTCGTTGTCCTGTGAGAGGAACCACAGGAGGTCCTGGAGAGGTGAGCCTGACCCAGCCCAGGTGGGTTTCCACCAAAACACAGTGGTTTGCAGGCATCTATACGGCAAGTTCTCAGGCACAGCACTGAGGCAGGTCCCTCCATTTCAGCACAGCTCAGGAGAGTTTGGAAGCTGTCTGTACTCCAGAGTAACTCCCTCTTCTAGTTATCTTCTAAGGCGTCAGCTGTTACCAGCTAGGCTCTTGAGGGTGACCTGTAAGGATGAGTGTGGCAGACACAGCAGACAGTCTAACAGCTCTGAGCAGTAGAGCTCTAGCTAAACTGGGTGCCTAGAGAGATCACAGGCAGGTGATGCCCTCACTAAGGTCTGGAACCCTCACACCATCAGTGCCACTTTTATCCTCTGAAAGGTCTTCACGGAAGGTTGGTAAATCCAAAGCACGAACGCAAAGGGCTCACGTGAGGGGGGAATTTGCAGGGATTACAGAGCCTCCTCTCCTCATCCCAGACATCTAATGTGACTTCTGACGTGGCAGCAATTAGAGAGCTCCACATGCAGGTGTTGTCACTCAGCTTAACACTGGAGCAGGCAGAGCACTGCTCTCCTGATTGAGGATCCCTGACAGCAAAACATCGAGGGCTTTTGCTCAGTGAGGCAAGAGGTGGGTAAGTCAACATGATTAAACAAGTAGGTCAAGAAAGACAGGGTAGAAAGCTGTAATCACAGAATCAACCAGGTTGGATGAGACCTCCAAGCTCATCAAGTCCAACAAATTACTAATCAACTAGACCATGGCCCTAAGTGCCTCATCCAGCCTTGTCTTAAACACCTCTGGGGACATCAACCCCACCACCTCCCTGGGCAGCACATTCCAATGGCCAATCTCTCTTCCTGGGAAGAACTTCTTTCTGAAATCAAGTCTAAACTTCCCCCTGCACAGCTTGAGACTGTGTCCTCTTGTTCTGCTGCTGGTTGCCTGGGAGAAGAGACCAACCCCCTCCTGGCTGCAACCTCCCTTCAGGTAGTTGTAGACAGCAATAAGGCCTCCCCTGAGCCTCCTCTTCTTCCCTTCCAATAAATCCTGTGACCCTTGGATTCCTCAGCATGGTTGGAGATCACTGATTCATAGAATCACAGAATATTAGGGGTTGGAAGGGACCTTGAAAGATCCTCTAGGCCAACCACTCTGCCAGAGCAGGATCACCTAGAGCAGATCACACAAGAAGGCATCCTGGCTGGTTTTGAATATCTAAAGAGATGAGCTATAGCCATGCAGAGCTGAGGAGAGTCAAACTGCCTCACTGTTTGCATAGGCTTGTCTGGAATGGGATGCACTGCCTTCAACCAGCCTGGCACCAGCACAGGTCTGGCAGGAAGCCACTGTAAGGGCAAGACTCCTTTCATCCGAAGCTGTGAAGCAATAGCTGCCCTGAACAGCTTGCAACCTAAATATCAGACATGAAGGGCAGCCCAGGAAATAGCTCCACAGTTTTGGTTTGAAGATATCCTCTGCTAGAAACAGATAAAAGTGTGTAGTTGCAATAGGTGGGATGTCATAAACTTGGGCAGCACAGGCATCCTTACTGTGCAACACTGATAGCAGACTTCTCCTGCCATTTGGAGGGCAGCCCCGCCAGCCACTGCTCCATTGTGGCCCATTGGCACTGGGGGATGAACTGCCTCTCCTCTATCACGTCTCACAGACTCACAGAATGTTAGGGGTTGGAAGGGACCTCCAAAGCTCACCCAGTCCAACCCCCCCCCGCCAGAGCAGGATCACCTGTACCAGATCACACAGGAAGGCATCCAAATGAGTATCAGATCATGGAGTAACTACTCCAAAAGGTAGACAGAGGGGATTTACAGTCCCCTCAGCCTCCAGGGTTTCCAGTTTATCCAAGGTATCCATAAATATTTGCATGCTCTGAATATGTGCTTTCAAATCCATGTGCATGGCCTGGAGGAGCTGGGAATCCGTCTCCGTCCAGGGAGTCCATAAATATTTGCATGTACGCATTCAGAGCACTGACTGCGAGCCGTAAAGCGCTTTGGATCTTATCCACGAGACCATCAGCTGGGTTCAGGTTAGTGCTTCAGCCTCTCTGGCAGATGGCAGCTCTGCAGGCTGGGGGCAGAAGCCTCAGCAGCAGCACTCAGTTGGCTGCTGGACAAAAGCAGGTCAGACGTAAGTAAAGAGCTCACGTAAATGGTTACGTCCAGCCCCTCGCTATCCAAACACAAACTGCAGCACCACTGCTCACCAGCTCTGGCTCTGGCATCTTCTCAATGTTATTTGAGGGTAAAGGATTCTCAGGCACAGAGCAAAGTGACCATTAGGAGAGACCATTTCAGCTACGCCCAGGCCAGTGCACCACAGATTAGGGTCAGTGTCCACCGCTCCGCACGAGCCACACGCAGGTTCAGATGTGAGGCTGGAGGTAAGAGTTTGCACACTGGGATGTCACAGTGCTCACAGAGGAGTAGAACTGTGAGTCATCCCTGATGCAGCCCTCAGCATCTGCATTGTGGTGGAGTCACCATCATTGGAGGTGTTTAGGAGGAGGTGCTTGGCTTAGTTGATTAGATGGTGTTGGATGATAGGTTGGACACGATGATCTTGAAGGTCTCTTCCAACCTGGTCTGGTCTGGTCTGGTCTGGTCTATTCTATTCTATTCTATTCTATTCTATTCTATTCTATTCTACTCTACTTCTATTCTATTCTATTCTATTCTATTCTACTCTACTTCTATTCTATTCTATTCTATTCTATTCTATTCTATTCTATTCTATTCTATTCTATTCTACTCTATTCTATTCTACTTCTATTCTATTTAGAATGGTTCCTTAATACTCAAGTAGAATGTGCCCTTGCTAGCAGCACCTGTGCAGAATTAACAAAGCATTAACAAGGTCTCTTGGCACCAAATTTCCCCCTAAGAAGACTTTCCTGGTCCAACTTAAAAGAAAAAAAAACTAACACCAACTTTTTTTTTCACTACTCCTCCTTCTCACATAATTCAGATATTGTCTGAGCCACAGTTGTCTTTGGGATATGTTCCAGGCAAACCTGGACCATCAGAGTAGGCTCAGAGGAGACCTTATTGCTGTCTACAACTACCTGATGGGAGGTTGCAGCCAGGTGGGGGTTGGTCTCTTCTCCCAGGCAACCAGCAACAGAATGAGGGGACACAGTCTCAAGTTGTGCAGGGAGAAGTTTAGGCTTGATCTTAGAAAGAAATTCTTCCCAGGAAGACAGATTGGCCATTGGAATGTGCTGCCCAGGGAGGTGGTGGGGTTGATGTCCCCAAAGGTGCTTAAGACAAGACTGGATGAGGTACTTAGGGCCATGGTCTAGTTGATTAGATAGGGTTGGGTGACCAGGTGGACTGGATGATCTTGGAGGTCTCTTCCAACCTGGTTGATTCTGTGATACGTCACAGACTTATCACACTCATCCTTGTCTGTGGATTTAGCCTGTAGGTCTTCATGCCAAGTCACTGCATCCAGATCTAAATTGCTTCAGCCACGCAGAGACAAATAGTGTGCAAACCGGCTGGTGGCAGAGCAAGCCTTAGCTTGTGAAGAGAATGAGGAGAATAAAACACAGCAGCAGCAGGAGTCAAACTAATTTCACCAGCAACAGAGAGCTTTGTTATTTGACAGAGCAAGGTATTCGTGGTACTGGCCACAGCTGTCATCTGATTCAGAGAAACAAGGACTGTGCAAAATAGCTGCCATTGGCACAGCTGCTTTCAGAGACAGGATCCATTGTCAGTGTAGAGGCTTTGCAGGGCACCTGCAGACCTACCCTTATTGTCGACAAGGTAAAGAGTTCCCTCTTTGCATTTAAACTTGCAGCCTGAAAACCTCTGATTATCAAAACTCATTCCCTCTTGTCCCCTGAAAGGCTGAAGGGAGACACCACCGGCAGCGTTTAGCCCCTAATTGCTCGTTGTGCCTCATGAATATGCCGGTGGCACGTACGATGTGTGACTCGCATGGGCCTTTAAAATAAACATAAGGTGCCACATTCCAGTTTTAATGGGAGATTCTGATTTTACTCCTGCAGCCTAAAATCAGAGCTCTCAGAGCCTGTGCTTTTGTAACCCCCTGCTCCTTCTCCTGCCGTATCATCGCTGCACCGAGCGGAGCCATGGCAATTCTCTCTTTGACAAAGCTCTCTGACCTGTTTAAGATGAAACTTTACTTTATCCTCTGATCCTCTGGTGAAAAGAAACGTGACTTTCCAGCAGCATGTAGGCATCATTAGCTACCCACCTTACAGCCTAACCTTTGCCCTCTTTCTAAGCAGCATTTGATGGCAAATGGAGAGTGCCATTCTTTAAGCATTTCTCATGTCAGACGAGCCAGCACCGCTTACAGCACTTTGTGTTAAATGGGTTATGGCCGCGAATTTCAGTCCTGCCTCAGGAGCAAGCCACTCAAAGGGAAAAAATCATGCAAGGAACTATTTAGGTTTACTCCAAGCCCTGCTGTTGCTAACCATTTGCAGCTTCCCTGCTGTCCTTTCACTGAAGAACTGGTCTATTTTTATAGCCAGCTTTGAAGTGTGATAACCAAGGTGAATCACTGATAATCATAGAATTGTTATGGTTGGAAGGGACCTCAAGGACCATCCACTTCCAACCCCCCTGCCATGGGCAGGGACACCTCACACTACAGCAGGTTGCTCACAGCCGCATCCAGCCTGTAAAAACCTCCAGGGATGAGGCTTCCACCACCTCCCTGGGCAACCTGTGCCAGTCTCTCACCACCCTCATAGGGAAGAACTTCTTCCTAACATCCAATCTCATTCTACCCATTTCTAGTTTTGCTCCATTCCCCCCAGTCCTATCACTCCCTGACACCCTCAGAAGTCCCTTCCCAGCTTTCTTGTAGCCCCCTTCAGATACTGGAAGGCCACAATTAGGTTTCCATGGAGCCTTCTCTTCTCCAGACTGAACAGCCCCAACTCCCTCAGTCTGTGCTCATAGCAGAGCAGCTCCAGCCCTCTGCTCATCCTCATGGGCCCTCTCTGGACACCTTCCAGCACCTCCAGATCCTTCCTGTACTAGGGGCTCCAGAACTGGACACAATACTCCAGGTGGGGTCTTCCCAGAGTGGAGAAAGGGGGGAGAAGAAGACTATTTCCCAGTTAACCATATGTTTTCCTTTTCAAAGCACCACCACCGAATGACAGAGATGCTAACAGAAGTCCAAGTCCAGAACTGGATGTGTGGGCCAAAGCCAAAATCACAGAACCAAGCAGGTTGGAAGAGACCTCCAAGATCATCAAGTCCAGCTGATCACCCAACCCAATCAGTACCAACAAACATTAAGTTTCAGGGCCTTTGTCTAAATCACTAAGTGCCTTGCAGCAAAAATAAAAGCAAACAAAAGCTGTGCCCAAGTTGTGCTAAGTTGATTAACACCTTGAAGGCTATGTAGTTTCATGTGACAAGAAGAACCTCCTCTACCACCTACCCCAGGGGAACTTCTGTGGCTGCTGTCTGCTGAGCTCTTACTGAAACCAAGGGATGTCACACCCCCTCACCCACAGAAGGAATCATCTTGTCAGAGCAGGCACCTGGGCTGGTCAGATGTGGTTTGCCTTTTTTAATGGCCAGAGTCCTGAACCTTCTGCTCATGCTGGGTTCCTCTGAAGCTCAACTCCATTACCCCCGTGCAGCCAGGCTGTCACCTGTGACCACAGCTGCCACTGGCTTGGCACTTGTATTTACTTGTTTAATGTTTGGTACCAATATTTCAGTACCACTGGCACCCCTTTCATGCCTCACCCGTGACTTGTCTCTGCACAGCATGGCTGCTGCCGTGCTCTTCACCCTGTCATTTCTACCATGGGTTGCTTTGTCTGACAGAATTCCCAGAGGAGCTGAATACCTTTTGTGATGGTTTATTGATTTTTATTATTTTGTTTGTAGCTAACCACATCCAAAGGCCATTGGCTGGGTTTCCTTTTATTTTATTTCTACATGAAACTGGAGGTTTCCATCTAATTCCTTCCTCCCAGGAGCTGCAGCTTTGAAAGCTGCTATATCCTGCATCCAAATCCAGAAAGATGCTCCCATGTAAGACCCTGAGCATAAGCAAAATCACTAGGAGAGTGCAGTGAACTGCACAGCAAATCCCTCCTTCCTTGCTGTTAAAGGGATGTCACTGCCACAGGACAATGTCCTGTGCTATAAACATGCCAGGGTCTGCCTGAGGACAGCAATAGTCCTGCTGCCACAGCCCCACAGCTCAGCAAAACCTCTCTGAGCTGCTGGTTACTGCCTACAGAACAGGATGGTGCTTCCCTACAGCCACTGATCTTGCAGCAAGAGTACTCCAGGGTTACATGATGTAAAGCCTTCCAATTATACAGAGCTTTTGGTAAACTGTGAAAGGTGCTTGTTTGTAACCCTTAAGAACAGAGGTGGGGAAGGGTGTCCCAAATCCTTGGTAAGCCAGACCCAGGTGGGATTGCAGGGGAGCCAGGCATTGCTGAAACTCCCATGGCAACCCTGGGCTCTGAAACAATGCCATGAGGTGGGAAAGAGGGGAGGTGAGCACGCTAACTCCATCAACTCCTGACCGAGCAGATGAACAAGCTTCACCAGTAACTGTGGGAGCAAAGCATGTCAAGAAAAGAGAAGCAATGAGCTGTTCCTTGCCCAGAGGTGAGTGGCTCACATGGGAGCAGGAGCAGAATTGCCAAAATTCTTGGTTTCTGAGGTTACTCAGCTCCTCATTTAGAAAAGGCTTCGGGCTAGCCCTAAAAAGGAGCCTGGGCTGTGTCTCTGCTTCTGCACTCAGACTTCCCCTAGATGTAGGTGGTATGACTCTGTGTCTATTGCAAGTATCTCCCCTCTGCTTGCAAGGCAGCACAGTGGGGCTGTGTGGTGGGGCTGTGAATCTGTACCCCATTTCAGCTGGCAACCAGACCCCCAGACTCACACTCTTCTGACGT
Source organism: Melanerpes formicivorus (assembly GCF_026170545.1). NCBI lineage: Eukaryota > Metazoa > Chordata > Aves > Piciformes > Picidae > Melanerpes > Melanerpes formicivorus. Next base: position 924,347 of record NW_027142449.1, on the reverse strand, counting down.
CACACCGAGTGCCATGCATCTTTCCTTTCTTAGCTGGCTAATACTCTTAGAGGAAGGAACAGATGGCACCCCCTTGCAGATGTCAGTGCTTGCCTCACGTGGTGTGTTTACTGTTGGATTTTCACCAGAGGCTCCTGGCCTAGATAGTGAGAGACTTTTGTCATAATCACCTGCTTCAAACCCGGAGCAAACATCCACTGGCAAGGTTGAGCCACAGTTGCATTTATCGCTCTCAGTGTTTCTGATGATTTTTTAAATTGACTGTAGATTGGAGTACAGGAAAGGGATTAGGGATGCTCAGAGTTCAGGAAGCAGAGCATTAGAAGTGGATATTAAATAAGAGATTAAAAGATGTAACTCCTGCGCTCCTAGGAAGGGAAGAGGAGCCTAAGAGCAGAGCTGCAGAGAAGAGCCACATTTCTCAGTAGCCGTGAGGCTGATTTGGGAGCAATGCCAGGGGTGTTTGTGATCAACAGTCTGATTTATACTCTGCTGTCCTTCTGCACAGACTTTCCCACATGAGCAGCTCAAGTGGAGCAGACAGGTGTGACATTTTGTGACATGGAATAAAGCAGCTGTGGAGCTGCACGGTTTGCCACTGTGCTCCTCCGAACCAGCCACTCAGGGGGTTATTCTTTCTTTCTTTCTTTTCTTTCTTTCCTTTCTTTCCTTCCTTTCCTTCTTTCTTCCTTTCTTTCTCTTTTTCTTCCTTTCTTCCTTTCTTTCTCTTTTTCTTCCTTTCTTTCTTTCTTTCTCTCTTTCTTTCTTTCCTTCTGCTTGCTTTCCTTCCTTTCTTCCATTTTTCCTTCCTTTCTTTCCTTCTTTCTTTTTTCTTTCCTTCTTTCCTTCCTTCCTTTACTTCTTTCTTTCCTTTCTTTCCCTTTCCCTTTTCTTCCTTTCCTTCTTTCCTTCCTTCCTTTACTTCTTTCTTTCCTTTCTTTCCCTTTCCCTTTTCTTCCTTTCCTTCTTTCCTTCCTTCCTTCTTTCCCTTATTTCCTTCCTTCTTTCTTTCCTTCCTTTCCTTCCTTTCCTTCTTTCCTTCCTTTCCTTCTTTCCTTCCTTTCCTTCTTTCCTTCCTTTCCTTCTTTCCCTTCTTTCCTTCCTTTCCTTCTTTCCCTTCTTTCCTTCCTTTCCTTCTTTCCTTCCTTTCCTTCTTTCCTTCCTTCCTTCTTTCCCTCCTTTCCCTCCTTATTTCTCTCCTTCTTTCCCTTCCTTCTTTCTTTTCTTCCTTCCTTCTTCTGTCTCTCCCTTCCATTCCTTCCTTTCCTTTCTTCCTTCCCATTCCCTTCTACCCTCCCTTTGTTCTTTCCCTTCTTTCCTTCCTTCCTTCATTCATTCATTCTTTCCTTCCCTCCTTCTTTCTTTCCTTCTTCCCTCCCCTCCTGTCTTTCCTTCCTTCTTTCCTTCTTCTCTCCCACTCTCCCTCCCTTTCTTCCTTCCTTTCCTTCCCCCCTTTTGGATACAAGTTTCTAAGCTTCCTGGCTGGGTGAGTGGAAGCCCAGGGCAAGCCTTGGTCTGCCCTGGCCAGCAGTGTTCAGCGTGTGATGTCCTTCTCTTTGCTTTGCAGCTGGTCTAAGAGCAAATTCACCTGAACCTGTTGACCTTGCTGGCAGTTTTGTAGCACATTTACAGCATTGCACATCTTCAAGAAAAGCTCTTTAAAAGGCCTAAAAGCAGCTTCCTCCCTCTGTAAGGGATTAATTCTGGAAACTAAAGGTGGACACTTAACGACAGCGCTGACGCTGCCAGGTGTTTCAGCTGCATTAAGCTAATGTGCTTAATTCCACAAGCCCACAAAGTGCATCATCTGCCCACCCTCATCCCATGGCAACTTCTGAAGCACAAGGAGGCATTAGCAAATCTACAGCTAAGTAGAAGCCAAGGTGGTGGAAAAATAGAGCAAAAGTCATAAGCAAGGTGACTGTCACAGATACAGATCTGGTCCAATATGCTCCATCAGATACCTTCATTACCTGAGCAGTGCTGAACTACAGACTGTGCAGATTAACCAAGCTGATGCACAGTGTCAGCAAGGGACCTTCCTGTGCTCATTTGGCTACCTTAACAGCCTCAGGACTACCATATTTCTGTCTCTCTGCCCTCATCAGGTGTTGCTTCTTGAGGACAATCTGAGTAGCAGAAGCATGAGTGCTATCACCAAGTGCTACCAGCAGCTCAGAGCCAAAGGAGGGGGTAGGTAGACCGCCTGAGCTCCCCTGTGGCACTTCCTCCTCTTTTGAGCAAGTAGCTAACAACTCACATAACATAGGTGACTTCTTGTCTCACCTGCTCACAGGAGTTCTGATTCCCTCTCTCTTTTTCCTCTCAGTGCTATTTACTTGAGTTTTCCTGACACTTGAGGTTTCCTGTGCACGGTAACAAGCCCAGACTTGAACACATCCATTTTCTTCCTCCCATCAGCTCTGGTCCCATTGACTTCTCCTCCACCTTCCTTCCACACACTGCCTCCTATTTCCTCTCTCCTCAGACAGAGACAAACAAATTGACTTCCCTGCCATGCTGTCTTCTTGCCACCACTCCATGCAGTACACCTTGCCACAGTTGGCCAATACACCTGTAGAAATGGTGGCAAACCAGGAAGCTGACAGTACATGAGCTCAGCTTTAGCTTTTCACCTCAGCACAGCTGTCTGAGGTGCAAAGAGGAAAGCAAAGAGGGGTAAGCATTGATGCAGGAGTCACATCACTGATAGTAGGTCAATACTCCAGCAAGAGATGCCCTTTGCCCCCGGTGCAGTGAGTGCCTGGTGTTCTGATCATCTGCACTTGTTCACAGAATCAACCAGGTTGGAAAAGACCTCAGAGATCAAGTCCAACCTATTACCTAACACCTCCTGACAACTAAACCATGGCTCCAAGTGCCACATCCAGTCTTCTTTTGAACACCTCCATGGATGGTGACTCCACCACCTCCCTGGCAGCTCTGCTTGCAGCTCTCCCTCCCTTCAGATAGAAGCTATCCAGTAGCAGGGCAGTACTTAGAAGTCAATGAAAAGCTCATCCATGGTGCCAAATTTTGCTACTGCTACCAAAAACACCACAGACAGATAATGAGAGTCAAAAGCACAATTAACAAGGCCAGGTTGGTTTCCCTGAGACAGCTCCCTTGGTGGCCAGAAAAAAGAATGTCATTGTTTGGACAACATTGCTGCAACTGCTTTGTGCTGGAGAAGGAAGCTATGGGTTACAGTTGCCTCCTCTGACAGTGGGAGGAAGGGCAGGTTCAGAGAAGACCCTCAAGACTCTTATCTCTTCATTTCCCTGAAGACCCTAAACTGCCCAGATAATTTCCAGAGGAAAGTGGAAGAGTCACAGTGCTAAATCATCTGGGAAAGAAGGAGTGATAAAAAAAAAGACAGCTTGAAGTTAAAGATCAAGCAGCTCCTCACATCCATGTGGATTCCATTTTATTTGAGACTGTGTGGATAATAACTGAATACAGGCAAAATCCTTCTGGGTGTTCTGCTTTCCTCCAGCCACCCCCTATGTGCACTTGCAGCCCGCAAAGCCAATCAAATCCTGGCCTGCATCAGGAGAAGTGTGGCCAGCAGGTCGAGGGAGGTGATCCTCCCCCTCTACTCAGCTCTGGTGAGACCCCACCTGGAGTACTGCCTCCAGTTCTGGAGCCCCTATTACAAGAGGGATCTGGAGGTGCTGGAAGGTGTCCAGAGAAGGGCCACGAGGATGATCAGAGGGCTGGAGCACCTCTCCTGTGAGGACAGACTGAAGGAGTTGGGGCTGTTCAGTCTGGAGATGAGAAGGCTCTGAGGTGACCTAATTGTGGCCTTCCAGTATCTGAAGGGGGCTACAGGAAGGCTGGGGAAGGACTTCTCAAGATCTCGGGTAGTGATAGGACTAGGGGGAACGGAATGAAGCTGGAGGTGGGGAGATTCAGGCTGGATGTGAGGAGGAGGTTCTTCCCCATGAGAGTGGTGAAACCCTGGAATGGGCTGTCCAGGGAGGTGGTTGAGGCCCCATCTCTGGGGGTGTTTAAGAGCAGGCTGGATGAGGCTGTGGCCAGCCTGATCTAGTGTGGGGTGTCCCTGCCCATGGCAGGGGGGTTGGAACTAGATGATGCTTGTGGTCCCTTCCAACCCTGAATGAAAGTATGAAACTATGCTGCTAAGTCACCTTGCCTTCACTCTTGAGACCTCAGCTGGCACTGTGGGATCCTTCCACCAACCTTCAAATGGGGGCATGGGACAGGTGGAGCTCCTTCTTGCCCAGGCTGCGTCCCCTTCCCCTCACAAGCAGCCTCTATGGACTGCCCAGCTCAGCCAGAGGTGAAGCTCCGCCTGGGACTCACAGGGCTAAAAGCCCTTTCAGGCATCATCTCCTGACAGCCAGCATGAAGCAAGCCAGTTCTCCATGGCTGACTAGAGCAGGCAGGGATGTAGCACTCCACTTGGTGTTTACATGTTGGAGGAAACTGGTGCAGATCTGAAAGCCCAGGAGAAGCAGGGATGCGACAGCTCCATGCCCTCAGTTCCTAGCAGGAGCAAGGTTGAGCATGAAGTCCCAAGGGGCAGACACAGACAGAACAGTGTATGGCTGCTCGTTTCCCATCCCCTTCCTGCCGCAATACCACCTCAGACTTCCCGGACAGGCACACAGCGACCGTAAGAAGATCCCCCAGACTCCCTCAGCCCGGGACCGCCGTGAGCGAAGCTCGGAGCCGCCGCCGCACTTCCTGCCGCCGAGCGCTGCCCAACCGTAGCGCCGGCGCGCCCCCTGCCGGCCGCCGCGGGGTTTGTTCCGGCTCCTGCCGTGAGCACCCCACTCCAAGCCCACAGGACAGCGGAGCTGAGACAATGGAGGTTCAGCATAAGGATCCCGGCATAGTGGGGTCGGAAAGGACCTCTGAAGACCATCCGCTCTAACTCCCCTGCTAAATCAGGGTCACCCAGAGCAGGTTTCTCAGGATCACAATGTCCAGGCAGGTTTGGAATCTCTCCAGAGGAGGAGACTCCACAACCTCTCTGGGCAGCCTGCCGCAGGGGCTCTGGCACCCTCACAGCAAGGAAGATTTTCCTTATGTTCACATGGAACCTCCTGGGTTCCAGATTGTGCTTATTGCCCCTTGTCCTGTCACTGGGCACCACTATACAGAGTTTGGCCTCATCCTCTTGATCCCCATCCTTTAGATATTTATAAGCATTGATCAGATCCCCTCTCGGTCTGCTCTTCTCCAGGCTAAACTGCCCCAGCTCTCTCAGCCTTTCTTCATCAGGTGCTCCTTTCACTCCCCATCTTTACAGCCCTCCTCCGGACTCTCTCTTGCGGTTCCTTGTCCCACTTGAACTGGGGAGTCCAGAACTGGACACAAGGTCTGAGATGTGACTTCACGAGGGCAGAGGAGAGGGGAAGGAGGACTTTGCTTGACGTGCAGGTCACACTCCTCTTAATCTGCCCCAAGATACCATAGATTTTCTTGGCCATAAGGGAATGTGTCCACTGGTTGTTGTGAGGGTGAGAGTTAACCCATCCTGGCACAGAGGAGTTTTACAAGATGTTAACTCTAAGAGATGGCCATGCAGCAGATCCAGCCTGCCACCCTGCAGCAGGACACAAACGCCTCCTTGGCTCCAGCTACAATCATAGGTACTGTTCAAGCCTCTGAAAACCAATGTGCCAGTGGAGATTGTGTCACTGGCTTCTGTCAGTTCAACCAGGCCCCTATGACAGGTTTGTAAAATGCAAAGCTATTGATGGTGTTAATTTAATGAAACCTGCAGCAGGTGCAAAAGCTGTCACCTGATTGAATCACTTCCAAATTAGTGCTGGTGGCTGTAAAAATAAATGGGACTGCAGCCTTGGTGGAACACACGTGGAAAGCACACCTAGCAGATTTAGCCACGGCAAAGCCAACCTACAGCATCTCTGGGCTGCCATAAACAATTGACTGCAAGGTACAATATGCATGCAATATGTACACATAGATGGAGAGATAGACAGATAGATATGAGAGAGAGAGAGGTTAGTACAGTTACAACAGGGATAGACTGAAACCTCTGTTTCTAGTCTTTTTAGCAAAGAAATAGTAATCAAAAAGAGTAAAATGCTCACAAGCAAAAGCTTCTCTGCATTTTTAAAGGCAGCAGTCACTTTACCAGCCCCAAGAGCCTACCCCATCCCCATTGCCTCAGTTCCTGAGGGACTCACCAGCACCAGCAGTGATTCAGATGCTTTCCATGAAGCCTCCCCGTGTGGTTGAAGCTCTGAGCAGTATCTTCCACTCTGTAAGGTGGCATTCACCTTGTGCTGTGATGGGAAGCTGGAGGTCAAGCAGAGTGCTGCTGGAGAGTGCCTCCATCTGAGAGGAGCAGGCTCAGAGCTGCTCTGCTGGGCACCCTCCCTCTTCCACAGGGATGTTTTTGGTCAGGGCTGACTGAGGTTCAGCACTGCCCAGCTCAACCCAAACATCTTAGCTCACCTGATGAGCTAAGAGAGGTGGCCGAGCAAGCACAGTATGTGGGGACAACCTTCATATTTGAGGGTGTGCTGTGACCCACTTCAGCTTCTTACAGATCTCTGAAAAACAAGGGCTGTTTTCTGTGGTCAAACAGAAACAATGGTCATGTCCTGGTCAAGGGGACTGCATCCCTCCTGCAGGCCTCCTGCTCATGCTCCACCTTACCATGTGTCTGCTCTGCAAGCCTGGGGATGTGGCTAGCAAAGCCCGCACTGCAGGCTGCTACAGAGGTGAATGAATGCACCAGAGCTGCGTGATACATCTAAATGTCAGGAGAAAAAACCAGCCATGGAACGGGTGATGGAACAAGTTACACTGTGTAAGAGGTTAGCATACTTCTCAAGGGAAAACAGGGATGCTCACATCACTGTCAGCCACAATTTTCCCTATCACTCCTTTTTTCTTGTGATGAATAATGGTGATTTCAATAGGAGGATTTCGATGCACCCCCTGATAGGACAAGGGGCAGTGGATATCAACTCCAGCACAGGAGGTTCCACCTCAACATGAGGAGGAACTTCTTCACTGTGAAGGCCACAGAGCACTGGAAGAGGCTGCCCAGAGAGTCTCCTTCTCTGGAGAATTTCAAGACACCTTTAGATGTGTTCTTATGTGACCTGTGCTGGGTTCTATGGTCCTGCTCCAGCAGGGGGGTTGGACTCAAGGATCTCCAGAGGTCCTTTCCAACCCCTGACATCCTGTGAGCCTGCCATCAAGAGGAGGGCTTGTGATCCATCACAGCCACTGTGCAACCACTGCTACACACTGCTTTTAAGCTGTGAGGGGGAGAAAAAGCAACAGCCTCAGTGTGGGTTAAGCCTACACAAAATTGGAGGGCTGAAGGAACAGGGTGAGCACCACCAAGAGCAAAGAGAGGGTGGCTGTGACGCCTGCACATCTTCTGGGAAGTGGGTGCTGTGTTCTGCCGCAGCCCTGATGATCATAAATCTCCCACTCTGGTGAGGCAAGACGTGCCTTGAAGCAAAATGCTGCTTAATATGATATTGCTGCCACACACAAGTGAGATGAAAGTTGGCAGGACATATGTCATGCTTTTGGCAACCAGCTGAACTGGGCAAACGAAGAAATGATGGGGAAATGAATGATGGTTTTTTCACTGTGCAGCTACAGCTGCCCTGCTCCAGGAGTCCTATCCCTTTTGAGAGCTTTGCTGGGGCACCACCTACGTACCAAGAGGACAGCTGAATCTTAACAGCACAATCTCAAACACAAGCTACCCTTGGCAGTGTCAGCTGGGTGGATTTTCCCTTTAGCACTGGTTAGGCCACACCTTGAGTCCTGTGTCCAGTTCTGGGCCCCTCAGTTTAGGAAGGAGGTTGAGTTGCTGGAAGGTGTCCAGAGAAGAGCAACAAAGCTGGGGAGGGGTCTGGAGCACAGCCCTGTGAGGAGAGGCTGAGGGAGCTGGGGTTGCTTAGCCTGGAGAAGAGGAGGCTCAGGGGAGACCTCATTGCTGTCTATAACTCCCTGAAGGGAGGTTGTAGCCAGGTGGGGGTTGGTCTCTTCTCCCAGGCAATCAGCACCAGAACAAGAGGACACAGTCTCAGGCTGCGCCAGGGGAGGTTTAGGCTGGATGTTAGGAAGAAGTTCTTCCCAGCAAGAGAGATTGGCCATTGGAATGTGCTGCCCAGGGAGGTGGTGGAGTCACCATCACTGGAAGTGTTTAAAAGGGGACTGGATGAGGCACTTGGTGCCATGGTTTAGTTGATGAGATGGTGTTGGGTGACAGGTTGAACTTGATGATCTCAAAAGCCTTTTCCAACCTGGTTAACTCCAACCTGCCTGACTGCTGGCTGCTTTTCCCTGTCACACACACACACCACCACCCCCCTCCCCACCCCCCAAAACTTCACCTGGCTGGGGGTTTGGCTGGGGGTCAGTCACATCCTTGAGCATCCCTCTTTGAAAATGCTGAGCCCTGAAAAAAACTCATCACTTCCAAGTTCTGCTTTTTGTAGCTTGTAGCCTCTGAAGAGGGGACTAAAAACGAAAGAGGAAAGAGGAAAGAAAAAAAAAAGATTGATTCAGGGCTTGGCAGCTCTCCCCTCACAGAAGAACATTCCACACTTGCACATGAAAGGGATATTTTAGCAAAGCAGAGCAAGGAGTCAAAATAACAAACACAAACAATTAGGGGAAAAACATTAAAAGGATAAAAAGAAGAGAGAGAAAAATTTGCCACACTCAGCAGTTCTTCTGACTGCTGCTAGTGGCTTAGAGCAAGAGGTTGGTTCCTTGCTTAATCTGGAGCTCAGAAGAAGACAGCTCATCTTGAAGTCGACAGTGCTATTGGCCCAACTACAGAGGCCATGATTTCCCTGAAGTCTTTGCCCAAGGCCTGAGGCTGGCTCCAAAAACAACAAGTCCCTTCGAGGCTGGAAATGTTTGGTTCAGAGAGGTTTTGTTCGTGCTCTGTAAATGACACACAAGCATCCACCCCGAGTGGATGGGAAGTGCTTAAAAGCTCCACAACGTGGTGAAGGAGACCAATCCCGAGATGGAAGTCATTTACTTAATTCTTTGCAGCGCTGCTGCTGTCACTTCCAGCCATCTGCTAGCTGGGACACTGCTGATAATCTATTAAGCAGCTTGGGAGATGAAACCCTTCTGAAAGCAGAGATCACAAAGAGTTCACTTATTTCTCTGCAGCAGAAAAGGAAGTGGGTGGGGGGGGAAAGGGATGAAAGGATGAAGCATACAGCTCATACTCTGCTGGCTTCAGGATGAAAGCTCTGCTCTAAAAAGAAAAAAGAAACCCAACCCTGGTAATTCCATACTTCCCTAATGAGAAACGGTGACAAAGCCGTGGAGCCAGCAGCCGGAGGTGTCCCGCGAGCTCCGGTCTCGTCATTACATGGTAGCTTGCAGTTTTAATCCAAGAGGTCTTCTCTAGGCCTCTGGATTTGCCAAGCAACCTTGTCAAGGCACTGAGAATCCTGGGGTTTAGTGGTGGCTAACAGAACAGCGGAAGAAAAGCAACAGAAGGATTTCCCTTTCACTCAGAGAGGGACTTGCTCCCAAAGAAAACACCAAAGCTGTGTCCCTGCAGCATGGACATGTAACAAGGCATTCACAGGCTCACAGGATGTTAGGGGCTAAGGGACCTCCAGAGATCATCAAGTCCAACCCTCTGCCAGAGCAGCACCATAGTATCCAGCACAGGTCACACAGCAACACATCCAGATGGGGCTGGGAAGTCTCCGGAGAAGGAGACTCCGCAACCCGCCCTGGGCAGCCTGCTCCAGTGCTCTGTGACCCTCACAGTGAAGAAGTTCCTCCTCATGTTGAGATGGAACCTCCTGTGCTGCAGCTTACATCCATTGCCCCTTGTCCTGCCACAGGGAGCAAGTGAGCAGAGCCTGCCCCCTCCCTCCTGACCCCCAGCCCTCAGATATTTATAAACATTTATTAAACCCCCTCTCAGTTTCTCTTCTCCATTCTAACCAGCCCCAGGACTCTCAGCCTCTCCTCACCAGGCAGTGCTCCAGTCCCTTCAGCATCCTTGTAGCCCTCTCTCAGTCTCAGTCATATCCTTAGCACTGCGTTCCACTTTTTTGTTTCAGGAGTTTAATATCACTTGTAATCTCTCTGCAGACTAAAAGAGAGTGGTATCAATCTTGTTCCCCGTGCTCCTTGCTGCCAGGCCCATCTATGTAGCATGTCAGGTATGCAGAAAGGACAGTTTTGGTGCTGTGTGCACCGTGAAGCTATGCAAGGCTGAGCAGTAACATTGGAATGCAGACAGGCAATGGTTCTGATTTTTGGTGTTACCTCTGGAAAAGCCAAAGCAGTACAAGAGCAGGGTAGAAACAAGCCCCAGGGCTGGGCTACAATACTCAGCATTCTGGTCACTGCTCCCCTCAGCAAATGTCCTGTCTTTGAGCGACTCCAACAAGCACAGCCCACAGCAGGAAGAGCAGAGGGGGAAGGGACAACTGTTGGCCCTTTGCTGAAGTAGTTTTGTAGCATGAAGTACACTTAGGAGATCAAGAGCATCACCTGCTCTGCAACAGCAGCTTTCAAAGCCACTTTAATCACTTCTTATCAGCAGGAATCCTCCTTTTGATTACGTTCTGCTCAAAGCAACACCAACTGCCTGTAATGACAGCAAGCCATTTTAGTATTTCAGGGCAGTATTTTAACTTAGCTGCATTTATTGGCTACAGAAAGCTCACCAAGTCCATCACATTTGAGGCAACAGCTGTGACCTCCCTGTATCCGCAGCCTTCCTCGGGAGATCGGGATCCCTGCCTGTTATTCCGCCGGCAGCCAGCAGAGGGCGTTGATAAATTTGGCAACAGCGCTCCGTAGAACGCCTTCCGCTATTCCTTCTCCCACCACCCCCAGCCCCTCAGCATCGGGGGCTTGGTAACTCCGGACTGAAGCGGATTTGCCACTGCCATAAGCCAAAACGTAAGAACACAGATGAAAAGCACCTTTCACTTAATCCTGGTCAAGTCTGGAAAGCGTTCCAAAAAACTGGAGCGATCAAAAGGCAGGCAGCGGCTGCTGAACACTCATGTGGCAACACAGTAAAGCTACTCAGCTCCTTTGGAGAAAGGGTGCCCAGCAGCTTGCTCTGCCAGAAGAGTCCTTGAAGTCCTTGGACATTAGCTGTGTTGGATTTAAAACAAGAGGGACTGTCTCTGGGACAGAAAAAAAACCCGCCACCAACACCATGTAAACAACTGTTCTGGGGGGTCAGGGGCAGGCACTGGTCAAAGCTGAGTGACTTTGTGAGGCTGGTGATCTGTTTTAAGATGAAGGAAGTTATAAACAGTTTATAAAAGGGGAATACATCCCTTTTCAGCTTTGAATCACAGCATGATTTAGGATCTCCCTCTGCATCATAGTATCATAGTATCATTCAGGGTTGGAAGGGACCACAAGGATCATCTAGTTCCAACCCCCCTGCCATGGGCAGGGACACCCCACACTACATCAGGCTGCCCAGAGCCTCATCCAGCCTGGGCTTAAACACCTCCAGGGACAGGGCCTCGACCACCTCCCTGGACAACACATTCCAGGGCTTCACCACTCTCATGGGGAAGAACTTCCTCCTCACATCCAGCCTGAATATCCCCACCTCCAGCTTCATTCCATTCCCCCTACTCCTATCACTACCTGACATCCTGAGAAGTCCCTCCCCAGCCTTCCTGTAGGCCCCAATGAGGTCACCTCGGAGCCTTCTCTTCTGCAGACTGAACAGCCCCAACTCCTTCAGTCTGTCCTCATAGGAGAGGTGCTCCAGCCCTCTGATCATCCTTGTGGCCCTTCTCTGGACACAAACCTGGTTATTTTTTGACGCAGATGCAAATGCTACTCACTTAAAACCAGGCTGAATCTCCAGTTAAAATATAAGCACGTACCAAACTATTACCCAAATGGGAATACTTCAACCTTTTTCCCTCCCTCCCTATGGTTTTTCAAACCTTCCTGCTCCACGCTGACAGGCTAGCACCTTGACTCAAGGGTGATGCACGAAGTGCAGTGGCGGCAAAGAACTGGGAGGAGATGAAGGTGCAAGCAGCATCTTCTGCTGTTCAAGAGACTTTCTGCCAATTGCTCAGTGACTCACTCAGAAGGGAACCCCACGGTGTCATCCCATCTTCCAGGAGAAAAAACATACTGTGGCAGAATGCAAGCAGCTGTGTTTACAGGGACTGAAAGTTAAAAAAAACCCAGGAGACAACTAGAGGATATGAAAAGATCTTGGCCCAACCGTGCTCCGAAGACAAAACGACTGTCAGCACACGGCTTTGCTGCGTTTGTAGAAGGCTTTAATTTTCAGCTGAGAAACACACAATTGTTCAAGGCATGCAATCAGGCACAAAACTTCTCTTGCTTGCTCTTTTTTGTGCTCATACCTTCAGTGTAAGTTCTACGAGGAGGAGCAGATCCTATCCGTAACCTAAAGCAACTCTGAGTATCCACTTACAGCCTGAGGTCCCATGCAATGTTTAGAGTTGTTCCTGGAATGCAGGGGTTGAGTCGGAGGGAAACTCAAGTTCTTTTTCTCTCTGTGCCAGTTGTTCTATGCCACACAGAGAAAACCCCACAGGTCTCTCAAAGCAAGTTTGATCAGTGATGCTGTCAACAGAAGCAAAATCACCTTCTCCACATACATACACGCATACAAGGCTGCAACTACAGACATCTGCTGGCACGGTTTTTACTTTGATTGCTCTTGCACCAGAAAATACAAACACTGTAATGGGGAGGAAAACAAAACAAAACAACATAACACAGCTTTGATATCTGTACCTTGCAAGTCTAGTTGTTGACTTTCTTCTCAAAGAAATCAACCCAAACCAGACACCACAAATAAGACAGCAGCTGGGGCAATGGATTATTACTTTTTTTGTACTGCTAGGGCAAAAGAGCAACTCAAAGGTGAAGAATTGTTTTGTGGATTTAGGCATATCATCTTAGAAACATCCTAAGGACTGAAAGAAACATCACAGGCATTGAGATGCTGCTAAAAAAAAAGACATTTCCATCTGAATAAAGTTTGGTTGCTAGGAAGGCAAAGCACCTTTGTGTCTGCTCCTAGGGGGCATTTGCTCTTGACAAGCAAATAAGACAGTACCTGACTGGGAGCATATTGCCAAGGAAAATGTTGTTTGGAAGCTGTTACAAACAAGAAATTTCCTCTCTGTAATGCTCCACCACTGCTCATACAGCTCCTGGCTTGATTTCACACTCCTGCTTTAAAACATGATAGCCAAAGACACTTCTCCCTCACTCAGGCATTTGTTAAATCAATATGATTAAAAAAGAATTGACCATGCATCCATGAGAGGAATGTGGGAAGAGCTCATTCTGCAGCTTGCCCATGAAGGTCCCACCTGCACTTTTTGGTGTCACCAAGACTTCTGCTGCAATTGTTGGGAAGAGACACATTCCAGCTCCTAAATGTGTTGAAGCTGCCCACTCCCAAGGAGTTGGATGGCGTCAGAGGTTCCATCCTCTGCTGCTGCAGGCATTAGGAGGTCATTGCTAGAGTGGGTTTTCAAAAGAGGCAATCCTAAGGTTACAAAGATTTGGGCAAGTCCAGAACTGGATGGTCCCATTCTTTAGGCACCAATACAGCACAAGGATTCGTGCCTGTGCTCACTTCATTCCCATTCAGCAAACACACTGCAATACAGCTGAGGCCTGAGGTCAGGTATCAGTGAAAGTGCCTGGAGCAAGATTATGACTTCACCATTAAACCTTTTGAGAGCATAAAAGGAAAATGAACTCAGTGCACAAGAATTGCATCTCAAAACATCCATCAGGAGGCACTGACCTCCTCTTTGATTTTCTACAAATGAACAGCCCGTTTAGCTCTGGGGGAGGAAATCAGAACTGCCCCTCATCCCCATTCTTACACCCAGCTAGGGAAGAGCTGATGGAAAGAGTTTGCTGTACACACTACTACCTGCAAGAGTGGCTCAGAGTTAAAAAGAAATCATCAAGTCTGCCAAGTGAGTTTGTACCCTCAAAAAAAACAACACTACAGTCTGTGTTTTAAGTTGTTGATAGCAACAGTAATGAGCAAAACATATCTGGCCTCTCTGGCTGGAAAAAACCCAACAAACAACAACTCTAAAATGATGAAAAGCTAAACTGTGCACTTAGATTAGGGGGCACATGATGAACAAACGTTCAAGAGCAGCAGTGCAAACCATGAAGGAGTCAATTAATGGAGAGAATGTGAAAGAGAGAGGCTACACACTTGCAAAGCCTGTAAGCAGAGAGCACAGAGCTAGCTTAAGCTGCAGTTTACTAACATTTACAAAACCCCAGAAGAACACATTAAAAATTGCCTGGCCAAAGGTGCAGCTCTGACACAGCCAGACATGGAAGGCTCATGGGGGAGCATTTCCTTTACCACTCTGACATTTCCTCTTTTGATTGTTCTGGGCAGAAATCAATTCCCCTTTTTCTCAAGCCTGATGTGAGCATGGCTAAACCACAACGCCAGCCTCCTGTCCCACTGCAGCTAGCAGAAGCTACAATTAGGAAGCCCTGAAATGATGCTGTGATACTAAATGCTTCTCTGGGGCAATAAGTTAAAAAGAAGTACAAAAATTTCAGACAAACAAAGCCAGACTCTGCTGGTTGGTTCTTTGCCAAAGTATTCTGGTGGTACCAGATGCTTCCCAACACCGGCATCTGACACTGCTGCTGTGCTGACATGCAGGACACGGCCTGGCCAAGCTCTGCTGAAATGAGGAGCCCAGAGTGGGATGGCTAACTCTCAGGTTTCCTAATGACTGTCTAGAAGCTCTTCAGAGATTCTGTCTTAGAGCTTTTGTTCCCAAGGGACTACAGGTTACTCCATCCTCTGAAGGTGATTGTCTACTGCAAAAAACTAAACTAAAATAAAATAGAATGTGGCAAACTCCAGAAAAAAAACATAAATTAAACTTCTGGCTACAGAAGTGCTTGGATTCAACACCAAAGGCAAAGCAAGAAAGGTATCGCCCTGAAAGGACAACGTTACACAGCAAAGGACTGGATTCGGCTGCGCTGAACCCTGAAAGGTGCTGTCCCTTCGTGGTTAAGCTTGCTGTGAAAGGCTCACTGACAAACTCATGTGCAATGTACTCCTCAGTAGCCTCTCCCAGCAATCCAGGATGCAAAGGCTGGCCACAACCAAGAATTACATGGCAGAAAGGAGAAACCCAACCACCCTGACTCCTGCTGAGCATCACCATGACACTGTGTCACAGAGGAAAACACAGAGATTGAAAGCACTTTTAACATGTGAAATACGAAATGCAGTTCATGCTCTGGAGGAAGACCCAGCCTTTTAGCACCCCATGGGTGCTGGGTTAATAGCCAGCATGCAAAACAAAAATTAGTCATTCTAGCAATGCAGAAGGTAAGAATCTCCTAAAAAGGTTCTGAGCTTTTCAAGCCCTAAATGCAACTGCTATAAACCTAGACTGTTCCTGAGTGTAATTCAGTTATTGTATGGCCTTCTCCTGAGGAGATTCCTCATCATGTGTTGTAAATTCTTGAGGCTCTCTTGGCTGCAGTCTGAGCCTCTGGTGGGTTCTCCTCTTGCTCCTCAGACTTCTTCAGGTTTAGGAAGATGTCAGACTTCAGGAAGCGGCTGTAGCTGTCGTACTTCATCAGATTGAATATCTGGGGAAAGGGGGAGGAGAAAAAGCACAAACACAATGACCTCAGCAAAACTTGGGTTTAAATGAGGCAGACAGTATCTGAATTCACAGAATCACTGAATGGTCTGGGTTGAAGGCATCTCCAAAGGTCATCTAGTCCAACCCCTCTGCAGTCAGCAGGGACATCCTCAACTACATCAGGTTGCCCAGAGCCCTGTCCAGCTTCACATTCAGTATCTCCAGGGATGGGGCCCCAGACACCTCCCTGGGCAACCTGTTCCAGTGTTCCACCACCCCTGTGGTGCAGAACTTGCTCCTAACATCCAATCTAAATCTGCTCTTCTCTAGTTTGAAGCCATTGGCCCTTGCCCTATCACTTCAGGCCTTTGTAAACAATCTCTCTCCATCCTTCTTGCAGGTCTCCTTCCAACTCCAATGTCTTTTTGCTCTGTTAGCACTTTAGTACTCCTAAAGAGCACACCACTAAAACACACTTCAAACTCTCACCAGGGGCTGCATGGTCCAAGGGTTGCAGATTCCATGGTCACTGCTCTGCAGTAATCTCCACACTAGTCCAAGAATCAGATGATGGTTTTCACAACAGCCAGGTCTGAAAACCTCGTACCAAAGGCTGAAGGGCTTCTTACTAGTGCCAAGACCTGCCCCTCTTCTCACAACCAGTATACAGACAGTATGGAAACGTGATGTCAGTGCTGAGTATAGCTCTTATCTCCCAGGCCTTGAGTTTAGGCTTGTCCCTTAACATGACTGCTTCCTCTCCTATTTATACCCAGTGCAGACTGAACAGCTAGAACTCATTTGGAGTTTTCTGTAAACAAAAGGGCTTGAGAGAACAGCCTGGAATCCACACAGGTGTCAAGGTCAGGGCTATATTTTGCTTAGCCTTAAAACGGAGTGGAAGAAATAAAGTCAACCTCAAAACTATAATTGAGGCAAAACTGAAGCCCTCATCAGCCTCTGCCTATTATTTCAAGGGTGGAGCTGCTCTGAGTCATGCTTCATGACTGATTATACTTGATGGTACTTGGAGTAACTCAATTTCCAAGACACATTTCTGGATTCTGACCTGCATGTGTGGATAATCCCTGTGCGGATAACTCATGTCTGGATAACTCCAGCTTTACCTTTACAGGACTCGTTCCTAACTGATAGGTCCCTTCCAGCCTGGACCATTCTCTGGTAGTACAACCAGCTCATACAACTGTCTCTTGGGATAAACAGTAATATCTCAAACTGCTTTCTGATTTCCTGTCTCAAAGAATCTGGACAGATAAAAGCAAACACAAAAAGCAGACTGCTCTTCTCTGTGCATTGGCTGAAATCTCTCCCTTGCAAATAAATTAAACAAAGGCTGTCATTAATCACTGGTTATGTATTTCAATACTTAAGCTCAGGTTTCAAACAGTGTAAATTTTGCTTCAAAAGTTGCACACATGGAGGTCTACAAAAATCCACACACACCCTCTCAATGCAGACCCAATCAATGCAGTTCAGCAAAGTCAAATTCCACCTCCCAGTGCTGCCTAACTAAAATATAATTAAACTTATCCAACTGGCTCAAGCAGGAAAAAGAATTTAAAGAAGACATCATCTGGTAAATTGTCTTAAGTCAGTGCTAAGAATTTAGACCCCTCTTGTTCCTGGTATCATTTACAGTACCTCCCAGACAGAAAGAGCCCTGTAAGATCAAAACCTTCTGAGCCAAATACACAGAACAGAGCCATTTTGCAGTCACATGCAAAAGCAGAACCCCCTTTTCCCCTCCCCTCATCTCATCACCTCCCTGAGCAGAAACCTTTACCCTATCAGAATTCTGAAATCTAGACTTCTGGGAACCACTAACACCACTCAGTCCAGCATGAATCATAGAATTGTTAGGGTTGGAAGGGACCTCAAGGAGCATCTAGTTCCAACCCCCCTGTCATGGGCAGGGACACCTGCAGGGACACCATGAACAACTGCCTCCAAGCTATGTGTTTAAGGCCATCCCACGAGCACAAACCCACACCCCACAGGCAGCCCCATTTATATCAGTGGGTCTCTGGAGAACTGGAGTCCAAGTTACCAGTAATGCTGTAGACCAGACTGTGGCTCTCAAGCTGTGCCTTTTCATCCTGCAGACACACAGTGCCAGCAGTAGTTAACAGTGTCCCTCAGAGAATAAATTATACCAGCCCTCCTAACTTTATAAGGATTGAAGAGTAGGAAAGCCCATAACTCTTCCTGAACTATCATCTCACAGCAGTAAACAGAAGTTTCAAGCAGTGGAAGCCTGCACCAACCCATAACTGCTCTGCATTTGGTTTTAAAAGTTCATAGATTTTTCTTCCCACACTGGTGGGACTCCTTTACCATTGGTCTCATATGTTTACAGTTCAGGTATTACTAATCCCTGGCTGCTCATGTGCATGTTCATCTGTGAAACTGCAAAACATTCAAACTCCAGCAGCCTCTCCAGTTTCAGTCTCATAATCACCCACCCTGGACTGCAGTGCTTAAAGTTATGAGAACATTTTCTTCCCCTCTCCCCCCCAACCAAGTCAGAGAAGCTCTTCCATGAAAAACTCTGTGCTTCTTCACATGGAAATTGAGTCTCAGACATTTCCACTGCTAATGATTTGGAAACCTGCTTGAAACACAGCAGAGCCTTTGCTCCTCAGAACACTTCAACTGATTGACCCAGCCAGTGCCCAAGTAACAAGTATTCAATACCTGATGTGAAATGTGCTGGAAAGACTATTCAAATGAGCATGCTGTTTCTCCACAAAAGAGCTAAAGGTAGTCCTGAGGATGCTACAGGAATCAAAAATAGCACAGGCTGCAAGTGGTGGAAAGCTGCAGATAAGAATGACTCATTCCATAACTTATGCTTGAAAATAAGTGAAACAGCAAAGAGAAGATCTGCCTGCCAAACATCACCTAATTTCCACCAGACCTCCCAAGCTCTGTGGGAAAAGGCAAAGCAGATCCCAACTCCTCTTTCAAGTTGTGTTTGTGTGTGTGTGTGTGTGTGTTACAGAAGAGGAGCCTTTTCAGGAAATTGCATTATGTTAGGATCAAAATAAATAGCCAAACAAAGCAAAGTGAAGAATCTTGAGCTCTCAAGGAAACTAGTGGCAACTACGGAAACAAACACCAGCAGTGACTCAGCACCAGCAAACACACAGGAAAACGTGGGCACAAAGTTACTCAGCTGGATATTTCTCAAGCTACCAAGCAGAGGAATTCAGAAGAAAACTTCATCTAATCCACTGCTACCTGAGGCATGGGTTGACCAGGTGCCTGCCCAGTGGTAGCAGGGTCTGAAGAGGTAGGTAGGTACCGAGGCAATCCGTGCCGCAGGTAGCAGTAGGCAGATTCCCAACCTTCATAGACTCACAGAATCGTTAGGGTTGGAAAAGACCTTTAGGATCATCAAGGCCAACCATAACCCAACCACCATGACCACAAAACTATATCCTGAAGCACTACATCTACAGCTTCCTGAACACCTCCAGGGATGACAACTCCACCACCTCCCTGGGCAGCCTCACCACTCAGTGAAGAACTTTGTAATAATAATAATAATCATCATCATCATCATCAACAACAACCAGGTTGGAAGAGACCTTCAAGATCATCATGTCCAACCCATCAACCAATCCAACCCACCTAATCAACTAACCCATGGCACCAAGCACCCCATCAAGTCTCCTCCTGAACACCTCCAGTGATGGTGACTCCACCACCTCCCTGGGCAGCCCATTCCAATGGGCAATCACTTTCTCTGTATAGAACTTCCTCCTAACATCCAACCTAAACCTCCCCTGGCACAGCCTGAGACTGTGTCCTCTTGTTCTGGTGCTGGCTGCCTGGGAGAAGAGACCAACATCCGCCTGGCTACAACCTCCCTTCAGGTAGTTGTAGACAGCAAGAAGGTCTCCCCTGAGCCTCTTCTTCTCCAGGCTAAGCAATCCCAGCTCCCTCAGCCTCTCCTCACAGGGCTGTGTTCCAAGCCCCTCACCAACTTTGTTGCCCTTCTCTGGACACGCTCCAGCAAGTCAACCTCCTTCCTAAACTGAGGGGCCCAGAACTGGACACAGGACTCGAGGTGTGGCCTAACCAGTGCAGTGTACAGGGGCAGAATGACCTCCCTGCTCCTGCTGCAGGCCAGGATGCCATTGGCCCTCTTGGCTGCCTGGGCACACTGCAGTCTCATGTTCAGCCTACCATCCACCAGCACCCCCAGGTCCCTCTCTGCCTGGCTGCTCTCCAACCACTCTGACCCCAGCCTGTAGCACTGCATGGGGTTGTTGTGGCCAGTGTGCAGCCCCTGGCACTTGGATGTGTTCAATCTCCTGCCCTTGGCCTCTGCCCATCTGTCCAGCCTGTCGAGGTCCCTCTGCAGAGCCTCTCCACCCTCCAGCAGATCAACTCCTGCCCCCAGCTTGGTGTCGTCAGCAAACGTACTGATGATGGACTCAATGCCCTCATCCAGATCATCAATGAAGATGTTAAAGAGCACAGGGCCCAGCACTGATCCTTGGGGCACACCACTGGTGCCTGGCTGCCAGCTGGATGTGGCACCATTCACCACCATTCTCTGGGCTCAGCCCTCCAGATGTCCTAATGTCCAGTCTAAACTTCCCCTGGCACAACTTAAACCCATTTCCTCTTGTCCTATCATTATTTACCTGGGAGAAGAGACCAACACCAGCCTCAATACAACCTCCTTTCAGGTAGCTGTAGAGAGCAATAAGATCTCTCATTAGCCTTCTCTTCTCCAGACTCACTCCTACGACGTGCCCTCCAAGCCCCTCATCAGCTTCACTGCTCTTTTACAGCCTGTGTTTAGAGCCAATTAAAAGCAGACAAAACCTAATGAAACTGTGCTCTTGAGGAAAATAACTTTACCTGGTCCTGGAGCTTCTGAAACATGAGAGGGTGAGGTGTCTCCAAAATAGTCTCATTCAAACGGGACTGCCCTTCGACATTGACTTGGGAGGAAGCTTTACTGGAGAGGAAAGTCATGTAAATTTCTTTAGCTTTCTCTTGCATCTGCAAAAGGACAGATTTATTTAGAGAGTTATTTGCTGTGGGAATCTTCCCTGTCATTTGTTAGTGTTTTGCTGGAGAGTGCTCTGGGTCGCTGCTGGAGGTTCCACATCTTAAACCAAAACACAGTCTGAATCAAAAAAGAAAACAAACAGCAAAACAAACACACACAGGTTATCTGATCTGTCAACATTTGCTGGTACTGCAGGAAAAACATCTCTGCAGGCCAGCTACTACCCTGACATTAGTGGAAGTATTTGGCATTTAAGTTAAACAGCAAGTTAGGATGTTTGAATCTGAGAATCCAGTTAAAACTGCTCAACATCATCAACCAGGCTCTGTCTTCACTACTTGGAAGACTAGTTTTACTGACAGATAACCAGCATGCACAAGGAACCCAGAGGGAACACACACAGTGGAGACTTCCTGCAAGGCAAAATTGAGCAGACTTAGTGCATAATCCATCTGCAGTGGGTGCAGCAAGAAAAGCCTATCCAGAGGGTGTAGGAAGGTTCTTCTCCCCCTCTGCTCTGCCCTGCTGAGACCACATCTGCAATACTGTGTCCAGTTTTGGGCTCCCCAGTTCAAGAGAGACAGAGAGCTGCTGGAGAGAGTCCAAAAGAGAACCAGGAGGATGCTTAGGGGACTTGGCATCTCCCCTGTGAAGAGAGACTGAGAGCTCTGAGACTGTTTAGTCTGGAGAAGACTGAGAGGGGATCTGATCAATGTCTATCAATATCTGAAGGGTGGGTGTCAAGTGGAGGGGGACAAGCTCTATTGGGTGGTGCACAGCAATAAGCCAAGGAACAACAGGTTCAAGCTTGAACAGAGAAGGTTTCAGCTCAACACGAGGAGAAACTTCTTTACAGAGAGGGTCAAGGAGCACTGGAGCAGGCTGCCCAGGGAGGTTGTGGAGTCTCCTTCTCTGGAGACTTTCCAAACCCATTGCTGTGCAGACTACCCTGGGTGATCCTGCTCTGGCAGGGAGGTTGGAATGGATGATCCCTGGAGGTCCCTTCCAACCTCTCATGTACTGTGATATTGTCATACTACATGTATTGCCATAACTACACTGGTGCCTCAGGGCAGCTCATGCAATGCTGGCTACATGGTTAGAAAACTCAAACACTATTTTTGGGTTTTTTTTGGCTAATGGCAAAGATAAGACCCTCAAGAGCTTCTGAAAGCTGATGCATAAGGCTAGGTGTGACTGGCATAAAGCAGTTTGCTAATGTTTGTCTGGATTCCAGTAATCCTGTTTCAGTGGTCTTTCCCTGATAAATCAGTAACAGTAATAACATTTAGACCCTCCCTAGCATCTGTAAGCTTCACAGCCATAACTGAGTGCCCACAACCCCCTGAAATTCAATGCAGGCTCCCTCTCAACTAGAAGGTCAGATAAGAGAAAGCCAGTGGGAGAGAAGAGAGCCAAGCCAGGCAGAAGGCAAGATTACAGAATACAACATTAACCAGGTTTGAGATCATCCAGTCCAACCTATCACCCAACACCATCTAATCAACTAAACCATGGCACCAAGTGCTTCATCCAGGCTCCTCTTAAACACCTCCAATGATGGTGACTCCACCACCTCCCTGGGCAGCACATCCCAATGGCCAATCTCTCTTTCTGGGAAAAATTTCTTCCTGACATCCAGCCTAAACCTCCCCTGGCACAGCTTGAGACTGTGTCCTCTTGTTCTGGTGCTGCTTGCACCAGACCAACCCCCACCTGGCTACGACCTCCCTTCAGGCAGTTGTAGAGAGCAATAAGGTCTTCCCTGAGCCTCCTCTTCTCCAGGCTGAACGACCCCAGCTCCCTCAGCCTCTCCTCATAGGACCTGTGCTCCAAACCCCTCCCCAGCTTTGTTGCCCTTCTCTGCTTCCCTGCTGCCATCTGAGTTCTGCATGCTGAAAACAAGGCTGGCGCAGCAGCAGCAGGCACTGTGTGATCCTTAGCCACAGGTACTCATCAGTGTTCCCCACGGCACATCTAATGAGCAACCACATCTCCAGACCAGCACTGGCAAGAGGGCTGCGCCTTTGATGGAAGTGGGCCTGAGGAAGGAAGCCTTTAAACTCTTGGCCTATGAAGGAGTCACAGAATTGCTTTCATGTTTTATGGCTGAGAATCAACATTTGGGGATAATTAGAAGGAAAGCTCCACATGCTTGACAACTCACAAGGTCTAAAGAGTTAACTCTCTCACTGCTGACAAGGGCACATATTTTTCCAGGAGTATTTCTTTTCAAAGCAGATCATTCATCAGGTGTCAGGTGCACTGGTTTTACCAATTGCCAGTCTTTCCAGAGAGGACTGGGTCAGCCATGCCTGTGCTGAAGGAGCAGTTAATGCAATCAGGCAGAGGTGTGACTGCTGTCACTGAAGTTAATACCCCAATGCAGACACAGCAGAGGTACCTTTAGCTGTTATCACACGAGCAGGTGTAAGGGATTGTACTGACTGTCAGTCCTACCCAAGTAACTCTTGAACCTGCTGTCCAGTTTCAGTCATATTTTAAAAGGGGGCAAAGGACTGAGAAATAATCATTCTCCTGCTGAGTCAGTGGCAAAAGAAAGGGAGAGAAAAAAGCAGCATAAGCACCAAGGGAAAAGCTGCCAGATATGTTCAGGAGTTACCTACTCTACCTGAACTGCCAGCAGGTACTTCGTTGCTGGCTAGTCAATGCACACAGAGCTCTGTCTCAGCCACAAGACAAGGTGCTGCTTGCCCAAGGAACACAGAAGCAAGCTGGGCACTGCAGAGAAAGGTCTGAGGAAAAACATGAAACCAGAAGTACTGTGAGGAAGTTTAAAGAACATGGAGGGAACAAGAGGGTCGTGTGGGAGGCTGGCAAACAGGGGAGGATTTCTGGATTCTGTAGGGCAGAATGACCAAGAAAGGAAGTGAAAATGCTGTGGTAGGGAGAGGAGGTCATTGGAGAGATGCTGGGGACCTCACTTTATAGCAATGGGGAAAGCTGGAAATGCACAGCTAAAGGTCACAGCTAAGGCAGGTTCTGCTGCACAGGGAACACCTGCTCTGCTATGACTATGCTTCAGTAGTAGAGCAGCAGTTTGAACTACAATATTTCAATTCTTGTTAAAAGAAAGTAGAGTTCAAGCTGCCAGCATGTTTATACACCCCCCAAATGATATGCAGGGAGAGGCTCAGGCAGAGGAAACAGCAATGCTCCCCATCCAGTGGGTGGCTTCAGCCTGAAACGAATGCCTCAGCACAGGGGACTGGACTCTGGAATTTAAACACCACTTAAACTGGGCTCTTGTTCACAGGTGCTTATTAAAAGACTTCTGGCACTTCTCCCTTCCATCTGTGTGCTCTCCCCAGCATCCGTGCCAAATTCCCATGTGGAGTACAAAGTTCTGCCTGCAGAAATCCCCCTCACTATTTCAAGTGGATACACTATCCCTTTCCCACTTCCTTTCTTCAGGTCAAATTCAGCTCTCCAGCATATGTGGCTCCCAAACGAAGTGAATGGAAGTCCCAGATGCTCGTCAGAAGAGGCTCCAGCAGCTCACAGCTGTGCGGCATTCATTACCCAGCTTGGCTTAACCGCTGCCACATTCCACGTGGGAAGTGGCAGAAGAATCTCCTGAAGAAGGTGTGCTTTGTCCTGAAATTGTTCTCTGTGAACCCTCACCACAGGGGTGTCCTGGAGGGTTTGAGCAACGGCTGAAAAGATTCCCTGGTGTTTAAAGCATCTATTACGATCTGTAACACACTTTGAAAGCTCAGCGGCAACAGAAGGAGCATTCAAACCTTGGGAAGTAGCACAATGGCCATGTTGTTTATCCCATTGACAGTCAGAAAATGCACCAGCACATGACTAACTCCAATAAAATAGCTGAAGTTATATTTAATCCACTTAATCCCACCACTCCCACTTCAATAATTAAATGTGTCCAAAGATGAGGACCATATGGGTGGCAGCAGAGCTCACTGCCACATGTGGACTTGACCTAATTCCTTCCTCAACCTTCACTAAATAATTCCATCTCTATTTTAGCTTCCATTTTACAGGAATGTTTAAAATGACAGAGATGTGTCTCGAGCTGAGGGAAGGAGCTTGTGTTTCCATGCTGCAAGATGACAGGCTGAATCCAGTCCATCTAAAACCTGCCCAGACCAGTAATGTGGTCTGCCTGCTGTCTAGCTCTGCAAATGCTGAAAACCTCCCCTGCTCCCTCAAACAAGCATGCATTTGGTATTAGTTCAGCCAAACAGGAAAACAAACACAAACTCCTGAAGCAGTCTGGTCTGAACTCCATTTCTGCTTCCTCCTGACTAAGTGCTCCTATCACTAGTCCAGAGGCAACACAAAAGAATCACCACAAACATCCGGATGGAAGAGACCTCCAAGCTCATCCAGTCCAACCCTGGACCCTGCACTGAAGGGTCAACACTAAACCATGTCCCTAAGCACCAGGTCCACACACTGCTTAAGCACTTCCAGGGAGGGTGACTCCACCACTGCCCTGGGCAGACCATTCCAATGTTTGAGAACCCTCTCTGGGAAGAAATATTTCCTAGCATCCAGCCTGAACCTCCCCTGATGCAGCTTGAAACCATTTCCTCTAGTCCTGTGGCTTGCCACCAAGGAGAAGAGACTGCCACCTCCCAGTCAATAGCTTGGGCACTCCTTGCCAGTGCTCCCTGTGGTCCCCTGATTCTAGCAACTCTGGCTGCACAGCAGCTCGCATTAATCAAGAGGAAGGGTGCAGAGAAGATGTATCTGCACAGCATCTTGCACGATGTGCCTGTGTTGGCTTGATCTAAGTCAGCTTCTAGGCAGAGCCCATGTGACTGTGGTTAGAGCAACAACTGAACCAAATTCAATCAGCTTTGAGGAAAGGGCCAGGATATTTTGTTGGAAAGGCACTAAAGCAGTCAGACAGTTTGCAACCAACAGAAAGCAGGAGCAGTGTGAGCCTGTGTCTGCCTGCAAGGACCAGAAAGGACAGGAGGGAAGGACAGCAGTTTACTGAGCCAGCCACACTAATGCTATACCTGCTTGTAGAGAACCAAACACTGCTCCAGGCTGACCCTTAAGGGATGACTACAATACCAGGCAGGATGGATGCTTAAACCATGGGCCAGGTGGTGACCTTTGTGCCCATTTAAACTGAGCAAGAAAACAAAACCCCACACACTCATGGCAAGTAATGAAAAGTTTATCTTATACTTTAAAATAGGGGATAACCCCACAAAGCATTTGATCTAGGTTAAGTGGAAATCAGCTTCAAGTGACCAAAAGTCTATGTGTCTGTGAGCTCATTTCTGTGGTAAGCCAGTTCTAATCAGAAGAAGGTTATAAAATAAGTAAGTTTGGTCTAGAATCCTCTGCTCACATCCAGCAGGAGTAGGGAGGTGACTGTCTCCTAGTACTCAGCTCCGGACACACCTGGAGTGTTGTGTCCAGTTTTGGGCACCTCAGTACAAGACAGATGTGGAGGTGCTGGAGCCAAGGCAGAGGAGGGCAAGGAAGCTGCCCTGGAGAATAAATCTGATGAAGAGCAACTGAAGGAGCTGGGGATGGTTAGTTTGGAAAAGAGGAGGCTGAGGGGAGACCTCATTGCTCTCCACAGCTACCTGAAAGGAGGTTATAGAGAAGTTGGTGCTGGTCTCTTCTCACAGGTAATTAGTGATAGAAAAGAGGGGATGGCCTCAAGCTGTGACTGGGTAGGTTTAGACTGGACAGCAGGAGGAATTTTTTCCCATCAAGAATGGTCAGGCATTGAAATGCGCTGCCCAGGGAGGGGGTTTGAGTCCCCAAGCCTGGATGTGTTTAAAGGTGGTTTGGATGTGGTGCTTGGGGCTACGGTTTAGGGGTGAACTTTGTAGAGCAGGGCCCTGGGTTGGACTTGGTGATCCTGAAGGTCTTTTCCAACCCAACTATTTCTGTGATTCTGTGCTCAAATAGACACAAAGTGATTTCTGCACCAGTCACTTTCAGAGGACAAATCCATGCTTCATGTTACCATAAACACTGGAAAGATTTCTATTTTTAGTGCTTTTTCTAGCTTAGTAAATTATCTAAACAACGCCATCCCCAAGCAGGAGCTAGAAAAGTTTACTGTAAGCCTGTGTCACTCTAAAGCATATTTAGTCTAGCTGGCTGGCACAGCTTTGGCAGTGTGAGACTCCAGGTCGACTGTGTCATGATTGGTACTGAATAATTAAGCTAAAGGGAACCTAGTTTAGTCTCTGCCCAGTCATTTGGCAATTAATTCAGGAATTCTCTCATTTTCTATATATCAATTTATCATTTCCTGTACCAGCATGCACAGTCCTAAAATAGCTGAAAAGAAGGGAATTATCTAGCAAGGAAAAATAGGATTGTTATCCCTTTGCAAAACATGGGACCTTACAGAAGGATCTTCCACTTGCATTTCCATTTAAAAATGCAGTTTGATACCTGTCCAAGCAGCATCAAAAAAGGCTGCACATCACTTGGCAAGGACACTGCACGAAGTACAAAGGAAAAACAGCTGCCCTGTGCAAGCCAAGGGTTCTTCCCATTTGGCTGTGGACTGTGATGCTGGCTTCTGCTTCACCAGCTCTGAAAGCAAAGCATTTCAATGGAGTAGGGAGATCCCCAGCCCAGCATATCAGACATAGCAGCCAAGAGGCTGCATGGACATCTGGGGACAAAGGAGGGAAAATGCTGTGTCACAAACTGCCACTAATGAGATCTGCAGCTCCTGCTGAAGCAGAGCCAGGCCAGTGGGACTGATGCTACTGTGCCCACCCAGGCAGGAGCTGGCTTCCAGTGCAACCCAGACAGGCTGCAGCTGAAATATCATAGTATCATAGTATCAGTCAGGGTTGGAAGGGACCACAAGGATCATCTAGTTTCAACCCCCCTGCCATGGGCAGGGACACCCCACACTAGATCAGGCTGCCCAGAGCCTCAGCCAGCCTGCTCTTAAACAGCTCCAGGGACAGGGCCTCAACCACCTCCCTGGAAAACCCATTCCAGGGCTTCACCACTCTCATGGGGAAGAACCTCCTCCTCACCTCCAGCCTGAATCTCCCCACCTCCAGCTTCATTCCATTCCCCTTAGTCCTATCACTACTTGACATCCTGAGCAGTCCCTCCCCAGCCTTCCTGTAGCCCCCTTCAGATACTGGAAGGCCACAGCAAGGTCACCTCAGAGCCTTCTCCAGGCTGAACAGCCCCAACTCCTTCAGTCTGTCCTCACAGGAGAGGTGCTCCAGCCCTCTGATCATCCTCGTGGCCCTTCTCTGGACACCTTCCAGCACCTCCAGATCCCTCTTGTAATAGGGGCTCCAGAACTGGAGGCAGTACTCCAGGTGGGGTCTCACCAGAGCTGAGTAGAGGGGGAGGATCACCTCCCTCGACCTGCTGGCCACACCTCTCCTGATGCAGCCCAGGATCTGGGCTTGTACAGGCAAGGGGAAAGAGGACTCCTGGCCTCACCCCAGCTACTGATACTGCTGGCCATCACAGTGGCATCTAGCACAGACCCCTCAGCATCCCATCTCACTTCCTTTATTTCTTACTGCCTTACATCTTACAGAAAACCCAGCCCCATTAGCTGTTCTTTGCTGAAGACCATCTGCCTGTGGGGACCTTAACCAGCAACTAAATGCTCAAATCTGAAAGAGTGCACAATCAAATGGCACACCTTCATCTTCTTGCAGAAACCACTGGGTTTGTGTTTTGGATGGATTTATCAATACCAAAAGCTACTCACAACTGAGAGAAGCAAACTGTTTTGGAGGCAGTGCTTTTTCAGTGCAAAACAGAGAATATTTACAGAATGCAGACTGCCATCTCCAACAACATCTTTGGTTGGAAAGCCAGGGATGTATTTCTGTTGAAAATCTGCTGGGTAACAGTTCCAGCTGACAATATTTGATTGACCGTAAGAGCAGAATACTGCAGCCTGGACACAGCTCTCCTACACCTGCACTTAATAAATGCTCCTAGGAGCTGAGCTGCACCCACCTGATTCCTATTGCCTGATGATTTTACTCACAGCACTATGGTCCCATTTGAAGCAGGTTTAAGTAGGATTTGTCCCAGCTTCACCTCTTAGAATCATAGAATCAACAAGGTTGGAGAAGACCTCAGATCATCAAGTCCAATCTATCACCCAACACCTCATGGCACCTAAACCATTACTCCAAGTGCTCTGTGCTCTTTAACATCTTCATTGATGATCTGGATGAGGGCATTGAGTGCATCATCAGTACATTTGCTGACAACACCAAGCTGGGGGCAGGAGTTGATCTGCTGGAGGGTAGAGAGGCTCTGCAGAGAGACCTCGACAGGCTGGGCAGATGGGCAGAGTCCAAGGGCAGGAGATTGAACACATCCAAGTGCCAGGTTCTGCACATTGGCCACAGCAACCCCATGCAGTGCTACAGGCTGGAGTCAGAGTGGCTGGAGAGCAGCCAGGCAGAGAGGGACCTGGGGGTGCTGGTTGATGGTAGGATGAACATGAGCCTGCAGTGTGCCCAGGCAGCCAGGAGGGCCAATGGCATCCTGGCCTGCATCAAGAACAGTGTGGCCAGCAGGAGCAGGGAGGTCATTCTGTCCCTGTACACTGCACTGGTTAGGCCACACCTCGAGTCCTGTGTCCAGTTCTGGGCCCCTCAGTTTAGGAAGGAGGTTGACTTGCTGGAACGAGTCCAGAGAAGGGCAACAAAGTTGGTGAGGGGTTTGGAACACAGCCCTGTGAGGAGAGGCTGAGGGAGCTGGGGTTGCTTAGCCTGGAGAGGAGGAGACTCAGGGGTGACCTTATTGCTGTCTACAACTACCTGAAGGGAGGTTGTAGACAGGCAGATGTTGGTCTCTTCTCCCAGGCAGCCAGCACCAGAACAAGAGGACACAGTCTCAGGCTGCACCAGGGGAGGTTCAGGCTGGAGGTCAGGAGGAAGTTCTACACAGAGAGAGTGATTGCCCATTGGAATGGGCTGCCTGGGGAGGTGGTGGAGTCACCATCACTGGAGGTGTTCAGGAGGAGACTTGACAGGGTGCTTGGTGCCATGGGTTAGTTGGTTGGGTGGTGTTGGATGATAGGTTGGACGTGATGATCTTGAAGGTCTCTTCCAACCTGGTCTATTCTATTCTATTCTATTCTATTCTATTCTATTCTATTCTATTCTATTCTATTCTATCCCCTTTTGAACACCTCCAGGGATGGGGACTCCACCACCTCCCTGGGCAGCACACCCCAATGGCCAATTACTCTTTCTGGGACAAATTTCTTCCTGACATCCAGCCTAAACCTCCTCTGGCACAGCTTGAGACTGTGTCCTCTTGTTCTGGTGCTGGTTGCCTGGGAGAAGAGACCAACCCCTACCTGGCTACGACCTCCCTTCAGGTAGTTGTAGACAGCAAGAAGGTCTCCCCTGAGCCTCCTCTTCTCCAGGCTAAGCAACCCCAGCTCCCTCAGCCGCTCCTCACAGGGCTGTGCTCCAGACCCCTTCCCAAACCAACCTCATTGCCCTTCTCTGGACATGTCCATAGTACTCAGCTTACTTTATCCAGGAGAGTACAAAAGGGGCTGCAGATTTGCCCCCCTCTGCCTTCTAAAATACTCCTCCTGAAACACCACACACGTGTGAAAAGATAAAAGGACTTCTGGGATTTAAGAGTCTGATTCTCAGGGACAGTGATGCTCAGCTGAGAGCTTTGAAACAACTTCATCTGATGCTCACAAAAATCCTCATCTCAAAGAAAAAATAAACCTGAAATTGCTACCAAAAAACCCCATAAACAGAAACAACGTTTCCAGAAAGAAGCAAAGAAAACCTGGTCCATACTGCAGGCCTGACCCCACAGGCTTCAAAACCCCAATGTGGAAGTAGATTCAGTGCTCCTGATGGAACTAATCATCAGCCAAGATCCAAGCAGTGAGAAAAAAATGACTGAAGGTGGCTGGTTGAAAAATTTCCAGTAGAGTATTTTCTACTAGAAAAATAAACCTTTCATGAAAATGGAAATACTCTGCAAGTGTGTGCCAGTTTTAATGAAGAGGTAAAACCTCTACTTGAACTGTCAACTTCTTTTGCTTTGCAGCATGTTATTTGAGAAGGCAAAACTTCATTCTGGTATTGCAAAGCCTTTTGTTTGTGCTGGTTTTCTCTTTATGTTCACAGGATCTCAGGATGTTTGAGATTGGAAGGGACCTCTGGACATAATCAAGTCCAACCCCCCTGCCAGAGCAGGGCCATAGAATCCAGCACAGGTCCCACAGGAACATCCAGACAAGGCTTGAAAGTCTCCAGAGAAAGAGACTCCACAACCTCTCTGGGCAGCCTATTTCCAGTGCTCTGTGACCCTTAGACTAAAGTTCTTCCTCATGTTGAGGTGGAACCTCCCGTGCTGTAGTTTATATCCATTGCCCCTTGGCCTGTCACAGGGCACAAGTGAGCAGAGGTTGTCTCTGTCCCTTCCCTCTTGACCCCCAGCCCTCAGATATTTATAGGCATTTATTAAATCACCTCTCAGTCTTCTCTCCAGACTAAACAACCCCAGGTCCCTCAGCCTCTCCTCACCAGGCAGTGCTGCAGTCCCCTCAGCATCCTTGTAGCCTTCTGTTGGACACTCCCCAGCAGATCCCTGTCCCTCTTGAACTGGGGAGCCCAGAACTGGATGAGGTCTCATCAGAGTAGAGGGGGAGGAGAACCTCCCTGTATCTGCTGGAGGCATTCCTCTGCATGCATCCCAGGATCCCATTGGCCTTCTTGGCCACCAGGGCACATTGCTGTCCCATGCAGAAGCTGCTATCCACCAGCACTCCCAGGTCCTTCTCCCCAGGGCAGATCACCTCCCAACCTGTACTGGTGCAGGTTATTCTTCCTTCCCAGGTGCAGGACACTGCACTTATCCTTGTTGAACCTCATTAGGTTCCTGTCTGTCCAGGTCTCACTGAATGGCTGCACAGCTTTCAGATGTCTCAGCCAAGCCTCCCAGTTTGCCATCATCAGCAAACTTGCTGAGCAGAGTCTGCTTGCCTGTCTGTCTGTCTGTCCCCTCACCAACGTCACTGACAAAGATGTTGAATAGGACCAGATCCAGCACCGATCCCCGGGGTGCTCCACTAGTTACAGCTCTCCAGCTGGACTTGGCACCACTGATCACCACTCTTTGCACTCTATTGTGTAACCACTAAAATATTCCAATGGTATTTTCATGGAACAGCCATCATGCTTTAAAAAAAACAAAGCCCACAAAAAAAGAGAGAGTCCTGAATGAAACATCTCTGTATTTTCAACCCAGATGATGCAACACCACTGAACCCAACCTTTTGCTATTCCCAAGCAACAGCAAAAGAGCCCAGAGTTCCCAAAACATGGGAAACTTGACAGTCCCAGCCTTTTGTTGGTCTGAACTAGAACCAGCTTTGTTTCCAAACAATTCCATCCCCCTGATTTCAGGGCACTTCCTTCAAATACACTTAATTTCCACTCAGATGGTGGAATGTTATGCAAGAGCAATATCAGGACTCCAGCTCTGCCATGGAAACTTTGTTGACAAGTCAGGGAGTTATTTAGGAAACCTACCTGTTTTTTCCCTTGTGTTTTCTTAAACTCTTCACATGCTAGCCAGAACAAAACGTTTTCTTCACTGAATTCTTTCTTTAAAAATTCCTAGGGAAAAGAAAAACAAACAAACAACTGTCAGGCTTCAATTTCTCAGTTGTTTCTCCTCTCTTCCTACTATAGCTATTAAAACTGGGAGCTGCCTACAGCTAGGCTTTACCAGGGTATGGGTTTACATAACACAGAGCACCAGAACCTCTGCATCTGCACACTACCAAGACCCAAACAAAAAAAAAAATCACTTATTCAGCACTCTGAAAGCACATTCCAGGAGGATGATGAGCTACATTTCATCTCAGAGCACATCAAGAAGGCTCAAGAAGGCTCCAAGGGGACCTAATTGTGGCCTTCCAGTATCTGAAGGGGGCCTACAGGAAGGCTGGGGAGGGACTTCTCAGGATCTCAGGGAGTGATAGGACTAGGGGGAATGGAATGAAGCTGGAGGTGGGGAGATTCAGGCTGGAGGTGAGGAGGAGGTTCTTCACCATGAGGGTGGTGAAGGTCTGGAATGGGTTGTCCAGGGAGGTGGTTGAGGCCCCATCCCTGGAGGTGTTTCAGCCCAGGCTGGCTGAGGCTCTGTCCAGCCTGATCTAGTGTGGGGTGTCCCTGCCCATGGCAGGGGGGTTGGAACTAGATGATCCTTGTGGTCCCTTCCAACCCTGACTGATACTATGAATAACTAACAAGCAGAGTTTCTTCAGTCTCCCTTAAATAACTTGAGTAATTCTACTGTCATTACTCAAAGAGAAACCTCTACAAATGTATTAATTCATTAGCAGGTGAGGATTAGGAATTGTTTTAATGAGAGTCACAGATCACTTGAGATTCTCATCTGGTATCTTCCTGATTTATTTGTTAATGAACAAAATCTCTGCACACAAAAGTGTTTCTAAACATGATCATCAGTGGCAATAAATTTACTTAAGTAAACTGAAGCAGAAAATGTATCTGCATTCTCTGGACAGTGTTTAAACAAAGCACATTCCACCCACAGTGAGGCCTGTTTTAAAATGGGGGTGGGAAATGTACATGAAATTTATTTACAAAAGATAATGACTGAAATATTTATACCTCTGAGACCATCAGCTTTCAAGTGCTAGAAAGCAGAGATGAAGTAACACCAAGAATTCAACAGCATCAAGGCTACAAGGTTTCCCCCCCTCCCCAAGAGCTCTAAATCACAGTGTTTTGTCATTCCAGTTTACATCACTGTTCAAATCATTTCATCCCAGTGCATTTTATCAGTGCTTGGTATGGTAAAACTATACTCAGGTAGCTCTTATATGGCAAGAAAGCCTTGAAAGCAAATCACCACTGTCACCTAGTTGAGCCTCAAACCTGCATTTGAGCTGCAGAAGCCCACTCCTTGTAGTAAACAAAGGGGAATCTGCAGCACAGAGTAAGAGCCACACAGAGTCATCTGGCTAAGGAGCTGTTACTGGTAACTCATTGCTTAATACAAGAACAGTGTGTGAGAATAAAGAGTGCAGGATCAGTCCTCAGAGACAAATAACACTTGGCAAGGGAGATCAGTGGCTCAAGGGCTGTAGTTTATCCAACAGGAACTTGTTAATCCTTGCAACAGCTGAGAGATCCGATTAAAAGGATGCAACCAGAAGTCTTCCACGTGCCCGATGAGTGCAAGCTGCGGCAGCAGTGGGCAAAAGGCACTGCCTGGCCAAAAGGCACTACCTCAGAAGCACAAATGCCACAGCTCCAACTCTGCCACCTCTGCTCAGGGTACACATAGAATCACAGAATTCTCAGGCTTGGAAGGGACCTCAAGGACCATCCAGTTCCAACTCCCCTGCCATGGGCAGGGACACCTCACACTACAGCAGATTGCTCAGAGTCACATCCAGCCTGGAATTAAAAACCCCCAAGGATGAGGCTTCTACCACCTCCCTGGGCAACCTGTGCCAGTGTCTCACCACTCTCACGGTGAAAAGAGATCTAGAGGGATGCATGCCTATGTGCCCCACAGCACTGGCACAGCTGCAGCATTTATGCTGAGACTCATTCAGCTTTCAATCCTAATTTGGGGTTTATATAAATACTCATAGTTAATATAGCAACCCGAAAGCGTTTCACTCCTTCCGGATCTTCGAGGAGGTTCTCTAGTGATGTAGCCCATTTTGAGGTTCCTTTCAAGGCTTGGTGGCTGCTGCTTGGGTGACCCTCGCTGTCATTTATCTCTGGAAAACAATTGGGGGGAAGAAAAAAAAAACACAAAGCCACCACCTTTGTTAGCAGCAGTGAGCATCACACAGGTTCCTTCCCCACTGCCCCCTGCCCCCTTTGAAGGAAACCCCATAAAGCTTAAAATAAACACACAGAGACACACAGTTGACTTCTGTTTTGCCTGTAAGAAGGCAAAAATGCCTTGCAGTTACATAACCCATCAGCATGCAAGCAGGCACTGTCACTGGTTTATAGGAGTTCAAGCCCGTTTTGCATGTGGAACACGATGACCGCTGCCTGCGCAGGGAAAGGATCATTTGCCTTTTGCTCTGGCACTGTCAACAACCTTGGCTCCCAGAAAGCAGATCCTGGTCAGTCACACACATCACAGTTACTTTAAAGAAAAGACTCATCCCTGGAAGTTGGGGAAAAGCAGAGAGAAGGAACAAGAATGCTTTGGTTAGCAGCAGAACCAAGTCCAATCTGTTAACCCAGCTGAAGAGGAAGACAGCTGGCAGAGGAGCCGTGTTCCAGCTGAGCTGAGCTGATGTTGGGCAAGGGGTATTTGGACATTTCTTTCTGTTTGCTTTCAAGTCCACTGCAGTTCTGCTTTTGTAAGGTGTACCAGGCTGTGCCCATGTCTTACTTTCCAGACAGACTTCTCACAGACAGCAATTTCTGAGTTTTTCTATCCCAGGGACAATTATACAGAACTAACGAGGACGGAAAAGACCTTAGAGATCATTGAGTCCAACCTATCACCCAACACCATCTAATCAACTAAACCACGGCACCAAGTGCCTCATCCAGGCTCTTCTTAACACTTCCAGTGATGGTGTCTCCACCACCTCCCTGGGCAGCACATCCCACGGGCCAATCTCTCTTTCTGGGAGGAGTTTCTTCCTAACGTCCAGCCTAAACCTCCCCTGGCACAGATTGAGACTGTGTCCTCTTGTTCTGCTGCTGCTTGCCTGGGAGAAGAGACCAACCCCCACCTGGCTACAACCTCCCTTCAGGGAGTTGTAGACAGCAATAAGGTCTCCCCTGAGCCTCCTCCCCAGCTTTGTTGCCCTTCTCTGGACACATTCCAGCAACTCAACATCTTTCCTGAACCGAGGGGCCCAGAGCTGGCCACAGCATGTTACATGCAAGGCTGGTGATGCCAAAAAACCTTGTTTGCTGGCTACTCATCAGAAAAACCTGTCACTTGGGAAGACTCCAGGAATTTTACTGCTGATCTGAGTAACTCTAAACCAGACACAAAGTGCTTGGCCTCCTTTCCCCTCACACACAAAGGAGTGCAGGCCATAAGCACTCAGGTCAAGGGCTTCACTTCAGGTCCCTACATGCTGGAAAAGTGCACAAAACCCTTCCTGTAATCAACACAGCTTCTACTCAATTTTATAACCTCTTCATTATTTCCCTGCCAACTTACTGGAAATATGGATCTTAGTAGCTTCCACTTAAGCTCTGTTAAAAACCTTTCCTTCAGCATGAAACTGAGCCTCAGCAAGTATCTTGAAGATCTCTGCAGAGCTGTACTATCAGATGCCCTTTTCAGCTGGTAGCTAGAATGATACATGCTAAGGTTAAAGCCCTACAAAATACTGGCAAACCAGCAAAGCCTACTGAGGTTTGGTTGGTAGAGACTTGTCTTCCTAACAGTGAGATGGAGCACTGCTGTAAATGAATGACCATCTCTTTTCCCTTGATATGAAGGTTTTTTAAATACATGAGAAATTACAGAGCTGGAAAAGAGGTAAATGTTCTGGAGCTGTGGATTCCATATCCACTGCCTGCTGCTGAGAGATCTACACTCCTGCCCCAATACAGATGGTTCCTTTCTTCTGTGTCTGAAGTGATTGAGGATAATGGTCACTGCAGGCTACATTTTTCACAGAACCATTCCAGTCTCTCCTTTGCCTGCCCTGCTCTCACAACAGGAACATGAAACATCTTACACAGTGAACGCATGAGGAGCGTCTGAGGGAGCTGGGGTTGTTCACTCTGGAGAAGAGGAGGTCGAGGGAGACCTCATTGCTTACTGCAGCTATCTGAAGGGACAATAGTGCAAGGAGGGGGCAGACTCTTCTCCTTGGTGGCAAGTGACATGACCAGAAATGGCTTCAGGCTGCACCAGGGGAGGTTCAGGCTGGATGCTAAGAAATACCTCTTCACAGAGAGGATTCTCAAACGCTGGAATGGTTTGCCCAGGGCAGTGGTGGAGTCGTCATCCCTAGAGGTGTTTAACCAGTGTGTGGACCTGGCGCTGAGGGATGTGGTTTAATATTGAGCCTTCAGTGCTGGGTTGAAGGTTGGACTGGATGACCTTTGAGGTCTCTTCCAACCAGGTGTTTTCTGTCATTCTGTAACTCCACTGCCTGCACAAAACCTGTCAGGTTCCAAGACCATAACCAGTTTGGGTGAGGACTGTGACGGACTGGTCTCCAAAGCAGTAAGCCTACCTACAGCTCTATATAAGAAACAGCCAACCAGGGAAAGGCCAAGAGTCAGAACCTGAGGATTGTCTCCAAACTAGTACTGCAGACTTCATATGCCACACAAGAGTTCAGCCATTTAGCTGTGCCTCAGCCTCCCCTCCCCTCCTGCTAAAGGATGTGGTTCTTGATCATCGCTTGCAAAATTTATTTTAGGAGCCTGACTCAAAGTATCTGGGCACCTCATCTCAGACACATCTCTGAGATCTAAGTGGGAATAGCCAAGCACATTGAAGCAGATCACAATTACCTCTGACAAGCTTGCATTTCTTCTTGTGACCACTCTCCCCTGCAAGCAGAATGGCAGCTCTGTGTGCACAGCTGCTAGCAGCCTGAATTCCCTTATTTAAGAGCTGATTTAGCACAGCACACAAGGGAATGAGATCTCATTTCTAGGGTTTCTTTTCCGGTCAGATTTTAAGTGGACATTAATGGTTACTGTGAAAAGAAGGCATTTCAACAAGCCAATCCCATACAGGGCAGACCTGGTGCCATGAAAACAAACAACAACAAAAAAAGGCAAAAAAACCAAGTCCAGTGCTTGGACAAAGGCTGGAACAAGAGCTTCCACACACCCAGGGTACATCGACCTGCTTCCCCTCAGCTGCTTTCACTGCTCTCTCTCATCTTCCTGCTGGCCAGTCTCTAGACTCTCTGACCACTGCTCTCCCCTAGCTTCCTCTCCCTTCCAGCCTACCCAGCACAGCCCAGCTCCATCCACTGTTCACACCCCCATCTATTCCTTGCCACCAAAAGCTCTCCCATGGTCATGTTCCCTTTCTCCCTGTCTTCTCCTCCTACAGCTTTAGAAGACAAAAATTTGGTGTTGAAGGAAATAACCTATACAACGTCTTCTTAGCACCCATTCTGCTGAGCCTTGCTCTGCAGGCTCCCACTACTCTGTTTTGTCAGCCAGCTAGCTCCCCACAACCCAAAAAGTGCTGTGATACCAAAATGAAGCTCTTGTCTGTCCATTGCTTGCACAATGCAGCCCTTTCATTGACCCCTCATTGATTGAAGATGGACCACCCCAGAGCAGAAAGCTGTCATAGAATAGTGAGGGTTGGATGAGACCTCTGAAGATCATCAAGCCCAATCCCCCTGCCAAAGCAGGTTCACCTAGTGCAGGTCACACAGGAATGCATCCAGATGGGTCCTGAAATGCTCTAGAGAAGAAGATTCCACAACCTCTCTAGGCAGCCTGTTCCATTGCTTCATCACCCTCACAGTAAAGAGGTTTCTCCTCACATTGTGGTGGAACTTCCCGTTCTAGTTTGCATCCTTTGCCCCTTGCCCTATCACAGGACACCACTGAAAAGAGACTAGAACTTTCCTCTTGACACCCACCCTTCAGATACTTATAAACATTACTAAGATCTCCTCTCAGTCTTCTCTTTTCCAGGCTACACAGCCCCAGGTCTCTCAGCTACAGGACCTTGCTGGGCAGCCACCCTTGGATCCAAGCCACCCTTGGATCCTGCCATCAGGTAGTGCAGCTTTGCAGTCCCCTGAAAACACAGTAACTACACCCAAACAGCCTAGCTGGTACCACCCCACCAGCTGTGCCACGGGCAGCACTGCTGGCAGGGGCCAAGTCATGCCAGGGAACATGCCAACAGCTGTGGAGGGCTCAGCTCTGTGTGCTGGGCACGGGCTGATCAAGCTCTCTCTTTCCAGGCTGGGTACCATTAACTCCCATATTCGGTGCTCCTCTGCAGCCATCATGAAACATGAACACTCCTCTTCAGTGTGAAGTAGGCTGCCCATGATACATGACAGTAGGAAACACCCTGAAATGTTACAAGGATATAAAAACTGCTGGGTATTTTTATTACACTCCATTAAATATACCACCACAAACATTTTTTTTTTCTAATACAAAAGTGACATTTCTCCCACCCTCCAGTCATGATCATAACTTCCCACTCCACACGCTGGTTGCATTTAGCAGATCTGGTGTGTGATTTGTAGGATTTGTTTTAAAGAGCTTAGAAAAAAGAAAGAAAAAGAGCAAAGCAGTTTTCCCCACCACTGACTTGAGAGGCTAATCTCCACATCTATATCCCATAACACATTCCTAAGTTACCTTAAAACATGATGCTTCCACTGAAGAGCAATCTAATGAAAGTCTGAAACCATTTATTCTAGAAGGCCATATTGCAATAAATGTAATTACATGATTGACTCTCCTGAAGCCTGTTCATCTCTGTTTGCTGTTTCTAAAGATAACTTTCTGCTGTTAAAAATCAGCTGCTGAGCAAGTTGTTAAACACACACTTGGAAGTGTCAAGCCAGGCACCAATATGTAACGGCCAAAACAATACACATTAATCTAACATTTAAATGAGGAAGGCAGACATTTGCTGCTCCTGAAAAGGAGGAGATAACTCTGTGCATCAAAAAGAAAAGGGCATTACAAAATGGCAGTTCTTCCAGCAGTGCCCCTGTAAAAGTAACACAGGGGATACCTGGGCTGAGGACACTTCTCACTGTCACAGGAGAGCGTTTGCTGTCGTTAAGAAGCCGCGAGGCAGAGGAAGCCAACACAGCCAGCCCAGCGGAGCACGGCCGTGGAGTCCCTGCTGAAGCAAACTTTCCACTGAGTGCACGACTCGAACACGACTTGCAGCAGCCAGCTGCTTCCACACACAGAGCAAATGATTACGTGCTCGTTTTAACAGCACCACGACTTTAGAGAAGAAGCCTACACTAAGGCAGCAAAGAGGCAGTCGCATTAGCTGGAGCGTTATTTCAGAGAAGCATCTCACAAGCTGCCTTCCCCCCTCACACAACAGCACCGCTGCACTAGGCTGCGGATAATAGCTCTTTGTGAGCGGTGGATGTAAGGCTAAGCGCAGCGCTAACAACGCTGCAATTAGCAGTTTCAAGTGTGGTATCAAAACCGGCAAGTATTTGCATTCTCCAAACAGACACTTCGACTGAAAACCACGGAAAGCGTCAACAACATCCCAAACACACAACTCTGCGGGTCAGACCTCACGGTTCTGGCCCTCGCTTCCAACGAGCACGCGAACTTGCAGAAAGCCATCAAAGCCGTAGCGATTCGGAGGCAGCTAATTGAGTTAGACATGCTAATCCATCTGCCTTCCCAAAGGGCTACGCACTGCAGCCGTTTCCCGAGCTGTTGGCACTCTCCGGCTGTTGATCCGGCAGCCCGCGTGGCGCCGTATCAAACGGCACAGAACCCCCGCTGGATGCATCCCTCACTCAAGTGCCTAACTCTCTCTCTCCCCACGAACTCCTCAGCAAAAAGCAACGGGCACACAAACAGTAGGTATGACAAAAGAATCATGCAAATGGCATATTCTGTACTTAAGCACCAATACACAAGGATAACAAAAGCCTTCTCAAGTTCTTCTTGAAGAACTCCTGATCGCATCACCCAAGTTTTTCCCCTTGTTCACCTGGATCATAAAGCTGTGAGCCACAAACCTTTAGCATTACTCTCAAAGGTCTCCGAATACCTTGTCTTATCCTACGATCACCAGAACGCCTATCCAGCAACAAACACCAGTCTGGAACTAATAAATCCAAAGTTATGAAACAGTGGGAAGCTTCACCAGTAGGCGGCTGGAAAGGGAAGTCCCCTTACTTTCCATGTATCCAAGCGTGACTGGATGAATCCTCCTCACACAACAATTATTTCCTAGTGGCAGCTGAATTTCAGACCTTTTCCCTACAGGAGGGCTCTCCTTTGCACGCTTTGGCTGTCCAGAGCATGAGACCAAACATCCTCTTTTGACCATGTCTAACAACAGATGGCTACTGGATTCCACTTTTAACTATAGGGAAGGAAACTACAGGGACGTTCCGCTTTTACAGCATCTGTGGAAGCATTCACCAGACAGATATCCTTTAAAAAAACCTAGACAAAGCCCTGTGTTTGGCTTTTCTTAGAAAGGTTCTAATTTCTTACTGCACACCAGAGTAGACAGAAGACATGCAGGATCCAGAGTAGGCAGAAAAGACAACCATCAACCCAACACCACCATGCCTGCTAAACCATGTCCCAAAGTGCCATGTCTACACATCTTCTGAATGCCTCCAAGGACCGTGGTCCACCACTTTCCTGGGCAGCCTCTACCAGGATTTGATCACTCTTTGCAGTACATAATTTTTTCCTAATATCCAATCTAAAGTCCCCCCTGGTGCAACTTGAGGCTGTTTCCTCTGGTCTTATCGCTAGTTACTTATGAGAAGAGACCAACCCCCACCTCGCTACAACCTCCTTTCAGGTAGTTGTAGACAGCAAAGAGGTCTCCTCTCAGCCTTCTCTTCTCTAGGCTAAACAATCACAGTTCTCTCAGCCACTCCTCACCAAACCTGTTCTCCAGACCCTGCACCAGCTCCGCTGCTCGTCTCTGGACACACGCCAGCACATCAGTGTCCTTCTTGTAGCGAGGGCCCCAAAACTGAACACAGTATTTGAGCATAAGTAGTGTTATTTTCTGGGATTCTGAGCTTTTAACTTGCACCCCAGTTGCTTTAGCAATATTACCCTCTTTGTATTGCCTGCATCCGGACCCTGCACTGTAAGATGCACCGTAACTGCACAAACCCGTGTTACAATGCTTGTCTGCAGAGAGAACTGCCAAGCCCTACATTTATTACACCTCAGTAACTTCCATTCCAGTCGAAGCCTTTGCCTGCAACGGCAAACTCTTCCAAATCAATTCAGAGCTCGAACAGCCACGCTGAGATGTTCTGGGCTGTCGCCTCGCTGCCACTAACAGCGGCAGGCAGCAGCAGTTCGCAATTAAAATTCGGCTGACGAGGCATAAGCCCGAGCCGAATCCAGTTCCCCCTTCCGTGCAGCTGCTGCCGGAGGAAGCACCGCGCTCCTTCCCCCGCGCAGGGTCAGACACTGCGCCCCGGGGCGCGGGGCAGGCAGCCCGGCCAGCGCTGGCCCCGCCGCCGCCAGGAGCCCGGCCGCAGTCACGCCGGGCACGCTGTGACCGTGCCGGGACGGCTCTCCATCAAGGTGAGCTTTCCCCGCCGAGGCGGGCAGCACGGGGCCGGGCGGAGGAGCCGGCACGGCCGCGATAACGGAGCCCAGCAACGAGCGCCGCCGGGCGTGGGCTGCCCCCGCTCCCCTCACCCCGCGGGCGGGAAGCCCGCCCCCGGGAAAGCCCAGCGCAGCGCCGGGCCGCCGAAAGGGCGGGAGACCCGCTCCCGGCCAGCCCCCCCCGCCTCGCTCGCCATCCCCCGCCGCCGGGAGGGGGGTCGGCCGCGCTTCCCCTCCCCGACGCGCTGGGTCGGAAGAAAGCGCAGCCCTCCCCCTGCCACCGGCACTTCCTCGCACGGAGACAGCTGCTGCCGGGGGTCGCGGCGCTCGCTCCCCTTACCTGACGGCGGGCGCTTCCTGCTGAGCCGGCTCACGGCCCGGTTAAACATCTCGGGGGCGGCCGCGCAGCCCCGCGCTGCCCGGAGCCGGAGGGGGCGGCGGCGCCTTCCCCGCTCCCCTCCGGGGAGGTGCCCTGTGCCGCCCCGTCCCGCCCTCCGCTCCACAGCCCCCCAACTGCCGCCTCCTGACAGGCGCCGCGGCCGCGCCCAGCCCGCCGCCAGCCGGGCCCTGAGAGGGAGGCAGCGCGCGCCTGTTGCCCGCCCGCAAGCCGCGGGGCCGCCTCAGCGCCCGGCCGGGGCGGGCTGGGGCGGAGGGGCGGCCGTGGGCTAGG
Organism: Melanerpes formicivorus; assembly: GCF_026170545.1. Lineage (NCBI taxonomy): Eukaryota > Metazoa > Chordata > Aves > Piciformes > Picidae > Melanerpes > Melanerpes formicivorus. The sequence continues at coordinate 881,696 of NW_027142449.1, read as the reverse complement.
CGGGGGCGGCGGGCGAGCGGGGGGTGGCAGTACCCCGAGTCCGGGCAGGGTCGGCGAGCCAGGCCCGGCTCTTCCACACGCACTCGCTCCTCGGGGCCGCGTCCTGGGGCGAGGGCAGCGGCAGCAGGTCTGCGTTACACTGAGGCACAAACCATCCAACGCAACGTGGCAATGCTGGGGTCTACGTTCCCTTTCCAGTACCGGTAGAGGAGAGCACCCATCCCAGCCCAAGCCCCTTTGCTGTGGGCCCCCGGCTGTTCCAGCCTTCTCTACTTTCATCCCTTTTCCCTACCCTCCCAGCCAGCACCCTTATCTCTCCCTCATCCTTCCTCTTCCCAGGCTCTCAAGCTTCCTGCACTCAAGTCTGCTCCTTTCATCCCACTCTTGGACATCAGCAGCCAGCTGTCAGCCACCGGCCACAGTTTAGCTTTTGTTGAGCAGGTTTAAGAAACAGAATGACTTCCTTGAGACCCTAATGAACTTGTGCACTTTCTTACCAACATCATCATAAACTCTCTTTCTTCTGCTAGGGTAGCTCCTTTGCTTTTCCAAGGCATGGAAGAACAATTGTTTCCTAACAGGAAGAGTACAAATAGAATTTTAACGAAAGGTAATTGCCCTTTCAGAAATAGCATTTTAGCAAAATATTTAATTTAAAACAAAAAAAAAATCCAGCATTGTAACCCATGAGAGAAATTTGTCCAATTCTGACAAAACTGTAAGCTACCGCCAGACAATTATCCTGGGAAGCACAGAACAGTAGTGGGAGGCGATGGCAGTGCTTCAATCCTACTGGAAATAGCATCGATAAACTAAAAAGTCACAGAAATCACTCCTAGCAGACAAGCCAAGGCTTGTTTTATTTCCACCTAAGCCAAATCCCCACCCTGAACACACAGTGATGCTTTTATCACCAGCGCCGGTCACAGGGGGAATGCGTATGGGCTCCTCCATCTCACTGGAACCTGTGGATACTTCCCACTTCAGATGCATGAGGACAAAGATTTCGTTCCTGGGAATGGGTGACACCAGAACAGTGCACACAAGAATACTCTGCATCTGCACTTCCAAAACAAACAACAGCACAATACCTTCCAGCTGAAGTGATTTGGCCTGCACGCCGCTGGACTTCTGCCTTCAGCGCCAGGGCCAAAAAAGCTGCACTGGCCGGTGAAGATTTCTTGGCTCTTGGTGTGGATTAAAAAGTTTGCTCTGCTGCTGAGGGAACTGCTCAACAGCTGCATGTGACGTTCCCAAAGGGCTTGTGAGACAGGCACAAGGATGTTTGGGCCACGACTAGCCTGTCTTTGCAAGGATCAGAACAGCCTGTAGTAAAACCACACCACCAGCAGCACCCAGGTGGCACAGCCACGAGGCAAGGCAGCTGGACAGGCAGAAGGGAAAGGAACATACACCATGACAATGTCAGTTTGGGGAGGAGACGGCTTGGACACGTGCCCCAGCAGATTTCTCAGTCATCTCCATTTGCACCAGGTTACTTTAGGGCAGTACATTTACACTGAAGCAGAACAGATCTCACCAGCTTTTATTTTTAAGTATCAGGTCACAGAGCCCCAAGGTTTTGATTTTAAATGTTAAAAGACTTAATAGTCCTAGGACAACTACACAATATCCAAACTAAGGGAATGACAACAAATTACCAAAGTAGTTTTAAGACTTAACTTCATGATTCGGAGGTGGGAGTATGTAAGAAATACAAGACTGCTTAGAGACCAAAGATTGTGCCCATGGGTCCATGCTCCTGTGCTGGTGTCTCCAAGAAGCCCAGCTGTCCATTGGCACTCCATTTGTGTACTTCTAAACCTGACCTCCAGGTCTGCTGTGGATTTACCTGTAGAAACCAGGGCATGTTCAGTTCCTTTCCTCCCCTTGATATAAAACTTTGTTTCCAAGATTCCCATTTGCCTTCCTTTTCCTCAAGAGCACAAGCAGCATTTGGGCTACTCCTGCAGAGACAGTTCCCTGTGGTGGGCACACCAGTGCCTGCGCTGTCAGGCTTGGTGCTCCCAGCTGTTCCATGTGTTCTGCTCTCATCTTTTAAGGCTCAGTGCTTCATTAGACATAGTGACATGAGGGAATTCTCCTTCCAGGTGCATCTGGTGGAAATAGTCAGATGTGGTTCATTTGCTGGGGATTTTGCTGTCTTTTTTCACAAACAGGCTGTGACATCTGTATAAAGCCACATGCAACTTCAATTATGACTTCATTCATACTATGCCAGTGTCCACATGCCAAATCAATCCATTCTTAGATTGATTTTAAACCTTGCAACACAACCCTCCTACCAGCTTTTCCTTCATTTCACAGGGTAAAGCTTCCCTTAAATATCCTCACACTAACACAACCCCACAAGTTTCCCTGATGCCTGTTGGCTGTCAGCCAGCCACGCCGGTAACGCACAGCAGAAGATGCACCCTGCGCACTTACAGAGTCCTGCACTGACATCCAAAGGATCGGGTACCATTAAAACGGAGATGTACTGAAATCCTGAGATCCCCTTGCTAAGTGAAATCACACCATCTGATTATAGTTCATGTCCAGCTTTTCTTTCTGCTTTTAGCACTAGTCAGTAACATTCAAACCGTGAAATTCACTTAGAACTGAATATAAAACCCGAGCCTTCAATCTCCTGCTCCTTCTAGTACATTCAAGGCTCGTTAGCAAACCCTGGGCTGCTCATTAGCCCAAATGAGGGCAGGTTTAACAATTGGGATAAAGCTCAGCCAATTTCCCCTGGATATTGGGAGGAAGGAGATGGTGAGGAAGATAATGAGAATATGCAAGACACTCAAAAAGGCAGCAGCACTTCAAACACACTTGATAAATCTGCCGTTTGAGGCAAAGGTATTAAAGATTCTATTTTAACATGTTACCTGTATCCTTGGTAGAATTAAATAGCTGGGTTTGAAAAGAAGTGGAAGCAGTTGTGCTTAGCTGCCATTGCAAAAATAAAATCTATCCTGGAACACAGTGAACTATGATTAACATCACAAGAAAGATCTGTAAAATGTGCAGCTCCTTTCAAAGCCAAATTGCAGCTGAAAAACTCAAAACTCATCAACCGACTATGAGGAACCTGATTAATGATTTAAAGCCCCAATTTCATTTGCACCCAACATAATGCAGCTGATTAAAGCAGAGGTACTTGGGTTTACACGACTGCAAGAACTTAAAATCTGCTATGTTAACAACAAGGAGAGGCCTTCAAAGTAGGAATCTCCCACCTACTACACACACACACACAAATCCCCACCCTTTAGAATCCGATTTTAGACTTGCAAAGTTTATTTTCCAGTTATATTGCATTTGTTTCTTAAGCACTTCAAAGCCACAGCACTGCAGGTCAGTCACAGCCCTTGGTTTATGCTATGGTGCAGCCACCTGTTCTGGAGGTGAGACTCCTAGCAGTAAAAAACTGCCAAGTTTCCTTTGGACAGGTACCCAGGAACAGCTCTCAGTCCTACCAGAGCCGCAGCATCAGACACTGCTGATTCAGCACATTCTCCACCTGCCAGGTCAGATTGCTGTCCCACCTGTAAATGTCCTCTGGCTCCTTCAACTTACAGCAAGACTTGAGAGCACCACTGGCCCCAGCAGCATTTTCTTTGCCAGGGCATGTGGTAGAACACACACTGTGAAGAAACAGAACTTACATGGCAAGTTTGACTGGACTAGTGTGCTTCAAAACCTCATGCACTGGGGTTTCTACTGGTAGCCTTCTGCTTGTTCTACTGAAACTGCAGCATCCTTGCAGGAATTTTTAATAGCAATCTTGGCTCATAATTGGCAGTGAGGTTTTACAAGCTAGAAGACAGAAGACAAGATGCTTTTAAGTTCCTTCAAAAAGTCTCTAAAGCAAGCAAGCACACTTTTGTCTGTCAGTCCAAGAGCTAACCACTGCATCCTCACTTCTGTAAAAGATTCAAAGAGCAAACTCAATCTCACTACTGTAATTTTACTCTTAATTTTATAACTTTCAAAGGACCTTCTAAATATGGCTTAAGAGTTCATCATTCTGCCCACATGAATTTGAAGAGAAAGTGATCTGCTAAGAGATGTTCTGTGGAAGAACAAACTGAGCCTCCTGACATTACAGATAGGAGAAGAAAGTAAGATTAGGTGTGACCAGATGTAGTGGTTTGAGCCTTAACGGGGAGTTAAAAGCCCAAATGGGGAAAAGGCTGACAATCTCTTCCCCGCTCCCCCCCCACCTCCTCCCTCCAAACAGAGAGGGAAAGAAAAAAAAAGGGGTAGGGAGGAAATCCACTAAACAACAATCTGGAGTTGGCCTGGAAGTAGAGAGGCAAAGAATTTTTCTTTAAAAAATATATATAGATATATATATATATATATGACAATAACAGGAAAAGTTCACAAGGGCAAGGAACAAGAGTGGATGGGAGTGGGACAGAAAAGAACAATACAAAACCAGTCTCTCTCTGAGGAGGCGCAGAGGCAGCAGGGAAAAAGATCAGGTCCGGCCACGTGGCTGAGGAGCAGGAGGGCAGCTGCAGTAGCTCTCATCCAGCAGAGGCAGGAGCCAAAAGGAGATCCCACAGCTATGATGTCCTGCTTTTTATACCCTGGCTGGGCAGGGAGGGGGGAGTGGAACAGACTCAGCTTTCCCAGGGGGAGACGCCCTGCAGGGAGGGTAAAGTACCCGCAAGCCCTCCACCCTGCTTTGTTTTTTTGTTAACCCACCACACCAGAGCAAATTGTGGGCTGGTCAGGAAACAGAAGGCGTTTTAAACCATGAAAACATATGCACTGAAATCACAGCCTGCTCAGAGCATCGCTGGCTCAATACATAAACCCAGGTTTCAAACTGAGTGCTCACCTTAAGAGTTTACAGTGGATTGACAAAAGCTTTCCTTTCTAAACCAGCCAGTGCTGAAATAAATGCACACAGAACATCACAAACTCATACATGGTTGGGGTTTCAGAAATATATTCTCCCAGTTTAAACACACAGAAATCACTGACAGGATCATTTCCAGAATACACCAGAGTGAGGTTAAACCTTCTCCTTTTGGAGATTGCAATGTGATTGAGATCTGGTTTGGTGAAGGCTTTTTCTAGTTCAAAAGCCAAGAGTCACTCTTGTTTTATTACACTAACCTTAAACCAGCAAGCCATTTTTAGTTTCAAATCAAGCTTCCCAAGTCTTAGCTAAACAAAATTACTACCTGAGGAATCACAAAAATGCCAGAGTTAAAGAGGAGATAGTAAAACATATTTTATATCTTTTAAATACACACACAAAAAAACCCTCCAACTATAGTCTGCCTGCAAGGTACTCAGCCTGAAATAGCTTTGCAGAGAATTCTGGTAGAGAACTTCATTCTATTTCAGGCCTGCCGAAATAAATCAGGGGAATTTGTCCAGCACCCCTCACTTTGAGAGAACACTGACTCACTCCTTTGTAATACTTTCTAGTTTAAGGAGGTTCACAGGGTCAACTTTTATCCCTAATCTTGTGGAACATTCCTCAATGCCTCCAACTCCAGCAGCTTTATGCATGCCAAAACACAGACTGCAAAACTTGAGCAGTAACATTTAAACAGGCAGGAACTGAATTAGAGGCCAAACCGTTCCAGCAGTGCTTTGCTTTATTTTGGTCACACCTAGATCCCCTTCACAAATGTCAACGAGAAAAACACAGAAGTGCTTCAAAGCCTGCAAATTAAGTGAGTGATTTTTCCTTTTAAGCTGAGTTTTACCTTCTTCTTCCCATCTGATGGTGAGGATGTGTTTCACTAGGTCAGTATTAAATGCATTTTTATTTTCCTTTTATACTGCCTTTAAACTGAAAGGAAAAAAATAAAAGGCAAATGTCTTTTTTTCCCCCCTTCCTGACTCTCCAGGGTACCTGCAGGGTTCAAAAAACAGCTTTCAGAATATAAAGCAGATTATATTAGAACTGGAGAACACGGAATGTGGTTCTCAATAACCAATTGTGCAGCAATAAAAACCTTGACTCTGTAAAACAGTGTTCATGTATTGAAATATAAAGGCATAAGAAATCATCAAAACCTTATCAGTATTTTAAGCCACTCTGGACTACAAGTAGATAGGACTGGTGGGTGGAGGGCCAATAAAGAAATCTCAAGGTTTTGGGCATTTATCCAGTCTGGTACAAACCTGAAAATACCAAAAAAAAAAAAAAAAAGAAAATAGAAAAGAAGAAAGAAAACAAAAAAAAAAGGAGAGAGAAAACAGAAGTACTTAACACATGCTTTCAACACTGAGCTGTATTAAAACATGCAGAGAGTACAGAGAACAAAGACTTTTATCAGTACAAAGGAACATCAAAGAAAAGTTCTACCTGAGGGTCAGTGTCAGTTTCTGGTAAGAAGGAGGTGCAGATGCAACAGGTTGGCTCCTTGTGCATGAAAAGCAAGTACAGCTCTGTTGACTAGAAACATACACAGTTGAAGTGAGAAACACAGCCAAACAGGGTACTGCAAATACACTATAGAGCCTTTAACAATACCCAAACCATAAACCCAGTTCTGGTGTCCATTTGAGTTTTCTACAACCCAGTCAGTTAGGAAGGCAGGCCTGTTTCTTCAGCCTTGGTAAATGCAGATTGGGACACTTCTGATGAGACTGCATCTTGCCTTCTCTTTCTTAGAAGTGGTAACAGACAAGAGCAACTCTTGGCAATACCTTCCAGTAAGATTTTGCTGTAGAACCCCTTTAATGAAAAACATTTTCTAACCTATACAGCTTTATCAGACGGTTGGTGCTAGATGCTGTGGCCTTGTAACATGTTTGTAAAGCACAGTGTCACATACCTCACCCCACTTCCACATACACATCTTGGAGAACAAGTTCTAGATTGCTTCTTAAAGGCCACACAGCAAAAAGATTCTGGGAGGGATGCTCTCAGAAGTCAGTGTGAACGCAGCATCACCTTGTATACTGACCTTCAACCTTATAAAGGCAGCAAACAGTGATGTGTGTTGGTCCTCTGACCTCAGGTGATGACCATTTCAAAACACATTAGCAATACAGATGAGCAGCTGTTGCACTTCTAGAACAAGGCCTTGTTATCTGCACTCTGCAAGTTCACAGTCACTTGCTCACTTCCTAAAACGCCTCATTTAAGGGACACAAGAGAGGTTTCATAGACTTTCATATCCTTATTCCACACAGCACATAAATCCAAGTAGGGGGCAAGATACATCTGGGAGCAGTATCCCAGCAACATTCAAATTTTGATTTTCTTCAAGTCTGTCTGAAACTAGCCACATTTTCAGGTAATTAGTCACAAACACAACAGAAACTTTTCTTACAAACCCACAGCATGTACCTGCCAAGAAGCCCTAATTCATATCAAGAAAACAAGAGTTCAGAACACAGTGCTGGACATCAGCCTTCTCTATTTGCAGGTACACAGGGCAGATTTCTTCTCTACAGAACACAAGCTTTGCACTCGAAGCAAACAGCAAGACAGAAGTGTTTCCAGGATTTAGATGTACAACAGTGATGCAGCATAGTAGCTGTAGGTTGTGACAGCAGCTCCAAGACGTTGATTCCATCTTTACAGTCTAAGGTGTATTTGTGTAGCTTTCTTGTGCTTTCAGGTGCAAGTAAAAATGAAGCAGAAATGGTTCTAGAAAGGAATACTGCAAAATTAAATGACTCTCTCAGTAACCAGGAGGGTTAGTTTCCCTGCAGTCAGTACTTGGAAGATTTGAATTAAGCAATGAATTGGATCAGTTAGTCTTTCCCACCATGCTCGATAACCCAACATTAAGGGAAACAAATAATTTGTGGAATGAAAAAGATCTGCCTCACTGAAAGGACCAAAGAAATCACAAAGAGCGTTTTTCATGGACCAACCCCTTGATAATAATTCTCACTGTTTATTAAGGTCAGAGAAGCTGCTCCTCAAATGGAAGGCAGCAGCTTTTCATCAGCCCTGGTGGTACTCAAACTTCTACAGAACTGCCTCTAGTAACTCAGTCTCCATCTAGGAAATGTAAACATTATTCTGTGCTTAACGACTCATGATTCTTACTCCAATCCTACCCACCCCTGTTCCAGAAATTATAGGGTGTAGAGACTAGGAAGACATTCCACAGGCAGCTGTGCGTATCTCCAACTACTTCAGATCCACAAACAGACGGGTCAATACATGCAGACAACAGGATGCCAAGCTAAGAGGTCTATATTAAACAGAGGCCTGCAAAGTCAGATGCTTAATGCAATTTGCTCCTTTTAAGTTCATTTGGTCAGCTCAGGCATTCTAGCCTGGCTGTTTAACATGCATCTGTTTTTTCTGAAATCAAAAACAAAATGGCCAGAGATTGTGTTTTAGCTTTCTGTCATTTTAAAGCAACATTATTTTAAGCCAGGTGATAAAGTAAGTCGCTGAACAGTTACAATCCTATAGATGCTGCCACTGCATCTGCAGAAGCCTGTCATGACCTTAAATGTGTCTGACAGTATGAGTTGGCACTGCTGCTGCACCACACACACTAGTCTGGCAAGCCATGCTCAACATTTTCCCCTTTTCTCCTCCCTTCCCTGCAAGTGGCTGCCAGAGACCTGTGGATCAGCGAGAACCTGGGTTGATGCGAAGAATTGCAACTGATCCCTTGCTTTCTAAGAGAAACATTCAAGTGCTGTTACCCATCATGACAAGCTTACACTGAATTCCCTGACACAACTCCATTAACTGTTTCTCTTCTAAACAAGAAGATGCAGTCTCTGGAAAACTGATGTGTTCTTGACAGCCTGGATAGCAAGATACAAGGGAAAGCAATGTTTCTTCCCACCGTGTATCAGGAATACTTTACCAACCAAGAAGATTCAGATCCGCTTTAACCAAAGCATGAGTGGCTGTGTATTTAAGCAAGAGTAATTTGTATTCAAATAATCATTACTGATGTCAAGTTAACTTTTGAGTCATTACCCTTTAAATGTCAGTGAGGAGAGCGTGTCATTCACATCCACCATGTAGATCAGCACAGGTCCCCAGAAAGACGACAGATTGGTGTTGCACTCATCAACACAAAGTCCTGTTTTCTTTTAAAGTAAAACATTCAGTAAACCTTTCAGCATTTTCTTTGACCTGAATTGGTAGTAAAGGGGGTGGATTTCATCCCCACGATACTGAAAAAGCCCAGGATTTTTAACTTTTTATTGTTGGGGTTTTTTTTGGTTTGCATTTGTGTTTATCTGGGCTTTTTTTCCCCCTACAATTGACTGGACTCATGAAAGTTGGCTGAAATGAGAAGCAACAAAGACCTTCCCAGCAGCTGGGAATTGTTTGACTGCAACCGTCTTGCAGTTGCCTGCAACATTATTACAGTGAACCCCTTGGAGCTACTACTGTTGAACAGGCACCACCTGTGACCAGAACAAATACATCCTCAGTTTCCAAGGAACAACTTCCTTTTCTTATCACAGCAGCCATCCGGATCCCAAACTCTACCTGTAATATGATGATTGAAGCTGGAATATGGCAGTTCTTGACAAACCCCATCCATTTGTTTTGGAGCACACTGAATAAACGATGGCCTGTATCTTGCAATGTAAGAACAGTGCAACAGAATCTTTTATTGCTGACCAGGAAACAGTTCCACGTGTTAAACACAAAGACTGGTGCCCTTGTTTGATAACAGTCAGATAATTATGAAGTATCAGACACTAAACATGTCCATACAGTTTAAGTCTGCTTCCTTGTGTACAAACACAAGAAAAACAAATCACTCAATTTTCTGCCAAACTAAGCCTTTTTCACTGAGAGACTTTCTTTTTTTGGCAAGTGAAACGAGGGAAATGGTTCTGATAAGAGTCTCATGAAGTTATCTTAGTACGGAAGAAGGTTCTGCAGGAAGAGTACTTCTGAAAACTGGTAAGAAATGTACACAAGGAGGCAGGACTGATGAAAAGCTCCAGGTCACCTTGTATTTGTACATCCTCACTCCTGCAACTCTGCAACATACAAAACGTGGGTGTTTGAAATAAAGCATCTCTTACACGCTGGCAAATGCACAGTTCACAAGTTCAGCCTCGCGTGCCCGTCACCGGTTTTACAGCAGAGGGACAAGGTTTTGACAGATGACAATACAGGGTAAGCCCTTGATCATGTTTCACTTTTATTGAACACCTTCTCCAAGTGCAGATTACAACCCTGCTTCAGGTTGCACGCAGCGAATTAAGCCATGATAGATCAATAGTTTCCGAAACCCAACTCCTGGTGGCAAGGGGTCAGGCAGTGGTTGATTTCCGTAGCGAGAGGAATTACAACAGTTTAACAGTCACTCATAAAAGCAGTATGGTGCAAGAGGCTCTTTGGTGCCAAAACACTGTCAGTGACGCATTTGTGAACACTACTAAGTAGAAAGCAATCCAAATGACAACTCTTCCTTGCAGTGCTCTAGAAAACATTAAAGGATGCTGGAGACTCCCGTTACCTCCAGCAGCCTGCGAAGGAGTATCACCATTAAGGAAAAGCTGTATAAAAATCAATGACAAAAGACTTAAAAATGAGAAAGTATACCTTATCTTTCATCCTGAAATACAGTCAGGTACGGCCCAGCTCTACAGCAGGCATATTAAATAACCAGATTTAAGGTGATCTACATATCAAGACCTGAAAGATCACTGCCTTAATCTTACACCCATATCGATGGGCATTTACGCGGCGACATACTTGCATCGTCTCAGTCTTCAGTAGTGCCTAAAGAACAGAACTGCTAACATACCAGCATGCACCCAGAACACAGTCATATGTCAAACGCCTAGAATGATGCAGAAATTTCAAGTGAAGCCCAAGAGCTCCTCAAGGAACTTGCAATTCACATAGCTACTGACTTACAGAAGACACAATTAACCAGGTTGGAAAAGACCTTTGAGATTATCGAGTCCAACCTATCACCCAACACCATCTAATCAACTAAACCATGGCACTAAGTGCCTCATCCAGTCTCATTTCAAACACTTCCGGGGGAGGGTGACTCCACCACCTCCCTGGGCAGCCCGTTCCTCACAAGTGTAACAAAACTGCAGACTTACTTGTGGTTTTGTTTTCCAAACTACAATGTATAGGCCGATCCTCGCGTTGATATACACATATATACAAAATGTATAGAAAAACAAGAGAGTCCTGCAAACAAGATTCCTAACAGGAGTGGAGAAACACTGGGTATACCAGAAAGGGAAAAACAGAGAAAAAGGGCCAATTCTGTCATCACTTACGGTTCCACAATTCACTTCAGTCATTATTGCATGCACTGGGAGCCCAGAGTTCCAAGTATCTCTGGGTACAGTTGAGCCAACCAACTACATCGCTCTTCCAGGATATCTCACTTTAAACCTGATCCAAAAGTCAAGGTACGATTTACCATGTCAAGTAGAAGAGGAGGTAAAAAAAGACCACCTCATGCCATTTGCTACAGTATTAAGTGTCATTATTTGCACAGCCTGGCTGGGTTTAACAAAACTGCAAGTTTCCATTTCAAAATCTACTCTGACCTGCAACACCTGCATGGTAAGAAACAGAAAAGCTAAACCATGTGGCTCCTCAGACATTCGTTTAGAGCTATCATCTCTAAAACAAAAAAATCAAACATTCTGCTGCTTCTAAAATGCAGGTTTGCTTCACTGAACTATCACTGCAAATCCTACTGCTTTTTTTAGGTTGTGCCTGCCTCTGTATTTGGGTGTAAGGCTGAAGCACCTGCACCCTCTAGCTGTCACGGGTAAGACACAGTACTTTTATCTAACTTACATTCATTTTCAACTTCAAATTTATTGAGGCAGTTTATATCAATGTATCCATAAAATAATTCAGAAGTAACCCAAGTATACCATTTAAACAGCTTCATGATTTATCCATTTACACACTCAGTACACAAACAACCCAGCCTCTGTACAGGTTCATCACATGCAAACCACCCAGGAAAGACAAAAAACTTTTAATTGAAAATAAGTCACAACTCCGTGTACTGTTTCAACTGCATCTCCATTTACCAAATGGCACATTGAATAGTCTCTAAAATAAGATGTTTTCAACAATCTTGTTAAAAAATTCTTGGGCAAAATATTTCTAGACTTAAAAAACATCAAGGTTTTCCAAAACACTCAAGATACTATACAACTTATAATAACCTTGAAATAGGTTTACAAGGTTGTTAACCAAGGTATTTACATACCAAATAATGTAAAGGAAAAACAACAACAAAAGAAGAAGAATAATTTGTATTTCTAATGACAAAAAAAGGTGATGCATTAAAGATTTATGAAATTAAAATTAAGGCTCTTTGTTATAGTTCTTTATGTGACTTTACATCATAGCCAACTTTGGAAATGTCAGTCTTGCACATTCTTGTCAGTCTACTGCGTTCAAAGCAGTAGAGCGTATTTAAGTATTACTTTGAATAATTACATTGCTACTTCTAGGTTTGAGCATGCTTTTGGAACACTGCAATTATGAAGTATTTACAACGTGTAGCCTTCAAACTTCATGTAAAAGCGCAAGTACGGCTGTCTGATTTCAATACAAACAGCAAACTTGCAAGCAAACAAAAAAAACCAAACAAACCCCAAACATTTGGGTTTTTTTCTTGGGTTTTTTGTGGTTTTTTTTTTTACTCCTCAAAATTAAAATGCAAAATGACTACAGTCTTAAGAAGCAAACCAGCTCTGAAAAGTTTCAGTGTGCGCCTGAACGTGGACAGTGAAAGTCAGGTGAAGCTCCTCAGACAGTACTGTTCTCCATTGTAGACCGAACTGCTCTTTGTATCAGTTTCCTTTATGCATGTAGAAAAATTAAAACTTTTTATTTTAAAAAAATTATTCCAAGACCTAGAGATACTTTTCTCAGCTATGCCCACGGGCTCCTTGAAAAACCAATACTGTCTAGCAGGGTTGTACTGATTGGTCCACAGTTTATTTCAGGATGTGTGTCCGACTAAAAGCAACTCGCTGCTGTTCAACGTCATTGCCCTTAAAAAGCACAGTGATATAAAACACTGAGGACAGACCAAACGAAAGAAAATAGAATGGAATGGTAACCTAGAGATCAAATTCATTAGCCATTTCTCCTTCTATATCAAAATTTGTAGTCAGAATTGTCTTTATTGACTTTATTTTTCATTTTTGTACACAAAGAAAAACATGTTCATATCCATCATGAACAAAAACTTAAAAAGGCAGAACTAGAAGACATTTGTGTCCTTCACCAAAGCAAAGCTGTGCTAAAGGTTCCAAACATTTCCATTTTTAAAATAAATATTTTCTTTTTTTTTTTTTTCTTTTTTTCTCTCCCCTCTCTCCTCTCCATTGTCTACATTCCAGTCTTCAGAATGTCACTGGAAACTGCAGCCTATCATGAAATACACACTTTTTAAACAGAGTCCCAGCTCACTGCGTTTGGTAGCTTGCCATACCATATCCAGCTTGGTTAGGTATTACAGGAGCACCTTGTCCCTGGGCAGGTTGAGCACCAAATCCACCCATCCAGGCGGCAGATGGAGATTGGCTTAAAAAGAAACAGGATGGTTAGGAAAAAAAAAGAAAAAAAGGGAAAAGATGAGAAAAAAAACCACAACCAATCATGCAAGCTAGTCAAGTTATTTACAGGACAACAGACTTAAAGAGAAAAAACAAAAAGAAGAAGAGAACATAAAAACATACTTCTTACGCTACTATTCAGACCAAAATAGAACAACTGCTTTCTCTTTTTAATCATTAATTCAGATTAAGTGCTACAACATCTGGTTCTTGAAAACATCCTAAAGCTTTTTAAGAACAAAGGGATAAAAAAAGAAGCCCCACAAACCTCAGGTACTAGTAGCATGGGACAACCGCCTCCAAAGGCATGTACATACGCAGGTGGCTGTACGTCAACATCAGTGATGCAGAAATGCACAAAATTCCCCAACGCCTGATTGGCATGAATACCAGTGATAGGTTTATCAGGGCTTAATATGTTTAATTGGCAAGAGATAATGAAGAACTACGTAAACAAAGAAGTTATTTTTAAAAGTATGTTAAAAGAAAAAGCTGTGAAGAGTTCAGTCTTGAAGAGATCAAGTATTAAAAGCCCACCCGAACACTGAAACTGCCCCAAGTTAAAACACTCAGTACATAACCACGTCTCTCTGGAGCTAGAAACCCTTTAGGCAAATAGCTGGACTCAGACTCTCCAAGTATTCAGCACCTCAAGTCAGAATCCAGAAAGTTTCTTTATACCACCCAAAAAACTCTACCATAGAAGGAGGTCTTTGTGCCAAGGAGGTCTTCAGTCTCAAGACACCCACACACATAAAACATGTGATGGGAGTACAAGGCAGAGAGATTCGCCCCATTATTTGGTCCATGGAAATTATTAAACAAGGTTTTAAGCACATAGGAGTCCACCTAAGGCTTGAAACCTTGTATGAGCCTTGCACCAAATCAAACTCACACACTTGGAATATTCTTTAAAACAAAAATAATGAAGTAATAAATTAAAAAGATAATTCAATCCAATTACTTACTCTACTCCAAAACCCTGTTGATTCCATGCCTGGCCATACATTCCATATGATGGTACTTGCCACCCATTCGCCATATATTGCCCATACTGTTGTGGATTTCCATATACTTGGCTCCATTGCCCCCACTGACTGTAATCCACCTAAGGAGAGAACAATTCATGCGGCTTCAGGTCATGAAGATGAATTATGTACCTTTTGTGCTGCTGAAGGCAAAAACTTCAGCTATATCAATCACAAGGCTAAAATGAGCAGTAATAAGATCAGAAAAGCAAGACATCACGGTGACTTAATTAGATCCCTGTACTGAAAAATGTGTTTGCGTGCGCTGAAACACTGAAGGACATTTGGTTGGACAGTCACCTAGGCTGCAGCTAGTGAAGTAGCAATAATAAGAATTACCTCCAAGTTTCTCCCTATCTTGAATCATATCCAGAAGACAGAAAGATTGATATTTCATCAAAATCATTAGCCCAATTTGATGAACAGCTGGAACATAACTGAGACAGAACATGGAATTTCAGAAGAACTCTACCACAGAACTCAGCTGTTACAACTGGGAAGGTAGCACAGACATGGACACAACTGCAATACAATGAAAAGGTTTAAATGCAGTTACCTGTTGGAAGTTTTTAGTCATATCAGGGGATTCTTTACCCCAATAACATTTAACAACATGTCCTTCAATCGTGGTTCCATTAACTGAAACAATAGCATGCGCTGCGCTTTCATGGGTTGAAAATCTAAAGAATGAAAAAACAAACTGATGTGATGTTATGCTTTAGAGTACTTTCCCCACATTGCAAATACCAGAGTCTCCAGACAGACAGCAAATCCAGAGTAAACCATCTGCTTTCACAGATACTCAGATCCTCAGGTAAAAGGACTGGTAGCCCCTTTCAGAAATTTGTAATTTTACCATCGACATATGGTGACAGCTTTTAGTGTGTCCAGGGAAGTTACAAGAAGGTGAAACATTACTACACGAATAAAACCAGACCTTGTTCTCCTCTCTCCATACCTGACAAATGAGTAACCTTTTTCTGGGAACACTCTGATTTCCATAATCTGTCCAAATGGTGAAAAAGTCTGTCTCATAAGTTGATCTACAACATACAATGGTTTTGAATTAGCAACCATCTTTGTGTCCAAAAAAAGCTTCCGTAATGGGAAAAAAAAGCAGTAAAACCAACTCCTACCTGTTAGCCCTGATGCAATTCCTCCACAGTACACAGTACAGTTTTTTGGACTTGACTGATTTACTACATCTTCAAATCTCAATTGTTTTGTATTATCTATAAAGAGAGAAGGCTTTTTTTAAGCAGTAGGTCAACAGCAACCAGAGTCCCAGAAGATACTTACCTCACCCACAGGTTATGATTACACATTTAACACACACATTCAATGTTCTATGACAGAGCAGTAATGCCAGCACTACGTTGATATAACAACAAAAAAAATCTATACCTTAAGATCTGGAAGTCAAGCTAGACAGGTAATTAGAGTGGCATGACTTTGGCAAGACTATGTTTTATTCCTCCACTGAACAGTGCAGTGCAAGAGAGCAAACAGCATGGCATGAAGGTCTTACTTTCTTGTGTACTTTTGGGGGCTGGTGGTTTCCGCGTTGCCCAGTTAGTTCTGATCTGACGGCCGCCCAACCACTGGCCTCCCATGTGTACAATAGCATTTTCTGCATCCTAGAGAGATCAAAATAAGCATCAGAACACTTTCAAAAAGAAGCATGTGCAAGTCTACATCTAAGAAAAACTTGGTGGTCATTGAATTCTGTTGACAGAACGGGCAACAGTATTAAAAAGTGCATGAAATTGCAAACAACCAATGCAAACAGGCAACAATGAAATAACTTGAAGCCCATCAGGTACAGAGAAGACCCTCACAAGTGATATGGTAAAACCTTCCTCCCACCTCTCTTGTTTACACAAGTCAGAAGCTAACTACAGTCATATACACACACACACACACACACACTACCTTTACAGAACCAGCAGCTATGTTAGAATATCTGAAGGCTGCCCAAAAAATCACAAAGGTTGTAGAGATGCTAGATGGAATTGCTCAAGACAATACGCCATGTTTAGGTAGAAACACTGACAGTTCCAGAAAGGCTGAGTGGTAGTTTCCAAGAAACTCTAATGCTGAAATACAAATAGACTGAGCATGCAAATTCCCTTTTATTTATCATTGGCACAACCCTCTGTCTCTTCTGCCATCTGGAAGCATAATACAGATCTGAGCATTGACTGTTTTGTAAGTTCTCTAGGTATGACAGTCATTAGGAACACACACACACACGAGTCCATGGCCCACACGGCTTCTTATCTTGAGCATGAATTAGAAGACAATCTTTAAGTTCACACTATAAGCAGAAATACCTATTAAGCAAGGGGTAGGTTTGCTAATGAGCTGCAAGAAACAATTTTTCCCCAATTCTTAGAAAGAAGAGCAGCAGAGCAAATAGTACTCATGTTTGAAATGCTTTTCCAAGAGCAGAAAGCTGAAGATAGAAAACACCAAGAAGAACATAGGGAACAAGTCAAAGGCAAGCAGTAGCGCTGTCCTGCCTCACACTGAAGGCTTCCAGCTATTACAGACTTGTCTCAAACTCATCACTTGTGACCTCGATTCTAAGTTCTAATTACACAGTGTTCATTTTGAAGACAATGCATAAACAAAGAAATCATAAGATGACCAATAAGAAAAAAAAACTTAAAAGACAAAACCCAAACCACCAGACAATAAAATTTCCCAACTTACTAAATCACCCTTGCTCCCAAAATACAATGCTTAAGTTACAAACTGACTAGGAAAGGAAACCAGCTCTAGTGAATCCTGCTGCCAGTCCTGAGCATCCTAGCTGTGACAAAAATGGAGTCCATGCCGTAACTGTTCTACTTCAATGTAGGAGTTTAATTGTCTTGTAACTGTGGTGTGCACTAAGACCTCAGGCTGGAGTACCTAAGGGCTGGGAAGAAATGCCTCTGCCCCAAGTCTAGCAGGACAAACTCTGAAAAATAGGCCTTAAACCACCAGCATAGGATGGTTATGCCATAACACTATAGCTGCAGCTGCTGTTTCAGTGAACAATACAGACCTAGATTTTAGAATCATTTGTTAGTATCACATTTAAAATCCATCCATTAATTTTGCAGAGCAAATACAAATTTTAAAGCTGGAGGTTTTATGACTCAGTCTTAAAAGAAACCAGTAAGTTGTGCTCCATATGTCTGTTACAACATTTCCCCCTACAGTCACAGAAACCAAACATGAGAGTATTACAATGGAAGAGGTGTAGAAGGAAACAAGACCTCTATTCCTCCTGTCCACTGCATCTGTGACACATGCAAAAGAAATGAACTCCAAGTGGGAAAATAAACCAAATCAAGGCATTCCATTGTAATATCTTAATGCATTTGCAAACACAAAGGAAAGAAATCAGTAGAACAAGTTGGAATTTGGGTTCAGCTCCAGATAACTGTTACAGAAGGCAGAGGGGGAAAAAAAAGAAGTCTTGACATGTAGGACATGTGACCACACAAACTTATATGCCTAAAATCCTTAACTCTGCCTGTTTCCTACACAGATTATTTAAGGAAAATGGTTTGGTTTCCCCACATTGTCCTAAATGTTCTTCTAAACATATACAGATTGATTTTCCAAATAATTTTCACAGACTTCTTACACTGTCAAGCATTTAACTTCTAAATTTGTTGAGTCAATAATTGCATTGCTATAAATGGCAAGGCATAGCACTGTTTTTATCAGCCATTTTTATACTGCCTATATTCTACAAAGCTACATCAGAAGGGGCTCCAGTTGCCCGTTGGAAACCCTTTTTCCCATGCATCCATAACTTTACTTGTTATGTACCGCCATCCAACACCAAACCAAGAACCTTTACCTTTACAATATGCATAAGCAAAATGCTTTCTAAGTACATTCTTAGCTGCAAATTAATTACTCACTACAAAGAACCATCTTGGATTTCAAAACATTCTAACAACTCAAGCAAAGGACCAACCAGGAGCTTTACTGAGATGTGGAGCTCAAGCAAATGAATCCAGCCACACTACAGCATATGACACACTTGGCTGCATTAGGTCCTAGGAAGACTGAGCTTCGGTATGAACCTGAATCTGGCACACACCAAATAGAGCTGCATGGTGTCACACTGACTCCTTCAGACTGAAGACTGCAGGACATCATTCAGCAGGGGCTCCTATCTTCACACAGGGCCTGCTGCAATGCTGCAGCTAAGAGACCCAAAGCGCTACTGATTGGACCAGAACCCAACTCGCTGTAGGAGAGATGGATCCAAAGACCAACCTGAGCCATCCTAACCCACCCAAACCAGCTTCTTTCACAATAGTCTCACCACACTGCTGAAATCTGAAGCATTTCAACCCTTAACCATAAATAATGGCAGCTTCTGACTGAAGTAAGTATGTCCCATGCAAGCCACTTCATTTCCCCTGGGAAAGTCGGATACATAGTGAGCAAAACTAAAGTGGAAAATAGGCAATTATTTTAACTCTACGTTGCAATTACTCACCAGTTTGTTATAAAAAGATACAAAACCATAGCCTTTTGACTTTCCAGTTGCCATATCTTTAACTACCCGTGCATCCCTGTGAAAAGAAGCACAGCTATATGAGGGCAATATAAGTAACCTGCAAAATAAAAACTAAAAGGAACCACACACACTGTATTGTGAGCATAATTTTCTCTTATAAATTCAGTTAGCCCTCAAACTACAATCATTCCTGAACTCTCCCTATCGCTTCTTTACCTGTTAGAAAAAAGCAGTAGGACAAAAAAAATAACATGTAATAAACATGCAACCTATCCACATAACCTATACTGGCTAAAACTAGAATGTTCAGATTTGAAGTATAAGAGAAACAAAGTTTCCTTCTCTAATATTCTATCGGCTAGGGTCCTCTAAGGTTTACTGTTCTATAAATTACTGCAACAATTCTATCTAATTTACCATGCATTCTCTAAATAGTTAAATGTCTTCTGCCTAGTGATACAAAATATATGAAATATTAAAAAAATCGAAAAAGAGGAAAAAATAGGAATTAAAAGGCATACATGGCCTGTTAACAGATTTCTTTATTTTTCTTGGTCAATTCTCTACCATCATTTTGGAGTTTGGGTAGCTGTAAATTTTGAAAAATTGACATTTTCAGAAATTTAAGAAAGGAGAATAAAACTAACAACAATGCTAAGCACACCAGTACGAAAACAACAAATTTACACAGAAATTTTAGTGAGTAAGTTAAAATGATTGGAAATATAGAACTGCACTGAATATAGAATGTTAAAATGTAAATACTAAAATATGTATATATAAATAATGTATAATAAGAATAAATAGAAATGAGAAAAAATCTACAACTGAGTTCCAGTGTGCACAGTTCCTTGCAGTTAGCCTTCAAGATCCTGTCCATTCTTATGAGCAATTCTGCAAAATAACCAGAATGCTATTACTTTTAATTGTGACTTGGACTTTAGAAAAACTGCAGGTTCTCAGGTATAAATATAGATCGAGAAACAGCAACCTGAATTATTCTCTTTAAATTGATTTTTAAAACAGTACTACTTACCACATTAAGAGACAAAAAGCAAAGTAAACAAAACAGCAGAGGTAAGAAATAAGATTTATGATTCATTTAAAAAAATATGAGTACAGAACAAGAGAAAAATAAAGATTTTTTTTTGTCTTAGAAATATATTCCTGTAAGGTAGTACAAAAACCTTCATGTGCAACTTTGAAAGATTTTTTTTTTTTCCATAAATATAATAAACTCATAGAACATTAACAGACTTTTTGGTTTGGTTTTTTTTTTGGACATAACCTTTAGCACTTAAGGATTCTTGTCACGTTAAATACGTTTGATTGAACACCAGGTGATTTAGCGCCACCTGAATTATCTATGAGAAGTTTAAAGAAACATTCTCTTAACTGACAGAAATGTGCACATGTTGTAAATCCACCCTTCATTTTAAGCATTAAAATCTTAATTCACCCCCAAAAGCAGATTTAATTCTCATTAAGTATTAGCTTTTTCCCCAGACAATCACAAGTCATTCAACTACAGCTTCATAAAACCATATTCCAAGTGCCCAGTTTTCTATACTGCTTATCAAACACAGTATGAATGCATAGAAAACACAGAGGATGCAACATAAACCCCTTTTCAAGTCACTACTCCCTGCACACATTCTGAACAACAAAGTCACACTTAGGAACAGTAAGTAAATTGCAATAAAAAGTTGAAGGACATTAGCATGTAAATCAGGTTAAAGGCACATTGCTTTCAGCAAAACCAGAGCACAATTACATTACTGCATTTACAACCACGAGAGATACCGAGATCAAACCACCCCCCCTCGTCACTGCCCACCCAACACAGAGAAATTAGCATCAGAGAAATGATCTAGAACAGTGAGAAATAAACATTTCAATTCAGAAACACATATTCAATGTCCTAATTTCTAACTGATATTGGAAATGTTTATGCTGATACTTACGATATTTTACCGAAAGGAGCAAATGCTGACTTGATGTCTTCTGTTGTAATTTCTGGACTTAAATCCCCAACGAACACATGGAAGTGATCTGAAAATAAATAATTTACTAATCAAATATTTAACTGCTATCTAAAATTCCAGCTCCTGAGAAAAGTGATGCTCTGCACACAGCACTGGGAACCAGGAGCGCCCCAGGATTCCATTGGATGAGCAGCAGCAATTTAATCTGTCCACTCCAGTTTCCCCAGTGGTAAAGCAGAAACAGAAGAATTAGTTTGCAAAACTTCTATCAAACACAAGATGGGAAGGAGAAAAGTTACGTTGTGATGCACTGATAACAAATCATTACCACGTTGTGAAGGATTTGTGTAGAAGTAATACTGTGGCATTACTTTACTTACTGGATGTATCTTTTTTCTGGCTACTTGGTGTTGTTGCCCAGTTTACTTTGACCTCCTGAAAATAAGTATAAGATTTAGTATAAATCCACAAAAGCCTTACATTTTATAAGTTCATTCAAGGGTGGGTTACAACTGTCAATGTTTAGGGATCATCACTCAACATGAAAACACTGCCAGCATGTGGACATCACAGACAACACATTTCCCAAACAAGACTTAACTTCTTTTAATCAGTGTTCTTAAAAGTTATTCTACCAATACTTAACCCTGGCAAACATCCTCAACAAAATGAATGTCCCCCAGTTTTAGCAACACTTTCCCACAAGTCTACACAACGTAAATCTAAGATGACAAAGCAAGCAACTTACCTTTCCCAAAATTTTTCTCCCATTCATAGCAGCTAATGCAGCAGCTGCATCTCTGTGTTCATAAAATTCCACAAAGCAATAAGGGTCATTGCTTGTATGCTGCAAAACAGAAAATCCAACAGAAGAGTTGACCCTTCTGCTATCGGGTTGCTGAGAAGAAAATCCAGGAAAATATATTACTTATAGCTAGAAACTTTAAGAATTATTTGCATCAGATTTATGAAATAGCCTTTGACATTACACTTAAATGCAAGAATTCAGATGGCCTTTTTCAATAAAGGTCTGGGGATCTGTGAAGTATAGCTGACTTTGCAGGAGGGCTCCGTGCTTTAAGTTCACTAAACCAAAAATAATTCAACTAGTAGAAAGGCAATCTGCAGACTGGATGGAAGGAGAGGGGAAAGGTGAAGAATGGAGAAAAGCACAAAAAAGGTCTTCTGCCTCATATTATATATACACACTCGAAAGCCTGAAGGGTTTGTTCTCAGGATACATTCTCACCAGTGTCCTCTCCTCCTACTTAAGAAACCTTTCCTTCTATTTGCCTGAAAAATCACTGGCAGACAGCTATCCAGAAGTTGCACATTCTCAGTTTCAAGTGGAAAACTATATACCAAGCAATTAAGTGTAAGAGTTGCTCAATACAGTTTGAGAGGGAAAAACTAATCATCAATTGATTGTTACTCCATTCCCTCTTGAATATAAGCTGGTTCTGAGGATGGCCTATCCAATCACCTTTAAAAATACTAACAAAGCTCTGTGAAGTATTACATGAACCAGAGTTATGTGGTGCAAAGAACCTGAAAGTTTCCAGGGAAGTTGGTTAAGAGGAAATGATAATTAAAGTGTCAACTTTAACACTGGATTTATCTGCCTACAAAATGTAATGAGTGTAAAAACTAGGGGTTTACACCAAAATATCTACATTAACTGCTCTGCATGTACATGAACCAAAAGATGACAAACATTAGTATTAAACTGAAAAACTGTCTCTTGCACAGATAGGGAAAGGTCTAGCAGACAAAGAAACTGCTTTTGCATATCAGCTTCCCCCAGTGTTTGGTAGAGTGTGGCTCCAAGAGGTTAAGAGCAGGTTTTTATCAGTTTTACTATTTCACTTCTGAAAATTCATACATGCTTTTATGCACACAGAAATTCCATTTCCGCCCCATAAACCTGCGTCATACATCTTCAAACTCTGCTCTGTCTACATCTGAAAAAGGGAAGCTGTTAAGATCTAAACAGCTGAACTGATCACAAGGCCTTCATACATCTACAATTATCAAAGAGTCTGAAGTCATCCTTCTAAACATTGTCAATATTAAGTGTCTCTAACTGATGCCAAATGAACAGATGAGAGAAAAATATACCTCAGACCATAAAGAAAGAGTTTAAGTAACAACAGCCATGAAGAGCTCTAAAAGCACATTCACCCCAGATGCCCCAAAACAGTAACTTCCTGTACTATTTTCCTGCTACAAGGAAAACGAAGTTTGGAAACCCATATAAGGGCTCAGCAAATCTAGTGTGATTCGTGCTTCAGCTGGAGTGCAGTTCTACTTTTAGATTGTGAAGAGGTCTTCTTTAGCAGTATGAACTTTTGTGAACCTGAGCAGAGCCTCTTTTGCAGACACCCAGACCTTTAGGTGTTCAAGACACCTCTAAATGTTGATCACACCACCCCCCGAGTATTATGCACCCCAAGTAAACACTAGAGATCTCTAATTGCTTGACATTTTCTGCAAATGAAAGAGAGTTGAGCAAGCAGTTCATACACCTGGCTCAAGTGGGGGCTACCAGAGAAGTTTTGAAAGCATTCAGGTATAAACTTGACTGATGGTGCTAACAACAACAGAGAGGTGAAGAACCACTTAAATGTAGCTCAGTGCCTATGGAAAGCTTGCAACACGCCAATTAGAAGGCTGGACAGGTACTTTGACATCAAAAGCACTTGCTGTAGCTGCAGGCCAGTTCCAGTCTAGAATCCAACATGCACTTCCTGACTGCTTGCTGACAGGTGCTAAAGTCAGCCCAGTGCCTTCACTTCCGTATGACTGAATATAGCTGCAAGTATCTTTTTGTTTATCTACTTATTCTATAGTCTCACTTGTTATTCCTATGGTTATATAAAATCTTAAACCCACAAACCTAAACCAGGATAAAGTGACTGCTGGAATCTCTCATCTGGTTCTCAAGAACTCAGTCTGATGCTAGTATCTGTCAGCCAAAGGCTGGAGCAGCAGTACCTGTGCGTGACAGAAGTCTCTTCAGAGAAAAATAACTGCACTCTTGATATTCTTCTGGTTAGTAATCTTTCTCCAACAAACCTAAGAGCTCATCTTCACTAGGAAGTTTTAACTAATAGTTTCCCCATGTGGTAGTTCACCAAGGCAAAGATGAGTGACCAAACAAGCAACAGGTAGATAACAAGCAGCTAAAAACCAAAAAGCCATGTGCTAGACTGAAAGAAGACCACAGGAGCGTTCCGAAAGAAATCTAGTGGCAAGACTTGCTTCTTAACAGTTTCATTAACAATCCTGACAATATAATGTGACTGTGCTCAGGAAATCTGCAATTACAATTCAGTATGAAGCAGAAGTAGTAAACAGTAGGAAGAGCATACAGAAAACCAGAGTTGAAGACCCAAAGATGAAACCTAGCAAAACTTCAATTACTCTGCTCAAAGTTTATCAGGTCTAAATGCAGAAGGAAAAATATTAGAGAATGAGAAGTTGCCTAGGATGTGTCAAGAAGCTCACAGAAACAGCTATGAACCCTAAATGTATCAAAGTACACAAGAGAGAGAAGAAAGTGTTAATACTTACCAAGACTTTGTACAAAAGACCTTATCCCGAATACTAGGGAAATTTTGTCACTTCGTTTCAAGAACGGAATCGTTCTCAAAACCAGACATGTGCAGAGCAGTTATATGCATTGGGGCACAGAAGCAGCTCAGGAAGAGCAAAACTTGTTTTGAAGCACTTTTTTAACTTTTCATCCATAGTGAAGAATCATTATTTGAGGGGGAAAAGAATTACTGAGGGTCGTGTCGAAATAAAGTGAAAAATGCATGAAATAGCCATGAATAACACTCGGAACAGTAAGGTTACTCATCCTCAGAACAACTTGGTTCTTAAAAGAGGGGCTAACAATCTTTTAAACAAAGTAGAATCTTGTCATCAGCTTTTAAAAGGTATGCCAGAGCTGCAGGCAAAAGTACAGGACTGCACACAACAACAGGTCTCCTCTGAAAAAAGTTACCCCCAAAGCCACACAGAATCAATGGAAGAAGCCCACCACCAGCAGTGCCAAAAGAAGCCTCCAACTCCATTCCTTTTGCACAGCTTTATCCCAATTTACATTACACTTGCTACCCCCCTGATTGTGAAAAGCCTTACCTCTGTTATCATTTTACAGCTTTTGCATGGTCCAATCTGGCTGAATAACTGAAGTATAAGAACTTCAGTCACATCTCTGGAGAGGTTTCCTACATAGCTACACAAAGAAACAAAAAAACCAACATTTTAAACCAGGATTTTTTTCATTTTCTCAAATGAAGTTACACTTTTGAAGTCTTAAATGACTATGAAGAACCTCCCCTTAAATACCCCAGGTATCTTAAAGGCAGTATTTACAAATTATTTCATGATACAGTTTTAACACAGCATTTACAGCGTTTATAAATGATGAAGTTGGCCGCACAAGTGAGAGCATGAAGGTTGACTGAAATGTAGAACTGGACACCAATACCAAGTGCCAATCATCTCTTTAGAGGAGAAATGTCAAAAGCAGGAATAAGCATTGCTCGATAATGTTGGGTAGAAGAATCCACTAACTGGGTAAAGATGTTTTAAGTACAGCTTCCCACTGAGCAGCTAATCAAGGGTACTTCTGAGTCTGTGTACGAATCCACATCTAACTCCTATTAGCTCACTGGCAGCTCCCAAACATCAATTGTGCTGCCTTGCAAGAGACCAACTCAATTTTTCTGTTTTCCTGAAAACTTGGAAGACCAGTCCACTCAGCAATAGCAAGGCAACTTAAGCAGCATTATGCCACAACAATGCTCCACACAGCACCAATCTCAACAGCTACCACCTCTGTAAAACTCCCCCAAATTTGGGCAGTGTGATTTTAATACCACCCACATTTCCAGATTTTTTTTACATTTATAAAACCTTAGAAATAATTCCAAGTTTTAGAAATACCTATCAGGTTTAGGTAGTCCTAGATTTACCCAGACAGTCAGAAATCCAACAGCAGAGTTTTAGAAATACTTCCACACTTCACACTCGCAAGAAACAAAACCAGGCCACAGAAAGGGCTGAGAAAGTCATGCACGCAACACTGAATTCCTAGAAGTGACTAATTTGTAATCAAATTGTAAACAAAGGGATCAGTTAAGAGAGAGGCTTGTCACAGCAACAGTACTCAGAAGTCATCAGCACAGGGACATTCATTATATTTACAAGTAAGCCTGTCAAGACAAAGTATTCAAATGCAAGCGATAACAGGAGCAGAACTTTTGTGATTTAGCTGTTGAAACAATAAACACTTTATTCCTTCCACTCTGACCTATTACAGAATGTCATAACAGAGCAAACTGAAGTCAGTCTGAGCTATTAATGCCCTGCAGTGAGCATAAACGTGAACTAGCATTTCTTGGTCTTTTAAGTACAATGGGGCAAGTGCACTCTTCTTTCGCTTGACAGGCATCCCTTTAAAAAACTCTGAAGAAATTCTGTTTGACAACTGGGTTTTCATCCAGCTTCAGCAACACCAAAATGGACACTACTTGTTTTCATGTGAACACCACACAGCCTATCAACAGATTTCTACGTTGTTAATCTTTCAGTGACTGCAACAGTTCTGCACTTTCTCAGGCAGGAGTAGAACGCTACGCAGCAGCCAGAGTGAATTTCTTCTATATCACATCACCTGAATAGAGAAAGAGCCATTATGAGCCCTCACATACTCTCTACTTTCTTCCTAAGTATGCATGAATTAACAGAACCAATCCTTGCTTCATAATAACACAGTCTGCAGATGAATGAAGAAGTTAAAACTGCAGAACTGTGTTAGACCCTTGACAGGACAAACTGCCTGTGGCATTGACTTTTCAGTTCTGTGTTCTGAAACGCAGCAGTTAAACATTTATCCACACTTTCCCTCTGAAACCTTAACTAAGTTTTTGTTAATCATTCACCAAGATTAAATCGCCAATAGTTTTAAATGGTAATATTAACCTTTGCAGATAGTACTAAAATCAGATGGAAAATATCATTACCAGTAGAAGTTCATAGAATCACCAAGGTTGGAAGAGACCTCAAAGATCATCAAGTCCAACCTGTCACCACAGACCTCATGACTAAACCGTGGCACCAAGTGCCACGTCCAGTCCCCTCTTGAACACCTCCAGGGATGGTGACTCCACCACCTCCCTGGGCAGCATATTCCACATAAAAGTGTTGGTACTGCTGGGAACTTATTACTACTAGTACTTGTTTCCTTTGCATGTTGTAGAACACTAGTAGTTAACACTATGCCTTAACAGTATACTGAGATTAGGACCTGTACAGCAGCAGTGACATGAACTGAAATGCACTGAAGTCCCATTAGTATTACTGCTACTGCAAAATCAGGTACAGTAAGGAGTACAGTTACCAGCACTGAAAAACAAAATCTCAGCCTCTCCCATGCAGTATTAATATGCATTTTGGAAAGGCAAGAACTCTGAAAAACAACCTGAGGAATTCCTCTTGGTCTGATAATAAAATTAAAACCCAAAACAAACAAAAAAAAAAAGCACCATTCCTTGTTAGTCTACTCAATTAAGGAAAGATAAATCACACTGACTGCTAGAAGAGACACTGGGTGGTTTTCCAGTGCCACTGTGTCTTTGTCAGGATGGCTGTGAGCAAGAACACTGCATCATAAACTTCAGCTATGAAACAGGTTGCCTCTTCATGGAAAATCAGTGCAATTCTGGACCATCTAATTGCTGGATTCAAAGGGCATGTGAAATCCTAACAGCCCATTAATTCTCCACATGTGTATCATAAATACTGCCTTGATGTTTAATCTTACCAGAGTCAGAAGACATTAATACCTCTCACAAGTTGCTAGCACTCTGAAACTTGAGTAATGCACATGCTGAGAACACTTCACAAAAAAGCTTCACGAAGCAAAGACAACATCCACAGAGACCCAAACTTTTGAACTGCTTGTAAAAGATGGGAACATAAACTTCTACAAATTTGAAACAATACACTAACTGTTAAGCTTTGATGGTTACTTTCATTCCTTTAAGTAGGTTGTAGTACAGTTATAAGATGACTTCAAAACCTCATACAAGAAAGCATCTTCAGTGTACAACACTTGGATACTGTATCACCAAGGAAAGAAATAGATGCAACACATTAGAAACAGAGACCTTGCTGGAAACACAAAACTTTCCCTAGCTGATGCTAATCACCCACCACACAAGGCCAGCCTATACAGGTGCACCCCATTTCCCCCTTTCTGACTCAATCTACACATGGTATAACATAATGCAGCAGTATTTTCCATTCCACTTCATGAAACCAAAAAAAGCAGAATGACACCTCAAGAAAACATATGGCTTTTAACACGCTAGAGCATGGCACTTCAAGCTTTTGGATTGGTTGCGTTCTTAAGGATCTATTATTCAGGCTTTTAAAACAAATTATAAACCCCCCAGTGAAGCAGCACTTACTACCAGCAACAGAACAAGAGGACACAGTCTCAAGCTGCACCAGGGGAAGTTTAGGCTCAAGGTGAGGAGAAAGTTCTTCACAGAGAGAGCTGTTAGCTGTTGGAATGTGCTGCCCAGGGAGGTGGCGGAGTCACCATCCCTGGAGGTGTTCAAGAGGGGACTGGACGTGGCACTTGATGCCATGGTTTAGCAGTCATGAGGTCTTGGCTGACAGGTTGGACTTGATGATCTTAGAGGTCTCTTCCAACCTTATTGATTCTATACTTTTATAGGCTGTTGTCTTGTTTAATGTTACTGGGAAGTATAAGCAGTGGCGTCTTGCATGCAGGCAACAGTATTTGTTCCCTCTGCAGCACTTAAACCACCAATTAATAAGCACACAACCCCCCCAACCCATATATATCCAGATATAAATTTACCTCCTGATATACATTTCAATATATTGCAGCTGTGAATGGTGCTGACAACACAATGAACAACAAACTGCATCTGAAATCCCTACCTCTTGTGGAATTATCCAAAGAATACAAGAGGCAAATAATGAGTTTTAGAATTGAACTATTTGGCTTGACCAGAAAAATCATCATCTTGTGAATCAGGTTTTTATTGTGTCCTAGACAGGCAGCAAACAAAGGGATATTTACAGCCAATACTTTTGGATCCACAAAACTCCCCTACATACTATTTGGAGGAAAGATAGTAAATATGTTTTCACACTCACAGGCACAACACACAACAATCAGCAGATTCCATCTTTAAATGGGTATGATAAGCAGTAAGGTAACTGATGTGGTGAAAAGCCCACAGAAATTCTAGTACCATCTCTGCCTAGTACTAGGAGCTACTGGAAATAAAATGATGCCAAGAGAAATCCACTCCATAGACTCCACTAGCAGACAATATCCCACTACAACAGAGCTGCAAGGAAGTAGAAGAGCATCCAGCTGCTGTTTCAGTTACAAATTCCACGGCACCAAGAACATAACACAGCAAAGCTAGTGACACAACAACTTGTAGATGTTCAGTGACTGCTCATTAAGTGATTTCTAAAACCATTAATAAGAACATGCAAATGTGGAACCTTTCTCGCCCTTATCAGTGACAGCTGATAACATTAGCAACACATTAGGTTTCTGAGAGCTTAGTTTCCACTTTAAAGTCGAAAGAAGACTTTCATACAGCTTGTGATGGAAGGAGATCTGACAGTACTCAGAAAACAGAGCTTTCAAGTAGTGTGTAAATAAAAAGAGAGACCACAGCTCATTTTAGGAGCAGCTAAAAAATTATACATTGTGAGCTTCCCTCACCACATTTCACTTGAGGGCTGTTGCAAATCCTACAAAAAGGCTCCCCCCTTTCTCACATTTCCAAGTTGTTTAGAGGACTAAGGAAAAAAAATTTGGCAGAAAATACTGCATGTTCTTCTTCATATTTCTATACAGGCCTACTAGTTATGAAATGTGAGAAATGAACAAGCAAATGGTGTAGATTTTCTATATTAAGCCTCAGAAAATATTTTGAATTCTTAGAGGTTCATGACTGACCTATCATGACTGAAAACAACCTAACAGCCCTGGAAGCACTGCAAATGGAAACAATTATTATTCCTAAGATATTCAGGATGGGCATAAATGTTAGGTGAACGGTGGTTAGGTAGGCTTAGCTTTACATAACTTGCAAAAACATGCTTCCAAGTGTTAAAAAAATAAATAAATTCCTTTCTAATGTGCAAGTTTAGTTTTTCTATCCTGAGGAATAAATTAAATACTCCAGACATTCATAAAGTATCACTCAAAACTATCAACCAACTGCTTATGCGAGTTGTCAAACAGCTCCCGAAACAAACTGTTCGTCACCTACTTCCCCCAACCCTGTAAAAGAAACAAACAAACAACTCCAACGAGTTCAACTCACAATATTATTAGTTGTTCTTGGGGGGGAAGCAAGTTTAATTCACTAGAACTGCTCTACAAGAAAAGTATTTCCCAGGATAATAACTTCTGAAGCACAACACCCAATCCTAAATGCAAAAGTATTTCAGATAAAAGTAGGGACAAGAGTGAGATATGAGAAATGCTAGAGCAGAACTGTGTCTATGGAAAAAAAACAAACAAATAATTACAGGAAAGTTAACCTATGTGACTGTAGTTACTACAAAACTACTAGGAAATTAATGTACATGCTGTTTATTAGCTTGACAAATTAAACAGAGCATCACGTATGTGCAATAAAACACCCTGGGCAGCTGTAAGGATTCTGTTTCTGTCAGGACCTAGGGATCTTGTCAGGACCTAGGGATCTTGTCAGGACCTAGGGATCTTGTCAGGACCTAGGGATCTTGTCAGGACCTAGGGATCTTGTCAGGACCTAGGGATCTTGTCAGGACCTATGGTTGCATTAGTACAAAGAACTCAGTCCTGGGTAGTAGCAACATTTGTTAGCTATAAAAGAACTTCTGAAAACTTAGCCCAGATACAAAAGAACTTCTGAAAACTTAGCCCAGATATAGCATTTGGGTTTTTTTTAATAAGAGGAGCCAATAGGGGAAAAGAGGAATATTGGAATCTTGTAAATAAACCCAAGTGTTAACTTTGCCCTTTTCCCTCCTCTCTCATTTGAAAGCAACACTCTGAAAACTTTGTCCACTCTCAGGGCCAAGCAAACTCGCATCATTTAGGCAGTCAACACAAAAAGCATTCAAGATATGCTTCTTTAAACCATGCATCTCAGGGAACAAGTACTAAGTGCTTATACTACATCACAAACAAGCTGAAAGAACTTTTGCAGGCACAGGAAGGAGAAAAGCAGAAACTGCCTCAAAAGGCTTTAAATGCCAAGTCATCGTTTTGGTTGTGGAAACAAACTCACAAGATACATTACTTTGTTTCAGTAGTTTCTTTAAAGTGCCCTTCAATCCAAATCATCTTTGAAAGCCTTTCTGAAGGCTACTGTCCCAAAACCTAAAGAGACAAGGATTTCATTCGCAGAGTCTTGAGCTTTGTTTCTCCTAGGGACAGCTTAAACCTTGAGACTGCCTTTCTTATATGGACAGCCTGAACCCTGAACTGCTCATACAGCACCTAACATCCTCTGGCAACTGGAAACTGAAAATCTATTCACTACTAACAATAATCCACAACAGAGTTACGTGTTTCCAACCATACATACATCTCCCCCTCCATCCCACCCCCCCCCAACAAGACAAAGAAAACCCATCAAAACAATACTACAGAGTTGAACTCAACAGCAAGCAAGAAAGCTCAAACGTTTATTTTAAATCAGAAAGCAGATGACAGCCACCAAGTGATTAAACACTGCCTAGAGAGACACGGCCAACATACAGTTATTTATTTTCCCAGGGCCCAGGAGGCTGCTATTGAACCACACGGTAAAATACTGGAGGGAAAGGCAATTTCTCCTATCAGCCCGCTACAAAGTCGTGGTTTACGGCTTTCCCCATCCCACCCACCGCAGGCAGAACACAAAGAACTTTGCTACTGCCGGGACCGCTGCGAAGGGGATCCGAGGACGGGCGACCCGACCAGCTCCGCTCGGCGCCGGCCCCGGGAGGGGCTTGTGCCCGCGGGCCGGGCAGCCCGGCTGCCTTTGACCCCACCTACACCCCGCCAGGCACTGGGTACAGACCCACTTAAAGCCCGAGTCCCCTTGCCGCCACGACGGCGGCAGCTCCGGTTTCCCCCCGAATCCTGCGCCCTCCCCGTCTCCGCGGCCGGCAGCTGCGCTCTCCTTTGCTGCCCAGTCTCCTCTCCCCTCCCTCCGCTCCCCGGCCGACACCCGCTCCCCCTCCCCACGGCCAGCTCCAGACCTCGCTCCCCATCCCTCCCGCACACGCTCTGCCCTCCGCCACACTGCGCTCCTCTCCCGCCCGCCACGTCCTCCCGCTCTCCCGGGACCCTCTCGCCCTCCGCGCCCCCCCGGCCCCGCTGCCCCCCCTCTCCCCCCCCCCCACCGCGGCCCGGCCACGCACGCCTCCGGGAGCGCATCCCGCTCCCCGCCTCGCCTCGCCGCCCGCCCGGCCTTCGCCGCCCCAGGCCCACCGGGGCTCACTCCCCACCCCCAGAGCCTCTCCACTGCCGCGGCCCCGCGGCAACCCCGCGGCCCCCTCCCCACTTACAGGGTCCTGGGCTGCCCGTCGTCTTCCATAATGGTGGGTGAGCGCCGCTCTCAGCTGCACCCGGGGGCAGCGCCGGAGGGGGGCTCCGCCGCGCAGGGAGGCGAAGGGAAGGTGAGGGTGAGGGCCCCGGCTCCCCCCGCTCCGTCTCGTCCCCTCGCCAGGTCCCGACACCGCAGCCCGAACAGCAGAGGGAAGAAGCACCACAAAATGGCCGCCGCCACCAGACACTCAGGAAGCCGCGCTCTGCGCAGCCGCGCCCCGCTGGCCCGCTCCCTCTCAGACCGGATTCTCCTTCCCCAACCCCGCCGCCGCGCCGCAGAGCGCGCTGGGGATCGTAGGCACTGACGGCGACAGCGCGGTGGGACGGCGAGCGGAGGTCCCCAGCCGTCTGGGTGCTGTAGTCCTCCGGTGGCGCACCGTAACATGGGCCCAGCAGGAGCCGGGCGGAAGGAACTACGACTCCCAGCATGCCTGGCGGGAGCGGGCCCGTGATGGGGGCGGGCAGCGCGGCGTGGATTGGCTGCCAGCAGCCCGGGAAGATTCACGGATGTGCTTCTCCGCCTCCCGCCAGCGCCGCGCCGAGCGCAGCCGGGTCCACCGCCATCCCCGGCTCCAGGCCCAGGCTTGTCCCCTTTAGTGCCGCCAGCGTCGGCCGGCAGGAATACCTGGAGGAAGCTTGTTTTGAACCCCGAGGGTTTCTGTGTGTGGAGGAGGAGTGACGTTAAAAGTCGGCGCTGAAGCGCGAATGAGGAATAAAGGGAGCTGGTACTCCTCGGCGGTCGTCCTGCAAGCACGGGCTGTGCTTCCGTGTGCTTGCCTGAGCGGCGTCTGACTTACACGACTCACAGATAAACAGAGTCGTTACCAGGCCACCGCTAGACTGTCTCCCAAAGTGCCACATTTACACATCTTAAACGGCCCTGGGATGGGGACTCCGCACTGCCCTGGGCAGCGTGTTCCAATACTTGACCACGCGATCAGTAATGAAACTTTTTATAAAGCCCAACGTAAACCTGAAGCCACCTGAGTCCGTTTCTTGTCCTGTTACTTGGGAGAAGAGCCTGCCCCCACCCTGCTGCAACCTCTTTTCAGGGAGCTGTAGCGAGTGAGAAGGTCTCCCCTCAGCCTCTTTTTCCCCAGGCTAAGCTGCTCCTCAGAAGACTTGTGCTCTAGACCCTTCACCGGCTTTGTTGCTCTTCTTCGGACATGCTCCAGCACCTCAAACTGAGTCCAGTATTCCAGGTGTGGCCTCACCAGTGCTGAGTACAGGGGGAAAATCACTACCCTGGTCCTGCTGGTCACACTCTTCCTGATGCATGTCACCTTCACAAGCAAAGACCATGCTTACATACCCTGCACACACACTACCAACAGCAGAGCCTGCCTGTCTTCAGATAGCACAGTGTGCAAATACTTTCAACTGTAAAGATTAATCAGGGTTACGAGATGTGTAATGCTCAAGGGGCTCACCGAGAGCAGAGACCGTGGGTAAAGAGGGCTGTCCATCTCATTTGGTTCCACATACACCATGATGAGGTGTTCCAGAAGAAACATACCGTAGAGCACCATTAAACCAACCTCTGTTGTAGGCATAGAATACAACACCGTCAATTAGCACTTGGAACCCCAAAAAGAAGTGGTATCACAAAGCAGATCTCAGTGTGAGCAACTGGGACTCGGGGCAAATGAACAAGGGAGTGGTGATGATGTCTCAGAGTAGTTTTGAAGGAAAAAGCCTTGGGTGTTCGTCAGCAATTTCAGCAGAGGCATCAAGTAAACAGTTTCTGGAAATTCTTTTCCTGGAAGTGCTCTCTTTGTCACATCAAACACAACAATCCTTCCCAACATCATTAAACTGTTCTCGCTAAACAAACAAATAAAAGGTTTCATAGAGCGAGTAAGAAGTTAAGTTAGGAATTGTCAGTGAGGACAGGGGTCAGAACAGCTCTGCCTAGGCAGAGTATGAGTATCCTCACGTGCAGTTACTGCAGAATAACCACAGCACTCTCACTCTGGAATAAATTCCATTTGTCCCCATCTTGAATGTTCAAGTACCCTAAAATACTCTCCCTCTTCCAAAATAGTAACATTGTGGAGAAAACTGCTTATATTCTTACCAAACTAGCTATTTTTGTGCCTGCTGCTCACACAGTAATGTTTTCCTATCTTTAACTTCAACAGGCAAGACTGTTGCCAGGCATATATTTCTGGAAGGAGCTATTTT
The DNA here is from genome assembly GCF_026170545.1 of Melanerpes formicivorus. Classification (NCBI taxonomy): domain Eukaryota; kingdom Metazoa; phylum Chordata; class Aves; order Piciformes; family Picidae; genus Melanerpes; species Melanerpes formicivorus. Next base: position 846,758 of record NW_027142449.1, on the reverse strand, counting down.
AGCTCGTGGATGTGGATATAGGTGGCTCAAGTAACTTTCTTTTAATGTGTTAAAAACACAGAAAGGCGCCTACATAAAAAGCACAGAAGGAATTGCTGGAATACTCTGACCATGGGTTTTGAATAGCCAAAGATCTGCACGTAAAGAACCCTGCACATCCAGCAGGGATCAAACTTTTGGGGTTGTTTTTTGTGGTCAGATATTGCCACTGGCAACTGCAGTGGAAGGAGGCAGGAACAAAAGGGAGAGAGGTGAGGGGTACTGGTGGTGGGGGCAAACACCAGCAGCATATCACTTTCAAGTGGCCTGCACTGTGCCCTCCATATACACGAGTCTGTGGCCTGATATCAAGCACATATTCCTATAGCAGGGGCAAAACTGACTCCTGATGCAAACCATCTGTGTGGCACTCAGGAGTGCCTGCATAGGGAGCTGCAAATTAACCAGCAGCACAGCAGCAATTCACACTGCTCTGCGCAGCTCCCCTAAACTTTGCTACTGGATGTGCGTGAGCCATACCTGGCAGACTGAAACCTTGGCACCGTACATGCAGATTAGCAAGGGTTCCCAGTAAACTCTGTGGGCTAAAAGAGTGAATGAAACTGCAAGTAATTTAGTTCCATATGTTACTCTGAGGATATTTTTAATGTTCTGCCAAGTCCTGATGACCCCAAACCTCCAAACTTAGCAGAACAGCATTAAATATCATTCCCCTCTTCCCTGGAAAAAACATTGCACTAGAGCTTTAACAGAGTTTCACACAAGCTGTCCTCATTTCATGCCCTTTAAAGCTTGGTTTTGTCTGCTCTTGGGGTTTTTGTTTGTTGGTTTGGGGTTTTTTTAACCATCATTGCCTGTGCAACTTTTTTAAAAGTAGTGAGAAAGGTCATGTCATAAGATACAGATGTTTGGATGTATCTAAAGCATGATCTGTCAAAAATATGATGTATCTAAAAGCAAGCTATCTATCTATCTATCTATCTATCTATCTATCTATCTATCTATCTATCTATCTACCTACCTACCTACCTACTCTATCTACCTACCTACCTACCTACTCTACCTACTCTATCTACCTATCTACCTACTTATCTACCTACCTACCTACTCTACCTACCTACCTACCTACCTACCTACCTACCTATCTATCTATCTATCTATCTATCTATCTATCTATCTATCTATCTATCTATCTATCTATCTATCATAGTATCATAGTATCATAGTATCAGTGAGGGTTGGAAGGGACCACAAGGATCATCTAGTTCCAATCCCCCTGCCATGGGCAGGGACACCCCACACTAGATCAGGCTGGCCAGAGCCTCAGCCAGCCTGGGCTTAAACACCTCCAGGGATGGGGCCTCGACCACCTCCCTGGACAACCCATTCCAGGGCTTCACCACTCTCATGGTGAAGAACCTCCTCCTCACATCCAGCCTGAATCTGCCCATCTCCAGCTTCATTCCATTCCCCCTAGTCCTATCACTACCTGAGATCCTGAGCAGTCCCTCCCCAGCCTTCCTGTAGGCCCCCTTCAGATACTGGAAGGTCACAATGAGGTCACCTGGGAGCCTTCTCTTCTCCAGACCTACCTACCTACTCTGTCTACCTACCTAACTACCTACCCACCTATCTATCTATCTATCTATCTATCTATCTATCTATCTATCTATCTATCTATCTATCTATCTATCTACCTACCTACCTACCTGTCTATCTACCTACCTACCTACCTACGTACCTATTATCTATCTATCTATCCATCTATCTACCTATCTATCTACCTACCTACCTAAGTACCAACCTACCTATCTGTCTGTCTATCTCTTTCTTTCTCTATCCAGATCAGTAAATGAAGTAAAGTAAATGAACTAAATGAAGCTGTGCCAGGGGAAGTTCAGGCTGGAGGTGAGGAGAAAGTTCTTCACAGAGAGTTGTTAGCCACTGGAATGGGCTGCCTAGGGAGGTGGTGAAGTCACTGTCACCGGAGGTGTTCGAGAGGGGACTGGATGCAGCACTTGGTGCCATGGTTGAGTAGGCATGAGGTCTTGGGTGACAGGTTGGACTTGATGATCTTTGAGGTCTTTTCCAACCTTGTTGATTCTATTATTCTATTCTATTCTATTCTAGTCTAGTCTAGTCTAGTCTAGTCTAGTCTAGTCTAATTCTTAGTCTATTCTATTCTATTCTATTTCTTATTCTATTCTATTCTATTCTATTCTATTCTATTCTATTCTATTCTATTCTATTCTATTCTAATTCTTAGTCTATTCTATTCTATTCTATTCTATTCTATTCTATTCTATTTCTATTCTATTCTATTTCTTATTCTATTCTATTCTATTCGATTCTATTCTATTCTATTCTATTCCATTCCACACCCTTGGCCTGTAGGCAGTAAATCACAGGCATTCTCTGAAGGTTAAGATAGTTTCCAATGCCTATAGCTCCAAGAGACAATGCAGGGTGACAGATGAGGTGCTGCAAGGCAGAATGGTGTTATGGTGCCCATAACTGCCTAGCATCAATAATGTGCACCAGTGGCATAACTCCAACTCCTTGGCAGCACAACTACTTTTGCCTAATGCTGCAATAAAAAATACTTTCTTTTTCTTTTCTTTTTCTTTTTTTTTTGATGCAGAAAAAAAATGTTTCCTGAGTTCAGGCTTCCCAGATTGTACTAATCAAAACTCACAGAGGCACTGGTGCTTCTGTTTTATCTTGTTAGTAATTCACAGTGTTCCTACAGTATGAAGAGCTGGTAACTGGGATAATTTGTTCCAAATGACTCCAAAATGAATGGCTTACCAAAAACACTTCACAAGTTTCTTAAATCACATCATGGATTTCCTTCTGTGAAATGAAGGAGGCCTTTGGTAGGAATTTTGGTAGGAATTTTGGTAGGAATTTTGGCTACGGCAATCCCATGCAGAGCTACAGGCTGGGGTCGGAGTGGCTGGAGAGCTCCCAAACAGAGAGGGACCTGGGGGTGCTGATTGACAGCCGCCTGAATATGAGCCAGCAGTGTGCCCAGGTGGCCAGGAGGGCCAATAGCATCCTGGCCTGCATTAGGAATAGTGTGGCCAGCAGGAGCAGGGAGGTTCATAGTGCCCCTGTACTCTGCACTGGTTAGGCCGCACCTTGAGTCCTGTGTCCAGTTCTGGGCCCCTCAGTTTAAGGACATCGAAACACTTGAGCGTGTCCAGAGAAGGGCAACAAGGCTGGGGAGAGGCCTTGAACACAACAAGCCCTATGAGGAGAGGCTGAGGGAGCTGGGATTGTTTAGCCTGGAGAAGAGGAGGCTCAGGGGTGACCTCATTGCCCTCTACAACTACCTGAAGGGTGGTTGTAGCCAGGAAGGGGTTGGCCTCTTCTCCCAGGCAACCAGCACCAGAACAAGAGAACACAGTCTCAAGCTGTGCCAGGGGAGGTTTAGACTTGAGGTGAGGAGGAGGTTCTTCACCAAGCGAGTCATTCGTCATTGGAACGGGTTGCCCAGGGAGGTGGTTGAGTTGCCATCCCTGGAGGCGTTCAAGGGGAGATTGGATGTGGCACTTGGTGCCATGGTCTAGTCATGGGGTCTGTGTTGATAGGTTGGACTCGATGATCCTCGAGGTCCTTTCCAACCTAAGTGATAGGATACTGTGATACTGTGAATCCAGCATTAGTTCTTATACCAGTTCAGGGTGTTACAGAAAGCTTGACCAAAGGATGACCCCATTCATGTTTAGAAATGTGTAAAGGGTGAGTGCCAAGGGGCTGGAGCCCGGCTCTGCTTGGTGAGGCCCAATGACAGGACAAGAGGCAAAGGTGGAAGTTCAGGCACAGGAGGCTCCATGGAAACATGAGGAGAGATTTTCCACTGTGAGGGTGACAGAACACTGGAACAGGCTGCCCAGGGGGGTTGTGGAGTGTCCTCTGGAGACATTCAAAGCTGCTGCTTTATGTCCTGAGAACTTGGTCAAACCAAGAGGATCTGATTTTTGGACCAATACAACTAAGACAGTTGACTTAGTGTTGCAGTGAAAGGATCAGCTTTTCAACTCTACTGAGCTGGTTTTCTTTGCTGATACAAAGATGCTTGAGGATACTACTTGACTGTGCAAGAGACTTTTCCAAGCAGCTCCATATGCCATTTAATGAGAGCCAACACCATTTACATGGTGTTTTGCCTCTCTAAAGCACTGCTTTGCTGCTTTTTTTTTTAATGAATCATTTCTTACTAACAAGAACTTCCAGCAAATGTGTGTTTAATTACATTTATATTATAAATGGAAAGCAGAAACTTAATCCTACAGAGAAATTTAATGTCTCCCATCTCCTGCCAAACCAGTAGTATTTTCAAGTAAGATCACAGAATCATAGAATCAACCAGGTTGGAAAAGACCTCAGAGATCATCAAGTCCAACCTGTTACCTAATAGCTAATACCTCCTGACAACTAAACCATGGCTTCAAGTGCCACATCCAATCCTTTTGTGAGCACCTCCAGGGTCAGTGACTCCACCACCTTCCTGGGCAGCACATTCCAATGGCAAATTACTCTTTCTGTGAAGAGTCTCTTTCTCATCTGAAGCTACCAGCTAAGTCTCTCAGATGCTCCAAATCAGCAGCCTACTGTTTGAAGACTCCTATCACTGACAGAGAAGGCAGGAAACATTAGGAATGAAATGACAAACGCATCAAATGATGAAGGAATCAAATGAGAAATTAAGACAGCATTTATAATCTGTGGGCACCCAGTTACCTCTGATTCCCAGCACCACTCAGCTTATCCCAGTGGCTAGCTGATGGTACACCCACATTCCCTTGCAAACAGTTTTCACTAACTATAGACTCCAGCGAATGAATTGTTTTGGGCCAGCCTCTTGGTTTATCTCTTTGTCAGAGCAGCTTATCTCAAAGAACTTGTTAGCTTGCATACCTTATTCTTAATTACATACAGGCAGTCTGGAAGCTGTGCTGTGGCAGTGAAATTTTCCAGAGGTGGTTTGCTAGCTTGTCTTCACCTTGCCTCTCAAATCAAAACACTTTTTACCTCTTAGTTTTTATTCTCCAGAACCTGCATTTTTCAGATTTGTGGAGGCAATCAAGATGCAGCAAAGGTTCAAGGTCCTAATGGTTGCCTTAGGCCACTAGAGGTCTACCTGGAAAGCAGTGCAAGCTATCCTGGGAAGGCAACATGGAATTAGGAATAGGGACACCCTGGGAGACAGGGAAGCCTCTGGCACAGCCTCTTTCCCAGAAGCAAGAAGGCAAGTACAGGGCAGGAGGAGGGGATGCAGCGCATTTCTGTGAGTTCAGTTCCTGAGAGCATCCTTGGGAGAAGCTATTCATATCCTGCACAACTCAGAGCAGCAGTGACACTGCAAATGCAGGATGGCCAGGTCAGAGCCCTGCTGAGAAGCAGGGGGAAGGAAATGAGACTTAAATACAGTCTTGCTCTCCACCATACTCACTTCAGCATCAGGATGGTTAGCTCTGATATGCAGCCTCTTTTAAATCTAATTACTTTCATTTATCTTCTTTTACAGATTGAATTACCCTTCCAAAGAACAGAGGTGCAGTGAGACTTCAGATAGGGAAGCTCTTGGATGTATAATAGAAACACCTGGGGTGAAATTTGGAGGTCTCAGGACTCTTAGCCAGCCCTTTGTCGGACTTGGTCAGACTCCTGTGTGCAAAGACTCCTTGGTCAGACTCCTGTGTTCAGGAGGAGACTTGATGGGGTACTTGGTGCCATGGGTTAGCTGTTTGGGTGGGTTGGATTGGTTGGTGGGTTGGACACGATGATCTTGAAGGTCTCTTCCAACCTGGTTTGGTTTATTCAAAGTGGGACTTAGGACAGAATTATTGGAAACAACCAGGAAAGGAGCCTGAACTTAAATCCTATCTTGAGAACATGCTTTCCACTCCTGACCTTTGGGGTTTGGTTTGGCCTTTTTCTTTTATTCCCCCCCCCCAAAAACCTACACCCAAATGAAATGCCTGCATACATTCCTGTATGGAATACCTAGGTGATCCTGCTTTGGCAGGGGGGTTGGACTGGATGATCTCTGGAGGTCCCTTCCAACCCCTAACATTCTGTGATTCTGTGATGCTGTGAAATGTATTTATGTTTTATCTGACATAGCTGAAAAGTTGACATTCACAAGGAGAGAGGGTTAATGGCTGAGCTACTTGAATTTTGCAACTGCTAAGCACACACATGGAGACATACCCAAGCCTCTTTCCTCACAGCAAGCAGGGAGGAGACCAGAGCCAGGTCAGGATGGGAGCTGAGCAGTGTAAACTAATTAACAGTAATGCATAGGTGAATGGAAAAGGAACAATCAAAGGATTAAAAGCTTTAAAAATGACAAAACTGAAAGAAGGCTCAGTTTGCTGCATTGAAATGCTTGTTTATTTCAGCAGCACCGAAATGTTCTCTTATTTTAACATCAGGTTACCTTTTGCTGAGAGAAAGAAATCTTACCTACAGGTCAATATCAGAAGAGTCAAGTTTGGTCTTTTCATGTAGCTCACTGACCCCATCCTCCTTCTAAAGCATCTGGTTGAAATCACAGGCAGCATGAGGAACTGCAAGTAAGGGGGGGGGGGGAGGGGGAAACAAATTAGCTTTCAGCTTTCTGTTTCAGGTCAACATTCCCTCCCACTAAGTACCTTACAGTTTGAGCAGAGGGCTGTGAGAAACCCAAAGACATCTTCATTGATTGTTCCTCTGAGCTGCAAGTGTTTCTCACATGGAAGTATAACTTAATCAGGAAGCATCTAGGGCCTTCACACATCCAAAGGTCATCCCTCCAAAAATAAACATCAAGACGCTGCCAGCTTAATGGAAGTTTACTTCAAATGCCATGTAGAATTTGTCATCTACTTGTCAACTCTTGGTTTGCAACAAGAAAACACACACATACCCTAAAATAAAAGAAACCCTTCTGTTGTGCCACACTGTTCCTGTTTGGTCACAGTTCAAACTCTGCAAAAATGTTGGATGGGATCCCACAGGGGCAGCAGGAGCAAAATGTGCTCTGACAAAATCAGTGAGCTGAACACACAGCTAGATTGATGCAGCTTTGCTTTCCTGAAGCTAACAAAAAGACACTTTGAAGATTGTATCTCTGTCTCAGTTGGAGCTGCTTTCTATTACTAAGATGTTCATGGTGTCTTCATTTCTGTCATTAAACTGGTCAAATATAATCCAAGGCATCTTAACAGAAGACATCTGCTTAATGAGCAGCAATTGGAGATGGAGCAGGTCCCAAAGTCCCTTTTGTTAGGTCTGATAATCTTAAAGCAAAGGAGCCAAATCTGATACACTTTTTAAGCCGGGACTTGACTGAACATGAAGTTACAGCCCTTCAGTTTCAACCAATTGTTGCCAGATGTAGTGCCACTGACGGCTGCTTCATGATTTTTCCAAACCAACCTCTAGACCACGGAGTCACTGTAACTTTAATCTGCTCAAAATTCCCCACCACCTGCCCTGCAGCACGATTTTCTTCGAGCTGCTCATCACTATTACCTCACACTTTGATTCTTGCAGCTCAGGAGTTTCTTGTAGCGAAACCATGATGAACAACTTGATAAGATATGCCTTTATTTCAAAGAACCATTTGGGTCAGAAAAGACCCCTGAGGTCATCAAGTCCAGCCACTGACCCTACTCTTCAAGGTTTGCCCCTAAACTGCAGCCCCAAACCCCACATCTAAATGATCTTTAAACCCTGCCGAGGATGGTGAATCTACCACCTTCCCGGGCAGCCTGTTCCAATGTCTGACCACTCTTGATGGGAAAAAAATCTTCCTAATGTCCAGCCTAAACCTACCCTGGCACAGTCTCAGGCCATTCCCTCTTGTTCTATCACTGTGAGAAGAGACCAGGAACAACCTTTCCACAACCTCCTTTCAGGCAGTTGTAGAGAGCAATGAGGTCTTCCCTCAGCCTCCTCTTTTCCAAAGCCAACAGCCCCAGCTCCTTCAGTTGCTCCTCATTAGATTTATCCTCTGGGTCCTTCCCCAGCTTTGTTGCCCTCCTCTCTGTTTGCCTGTCCAGAGCCAAATGAGATGTTGTGCCTTGGTGTTCATTATGCTTATTTCATAATCACTCAACATTTTTATTCAGTTATGATAAATGATGATAAAGAAGAACACTGTACTAGGTTCCTGTGTCTTCTTTACACTCCTACTAAGCTGTTAAAACCCCATGGCAGGGAGGTTGGAACTAGATGATCCATGCAGTCCCTTCCAATTCTGACAATTCTATGATTTCCTGCCACATGAACACCCTGTGCTAGGGATGCTCAACCTTGCATCAAAAACTCCAACAAAGACTTTGTTTCTAATGCTTTAGTCCTGAAACAGGCAAAAAGAGGAACCTTGTCCACAGACAGGACAGGGATTCTGCACAAAGTCCACCTGGATACCCTTTCATTAGGGAGTGTGTGTGGCCACCTGAAATTCTCTTAACAAAATGCACTTTTTGGGAGATCTTCTACCTGCATTCCTGTTAGAGAAGAACAAAAAATAATAACTATGTAAGATGTATTTGCCTGGACACTCCTAGGTTACAGGGTCCCACACTTAAGGATCTCCAGTACAAGGGCCCAATCATGCACCTGTCTTTTGAACTGTTTCTCCCTCTACTGAGTCTTGCTGCCTGCTTGATATTATTGCAGACTGTGTGCTCAGTTCCCTCTCTTGCAAGTCCTTCCTGTATGTTCAGACTCAGCATTGAATTGCTTGCAGGGAAGATGTGAAGCTAAGAAGCTAAGGGGGCTGGAGCTGCTCTCCTATGAGGACAGACTGAGGGAGTTGGGGTTGTTCAGTCTGGAGAAGAGAAGGCTCCCAGGAGACCTAATTGTGGCCTTCCAGTATGTGAAGGGGGCTACAAGAAAGCTGGGGAGGGACTGTTTAGGGTGTCAGGGAGTGACAGGACTGGGGGGCTGGAGCAGAACTAGAAATGGGTAGACTCAGATTGGATGTTAGGGAGAAGTTGTTCCCCATGAGGGTGGTGAGACACTGGAACAGGTTACCCAGGGAGGTGGTGGAAGCCTCATCCTTGGGGGTTTTTGCAGCCAGGCTGGATGTGGCTGTGAGCAACCTGCTGTAGTGTGAGGTGTCCCTGCCCATGGCAGGGGGGTTGGAACTGGATGATCCTTGAGGTCCCTTCCAACCCTGACAATTCTGTGATTCTAAGGATGGTGAATTGTGCAGAACTTCAGTCTCACAACTTGGTTCTGCTCCCATTGACTGAAGCAGTGGAGGGTAAAGGCTTAACACATCATTTGCAAAGCAAAAATGTTTATCCCATTCATGATGGACTTTAGCAAACAGTGGTATGGATTTTTTTGCACATAGGTCCATGTTCTGATGTCCTGAAAAGAAACTCAGCATGCACACAGAGCACACCCATCTGCTTATAGGAGATAACCTCTCCAAACATCATTAGCATTCAAAATACCTCTGGGCTTTGGTTTATTATGAGGAGGATTGTTTGGTTATTTCTAGTCTTTCTTTCCCACCCAAGCTCCTGTTAATATCTCCACTGGGCAAAAATACCACATTGTGTGGTGGGGCTACGTCCATGCTGATTAGCCAGCAGCCAGATGTTGAGCAGCTGGCTGCCACTCATCTTTGCAAGCCATGTTTCTCTACTCTGCCCAACTGCTCATTTCCATGGAATGCACTGGGATGCAATTGCTTTTGAAACATTCTTCCTGCTGGAATTTATGTGCAAGTGGCCATGGGAGTGACTGGCAGGCAGGCAGCAGGACTACATAAACACATTTTTGCTGGGGCCTGGCTAAAACAGAAAAAGAAGCTATTCAAAAGAGTCCAAGGAATTAAAAGAACCCAACTAACCAAACGGCTTCTTCATGAGAACCTCCTGGCTGCTTGAAGCCAAATTTTTCCCAGGACTATGAGCTTTGACAGTGAAATTTTCAGAGAAGAGGAAAGACAGAGAAAGTACAGGCAATGATCTTGTAGTATAGAGCTCAAATGGACTGTGAGAAAGAAAGGTTGAAGTCTCTGATCTGGGTCTTACCCAGAGGCTTGAACCACAATCCAGTGACTGCCCTGAGCACTGAATTATTTTGGGATGATACTCTAATTTTTCTGCACAGAGACAAAAGATCAGTGAAGATCACCAACAGTTAAGAAATCTCAAAGGGTTTTGTGGGATGAAAGGAACAACCAGGGCAGCAGATTTGTCCTCTGGCTCTCCCAGCTTGCCAAGACAGGCTATTTTGGCAGCTCAGGATTTGTGGATAGCTGGAAGTGATCTACTCCAGCTAACTGCGAGGCCACTCTCCCAGCACCAGGGAACAAAAGAAGGAAAGCTGTGCTGCCCTAAAGCTGAGCAAAGATCTTTCCATGCCAGCATAACCCTCTGGAAATCAGATCCACTGTTTTTGTGGTTTGCACCATCTGTAGTTTGGTGGGGTTTTTTTTAAATGGAACTGATATGTAAACCCCAGAAGAATAGAGACTAGATGATGCTCAGCCAAAAATAAAAGAGAAGAAAATAAAATATCAGAATATAGACAGATGATACACACACACACACACACAGAAAAAAATCTTCCAGCCCCAAATCTGCTTTTCCACTGCCTTGGGCTATTGAGAAATCTAAACACTGGGGAAAGAAAATAGTCTTGTTCTGGTTAAAATGAGCTCGATTGGAAACAATCTTGATAGGTACTACAGAGCAGAATATAAGTGGGGGTGGAGGGGAAAGATTGTTATCATAGTATCATAGTATCACAGTATCAGTCAGGGTTGGAAGGGACCACAAGGATCATCTAGTTCCAACGCCCCTGCCATGGGCAGGGGCACCCCACACTAGATCAGGCTGGCCAGAGCCTCAGCCAGCCTGGTCTTAAACACCTCCAGGGACAGGGCCCCAACCACCTCCCTGGACAACCCATTCCAGGGCTTCACCACTCTCATGGGGAAGAACTTCCTCCTCACCTCCAGCCTGAATCTCCCCACCTCCAGCTTCATTCCATTCCCCCTAGTCCTATCACTACCTGAGATCCTCAGTTACAGTAACAGCAGTTCTGCAACCTAAGATAAGCATCATCTAATCTTCTCTTTCAGAAAACTGATTGAGTTTGGAAAGTATTCCACTGCTGCTGTAATGAACTACAGGTTTTGTGCATTATCCAGGTTTCAGGCTTCCTCTAGAGCTTTGGAGATGCAGTCCTGACTCAGCCAGCAGAATTGGAGTCCCTGGTTTCCCACTTCTCTGCCCGACCAGGCACTACTGACCCTTCAGCAGGGATAGCAGAAGAAAATAATCTGTGATCAAGAGGTACAGATTACATCTCTCTGCTCTCATTTAAGAAGGAAATTAGTGACAGCTCAGATTAATCCTCAGGGTTGTTTCATTCTGTGCAGCTCTTGCAGAGGTAGGATGCTGCAGGACACAACGCTGATAGGTACAGGCAGTAATTACTGAGCCATCCTAGCCACATTCACATGTGAACATGACTCAGAGCCTCTGCTGCAGATGGGATGCTTACCCAACTCCATTAGCAAGGAATTAGAGAAGAATGATTATGAGTAGGATTCACTCCTCTGATCAGGAGAGTTTTAGAAATGCCTCCTCTGAATTTTGTTGTTTTTCTGGGGTTTTTTGGGTTTGGTTTGTTTTGTTGTTTGTTGGTTTTGGTTTTTGTTTTTTTCCCCAGGAGTAGGCAGACTGAGATTTTCTGCATGGATTTCTTTACTGCTGAAGACTCTATTAAAATCCCTTCTGGCAAAACTCACTTTTCCATGAACAGAATAGAGAATTAACCAGGTTGGAAAATACCTTTGAGATCTTCGAGTCCAACCTATCACCCAACACCATATAATCAACTAAACCATGGCACCAAGTGCCTCAGCCAGGCTCTTTTTATACCCATAAGCATGACTTGGTATATAGTTTATCATAGTAGTATCAGTCAGGGTTGGAAGGGACCACAAGGATCATCTAGTTCCAACCCCCCTGCCATGGCCAGGGACACCCCACACTAGATCAGGCTGGCCAGAGCCTCATCCAGCCTGGGCTGAAACACCTCCAGGGACAGGGCCCCAACCACCTCCCTGGACAACCTATTCCAGGGCTTCACCACTCTCATAGGGAAGAACCTCCTCCTCACATCCAGGTTGTTATGCAGGTGGGGATTTGTCCTGATTTCTTGTCCAGTTCAAAGCTCAGCACACACAAGGTGATGTTCTCCAGTGCAGAATCATAGAATGGCAGGTGTTGAATCTCTGGACATCATCTAGTCCAACCTCCCTGCTAAAGCACAGTCATCCAGAGCAGGTTGCACAGGATTTGAAATCCAAGCAGGATTTTAAATTCTCCAGAGAAGGACACTCCTCAACCTCTCTGGGCAACCTGCTCCAGGGCTCTGTGACACCATCTGAGTAATGAATTTTCTCCTCACATTCAGGTGGAACCCCCTGGGTTCCAGTTTGTGCCTGGTGCCCCTGGTCCTGTCACTGGGAACTACCAAAAAGATTCTGGCCCCATCCTCTTCATACTTGCCCTTTAGATATTGATAAGCATTGGTAAAATCCCCTCTCAGTCTTCTCCAGGCTAAAGTGGCCCAGGTCTCTCAGCTAGTCCTTATAAGAGACATGCTCCAGGCCTCTCAGCATCTTGACCAGTTAATACATGTGCGTATTCTGTTAACAACACAGAGTTTTACCTGCTCACTTGTTGCAGCATTGATTAGATATGGCCATGTCTGTGCTGATCAGATAGCTGGTACAGTAACTAGGAATGCTGTCCAGAGACTCCACCTCACAGCCACCCATCCTGCAGATACAGCTGTCAAATCCCCAAATAATGGACTTCCTCCTCAAGTAAATAGTGATAATGGTAGTGCAGCCATGGTGCAGCTCCCACCAACAAGGGGGAGAGGCACTGGGGCTTTTTCCAACTCCTCTCAACTGCTCTTATCAGTGAGCCAGCCTTGAGCAGCCAGCCACACTCCTGGAAGTGGAGGGGTTGCATTCCTGGCACGGACCCACAAAGCTCTTTGTACAGCTAGGAAATGCTAGCACTTCCAAGCCTGAATTCCCAGGCAGATGCTGCTCCAAGAAGGAGAGCCAGAAGAAGAGAGAATAAAGGACACACACATTTGTTTCTTTCCCTCTTAGTCTGCTGCCTCTTCTGTGATTCCAGCATGCCAGCAAGAGAGAGAGAGCTCTATCAGCTCTGTATCTGCTTCTTCAATTAATGGGAATAAAACTACTTTGATTGATTGATTAGGGACAGAGTACTGATGTCATCAAACCAGTTCCAGTACCCACAGAAACTGGAGAAATACTTAAGCCTCCACATGTGCCATCTTCTGCTGCTGCCTATAAAAGGATCCATTTACTCACAAAATAGGAGGTTTGAGTTCCCTTTGCAGTCGTTTTTTCCCAGTCTCTGTAGTGTGCCTGCTACTGGGCACACTCAGCTCTGGAAATGGTTCATTTTGGACTGAGATCTGTCAGCAAATCTTAAAAAACAAGTTCATTTGGGTGACTGCAGCCTCGAGTAGAGAAGAGCCTTTTATCCACTAGGTGGAGGCCTGCAAATACTGATGGAAGGTGGCCGCGGCCGAGCAGAGAAAGCTGCTGAGACGGACTCCAGTGCACTCATCTTCCTGACTCCTAACCAGGTAAAGCAGGGTTATTCTGCTCCCTGAGTCACCACTGACCCCAGAGAACTGTCTCCTTAGGCTTCTGTATGACTAACTCGGGAAGAATGGTCAACCAACAGTGCCTCTTTGGTGACTCTTAACTTAACTTGCACATAGCCATTCAGAACACATTGGGAAAATGAGAAGCTCTAAAACTTCAAAATTGTCTTCTGCTGCCTGTGTTCTGGATTGAATTTTGCTTTCTCTGCATACAGAACACAGAAATTAAAGCTGCTTTTGCTGTGTTCACAGGCAGATTCGCTCCCTGATTTGAGGTAGGCTGCATTCCAGGTGGAAATCACAGCAACATCCAGGTTGGAAAAGACCTTCAGGATCACTAAGTCCAACCCAGAACCTTACTCTAAACTTATTTTTTTCCCCCCAAATTTCTTTATAACTAAATTAATATGGTTTAAATATAGCTTTGTTTCCCCCAAAACAGTGGCCTTCAAATTTTATTCCTGAGTCTGTTTCAAGCTGTCATTTTAACTTTACATTTTGTACAGTGTTTTGTCTCCAAAGTCTCCTTGTACAAAGGGAAAGAGCCACTGGTAATAAGATTTGGGGTATTACAATATCAGGACTGTGGCATTTCCACCCATGGGGCTTAAAAAAAGAAAAGAAAAGAAATGTTTCAAACCATGTAGAAATAAGTAGGCAAAAATGGTGAAGCAAAAATGGTGAAACAAAAATGTCTTAAGTAGCCCAAATTAAAAAGCCCTTTGTGTGAATCACACAGTCTTGCTCCATTGCTACCAGGCTATTGCAGCCAAGTAGTCCTCAACCTCAGCTGGAGTGAGCCTCCAAAAGGGCAAAGAAAAAAAACTTCTGTTTGTTTGGGTTTGGTTGGTTGGTGTGGTGGGTTGAAATTTCTCCCCCAGCATTAACTTTACCAGGCCAGCTCAGCTGGAAGCGAATGAAGGCTGTACTTACAGGCAAAACTGCAATCTACAAGGGAATAGGTACAAATATACAGTATTTACAGATATTTACAATGAGCAAACACCACAAAGAGCTCCCCAGGCCAGAGGCCAGGAGAAGCTACAAGCTTTTCCTTCCCTGCCCACCCAGACCCTCCCGGCCAAAGGGAGAGGGAGAGCGAGCAGAGAAAGTTGCTGTTAGACTTAACCAAAACAATGCAGCTAAGGTCAAGCAGAAGCAACTTAGTCTCTCTCCTGGGCAACAAAGTGATAGAGGAGAGGGAGAAGAGAGGGAGAGGAGAGGGAGAGGAGAGGAGAGGGAGAGGAGAGGAGAGGAGAGGAGAGGAGAGGAGAGGAGAGGAGAGGAGAGGAGAGGAGAGGAGAGGAGAGGAGAGGAGAGGAGAGGAGAGGAGAGGAGAGGAGAGGAGAGGAGAGGAGAGGAGAGGAGAGGAGAGGAGAGGAGAGGAGAGGAGAGGAGAGGAGAGGAGACTCAAGGAGAGGAGAGGAGAGGAGAGGAGAGGAGAGGAGGGGAGGGGAGGGGAGGGGAGGGGAGGGGAGGGGAGGGGAGGGGAGGGGAGGGGAGGGGAGGGGAGGGGAGAGGAAGGGAAGGGAAGGGAAGGGAAGGGAAGGGAAGGGAAGGGAAGGGAAGGGAAGGGAAGGGAAGGGAAGGGAAGGGAAGGGAAGGGGAGGGGAGGGGAGGGGAGGGGAGGGGAGGGGAGGGGAGGGGAGGGGAGGGGAGGGGAGGGGAGGGGAGGGGAGGGAAGGGGAGGGAAGGGAAGGGAAGGGAAGGGAAGGGAAGGGAAGGGAAGGGAAGGGAAGGGAAGGGAAGGGAAGGGAAGGGAAGGGAAGGGAAGGGAAGGGAAGGGAAGGGAAGGGAAGGGAAGGGAAGGGAAGGGAAGGGAAGGGAAGGGAAGGGAAGGGAAGGGAAGGGAAGGGAAGGGAAGGGAAGGGAAGGGAAGGGAAGGGAAGGGAAGGGAAGGGAAGGGAAGGGAAGGGAAGGGAAGGGAAGGGAAGGGAAGGGAAGGGAAGGGGAATTGTTTTGGTACAACCAGCCTGATGGCAGACCTACCTCTCCAATGAAACTGTTTACAATTACCTTTATTCTCCTTTTCACACCCAGCACTGATTTATTTACATTTTACTACTTTTCTGATCAAGGTCTGTAAAAAAAATTGAAAGGCACAGCCTGCAAGTCCCCCAGTTGGTTGTGTTTGGGTATTTTTTTTGTTTTGGTTTCGTTTTGGTTTGGTGTTTTTTTTGTGTGCTGGAATTAGCTTCTAGAGTCTTTTTCAGGTTCAGAAAACCTGAAGTTTGAAACCTGAGTATGTGGTTTAGGGAAGCCCCAGCTTTAGTGTAGCCCTTTTAGACAGTACACTTGGCAGTCTCTCATTAATGTCTTGCATTTCCTGTTAACGCTCATAGGAACTAGATTTATCTCTCCAATAATTTGTGCATTATTGCTGTAACTCAAATCAGCAGATGACATGATCAAGCTATACAAAACATGGGATGTCTGCAGCAGTACAGCAGTCACTGTGAGGTCAGACCATGTGTGGGTGGCACCAAATTACCTACCAAACAAGCACTGGAAATGAGGTCAAGAGTGGTCTGTAGCATACGTGGCAGGTTAGTACAAGATTATCAATCACTTTGCTCTTTCATTTTCTGAAGCAAGGGGTTCAGTTGTATCAGTAGCTCTTACTTTATGCTGTGGATAGAAGCAAGTCCATCATTCTGTACAAATCATGAGGGCAAACTTCTGCACTTCTCTGCTTACAGTTAGCAGAGAATCTGCAGCTGAGACCTTTTGTCTTTTAGCTCAAATGGTTCAGAGCCATGGAGCAGGACCAGAGAAGTTCTGGGCTATTCAGTGCTGATACTTTGGGTTTGTATGAAACAGCAGGCAGTGGAATTCATGCTGGTCAAATTAATCACGTCTCTTGAATCTGAAGATTGAGAAACTCGGTGTGCTTGCTTGCATTTATTAACAGAGCTTTCATATGACTCAATCTTAAATGCATCCAGCAAAGAACTTGGCCTGACGCCTGCTTAGGAATACAGCACTAGACACGTGCCATATGCATCCCTCACCCACAGGTTCATCAATAACAGCTCTCTGCAATCCCTGAGCCAGAACAACCATTTTAACCCACAGCCCCAATGAACAGTGCCTTTTGCCACCCGGGTGATCTGCTAAGTTGCCACAGGTACTCGGGAGGTAGAAAGCCAATTTAGAGCTTCCCCCAAGACATGTTGTTTCCTGACACACCAGAGAGATCTGCTTAGTTATACAACAAATAACATTTATAGTGTCACAACGGTGCTGATTTGTACAGCCAGAGCTAGGGCTGGAGGGTGCCTGGGAGGGAGCTTTCTGCAGCAGGGCAGTCCATGCAGACATGCCCAAACATCTCACGGAGCTCTGTAACCAGAGACTTCACGTGAACTGTAGGTGACATTTCCTGATCCAAGGAAGATGTGGCAGCATGCAGTGACTTCCCAGGGTGGTCCATACTCTTCTATTAGCATATTAATGCTGCCCTGAGGTTTCTGGAAAGCAGCCATACCTACAGACTCAGGTAACCACAGACCAGCATACAACTCAGAAGTGGAGACAGATTTTCTCTGCAGTTTTAAGGCCAGAATTGAGAAATGATGCAATTGATAGCTTGAGGAAGAAATGGCTTGGCTTTGCTTTGGGCTCCTGGGTTCTTCCTTGGAAATCCATTTGTGCCTAATTTTCTAGCTGGTTTCCTTTTCCTCTTCTCCCCACGCCAGGAGGGTCTTGCTTAGCAGTCTGTTCCTAAGGACTGCTTTCCCATTTAGTGTGGCTGCCATGTGTAATTTTGTGTCATTTACACTGGCATTGGTATTAGTTTGCTTGCTACATTACATCCATTTTTATTTCAACCTGCAAGTCTCCTCTCCTTTTCCTGATTCCCCTTTATTAGAATAAAACCTTTATTAGAATAAACCAAACCAGGTTGGAAGAGACCTTCAAGATCATCATGTCCAACCCATCAACCAATCCAACCCACCCAAACAGCTAACCCATGGCACCAAGCACCCCATCAAGTCTCCTCCTGAACACCTCCAATGACGGCGACTCCACCACTGCCCCGGGCAGCCCATTCCAATGGGCAATCACTCTCTCTGGATAGAACTTCTTCCTAACATCCAACCTGAACCTCCCCTGGCGCAGCCTGAGACTGTGTCCTCTTGTTCTGTTACTGGGTGCCTGGGAGAAGAGACCATCATCCGCCTGTCTACAACCTCCCTTCAGGTAGTTGTAGAGAGTGATAAGGTCACCCCTGAGTCTCCTCTTCTCCCTTCTCACCTGTGAGGGAGTCATCAGGTGACAGAGCAACAGAATACAGGCTAAGTAGAGACAACATAGAATCGTTTTCAAGACAATGAAATATGTAAAGCACAGTAGAGTCTGGGTAGGTACAATGACACAGTTTCTAGCTGCACTGAAACACCCTGGAGCAAATGCTTAGACTGATAAGCACTGTGTGGGTAGGCATCTCGAGGAGTCCCAGGTGCTGTGCTTGCACCTATATGAGGAAGTCAAAAACCAACGAATGCTTCTTGGTTGCTTTCCCTTCCAAAATGGAATAGATTGACCTTGAGCCTGGACTCTCACCTGAGATTAGCCAAACACTACAGAAACTTACTCATCTTAATGAGAATTGTCCCTGAACCCAAGATTTTCACCATTTGTTACATGAGCACTTCCATAAATCACTCTGATCTGAAATATGGTTAACAACACAAGCTAGAAGCCATTCTGCCTCAGGGTTGCAGTTATGGCCCAGTGATGACACAGCACAAGGGAATGAAAAGTGAATCCCTGTACTGCTACCCCACATAACCTACATCACTGGGAGTCCTTTCACCTTCACAAGGAACCAGGCTAAATGCTATATGTCAAGGAAGACAATTTAATTACAGTAAAAGCATGAAGTCTGGCCAGCTAAATTCAATCACTAAAATGCTTTTCCTTCCCAGCCTGGACTGCTGTCTCTTCAGCTGGATGCTTGTCCACCCATGGGTTTCTTTCCTGCAGCAGCTCAAGTGAATCTTGAACCACTAGCCCTGCTAATTCCTGTGAAATCTAATCCCCTCTGTTTCTTAGCAGGACATGTCCTCACAAAAATGTCATGGAAGCCTGTTAGATACCCTGCTGAATTTGCCTTTTATTATTTTTTCACCTACTTGCTGACCTTACTCATTACCTCGGCTGAGTACAGGATTAGCTGTCAGCTGCAGCAAAACAAATAGACTCACCATTCTTCACATCTCTGTTTACCCTGCAGCAGCTACAGACCTCGTATGTATCACTTGCTCAACGTACAGGAGTCATTTTCCTGCGAGGTCTTTTAACATCTGTGCCCCCTGTGCCTGCATCAGCTGCTTTGGTTGATTTGGCAAGGACTCTGGCATATGCTACAGAGCACATATGGTCTGAGCATGCCTTTCTGTTAGGAGACAGAGAGTGAAATTCCTCTGCAGATCACTACAGATTGAAAGCAGAATATATCTCTGATGTTACGTCTTTAGAGGAAGCTGCTGACACTAGGGAGCCTGAGCAGAGGTCTTAGGTCGCTGAGAGAGAGCATGAGAGGTAGCAGGGGTGGGAGATATGTCAAGGGACGGGTATCACAGCCAGTCCAGGATGTCAGATGTGCAAGGTATGGGACTTGTTGCTGTAGGAAGTAGGTTAAGTTAGCAATGCTGATGATAGTGCAGACATCTGAAGGTAAATGCCCCGGGGAAAATGCAGTACTTCTGAGTCAAAGGCACACAATAACGAGGACAGAAAAACAGGTCTGCAATGGACCACAGCGTGGTTCTGAAGGTGAGGGGTGTGCAGGATGGGGACTGCAAGAACGAAGCAGCAAGTTCCGAGCAACTTTAAGGTTAATCAGCGTGATAAAACCAGCCCCCTCTGTCACAAGAGGATCGACTGTGGGTGTCAAGCAGTACCGAGAGATCTTTGATCCTGCCCCAAACGGGAGATCCTGACTGTCCCCAGGGGTGGCAACAGCCAGATTTTTCTGAAGTAAGAGTTACCTCCGTAATGAGCATCTGTGTGCAAGGAACGCATACCTTGAGTTCTCGAAACAAACAGCTTTGCAGCAGGTAACGTCGGCGCTTGAGGGGCACCGCGCGGTGCGTTCACTCTTCTACTTAAAGTAACTCTCAGCAGGCATCTGCGGCTCTCGGTGTGACTGTCAGATGACACAAGTGGTATAATGGTGAAGTACAGTTACCTCAAACTCAGCACGCTGACGGCATGGCACGCTGATACAGCGCCCGTGGAGAAAGATGATTTTCAAGCTCAGACACATTCGTTGCCTTCAGGTGTATTTCTAAGTGAAACTGAGGGCTGAGACGTTTGCAAAGAGCTCAGAGAGTTCAGACGGGCTGTGATAAACAATGCCTTCCCGCGCCCTTATTTGGGAAGAAACATTGGTTATTTATTCATTATAATCTTGAATTATCAGACACGGGCAAGAAGCTTTTCGAGGAGGAGCTTTGGGCTTTTGAGCAGTAGGGGAGGCACTCGCGCCCTCGTCAAAGGACGCGAATGTGTTGGAGGGCTGGGGGTTCTTCCACGGAGGTGGGCACCGCTTGCCCACCAGGCAGGCTCTGAAGTACCAGACTTAGAGCCGCAGCAGGGACCGGCCAGAGCAGTCAAAGCAGCTCCGTGCTGTGCATTTTCCTATGCGTGTGCCCGAGCCTGCAGCGAGCGCTGTCCCGGGGAGCGGCCCTGCAGAGCCGGCGTGTAGAGCAAACCGGGGACACCTCTCCCCGTCCATGTGTGGTGCCGCAGGGCTGAGGTTAGGGCTGGGCTGCAGCCCTCGGGGCGGCACGACCCGAACCCCGGAGAAATGCGTCCGGTAAACTCCCGGTCTGTCGAGCCGTGCTAGAGACAACCAGAAGTTTCCAGCCTGCCAAGGTTCTGCGTGTCCCTCCTCCGCCTCCGTGTCCCTCCTCCTCCTCCGCTTCCCTCCTCCTCCTCTCCTCGTCCCTCCTCCGCCACCGCCCCCCACACCCCGCGTAGCCGCCGTTTCCAGACACTTCCAGCCCGGCGCCTCCGCCCCCCCCGCCCCGCGGCGAATAAAGCCTCCGGTCCGGCGCCCCCGCCCGGCACTGGACACCCGGCACTGTACAGTCTGAGCCCCGGCCCGCCATGAGCGCCGCCGCTCACTCCCCACCACCACCACCGCAGATGGAGGGCAGCGCCGAGCCGCTGCCCCCCGGCTGGGAGATCAAGATCGACCCGCAGACGGGCTGGCCCTTCTTCGTGGATCACAACAGCCGCACCACCACCTGGAGCGACCCGCGTCTGCGGGCGGCGGCGGCGCAGGTACGGCGGACGGCGCCGCGCCCGGCTCCGGGTGTCCCGTCCGGGAGGGGCCGCCCGCGGTGGGGTAGGGGGGGGATGAGGGTAGGTCAGGGAGGGGGACGGGGCGCTTGCCCCCGCCAGCGCATGGCGATGCAGTGAGGGCAGGAGCTGCCTTTTGTCTCTGACGCAGTGCAGGCCCTTTTTTGTGCATTAAATCATTTGATACCTCGGCCCTGTAATGTTTATTTAAAGTTGGTTAAGTCCGCCCGGCCTGCCAGGAGACGCGGACCTCCATCTATTTTCCAGCTGTGAAGAGCCCTGGAAAGATACACCACCTAGCCCAGACTTCTACTTGTCGAGTTTTGTTTCCCTTTTTTTTTTTTTTTTTTTCCTTTTTCCTGTTATGATTTTTTTTTTTCTGGTCTCAAGTCCTCTCAGTTGCAGTCTGGTCTGGTTTTGTTCTTAAGCATGCTCAGAGAAAAGCTGTATCTCAGTCCAAATATGTCCATGGAAGGAGAGCCCTGGAGGGGAGAGCAGCTGTGCTTCTGTCGGGGCTCTCAGGAACGGCTCTTTCGGGTCAAATCCTCTGGGTTTTGGGGAGTTCAGCCCCCTCGGGGAACACAGCTATTCGGCCCGCGCTGGTGTTTCGCAGTGCAATAGCTGTGAGCAGAAAGTGCTGGAAACTTGAGCCGAAGTAGAAGTTGCCTGTTGGGAACGCGATTCACCCCGGGGCTTACGTGCGCTTCCCGGCGAGCAGCATCGCGGCACGCCGGGCTGCCCTGCCCGTCCGCGGCCCGGCGGAAAGACAGGGCTGGGATCCGGCTGTCCGGGTTGCCCTCTGGCAGGGGGCTCCGCCACGTACCCGAGCGGCGGGGGTGGCCGGCGCGGTGCTGTGCGGCTGGCCGGGAGCCCGCGGCCGGCTGCCGCCGGGGAGGAGCCGAGCCCCGCAGAAGCGGCCGGGCCTGGGGAGTCAGCGGCTGCAGCTCGGCCTGGTTGGGGCAGGACCCTTCTCACCGCGCCGGGGTGAACCGCGGGGCTGGAGATGAAGTGCTGCTGGGTGCTGCACTGGGCAGGAGCCTCCGAACTGTACTGCGTGCTTTAAGCATGCGGAAAAGTCGAGTGGCTGGGAGGTAGCTGCTCTCTTTGAAATGTACCTTCAACATTCTTGTTGCAGCTTGTTCTCCTGAAGCCTTACGTAAAACGTGAGGGCCAAAGCACTCAACAGTGTTAGTATTTTAAGGACTTAATGTTTCTTAAAATAGTAATTGTCCAGTTCGTGAGCATAGACCGTGACAGAACGCTTGGTGTTGAACAGAAGGGATTGACTTTTCTACCACACATTAAATCTCTTCTCAGTTTTTTAAAGGGGTAGTTAATTTAATCTATAAAACACCCCACATAATTCTGGTAATAATACAGGGAGACCTTGGAAAATGTAATTTGGTAATGGGAATATTGAGAGTGGCATAGGAAAAAGTGTTTTAAGTCCTTTCTGGAGGCAGTGTCTTCCTGCTGTAATGAGGCACCTGGTAACACTGGCTGTTGTGGCAATAAAAATAATAAATAGTATGTGGGGTTTTTTTTTTATAACCATGAAACATACTTGAGAAGAAAAGTGCTCTGTTTACTCAAAGGCTTTTGTAATGGAAATACCACTTGAGACCAGCCTATTTAACAGGAAAGTCACTTTTAAGCTGCTTTTGGTAATTATGTGAAAACAGAGGCGGAGATAGGCTGAGGGATCCGTGCTGTGCCGTGTGGATGCCTGAAACAAAACAAATGGTGACCCCTCTCTGATGTCACCTCCGTGGCAATGAAAGGTGCCTCTTCTGCCAACTTGCAGAGGTGATCACAGCTAGGGTTTTGAGCTGCTTTTGAGCAGCTTTTGTGGGATACTCTTGTTTCCAATCAGGAAAACCCATTTCTGCTCACTATGCACAAGAATATCTGTGTGCTTTGGGATTGTCCATTGAGAGGAAGAAAGGCTCTCAGAGATGAATGTGGGAAATTGTTGATATTTGGGAGCTCCTGTCTCTTGTTCAAAGAAAACCCCTCCAGTTCATGGTGATAGAAGTTGTGTGTAACTGATCTCACCAGAGCCAGTTGCCAGAGCCTGAGTTAAGAATATCTTCTGGAATTAGTGGTCAGCTTCTGAAACCATCAAAGTACCTGTGTATTTTGGAAGGACAGGTACTACTTAGCAAAAGGATCTCAGAATCAGGCCCAAAGGAAGTATTTCTCTTCCTAGACAAGATTTTGTTGGGCAATGGCAAAGAAGGCAGATCACCCCCTGACACTGAATTTCAAATCTAGTAGGGATTTTTGATGGCATTAGACTTTAAACAGGCTGGAAGGACAAAATCACAGATGTAGGGAGAAGGAAGACTAGATACAGGCAGCTTTCTGATTGCCCTCATTCCTAGTCTAGGTCAAAGGAGAGAACTTGGTCGTCTTGGAAGTGATGTGAGAGTTGCAGAAGCTGACTGCATCTGTCAGACTTCCATGAGATCAAAATCACACTGACTTTATCGCTGCCTTGCTTTCCTTGAAATCAACCAGTGAAACTAGGACATTTCCATCTCCTTTGTGATGGTCTTCAAATAAGCATTGCACTGTATCCATCAGTACTCTTTGAGTATTTGTGCTGTTTCTGAAGAGACCTAGGCAACAAACTGAGCTATTGGAGGTCTAGGCAACAAACTGAGGTATCACACTGTAGGTGGACAGTGACTGGAGCACAGTAGTCTAAAGCTACCTCAGCTTTTCTGGTGAAGTAATACAGCTGAGATGGTACTGATAATGAAGCCCCATTTTTCCTAAGAGGTTGACTTTGGTCTTCTCACTTTCTCTAGGCTTGCTATTGGTGTAACTCTGCAGACTGCAAGGGAGAAATGGCTCTTAACATTTAAACCCTTGACAGAGCCTTTTAAAATCAACAGAACCAGACTTTGGTCTTGCATTTAACTGTGCATTTTAGATGTGTTCATCAATTCAGATGAATCTCTGTTATTTCCTCCTTCAGTTTGGCCTTTTTTCACACACATGAAGTATGAGTGTCCTTCCCCTGCATGTTTAGCTCTACTTGAAACCATTGCAGTATGAGGCAGGACCAGAGAGATCTTCCTGAGAAAGAAGTGCAAATTTCTTGCCATACTCCGGTGAGAAACAAGCCATGACTTCACAAATGATTGAAATTCAAACATTTTAGCAAACCTCTTGGTAGCTTAATGATTCTCTTCAGAGTGTCTGATTAGTTAATAGGAAGACAGTCAAAGAATAAGGTACAATCAGTACAGTGAAGCATGTCTATGCCTTTTACTGAAAAAGTGTTTTAGCAATGTCACCCTCTTCCTATCTTCTCTTTGGCAGAATGAATGATTTCCTGTGCTTATCTATTGCTGGCATTTTCTGTGTTAACTTAGGCCAGCACAGCTCAGCACACTCTCTGTAAGATTGTCTTAGGACATTAAAATTGTTTGTTTGGTATTCCCTAAAATGTTGATAGCGATAGAAGAAAAGAGAAACAAGGCTTGTGTAAGTATTTATTGATGCCCCTTCCATATGGTGTTTCCACATGCAGTGCAACTAAAAATAGACCAAAGGAATTGACTGTGCTGGGCTGCACTGAACTAATATTACAGGGATCAATAGCTTGCTAATGCCTGAGGTTTGAGATAAAAGCTGCAGCAGCCAGCCACAAAGTCTGGGAGCAGTCATAAAAGTGATGTATTTTAATGGTTGCAACTATGACTGCAGAGGCCTAGACAGAGGAAGAAGCTGCCATCTTACCCTCTCACTGATGGCTTTGTTGGTATGTGGGGAGCAAATAACCGCATCTAAGTTTCCATCCTTACCCTTCATCACTTGCATCTCTTTCCCCTCTGCTTCCCCACATAAATCTTGAGTCACTCAATTCCCATCTCTTTAGCAGTGAGCTTATTTTTGAGCACTGACTTCTCATGTTAGAATTGACTGAAAAAAAAATCCTGATTGAGTTGACTGGAAATGAGACATTGCAAGTTCAATAGAGCCTCCCTGAAATGCTGCATCTTTTGCAGGGGTTCACTTCAGTGGAAGGGGATATAAGGCTAGGGAACAATTCAGGCCTGTCTCACCTGCAGTGGTTTTTACATTACTTACCCTGCTGTGCAGTCTGTCACAGGGTAATAAATGAGTTACTGCATTAAAAAGTACTGTACAGAAAAGGCATAATATGTAGGAGTGGTGAAATTAGCACCAGGGGATTTTTGGAGGGCTGTGTAGTGGCTTTACGCAGATTTCTTTGAAGCTGCTTTGTGTAGTTCTCCAAAGCTCCCCCTTGACAGAACATGGTAAGCAGGGGGTTGGTTTGTGGAGATACCACTAAAATCTGAAAACCACGGGTGGATCAAATTTGAAATAAGAGAAAGGAATGTGAAGAAGTGACACTAGAAATAATACGCCAGCATCTGAGCAGTCAGGCAAAAGGAAAAGCAGGGAAGGTCTTGCATGGTTCTGTGTAACTCCTGACACAGCATACCTCTTATCTAAGGGAGAAAGGAAGAATTCTTGTGGCAGGTGGCAGCATTGTTACCTAGGAGTCATACTTTCAACACTTAAACATACAGGCAGGACTTTTCCTTCTCTATGTGGCAAAAATAGAATTGTTCCCACTTGGACCATGATAAGGCAGGTACCAATCCAGTATGCTTTGGGGTATGTAGACAGTATCACTCTCTAGGTGAGCTCTGTCTCCACCTTCTTTTGTGGCAGCTTAATGTCCCCTCTTCATGTCAAGCTGACTCTAAATATAAAATAGAACAAATGGCTTGTTCACACAGATTCCATTAATTACAGATGGAAAATGCTGTATCTTCAAATGTACTGCAGAAGCTGTTGGGTTTTTCCTTTTTGCTTTTACAGACAGGAAAATGAGACATGGGGTGGTGAGGTGGCTTGTCTGACATTGCCCATCAGGTCAGGTAGCATGAAAGTACATTTCAGTGGCTGGCGGCAAGGGCTCAGAAATGGTAAAGAGGGTGCAGTGTAGCTGTGTGCAAAATTAAATGTAGATGAAAAGGTAGACCCTGATTGTAACCTGCAAAATTCACAGCTGACTCTTCAGTTGTTAGCTACTCACTCTCCTTTTTTCCATGGGGCACTGTTTTGCTGATTCTCGAGGCTTGTACTTTCTTCCGTGTTCCAGATGTCTGAGTCACAGCTAGTAGCAGGAAGGCAACAGATTGACCACCAGCTCCTTAGGTAAGCAGGCAGCGAACAGAAATAACTGAGTAAAGTGTGTCATTCTCATCACCCTTGACAAGGGTATTTCTGTGAGTGCTCTAAAGGGCTTTTCTTTAACCCTGTCCCTGAAGCCTGATAGGATGGGTGGTGATACCAGCTTTCTCCTAAGAGTGCTCAACTCCTGGTAGCAGCACTCACTGCTTCTTTCCCTGAACGTGGCCCATCAGATGCTTTCTGTGCACAGGCCAACTTCCACTCCCAGGCATGAAGGGCAAGCGTCATCATGTCTGTGCCAAAGTATTTTAGCTTAAGAAAGAATCATCTGGGTGATAAAAAAGAGCAGCTCTGGTTCCTGAAACAAGATTAGGCTGCAAGATAGGCAACATGTTTGCTTCGGTAGGGCTGGAAAGCTTCAGATAAGATTTCCCCTTCAATTTTTAATGGTGTTTGTTTATTTCTAATGACATCATTGTGCTCCATCAGTCAGAGCAGGCATTAATGCAGTACAAGATGATAATTACAAGAGAGAATAAAAGGTCTATTTGCCTACACATGTGTATGTGAGGAAATCAAACTCAGCCTTCAACAAGTCAAACATCAAAAGCAACTCGGGCTGTAAATGGGTTACATGATGCGGCTGACACGAAGGTCTACTGAGACAGCTCATGAGACTCAGTTTATTCATGGTTGCCTTCAGTCATTAGCTAATGATATCTTGCTCAAATGCCTGTGTGCTCAGTGTATATATTTAAGCACAAATTGTGAGTAAAAGAGTGAGAATGTAAAAATCTCAAGTGGATGAGGAGCAGCGGTAGGAAGCTTAGGGTCAGTGCTGAGAGCCAAGTTGCTCTCCACCTTCCCACCTGTGCAGTTCTCTGGGAAGTATTAATAAAGCACTTTAGGTGGATGAGGTCTTCCCCAATCTGGTTGATTCTGTGATTCTATGATTAATACACTTAAAGCACTGCTGAGAAACCTTTTAGAACTACTTGGGTATACTGATTTCTATCAGTAGCAAAGCTCTAGTGTGTTAGTTTTGATGTACTGAGTTAGTACAACAGAGAAGGGGAAAAAAAAAAAGGTGGGGACAAAAGTACAATACCAGTGGTTATGGACTCCAGTTCTAATGGTTAAAGTTCTGCCTTTCCTTGACATAAGATGTTTGGGGTTTTTTGATAAACAGAATTGGTACATCATTCTTAGATGTGACTGTTAGATACTACTGGCTTTTTTTGGTTATTCATGGTGATTTCTGACAAAAAATAGATTGGCCTTTATGTGCAAAGCAAACTTAGTTACCATATTTCAGTCAGCTATATGGTTACATTCTCCTGGGAAAGAACAGAATCATAGAATGGGCTGGGTTGGAAGGGACCTCCAAAGGTCATCCAGTCCAACCCCCTCTGCACTCAGCAGGGGCATCCTCAACTGGATCAGGCTGCCCAGAGCCCTGTCAAGCCTCACCTTGAATGTCTCCAGGGATGGGACCCCAGCCACCTCCCTGGCAACCATACTACTCCCTTCTTCCTAAATACATAGGATCTGGGCTTAAAATCAGGGGAACTGTGCTCTC
Source organism: Melanerpes formicivorus (assembly GCF_026170545.1). Lineage (NCBI taxonomy): Eukaryota > Metazoa > Chordata > Aves > Piciformes > Picidae > Melanerpes > Melanerpes formicivorus. The sequence continues at coordinate 819,001 of NW_027142449.1, read as the reverse complement.
AAGTCAGATACTGGCATTTTCTCAGTCATTTGAGCAACCAGAATACTTCTATTTGTGTGGTGTTGTTCACAGCAGCAACTTAGAAGTTTAGAACCATACTTAAGTCAGGAGACCTGTCTGCATATAGAAAGCTATTTCATCTCTTGGTAATGTTAAAATTTGTGCTCCTTTGCTAGGTGATATTTACAAAACCAAGGGTGGTTTAAATATTTGCCCTGCAGGAGCTACAGAGGTCCTATGTGTGTGTGATGCATACATGCTTTGGAGAACCAGATTTACTGTGCTATAAAAGAAGGAAGAAAAATGTAAGAGTGTGATGGCAGCAAAACTTGCTTTTTAACTTCTTTTTCTGGAGACCATTCAAGTACAAAAGGAATAAAAAATGTATTATGCAGGCAGTCTCAAAAGGGAGATTGCAAGCTTGATACAACTACTGAAGTAATCTGGGGTGTACACAGAATGTTGGTACAGCCATCCGGATGACTTTGATGGCAATTTGCTGACATCAGCAGTGCCTGAATTTGCAGGTTTCTGTGTCTCAGTCTGGAGTAACACTTGAGCAGTCCCTGGGGCATGTCATCCACTCTGGATAGACAGTACAGCTGCACCAGGAGTTCAGTTGCTAGGTTGTGGTTTTCCTCTTGCCTTTACGTTCCAGTGGCACACGGTGTCAGAACTCAAGAATTGGAGCAAGTTGGAGGATTTTGGTGTCACTCCTGACAATGCCCTTCCCACGGGAAGCCAAGAGTAGGCTGTAGGGGTATGAAGAGTTTTTTCCAGTTGCACAACTTGTGCTTGGCTGCACCTTTATTTATCGTGGTGATGGCCTCACAACAGAAACGCGTGTCCTCGTCCCAGGCGGTAGAAGTGCTGTCCTTCCCCCTGAGCACATCTCCTGGCATGGCTTGGCTGTCCTACTAGCAGCGTGGCCAAAACACAGCCATGCGTTTTCTTTTTTCCTCTTCTTTGACCAGCAATGACGGCTCCTTTACGTGTGCTCAGCACCTCCTGAAATGGTGGATCATGTCTGAGTTTCTGGTGGTGTTCCAGGCTACCTGAACCGCAGGCCAGGACTATTGGCAAAATTGGTCAGCTGCTCAAGGGATGTTTTTTCCCCCACTTTTGTACTTCCTCCTGTTTTGGGGATTCATTGGCCATTGGAACGTGCTGCCCAGGGAGGTGGCAGAATCGCCATCACTGGAGGTGTTTAGGAAGAGCCTGGATGAGGCACTTGGTGCCATGGTTTAGTTGATTAGATGATGTTGGGTGATAGGTTGGACTCAATCTCAAAGGTCTTTTCCAACCTGGTTTATCCTATCCTATCCTATCCTATCCTATCCTATCCTATCCTATCCTATCCTATCCTATCCTATCCTATCCTATCCTATCCTGTCATCTCTCAAGTGTAAAGTGAGGGTGTGACCACCACAGCTGGGACTCTTGCAGTACTGATTGTCTTTATGGGAAAAGTCATCGATACTCTGTTGCTTACAGCCACATTCAATTTTATTGCCAAAGAACTTCTTGCTCCCTTGGATGAGGGCAGGAGTTATATACTTCAGTTTTCCTAATGCAGAAATCTGAGCTGGCCTCCTGTTTGTTAGACTTGAGCTGAGCAAGACGATGGGCTAAGGTTTGTCATTCATTTATTGGTCATACTTCCTCGTTCAGATCTGTGTTACGTGCAAGTCCCGGGCTTTCTCGGATAACGTGTTTGATAACAGAATGAGCAAGCACCATCTTTGGTAGAAGGTAAATAAAACCAAAGTCCATTTTTGGCTTCTTGTGTTGGCTGTCCTGTGAAGCAGGAATTAAAGCCTCCAGAGGGAATCCCCAAATCTCTTCTGTAGCACTCTGATGAGAGCTTTTCAGAGCTGGATTCTGTTCCTCCCCCCTGTCTGCAGTGTCTCCAGGCATACCTGAGCCTCTCCTGTAGTCTTCCAGAACCTGTTTGTCCAGGCTATAAATGCAGGCTCCCTTGCACAAACCAGAACTGCTTTGGCCAAAGGCCTGGTGTGGGGGTACTGATATCCATGTGCACTTGTTGTTATTTTGGATTCTCACTGAAAGACAAACCCAAACCACTTGCAGCCATTTACCTGAACCCTCTCCAGTCCTCAGTCATGGTGCTGCTGTGTTGTTCTTTGGTGTGGGGCGCTTTGAAGTACACAGATTGTGCGTGTTCATGGACGTAGGAAACGGTGGGATGCAAGGGAACAGGACAGAAGGCATGTTGAGGATGTGGTGATGCAAACTAACATAAGTTTAGAAGTCAGTATTAATTATGTGATGAAGATAACATTGTGTAATAATGACAGCACCTTTCCTAAATCTGATCTGTCAGCCTCACAACAACTGACAGTGGAAACAGAATAGGGGGTGGTCCATTTGTGCCTTTGCTCCATCTATGACTGCAATGTTTAGAGACAGACAAAATTCCTCTGTGGTTAGCAGACCTGACTACAGGAGGAAAAAAGCCTGGAAAAAAAGGACCAGCTTGCAATACTTAACTTTCCACAGGAGCAGCACAAGTTGTCTGAAGCTGTAAGAATAAATGACAGAGTACAAAAGTACAGTTTCTGTTGTGGTTCAGAAAAAGGGCCCAGTGTTTCATTACCAGCAACAAACAGGTAGTAAACTTGCCAGAAGTTTCACTTCAGATATAAGCAGAATAGTTTGGAAAAAAAGTCCAACCTGATTTGTCTTTGGGTTTGGGCTGCTGCTTTTGAGTTTCTCACCAGGATTTAAGCTGCAGAGGCAGATTTCTCAGATTGCTGAGACTGCTGAGAACAAAGGCAGCCTCAAGGGTCTGAAAATGTAGACAAGGGAGGGGACTCCTATGGTCAGAATCCTAAGAGGGGCTTTATGGAGGGTGGGGAGAGTGGGACGCTGTCATAGAATTGTTTCAGTTAGAAAACACAGGTTGAAGCCTTGGCAGTGATAGATTGTTGTGGATTACTCCAGAAGATGGAAGGTCTTATCCCCCAGTGGAGCAGTTCAGAACATCACAGATCTCGAAAATGCCAAGAGAGGTGCTGGCAACTGGTTCCTTAGAGCAGATTTGTACATCCAGGTGGAATAAAGCAGGTGTGGCCAAGAGCCTTCTCCTGTCGGGACACCTGTAGGTGCTGCTGGCCCGCTTCTAACCCCTTCCCGCGCTGGAAGTGAGTGAATCTCCTTTTCACAGTGGTGGGAGCCGTGCCTGTAGGTGGGGTGGGCGGCTGCGGGCTCTCGGGTTACGCTCGCAGCCCACCGCCTGCTGCCTGTGTCGGGCAGCCGGTGCGGAGCAGCCGGGGGGCGCAGAGCGGAGCAGCAAAGGTGCTTCTTCGAGTGTCGAATCATCACTTTGCCTCCCTGCCTGGCAGCCTGCGCGGCTCCGATCGCCCGGCAGACGTTTGGCTGCCGACACAGCCTCGCATTGTTGCTAGCTGAGCGCACCTCAGATTTATTTCCCGGCAAACAGTTTGCTGGCCCTAACCGCGCGGCCCTGCGGCTCCTGGCGGAGGCGGCTGCCGGCAGCGATGCGGGCTCGGGGTTGTGCCGGTAGAAGGTGAGCTGGCAAATGCTTGTTGGCCCTCGGGAGTCCTGCAGCCCCCCTAGACGGCCTGCGTTCGGCAGAGGGCTGTGATTTCCCGATCGGGTGAATTTAAAGTGACTCATCTGTCGGCGGTGGATCCTGGTACAGACGTTGGCATGAGATCATCCTTGTTCCACAACTGGAAAAGCCGACTTCAAATTGCTTCTCTGGGCGAACTTTCTAGGCTCTCCTCTATGCCTCCTCTAGAATTTTTCCTTTGTTTGTGGAGGGTTTTTTTTGTTGATTTTGGTGTTTTGCTTTCGTTTTAATGAGCAAAAGGAAATGCAGCATCAGGGCTCTGACTTTGAACTTGTTGCTTTCAGTGCTTGTTATTTTATTAGCTTGCCTAAATTGTAGCCTTCATTCTCTGCAGTTTTATTGCTTACAAGAGGTCTTAAAACTTAACTGTCTAAGAGGATGCTGTCATATAGGAAGAACACTCAAAATCTGGTTGGTGAAACAGTTAGTTCTCTAGTTATTATATTAATATGTACAGAAGTGACATTAAATATTTTTGCAGCTTAAACACCTCTTTAAAAATAGGGTTTCCAACACTTGCACCATATGTCCCCTTATTAAATTCTCCTCTTACTGAATAATGACATTACCCTCTGAATGACAGAGGTGCTTGTTATATGATCTGACTTAGAGATACATCTGGAACTTGGCCCTCTCAGGGCCTCAAAATAGAATGACCCATGCAGGAAGAACTTACTAGAGGACTTGTGAGGGTTCCTAGTACAAACCACTTCCACCCTTGCCAGGGCTTTGACATTGTCCAGGGAGCATACTCAGACAACACAGGGATTCATTCTAGCTTGCTTTTCAGCCTTTTCCTCTTCATTATGTTACCCTGTCTTCTCTTGTCCTTCAGTAGTTACTGAACTGGATCCTCCTGTAGGTGAAAGTTGGTTTCTCCTTCAGTGTGTAGCATTAGTAACACTTCAGGTAGCCTGTGGGAAGAACACCACCAGCAAACACTGTGCTTCTTATGGGGCTAGGCTTTCTTAAAAGCTTCTTGTCAGATGTTATCTATAGCACTGAGTGGTTTTGAGAGGTGGTACAGAAATGTCTCCAGTCTCACAGGCATTTGTTTGAATTGGAGGAGCTCCATCTGAAGGGGGTGGGCTGATGGCTGAGTGGAAGTAATGCATGCTAAGCAAGAAACTGGCTTGAGGCAGGTCTTGTAAAGCTGAGCTGGTATTTAGGAAAATTGGGGGTGAAGGACTATTGATACCTAAGCAGATGTGTAGCTTACTCTTCTCTTGCCTGTGTGTCTGTAGTATTAGTACCTGCTATTGGCTGTCCTGCACAGGTCCAAGATGGTCTGAACCATCTCAAACCCACGACAAAACCTCTGATACGAAGCTGATACTGCTTTCAGCACAGACTACTAGGCCCCTTTCTCTTACCAGGTGTACTGAGCTGAGCTACCAGCAAATGCTATGTGATGTTCTTAACTTGTAGGAAGGCCAGTCGTCAGCAAATGGTCCATCTCGTGACAGCCCCAAGCAGCTGCCAGCAAGAGAAGGCACCGTGGGATACCCCAAGCTCCGGGCTGGCTATATCCCTATTCCTGTCATCCACGAGGGCATCGATGGCAGACAGCAGCACCCCTGCTTTTCTGCTCCGCAGCCTGCTGCCCAGCGGTACAAGACAGAGGCTGTGCCTACCACGCTGCAGGCTCAGCCACCTCCCAGGGGGGCCTATGGCGGCCCCGAGTCCCCTCCAAGGGGACCGGCGGAGGCTTCTCAGACGGATAAACAATGTGGACAGACAACGGCAGCTGCGGCAGCCCAAGCGCCGGCCGCACACGGACCCGAGGTAACTTCTCAGCGTTGCTGGGGTGTGTTTGCATTGGTCTTTGCAGCATTGATGACCTGAATGCCACGCGGGTAGTTTGTCCTTCAGAAAGCCAAACTTGCCGCAGGATTACATTTTCCCAGTACTTCCACAGCGTTAAAATGCAAAAGCGCTCGGGCACGGCAGTGTGAGCGTGTGGCTCCGTTCTGGCACGGCCTGCAGAAATCAAGGCATGTGAATGGCTTTTGCAGGAAGGCAGCCTCTGAGCCGTGCAGGTCCTGCAGCAGGGGAGAGTTATTTTAGGGTTTATACTGTTTCCCCCACCAGCAGAGGATACGGGCAGGTCTCTTGTGCTCTGCACCATGAGTCAGAAACCAAAGGGAACAAAGTGGGAGAGATAAAAATAAAAGTGGCCAGGTGGCTAACAACCCTGGGCCACTTCCCAAGTTGTACTGCTGTGGTCTTTGCTTTCTAGTTTGATACTTCAGCTGGATTACACGTACAGGTTTACCCATACATAGCTGTGAAAGTGAATTGGAAAGCATTTTTGTCATTCAGTGGCACGTTAAAATACTTCCAAGCTGTGAACTTCCTTAAGAACAAATAAGTCACCCTGCTTGCTTCGTGTTTCATGAGGTGGGATCTTGCTGTTCCTGTAATATATGGAAATACCAACCTTGTTTTTATTCAAAGTACAATGCACAGGAAATTCAGCCTTCACCAGGCTGAAAATGTATCATCAGGTCTGTAATTCAGCAGAGGTGGCTTCTTCTCTGAAACCTGTTTGGAGCCTGAACAATGTAATTAAAATTCTGTTAGCAGGTTTCTCAGCTGTCTTGGGTAAATGCCTTGTTCGTGCAGTGCTGAGACCAGAGGCTCAGCTTTTTTCCCTCCCAACGCTGCACAGCTTTGTCTCGTACACAGAGTGTCTTTAGGAATGTCCTCTGTGCCTTGAGGTCCTCTAAGATAACTGCTGAGGACCTCAGAACTTGCTGTTACAAATTTAGGCAGCACAGTGTGGGTATCAGCTGACCAGAGCCTGTGATTGTGCCTTTAAACCCCATGTCAGTGAGGCCACCAGTAGTGGCAGTGGTGGGTACCATAACACAAACCAGCATTTAGCTAGTTAATTAGGAAGTTAATTAGTTAATGTTACTGTTTCATGAGCAGCTGAGCAGTTCAGCAGCACCAAAAGAGGAGTCTTGTCCCCTTCCTCTCCTGCCTTGGCTGCCCTTGCCTCTCACTGTGTTGTCCTGCTCCCTACTCCTGCCAGCTCCAGTCTGACCTGGCCCTTCACTGAGCTGTGTAACAAATCCATCAGGAAATAATTGTTTTCCTCTTATTTAGAGAGGGAAACTGGTCAGAGTAGCCTGACAGCTGCTGGAGTTGGTGCAAAGTAGGTGAGGTGATGGATTGGCATAGCAAGAGGTGGGAGGGAGCAGTGAGGAAACAAATTGCCGTTCCCCAGACTGCAGCCCCACAACCTGGGACATGCTGGGAACTGGATTCTGCAGTGAGCTCAGTGCTTGCCCCTGCTAATGGCAGGTCTAAGCTTAATGCAGCTCCTGCTGCTGGTGCTAGGGGGCTAAGGTGTTAGAAGGTCTTGTGTGGGGGGAAAAGGTCATTAGCCATATGTTCATTACCATTGCCATAGCCTCCTACCAAATCACATGCTTAAAAAACCCACAAACCAAACAAAACCTGTTAGTGTGACCAGGATCAGAAGTCTAAATGCTGTGTGCTTGTCAGGGGGTTGTTTTTGTCTTCGGCACGTAATTTGTTTGCTTAACTTTAGTTTGCCTCAAATTTAACAGGTTTAGACAGGAACAGCCATGCAAAAGCAGCAAACACTCTGACTGAGCATCCACTCCCTGCTCATTTGAGGGCTGGGAATGCTGTAGCTCAGGTTTCTACTTGCTATAATGATGCTCTCTCACAAGTTCTGTGGTTTGTCTAGTGAGGCCCTTGGCCAAAAAAACAAGGAAGTGAATCTCCTGTGTGCAGGAAACAGGAGTTCAGAGTTTCTATGACCATCTCCTTCTTTTCTCTTTGGAAATGAAATGTCCTGTGAGCACAACATGTTCATGATGTGATAATGGATTTTGTTTTCATGGCAGCCTCAATCTCCTGGAGCTTCTGATTCTTCGACGGCTTCCCCTCAGTCCTCTGGCAGACCCAACGCGGGAAGCCATCAGCTCCCTCGCGGTTATATTCCAATTCCTGTGATCCATGAAAATATCCAGCGGCAGCCCACGCAAGTCTACCATCAGGCACAGAAGACACACTACCCTGCCCAGCAGGGCGAATACCAAGCCCACCAGCCAGTGTATCACAAAATTCAGCCAGACGAGAGGGAGCCGAAGGCAGCGCGAGCGCAGTCTCCCTTCAGAGTGGCTCAGAGGGGCTCATCCAGCCGGGAGAGTTCACCGGCCAGAGTCACCACCCAGATACAGACCCCGACTCCCATCAGAGTGCAGACAGTTGTAGACAGACCCCAGGTACGTGATGGGGAAGGGAATTGCTTTGTCCAGCGTGGCTAGAGCTGAAAGATCAGTTCATACCAGTCGGTACATGAAAGCACATAAAGCAGTCTCCCATTTCTGGATTTAAACAAACTGGGAGGTAATGAAATAATAGTAGCAGCAAGCTGCCTTCCACCTATCAGGACTGTGGAGTCCTTGGATCACTGAAACATGATTTAACAGACAGTTTGGTTTTCCTCTCATTAGAGTGTAATTTGGTGTAATTAGAGTGAGGTCACTGATGTTGCATTATGTTTGTCAGAAGAAAATCAGGTCTGAGGGATTTATGGCAGCTATGTAAATAGACCTCCACTGATGCCTCAGAACCATTTAGGATAGCATCAGATGCACAAAGTAATTTCATTTACAAAGACCATCAGCAGAATCCGGTCTTGGAGCTTCTGTGCTTCCTACATGAAGCATGCTCTTGCTCACAGAACATACTGCTCATGGAATATTGTTTTTCCACTTTAAAATTTTTACTACAGTTAGAGATGACTGAGAGGTTGACAGCTGTGAGTGTGTGGAAGGGGATCTGTATAAAAGCAAGCCTTGATTTCCCCTCTGGAGGGATTTCACATTGAAACTGACAGGAGCAGAATGAGGTTTAATAATTTTGAAACCCCAGGTGTCAGAGCTGAACGACAAAAGCATCAGATTGAACGCTGCATTCTTGGGGTGTAGTGCTAATTTGTTCTTAGGGGTGAGAATTTCAGCTCCCTAATGATATTTTACACTTAAGTGGGTAAAACAGTAACAGATCGTCAGTGCAGGCCACTGAAATACAAATGTGTAGGTGTTTTGCTCAGCCATCTAAATCCATGAGAGCTGGATCTCTTACCGGTCCAAAATCACTCTGTGTGTGCACAAATAAGTGCAGGGGGTGGCAGGAGAAGGAAAAAGCAGATGTCACAAGTTCCAGTTTTCTGCTAAGATTTCAAAACTTCATCTCAGTTTCAAGGGATTTGATGGCTGCTAGGTCTGCAGTAATCCCAGGGATTGTCTCTAATCACTGCAGTTAATAAGATTGACACAGTAACCTCTGCATGTAAATACTCTGAAGGTAAAATCAGTAAAAATAATCACTAGGAGAGGGGAAAAACATGCCCTGGGAACAGGAGCAGGATGCAGATAGCCCAAAATGTGATTAAAAGTCAGCAGTTAGGCTCTTCAAGAAACACCACCTCTCAGTTAGCAACACTCCAAGGGATGAAGTCTCGACCGTGCTGCAGTCAGCTGCAACAGATCTTAGGGGCTTAAGTCAGGAGAGGGCTTTGCTCCAAGGTCCTGTCTTATAAAACTGCCTGTAAGGCTGATTTTAGTGAGCATGGGCAGGGTTTGGTGTGTTGAACTTTAAGGTCTTTGAGAGTCAGTTGGCACTTGTAATCTGCAGTGGCTTGAGAACAACAACTCTTCAGCACAGTGCTTTTGTATTTCAAACTGGTAAAACCCAGCAGTGCACAGAGAAGAGGAATCAACCCCAAGTGTGCAAAAATAGCAGTTGTAGAAGTACAGACAATGGGATGTTAGGTTACTTGTTCTTTAGCAGGAAACAAGGAGCATTGTTCACTGTGTCTCAACACAAACTTGCCTTGCTCACCAGGTTTCTCAGCAGCAAATCCCACCTCAAGAGCCACCAAGACCACCACCCCCACCGCCTGAAATCAAACCTGAAAACAAGGCAGCCCCTCCACCTGAACCTGAGGCACCAGCATCCTATATCCCAATTCAGGTCACCCACCAGGAACCGGATCCTAAACTACCACCCCAGAAGCCTCCAGCTCCGGCAGAGAAAGCTGATAAAAAGGCTCCCTCCCCAGCTAAGGTTGTTCCCCCGCAGGAAAAGCCTCCTCCTGAAGAAGCAGCGATGCCGAAGACGGTGGAAACAGGAGAACCTCAAAAGCATCCTGGTGTGCTGAAAGTGGAGGCAATTCTGGAGAAAGTACAAATGCTTGAGCAGGCCGTCAACTCCTTTGAAGGCAAGAAAACTGACAAAAAATACTTGATGATTGAAGAGTATTTGACCAAAGAGTTGCTAGCCCTAGACTCGGTGGACCCTGAGGGTCGTGCAGATGTGCGCCAGGCCAGGAGAGATGGTGTAAGGAAGGTCCAGAACATTTTGGAAAGACTTGAACAGAAAGCAGAAGATGTCCCAGAACCTGCTCAAATTGATGGACTTCAGCCAAATTTTCCAGAGCCTAAGCCACCACAGGAAATCATGGAGATTGAACCTGTGGTAGTCAAGAGCAAGGGAGATCCCAGTAATAAAGATGCTAAAGAGGAAACCGAAATGGAAAGACATCAGCCTGAAACTAAGGAAGAAGTGTTTACCAATCTTGCCACCACGACAAACACATCTAATAATCCAACTGAACCGTAGCCATGTGCTGAAACTAAGATCTCTCAGACTTAATAACTTAAAAGTGTGTTTAAGTGAATTTTGAGTTGCATGCATTTCCAGAGCTCTTTTCAACTGGTTTTTAATCAACATAGCAGCTTGGGACACAGTAAACACTTTGTGGGGGAAGGAGGGAGTTAGAAAGTAATGTATTAATCCTTTATTCTTACACTATGTAAAAGACATGGCTCAAAAACAAACCCTGTACATTAATTGCTTTCAGATCAGCCGAGTGTGGAGGGGGGAGGCAAAAAAAGCCCCAAACCCACTCCTTCAGGGTTAGTGTTGATGCGTGTTCAGGGTGCATTCTTCTGCAGGTGATTTTTGTAAAATCAGTGGCCTGCCTTGTCAGAATATCAGTCCTCCTATCAGTATAGCCACTCTTAACAGGAATGTTTTTATTTTTCATGTTCACAGCTGGGCACTTTAACGATGGATAGAAAGTGTGTAAGAAACCGTAGGGATATTTATATGTGTGCAGGACTTCGATGCTATATTTTAAAGAGGGAAATAAAAGAATATAGAAGCCTAATCTAGTCTTGTGATTTTATCAACTAGAAATGCAAGGGCAGTGATGGGTTTCAGATGCACTGTTCTAAAAAAACAGACCTTTCTTTTTAGCACACCAGCTGAACTCCGACAGCTGCTCTTGGCGTCAGGACCCAAAACCACAGAATCATTTTGGTTGGAAAAGATCTTCAAGATCATCAAGTCCAAGCATTAAATGTGCCTTTTCACCTGCTCCTTTTTCATGTTGCTGTATGACATCTGTGGTGGATTGAGAATTGTACAATTGTTAGGGTTAGAAGGGACCTCAAGGATCATCTAGTTCCAATCCCCCTGCCGTGGGCAGGGACACCTCACGCTACAGCAGATTACCCAGAGCCACATCCAGCCTGGCCTTAAAAACTTCCAGGGATGAGGCTTCCACCACCTCCCTGGGCAACCTGTTCCAGTCTCTCACCACCCTCACGGTGAAGAACTTCTTCCTAATGTCTAATCTGAATCTCTCCTCCTCTAGCTTGGATCCATTTCCCCTAGTCCTATCACTGTCTGACATCCTAAAAAGTCCCTCCCCAGCTTGAGGAAAGAAGTTGGCTTACCCTTGGTTTTTTATTTTCCTCCTCCTTCTGTCCTGAATCACCATGTAACAGAAATGTTTGGTACATTAACAAATGCTTATCTACTGCTGTTCTCTTACAGAAATTTACAGCATTTGGGCTTTCTTCCCACAAAATCCTTAGTCTTGTTAACAGCTGCTTCTGAATTTCCAGCCAAGCACTCTTTTGTATTCAGAAAGCCAGTGACACCAAGAGGTAGTCCTCTCATTTTGTGAAGTTCAAGCAATATTTCATGGGGGTTGTAAGTGGTTAGCAACTTATATTTAAAGAAGGGACATAAAACATACTGCAGCTCTGTCCATGTAACATGAAAGCAGCAGAGTCAGAGCAGTGCAGAATGAGTCCTCACTACACTCCAGAAGTTGCTTTTGACTTGCATTTATGAAATGCAAAATCTTTGGACCTGGTAGCATGTGTACAGCATATGAGAAAAACTTTAATTGATTACTTGCTGAACTGCATTCTGACTGGATGAGATTAGATTGGAAGTTGGGTTTAGACCCATCTGAAAACCTGGGTTTAGGGAGCAACTTGAGAACGGTCCTCTAGAGCTGCCAGTCTTTATTTTACAATAGCACTAGGGCATGCAGATTGTAATGCAAGGAGCAGTTTGAAGCACCAGTTGACTTGTCAACCCTCTTCTTAGTAGGTAGAAGGTTGATGCTGCTTTTAGTTTCATTTTGATAGTCAACACCACCGTGTGAGAGTGAATACACAATGTCTTGTAACCATGTGGCTCTTCAAGCCTTTGCAGCAGCATTGTGGGCATTCTAGCAGAAGGGGTGTAAAAGTTCATCTGCCTGCATAATTCTTGTGTGAACTCACTTCAGTGGCACATTCCTCCTGCAGGATTACATTTCAGTGGAGGACACGTGTCTCTTGACATCATATAACAGAAATAGTTAAATTGAGGAAAATCAGCTGTGGGTTCTTACAATGAAGCTGTATTCAAAGTCTGTGGGAGCTGTGAGGCCCTGTTTCTTTCTGGTTACTCTTGGCAGCCCACTGAAGTAATTCAGATCAAACCCCATCTCCTTAGCTGAGGTGGCAGTGTGGCAATTCAGCTTGCAGTCATAGAAACATAGCATTTATAGGAAGTTAAACAGGTGCTATCCTTTTAAGACATGTCATCCACTGCTAATGGAGCCTGATTCATGTTATGCTATTCAGTGTTGGTCAGAGTAGGTGGAGTCAAAGTTAATGACAAGCACTAATTTTTAAAGGAGCAAAGCTAGAGGTAGAGTTACATTCTGCTGAACAGTACTCTAAAAGCTGATTGTTAAAGTCAGTGATACTAGTGCAGAATTAAGTTAGGTACCACTCAAAATGAAGCCAGGTTTCATGATCTGGCCTAATAAGGGAAAGTACATTTGGCTGCCTTGGAGCTGGAAGACTGTTGCTTTGAGTCATCCTCTCTGTTTCCTCTCTTGCTCAAGAGTAAACTACACCCAGAGCAGCATGTGTGTCTTGACACATCAGTGTAGCTACATATTTTGTGTATGGGCTGGGAGAAGGGAGTAGTGAAAGAGGAAGTAGCTGAATATCCATACTCATCCCATGCCAGCTTCTGATCTACTCTTGAAGAGCCTGCTTGCTTCCTTGCTTTGATTCCAGTGAAAATCCTTCATTAACTTGCATTTCTGCAGCATGGTACTAGCTGGTCTGGCTTGACCCTGGGTAACTAACTGTGGAAACCTAGCTTTGAAACTCAGGTAGAAGGTAATTGGGGTTTTCATGCTAGTGGTAAGGATTGGGTTGCATTGCTTTTCAAATACAGCCATCTAACAATAAATGGCAGATGTGCTGTGAAACACACACGGTGTTTATCCAGAGAGACACTGCATTTGCAGTAGCCATTTGTAAAAACTAAAATACCCCAAAGATTGCTATAAATAACATGAAGTGGCCTGCTACTCATTTTGGGTACAGAATCAACCAGGTTGGAAGAGACCTCCAAGATCATCAAGTCCAACTGTTCATTGCACCCTATCTAACCAACTAGACCATGGCACTAAGTGCCTCATCCAGTCTCTTCCTAAACACTGCTCAGGATGTTGACCCCACCACCTTGCTGGGCAGCCTAAGCATTTAATATATTCAAGAAGCAAATAATCCCCCAAGTCAGTGAAGGACACTGTTTCAACTCATTTAAAAGTAGCAAGAGGGATATGAAAAGCCTGTAAAGGCTTAGGCTATTTTCTGATCACACTATCTTGTCCAGCTAGTGATATTTTAAATGCCAGTAGTGGCCTGTTCTCTATATTTAAACTATCCCAGCAGTGAGGCATTGTGTTTCCTTTAAATATAGCATTTTGACTATTTACACATGGCCAAACCATAGCATACCCCCAAGAAGTGGTAGCAGGTAGTTCCATTGCCCCCAAGGACATGCTAAGACAGACTTGTGTCACTCTCTGGTGTCCAGTGGGAGGTACAAGCCCTGCATTTGGGATATGTTTTGCTTCCAATTCCATATTAGCTCAGATGTGTTTTGCAGGCAAGCTGGGGGAGGAAGAGGACAAGTGACACTCCACCCAGAAGGCAGGAAAGCAACACAGCACAGGGGGTAGAGGCAGGTCATTGCCCTGCACTCAGCAGCAATGTTTACCTGCTTAGGGAAGCCCTAGTCTCAGTAGCAGTATCCTCAGGAAGGATGAATAGTGGCACTTTAAAAAACGACAGGTCCCACTGCAGAGGAACCTCGACAGGCTGGGCAGATGGGCAGAGTCCAAGGGCAGGAGATTGAACACATCCAAGTGCCAGGTTCTGCACATTGGCCACAGCAACCCCATGCAGTGCTACAGGCTGGGGTCAGAGTGGCTGGAGAGCAGCCAGGCAGAGAGGGACCCGGGGGTGCTGGTCGATGGTACGCTGAACATGAGCCTGCAGTGTGCCCAGGCAGCCAAGAGGGCCAATGGCATCCTGGCCTGCATCAGGAAGAGTGTGGCCAGCAGGAGCAGGGAGGTCATTCTGCCCCTGTACACTGCACTGGTTAGGCCACACCTCGAGTACTGTGTCCAGTTCTGGGCCCCTCAGTTTAGGAAGGAGGTTGACTTGCTGGAATGAGTCCAGAGAAGGGCAATGAAGTTGGTGAGGGGTTTGGAACACAAGCCCTATGAGGAGAGGCTGAGGGAGCTGGGGTTGCTTAGCCTGGAGAAGAGGGGACTCAGGGGTGACCTTATTGCTGTCTACAACTACCTGAAGGGAGGTTGTAGCCAGGCAGAGGTTGGTCTCTTCTCCCAGGCAGCCAGTACCAGAACAAGAGGTTCAGGCTGCACCAGGGGAGGTTTAGGTTGGATGTTAGGAAGAAGTTCTATCCGGAGAGAGTGATTGCCCATTGGAATGGGCTGCCTGGGGAGGTGGAGTCACCATCACTGGAGGTGTTCGGGAGGAAACTTGATGGGGTGCTTGGTGCCATGGGTTAGTTGGTTGGGTGGTGTTGGATGATAGGTTGATGGGTTGGACGCCATGAGCTTAAAGGTCTCTTCCAACCTGGTTGTTGCTGTTATTATTATTATTATTATTATTATTATTATTATTATTAAAGCTGCTGGTGGCTGGCATGTAGCTGCTGAAGAGGATAAAGGTTAGTCAAGACATGCTTATGAGAAGATCTTCATTCTAGTTCTTTAATCTCCCTCCTTAGATGTGCAGGTATTGATCTTTTTAAAGGTGCAGGTAGCCAAGTGACAGACACTACTGGATCATGAGGTTAAACAAGATGTACACAACCATGAGGGTAAAGTGGGCTTAGACTGAAGAGCTAGTTACAGAGAGTAGCTTCTGTGCTTTTGGCCCTGTGTGCCCAAGTACTGAAATGCAGGTGTTTTATGAAATTCAAATCTAAATCATTAGCTGTATTTAACAGGTAACACCAGATCAGCCTTTGGGTTTGTAACAAAAGCCAATAGTGATCAATAAAAGGGTTTTTTGACAGAAACAAACCCAGCCCTTTTGGTGGGCCACTTGGGGAAAGGAGGCCTCTAGAAAAAAATTCATCTGAACTCCAGTGCTGGCTGGGGAGCACAGATTAAAGTCAGAAGTTAACTATACAAGATATGATTTCCTCACCATAAAGACTGAAACTCAAAATTTCCTGAATGAGATGTGAACACAACCATTTCAGCATCAGCTGCAATGAACCTGTTGGCGTTTTCACCTTCTGCTCACGTGGGTAGGAGCACCTCCTAACGGTACACAGGAGATTCAGACTGAACTGAGCAAAGCCTTCCACACTGTCCCACACCACATCCTGGTCTCCAGGCTGGTGACACATGGGTGTGATGGGTGACCACTAGATGGATAAGGAACTGGCTTGATGGCCGCACCCAGAGAGTGGCTGTCAATGGCTCCATGTCCCAGTGGAGGCCAGGGACAAGCGGAGTCCCTCAGGGATCAGTCCTGGGACCTGTCTTGTTCAACATCTTTGTGGGTGCCATGGACAGTGGCATTGAGTGCACCCTCAGCAAGTTTGCTGATGACACCAAGCTGTGTGGTGCAGCAGACAGGCTGGAGGGAAGGGAGGCCATCCAGGGGGACCTGGACAGGCTGCAGAGGTGGGCACAAGCCAACCTCATGAGGTTCAACAAGAGCAAGGGCAGGGTCCTGCATCTGGGTCGAGGCAATCCCAGGCACAAATCAAGGCTGGGCAGTGACTGGCTGGAAAGCAGCCCTGAGGAGAGAGACTTGGGGGTGCTGGTGGAGGAGAAGCTCACCAGGAGCTCTCAGTGTGCACTTGCAGCCCGCAAAGCCAATCAGATCCTGGGCTGCATCAGGAGAAGTGTGGCCAGCAGGTCAAGGGAGGTGATCCTCCCCCTCTGCTCAGCTCTGGTGAGACCCCACCTGGAGTACTGCCTCCAGTTCTGGAGCCCCTATTCAAGAGGGATGTGGAGGAGCTGGAACGTGTCCAGACAAGGGCCATGAGGATGATCAGAGGGCTGGAGCACCTCTCCTATGAGGACAGACTGAAGGAGTTGGGGCTGTTCAGTCTGGAGAAGAGAAGGCTCCCAGGTGACCTCATTGTGGCCTTCCAGTATCTGAAGGGGGCTACAGGAAGGCTGGGGAGGGACTGCTCAGGATCTCAGGTAGTGATAGGACTAGGGGGAATGGAATGAAGCTGGAGGTGGGGAGATTCAGGCTGGATGTGAGGAGGAGGTTCTTCCCCATGAGAGTGGTGAAGCCCTGGAATGGGTTGTCCAGGGAGGTGGTTGGGGCCCCATCCCTGGAGGTGTTTAAGCCCAGGCTGGATGAGGCTCTGGCCAGCCTGATGTAGTGTGGGGTGTCCCTGCCCATGGCAGGGGGGTTGGAACTAGATGATCCTTGTGGTCCCTTCCAACCCTGACTGATACTATGATACTATGATAACTATTTAAACTACTTTTAAGACAAAGTATTTGCTTAAAGTTAAATGGATGACTCTAAGATACATTGGCCGTGCTGCACAAAGAGCCTTTTGTGCTGGATGGTTTGGATTTCCCAGCTCTACACAAACAACACACTCATAGTATTGTCTACAGCATCAATCCACACTCCTGTGAACTACTAAGTGGTTGTCAACGTCCGTCTGCTCTTTGCAATGCTAGGTATAGTATCATAGTATCAGTCAGGGTTGGAAGGGACCACAAGGATCATCTAGTTCCAACCCCCCTGCCATGGGCAGGGACAACCCACACTAGATCAGGCTGGCCAGAGCCTCATCCAGCCTGGGCTGAAACACCTCCAGGGACAGGGCCTCAACCACCTCCCTGGACAACCCATTCCAGGGCTTCACCACTCTCATGGTGAAGAACCTCCTCCTCACATCCAGCCTGAATCTCCCCACCTCCAGCTTCAATGTACTCCAGCTTCAAATGTACTTGCACACCAGCCAGTGTAATCCAAAGCAAGAGTTGCTTTAAGATGGGCAAGAAGCTGGTTACCATCCAGGGGAAGGTACCAATTCTCAGCTTTTCAGGATTTAAAAATAAGCACCTTAAGAAACCAAAGAGGGTAAGAATTAGAGGCTAGTTCAGCTGTTGCCTACCAGACCTACCAGAAGTTTCCCTGCTGCCTCCAGAAGCTGGGAATCCACACAGGCAGAGGGAACAGGTCCAGCCTTCAGCATATCCATATGCCCCTGCACCAGCAAACTGCAGGGCAAGCAGAAGTAGAGGGTGTTGCATTCCATCATGCTTGTAAAAAGAAAAGTGCATTTGCCATGCATATTTCAGAAAATCATTCCAAAGGGCACCATCTGTAAAGAGACACCTCATGTCTCAGCTGCACATGGAATATGGAAATGTGGAGTTCTTCATCTCTGGTCCTTTCCATTTGACATCTGCACAAGGATGGTGCAGGATTCTGTGACGTGGTCCACACCGAATGCAGAAACCACTGTTAGAATTAGCACTAATTGATAACATGCTTGGAAGTACTGATAAAAAAGGCTGGGCACTGAACAGACATGAAAAGAATTAGCTTCTCCTAATGAGGAATGGTACCTGAGGTGAGCAGGCAAGAAAATGGGACAAACTTCCCAGCGTTACTGCTTCTATTCCATCTACCCAGTGGACAGAGGATCTCTCTGTGGGGCTTCACAAGTATAAAATTAGGGAGCGTTATCTTAGTTCTGAAATGCTAGAAGAAATCCACTGAATTTAGCAGCAAACAGGGTGTGCATTGATTGTATTTCTGTGCCTGGCTTTGCTGTGTTTCTGCAGCACTGACAGTGAACAGATTAAATTTGCAAAACCATCCACGTGGATTACTCGAAGCCCTGATTTATTGCTTTTCATCCTTCGGTGAACCTCGAGTACTCAGCCATTTCTGCCTGTCAGGAGAGCTTGGCTCCTTCCTTCTGCAGAAGTGAGCAATGCCAGGAGTCATTCTCTGTGCATTTCCCCCAGGGCTGGCAGGCAGGTGATGTATGTTTTTGCAGCCCATATACGTCTGTGGCAGCCCATGTAGATCTGTGGCAAAGAATATGCGGAGCCAGTGTTCTCTCTTAGCTCTCCAAATGCACAGCTCAGAGTGTAAAATCTGTTAGTAAGAGCCATAACATTGAACCCAGGGTGAGTTTTTCTGTTTCATTTCAATAAAATTCAAATTAAAAAAAAATGTAAAGCAGTATTGCCCAGCTGCCACAATCACAGAGACTTTTACTTCCAAAGGACTGATGAAATGTCAGCATAACCCTAGCTAAGCATTTCAGTAGGTGTTGGTGGTTACTTGGTCCCCAGGACCTCCCCTCAGTGTCATCATTTCTGGTGAGCTCTTGTTTCATCCTCATTCCTGCTTTCACTGAATCACAGAATGTTAGGGGTTGGAAGGCACCTCCAGAGATTGCCAGGTCCAACCACGCCGCCAGAGCAGGATCACCTAGAGCAGGCAGCACAGGAACACATCCAGGTTGGCTTTGAAAGACTCCAGAAAAGGAGACTCCACAACCTCTCTGGGCAGCCTGTTCTTTACCCTCACAGTAAAGAACTTTCTCCTCATGTTGAGGTGGAACTTTCTTTGCTCTAGATCATATCCATTATTCCTTGTGCTATTACTGGGTGCCACTGAAAAGAGCCTGTGCCCTTCCTCTTGGCACCCACCCCTCAGATATTTATAGCTATTAATAAGATCCCCTCTCAGCCTTCTCTTCTCCAGATTAAACAGTCCCAGCTCTCTCATCTTTCTTCATAGGAGAGATGCTCCTCAACTGCCTTTCCAACTACCAGGAAACCTCTTACTTTCTATTCCTACTGCCTCTTAGGAAAGAGTGAGATACAGCAGATTTGCCTCTGAAGATTTCTTGTTACAACTTAGAGAGCTTGGTCAAAAAAAGTTGGGAGTTCAACTCTGATTTATCTCTCCAGTTAGAGGTGATCTTGATCCTCAGCCATTAAATTCAAACATCTGTAGCAATTTCTGCGTGCCTGTGTATCAGGACTAAAGCCAGCTCTGAGAAGGAGCATGCCTGGGAGCGTGAGGGCAAAGATGAAGGCAAACTGTAATCCCACACAGATTGGGCTTCTCACGCCCCAAATGCGAAAATCCTCTGACTTCCTTTAAGACTTCATAATTTTGTACTTTGGAAAACATGTAAGCACCTGCACTGGGTGCTGGAAGCACACAGAGAATCACCACCAACTCTTAATTGCCCTTATTTAAGTATTTGATTCCGTTTTGGAGATAGCACAAAGGAAGGAAAGAAGCGTAAGCAATGCATGCCCATGCACAATCAATCTACATCAGAGCTACTTGTCCCACACCACATCCTGATCTCCAAACTGGTGACACATGGGTTTGATGGGTGGACCACTAGATGGAAAAGGAACTGGCTTGATGGCTACACCCAGAGAGTGGCTGTCAATGGCTCCATGTCCCAGTGGAGGCCAGGGACAAGCGGAGTGCCTCAGGGATCAGTCCTGGGACCTGTCTTCTTCAACATCTCTGTGGGTGCCATGGACAGTGGCATTGAGTGCACCCTCAGCAAGTTTGCTGATGACACCAAGCTGTGTGGTGCAGCAGACACGCTGGAGGGAAGGGAGGCCATCCAGAGGGACCTGGACAGGCTGCAGAGGTGGGCACAAGCCAACTTCATGAGGTTCAACAAGAGCAAGGGCAGGGTCCTGCACCTGGGTCGAGGCAATTCCAGGCACAAATCCAGGCTGGGCAGGGACTGGCTGGAAAGCAGCCCTGAGGAGAGAGACTTGGGGGTGCTGGTGGACAAGAAGCTCAACAGGAGCTCTCAATGTGCACTTGCAGCCCACAAAGCCAATCAGATCCTGGGCTGCATCAGGAGAAGTGTGGCCAGCAGGGCAAGGGAGGTGATCTTTCCCCTCTGCTCAGCTCTGGGGAGACCCCACCTGGAGTACTGCCTCCAGTTCTGGAGCCCCTATTACAAGAGGGATCTGGAGGTGCTGGAAGGTGTCCAGAGAAGGGCCACGAGGATGATCAGAGGGCTGGAGCACCTCTCCTGTGAGGACAGACTGAAGGAGTTGGGGCTGTTCAGTCTGGAGAAGAGAAGGCTCCGAGGTGACCTCATTGTGGCCTTCCAGTATCTGAAGGAGGCTACAAGAAGGCTGGGGAGGGACTGCTCAGGATCTCAGGTAGTGATAGGACTAGGGGGAATGGAATGAAGCTGGAGGTGGGGAGATTCAGGCTGGATGTGAGGAGGAAGTTCTTCCCCATGAGAGTGGTGAAGCCCTGGAATGGGTTGTCCAGGGAGGTGGTTGAGGCCCTGTCCCTGGAGGTGTTTAAGCCCAGGCTGGCTGAGGCTCTGGCCAGCCTGATGTAGTGTGGGGTGTCCCTGCCCATGGCAGGGGGGTTGGAACTAGATGATCCTTGTGGTCCCTTCCAACCCTCACTGATACTATGATACTATGAAGAGCACTTGCTTTAATATGCTACTTCACGAAAAGAACACCAAAACTGCCAGGACTGAAACGTACCTGTGTAGGTATATTAGATTACATTGAATAAAGGATATAAGGTAGAAAGGGTTGTATAACAATATCATAAACAAATAGTGCTGCCTAGAAACAGCAGGGATAGACACATTAAAGTATTTAAGGTACCTTAAATATTAACTACATAGCAACAAGTCCCTGATTACCTCAAGGAAAATATGCACCACTAGGGAAGGCAGAAATAATGGCAACCATTATAATCATTATTATTCTTTTTATTTTCACAGTACCAACTAGACACATTGGATTGCTACATAACATACAATTACATGCACAGAGGATCCCTGCCTTAAATAGTTTATGCTTGACTACACTATGAAACAATATAAGGCTATGAAATTAGAGGGTAAGTACTTGATAGAGCTGAGAAACTGGCTCTCTGCAGCACAGAGTTCTAGTTCCTCCTCGTGTCCAGACATTCCCACTCTGGTGCTTGCAGTTACTGTGTACAGAATACAGAATTAACCAGGTTGGAAAAGACCATGGAGATCATCAAGTCCAACCTATTACCCAACACCATCTGATCAACTAAACCATGGCACCAAGTGCCTCATCCAGGCTCTTTTTAAAACACTTCCAGGGATGGTGACTCCACCACATCCCTGGGCAGCACATTCCAATAGGCAATCTCTCTTGCTGGGAAGAATTTCTTCCTGACATCCAGCCTAAACCTCCCCTGGCACAGCTTGAGACTGTGTCCTCTTGTTCTGGTGCTGGCTGCCTGGGAGAAGAGACCAACCCCCACCTGGCTACAACCTCCCTTCAGCAATAAGCAAGAAGGTCTCCCCTGAGACTCCTCTTCTCCAGGCTAAGCAACCCCAGCTCCCTCAGCCTCTTCTCACAGCCTCTGCTCCAGACCTCTCCCCAGCTTTGTTGCCCTTCTCTGGACAATGCATGATATGTAGTCATGCCACAGCCCAGGCAAGCACAATCTGAAGTACATGACATGACATCACTTGACAAGAGAACCAGGACAGGCTGTGAGCTGTGAGTCCTGCTTCCCTTGTTGCTTGTGTCATTAAAGCTCCTGTATGTTATTCTCACAGTGCCCTATGGTGCACTGGCACGAGGAGCTCCCCATGGGTTCCAGCACCACCACTGCCAGCACCACACGTTCCAAGCGTGTGAGCCCCAAGGCAGCATGCCCTCCTGCAGTGTTTGTGAAGCAGCTGAAAGGGCTGTGACGGAAAATGGTTTCCAGTAAGAGTAAACCAAACTTTCTAATCTTGCATGTGCTCATTCCCCCAGTGAGTAAACACGCTGGCAGGATGCTTGCACGCAGCGGTGGCAGGCTCTAGTGGATACATTCCTCTGATTTATGGGGCTTTTTAAAAGCTTGGAAAAGGTGCCAGGTTAAAGCAGGTTTGCAGGGTGCTGGAGGCCTTGCATTCCTGCAGTCCTGGTTGTTACAAACAGCATTGCCATATCCAGCATTTTAAAAGCTGGGCTACTCTCAGATTCGGCTTCCACACCAGGCTTTGCAGAAGCCTACCTACACTGAGACACTCTCAAGATTCACACAGACACAATAAACGTTTCCAGCCTGGGACTTACATGATGACAGTAATCCCCTAGCAGAGGGATTACAGTTTGGTTGAGTTTATAAACCAAAAAGCAAGCCATTAGCTCATTTCTGCAACTCTTTATTCCATAACTGTAACTCTAATGCTCCAAGGTTTAACTCTACCAACAACCCTAAACCATCAATCTCTATCTGCCTGTATCTGCCTGCAGACCTGGGCAGAATGAGCCCTGGATTTTTTTCCAGCAGCACTCCCACATAGAATAGAATAGAATAGAATAGAATAGAATAGAATAGAATAGAATAGAATAGACCAGACCAGGTTGGAAGAGACCTTCAAGATCATCATGTCCAACCCATCAACCAATCCAACCCACCTAAACAACTAACCCATGGCACCAAGCACCCCATCAAGTCTCCTCCTGAACACTTCCAGTACTGGTGACTCCACCACCTCCCCAGGCAGCCCATTCCAATGGGCAATCACTCTCTCTGTATAGAATGTCTTCCTAACATCCAACCTAAACCTCCCCTGGTGCAGCCTGAGACTGTCCTCTTGTTCTGGTGCTGGCTGCCTGGGAGAAGAGACCAACCTCTGCCTGTCTACAACCTCCCTTCAGGTAGTTGTAGAGAGCAATAAGGTCACCCCTGAGTCTCCTCTTCTCCAGGCTAAGCAACCCCAGCTCCCTCAGCCTCTCCTCATAGGGCTTGTGTTCCAAGCCCCTCACCAACTTTGTTGCCCTTCTCTGGACTCGTTCCAGCAAGTCAACCTCCTTCCTAAACTGAGGGGCCCAGAACTGGACATGAACTCCAGCAGCAGTTCTTAATTTCCTGCAGGCTTGAAACTGGGCACAACCTGACTGAGGGAAAGGATTGTAAATTACAGTGGGAAAAAACACTGAGCAGAGTGTTTTCAGTTTCAAATACCTTATTCTCAGTGACACCTACTTTTGAGACTGTTGAGCAGGTTGGATGGTAGGCTTGGCTTTCATGTGGTAGGCTTGGCTTTTCAACAGGAGGGAATGAATCAGCCCATTACAAAATCAGCCCCTACATAAGTGTTCCTCCAGAACAGGTTTACAGCTTTTACTCATTCACTTGAATTTGTGCTTTTATTGAATGGGAATGTGGAATTCAGCCACATCTTTATGATCATCTGTGAATGTGTACTGAGCTCTTCATTTTTTTTCTGCTACAGCAGCACTTTATTTCTCCTCTGCAAGTCATGCTTTCCTGTTCTCAGCAGTGCCTGAAAAATGCACCAGTGCATAACTTACAGAGGTGTTTCCAGACACTTGATTCAGCTGGGGCCACAGCTGAGAGTACAAACTGCTCTTTCTGCACTTGTGGTTTGTCAGCTTCAGGACACAGTACTTGGGAAGACTCACTGGCATCGCTCTAGCAGAGAATCTGTAGGCAAATGGCATGCAGAGAAAGGTGAGGGAAGATAATAAATAGTTCACTTAGAGAGTGATGTGTTCCTTATGCTCACCACTTCAAGCTACTGACTCTGGATTGCATTAATTCCATTAAAAAAGTGTGTTCCCAGGTTTTTGCAGGGACAATTATGCATTTGTAATTGATTGATTTGGACTTTGTACCATCCAAACTCCTTCAGCTGGGGGTGCTGGTGGATGAGAAGCTCAACAGGAGCCAGCAGTGAGCACTTGCAGCCCAGAAAGCCAATCAGAGCCTGGGCTGCATCAAGAGAAGCATAGCCAGCAGGGCAAGGGAGGTGATTCTCCCTCTCTACTCCACTCTGGTGAGACCCCACCTGGAGTACTGTGTCCAGTTCTGGAGCCCCTAGTACAGGAAGGATCTGGAGGTGCTGGAAGGTGTCCAGAGAAGGGCCATGAGGATGAGCACAGGGCTGGAGCTGCTCTGCTATGAGCACAGACTGAGGGAGTTGGGGCTGTTCAGTCTGGAGAAGAGAAGGCTCCAAGGTGACCTAATTGGGGCCTTCCAGTATCTGAAGGGGGCTACAAGAAAGCTGGGGAGGGACTTCTGATGGTGTCAGGGAGGGATAGGACTGGGGGGAATGGAACAAAATTAGAAATGGGTAGATTGAGATTGGATGTTAGGAAGAAGTTGTTCCCCATGAGGGTGGTGAGACACTGGGACAGGTTACCCAGGGAGGTGGTGGAAGCCTCATCCCTGGAGGTGTTTAAGGCCAGGCTGGATGTGGCTGTGAGCAATCTGATCTAGTGTAAGGTGACCCTGCCCATGGCAGGGGTGTTGGAACTGGATGATCCTTGAAGTCCCTTCCAACCCTAACAGTTCTATGATTCTATGATTCATTAACTTTGAACTCTACAACCTGTGATTTCCAATGTAAATACTGCAGATATGGTCTCCACAGACATGAAAATAAACACCCAGCCTCCTGGCCTGGTTGCACATTCATGCAGAGTGTGTGTAGTTAAGAAAGTCACAGCTTCCTTTTTTCTCTCCAGGCTGAAAGGATCGGTGTCATGTGCTTTTCCTTTTTGCCCATAAGTTTTCCAGGGGGAACTCTGCCTGAGTCTCCAGTAATTGTTGACAGAGCCTGATCCATCAGTGTAACCAACTCCTGCTGCATCCTTGCCCGTAAGACAAAGAAGTAGGAAATTCAGGGAACTTTTTTGTGCTTACAGTGCTCCCTGTTCTCCCTGGGAGATTTTCTGTCTCAGGGACTTCACAGCTGAAGCTTCTTTTGTTGCCAGAAGTTGGAAGAGAATCTGAGTACATTATGTAAATGATGGAAGAGGAAAAGGCCAATTTTTGTGTTAGCTCCTGTGGCTGCTTCAGGCAAGATTCAAGCAGGGCATGTGCAGCAGGCATAGCCTGGCAAC
This sequence comes from Melanerpes formicivorus, assembly GCF_026170545.1. NCBI lineage: Eukaryota > Metazoa > Chordata > Aves > Piciformes > Picidae > Melanerpes > Melanerpes formicivorus. The sequence goes on along the minus strand of NW_027142449.1, from coordinate 793,790 downwards.
ACCAAGCTCTGTGAATCTTTCCAGATGAAATCTAAAAAGCTGAAGTTACTTGGGATTTAGACAAGAAATGTGGCTCCAACTAACTTTCTTTGGTGCATGGTGCTCCAATAAAGGCAAAGTGCAACCAGTGGCAGTAGCTGCTAATTTAGCATTTCTCATGCAGCCAAGAGTGCCACAAAGCAAAAGGGCCGTCGCAGCTCTGCTATGAAGCCCAGCGTACACCCTGTAACTTTATACCGTGACAAAACGAGCCTTCCCAGGGCCAGCCGGGTGGGAAACACAGCCCGGGCGTTTATTCCGGCCGCCGGCTGCCCTTATCCGCGCTTCCTACTTCCATCTATGACGTCAAGCACAGCTTGACGTGGAACCCGCGACCAGCACTGTCCCCGACGGCCAGCAGAGGGCACCGGAGGCCCGCGGGTGGTGCCGCCGCCGCCCGCCGGCAGCCGCGGGGCTCGCACCGGGAAACGCGTTCTAACGCAGCTATTTGATATCAATGCGACATGAACAAAACCCCACCTGAGACCAGCCGCAAGGAACAGGGACAGCCACCGAGACAGGACTGCTGTGCCTGAGCAGGTGGTGAGCATCGTTTTCTGCTCAGCCGCAGGCTGACTTGAGATGGCTGATGCCCTGCCAACCTCAGCATAGTTTCATAGTTTCTCTGATCAATCGCTTTATGCCCTTTTGTTTTCTTTACTTTACAGTAGGTCACTGCATTTGTTACATGAAAATTGAGACAGACAGTAACCTCAAGATCCTGTCCTCAACTCGGTGTTCATATTTCTTATGAACATAGTGTAGAATATGTTCTGATAGAGGCTTCAACACGGCACTGTGAAGAAAAGTGATTTTCCAGCTAGAAGAAAAGCCCCTTTCTACCTTCCCCCTATACACAGAAATTTGATCTCAAAAACAGAGACCTTTGTCACAGTCATACAGACTCAGCATGACAGGAGCAGGGCGTGGATAGCTCCAGTGCTTTGCATCAGAGGGATTTTTCCCTGCAGGGTACCGGGGAGCTGGTCTGGGCTTCTGAAACCTAAAAACGCAAAACCTCTGCTCAGCTTTTTAATGAAGTGCTGCTTCGAGTGGCAGGTTGGATTAAGGATCCTCAGGGATCCCTTCTGACCAACACTAGACTGGACTAGACTAGAACAGAATAGAATAGACCAGGTTGGAAAAGACCTTTGAGATCATCCAGTCCAACCTATCACCCAACACCATCTAATCAACTAAACCATGGCACCAAGTGCCTCATCCAGGCTCTTCTTAAACACCTCCAGTGATGGGGACTCCACCACCTCCCTGGGCAGCACATTCCAATGGCCAATCTCTCTTTCTGGGAAGAACTTCTTCCTAACATCCAGCCTAAACACTTTGATTGCTGAAAGACTTGTTTGAAAAGAGCAGGTCATTAAAATCACAACCAATCCTCCAATAAACCTTTCTTTTGGGGAGGGTGCTATTTCTCAAAGCCTGCCCAGGCCAGAATTCTTCTAAGCCACTTTTTCCCTGAAGAGAAGTGCTTGCATAGCCTATTTCCAAGCAAGTTACATCAGCAACAGAAGCTGCCAAGCAGTCACAAGTGTCTGACTCTTCAGATTGCTCCCAACTTTTTAAAATGAATAAATGGGACTGTAAGAAGAGGACACATAATGCATGGAGCAAACCCTGGTCTTTGTGTGATGGAGTACTGTCCACACAAACTCACGCTGTTATCAACAACAGCTGGGAATTGTTTTGCACAGGATTTCCATCTCAAGGAACTTTGCATGCTCTGATGTGTAGAGTCAGAATAATTTTGGTTGGAAAAGACCTTTAAGATCATCAGGTCCAACCATTATCTAATTCTACCAAGGCTGGTGCTCTCCCATGTCCCTTAGCACCACACCTATGCATCTTTTAAACACCTCCAAGGATGGTGATCCAAGCTTATTCCAGTGTTTGAAAACCCTTTCAGTGAAGAACTTTCTTCTAATATCTTGTCTAAACCTCCCCTGCTGCAACTTGACCAACCTGATCTCCTTCTATGATCAGGTGACCCACCTGGTGGATGTGGGGAGCCCTGTGGATGTGGTCTACCTGGACTTCAGCAAGGCCTTTGACACTGTCCCCCACAGCAAACTCCTGGCCAAGCTGTCAGCCCATGGCTTGGATGGGAGCACATTGCATTGGGTTAGGAACTGGCTGGAGGCTGAGCCCAGAGAGTGGTGGTGAATGGTGCCACATCCAGCTAGCAGCCAGGCACCAGTGGTGTGCCCCAAGGATCAGTGCTGGGCCCTGTGCTCTTTAACATCTTTATTGATGATCTGGATGAGGACATTGAGTCCATCAGCAGTACATTTGCTGAAGACACCAAGCTGGGGGCAGGAGTTGATCTGCTGGAGGGTAGAGAGGCTCTGCAGAGGGACCTCAACAGGCTGGGCAGATGGGCAGAGTCCAAGGGCAGGAGATTAAACACATCCAAGTGCCAGGTTCTGCACATTGGCCACAGCAACCCCATGCAGTGCTACAGGCTGGGGTCAGAGTGGCTGGAGAGCAGCCAGATAGAGAGTGACCTGGGGGTGCTGGTGGATGGTAGGCTGAACATGAGCCTGCAGTGTGCCCAGGCAGCCAGGAGGGCCAATGGCATCCTGGCCTGCATCAGGAAGAGTGTGGCCAGCAGGAGCAGGGAGGTCATTCTGCCCCTGTACACTGCACTGGTTAGGCCACACCTCGAGTCCTGTGTCCAGTTCTGGGCCCCTCAGTTTAGAAAGGAGGTTGACTTGCTGGAATGAGTCCAGAGAAGGGCAACAAAGTTGGTGAGGGGTTTGGAACACAGCCCTATGAGGAGAGGCTGAGGGAGCTGCAGTTGCTTAGCCTGGAGAGGAGGAGACTCAGGGGTGACCTTATTGTTCTCTACAACTACCTGAAGGGAGGTTGTAGACTGGCAGAGGTTGGTCTCTTCTCCCAGGCAGCCAGCACTGGAACAAGAGGACACAGTCTCAGGCTGTGCCAGTGGAGGTTCAGGCTGGAGGTCAGGAGGAAGTTTTACACAGAGAGAGTGATTGCCCATTGGAATGGGCTGCCCGGGGAGGTGGTGGAGTCATCATTGCTGGAGGTGTTCAGGAGGAGACTTGACAGGGTGCTTGGTGCCATGGGTTAGTTGGTTGGGTGGTGTCGGATGATAGGTTGGACACGATGATCTTGAAGGTCTCTTCCAACCTGGTCTGGTCTGGTCTGGTCTGGTCTGGTCTGGTCTATTCTATTCTATTCTATTCTATTCTATTCTATTCTATTCTATTCTATTCTATTCTAACTTGAGAGCATTTTCTCTTGTCCTATCACTTGTTACTAGGAAGAAGAGACCAACAGTCTCCTCACTCCTACCTCCTCTCAGGCAGCTGTAGAGAGCAATGAGGTCTCCCTTCAGCCTCCTTTTCTCCAGACAATCCCAGTTCCCTCAGCTACTCCTCACCAGCCTTGTTCTCCAGACCTTTCACCAGCTTTGCTGCCCTTCTCTGGACCCACCCCAGCACCTCAATGTCTTTCTTGTAGTGAAGGCCCTAAAACCCAACTGAAATGTTCGAGGTGTACTTATTTAGCTAGTTTTGAAATGGTATGATTCCAAAGTGCTTTCCAGACATTAAACACCCCACCAGGACAGGTTATATGTCTATTATTTGAGTTCACAAGTGGCATGGTAAATTATTTGCAGTATCAGTGGTGTAACCCAGTGGTGTTGATTCCCATTCCTTCCTGAATCCTCTTCCATAGGCATTACCCTGCTGCAGCAGGACATAGTTTATTTTATCTTCCATAACCTGAATCTAAATATGCTGAACAGAATTGAGGGATGCATGGCTACTTAAAATGACATAAACCCAGCTGAGAATCAAGTCTGTGACCACAGCTGGTTTTGCTAGCCTTAAAGTGAACTTGCCTGTGGATGCTGTGTTTGGTTAAGAAGGAGGCAGTAGCCTCTGTTTTTAAGATTCTTAGCACATTTCTATAGAGAGTCTGTATTTATCTTGTTCACTATAATTAACACTGAGGCTTGAGGCAAATCAAATCATCCAAACAGAACAATTGCATGCATAATGCACCAGTTGGTTTCAGAAACCTCATTTCAACCCTTTGAGTTGAGCAGGGAAGTTATCTGGGGACTTGCTCAGTGTTTGTTTTCTCAGTTGTTTGGTTTTGTTTGGTTGGGTGGTTTGGGTTTTTTTTTTTGGGGGGGGGGGGAGGGGGCAGGGAGGGAGATTTGGGCACATTAAGAGCTACTGCTTCTGGAAAGAAGTAAACATAGCTGAGTAGGGAGGGAAATGGCATACCAGCCTCCTTTTTTGGGGGGAAAACATAAAAAAACCAATCTCCCTCAAGTCCATTTAGACAACAGATGCTCAGGAAACAAAACACTGATAAACAGCACAGAGAGAAACAAAACTCTTGTGCAGGCAGTTTTTCTTCATTAAATTCAACAAATTGGGAGGCCATGGCCCAAACTTCATCAGAAAATATCTCTAAAGCCTTAAGGAAGTGCTAGAATCCATTGGCCTGAAATGTGACACTCCCACAGTTCCACAGGGGGGGCTGGATGTTAAGTTCAGTTTGCACATCATTTTCTGTGAGGGAGTTTTCAATTAAATAACATCATGAGACCCAAACACAGGACATGACACCAGGACCATTAATCTGAAGGCTCAGAACCCAACTGGAAGAAAAGCAGCAAGCAGACGATTAGGTAGGACAAATGTTGCCATTTCTGGTTAGCTGGCAAGTATTTGCAGTTCTGGGGTGCTGCCGCTACGCCTTGGCACAAGCTTTAGCACAAGAGAAAGAAGGCAGAATGAGAGGGAGGAAAAGAGGGTTAAGGGATGTCAAGATGGGCAAAGAGACTGAGATTAAAAAAAACCTTGCAGCAAATCATCAGAGGTTGCAATAGGAAGAGCTCACATTGCTTCATGCCTGTCTTCCCAAGCTGCTCCTAAAACCCACTAGTGGTGGATGGTGCCTGGCTCATTTCAGTCAGCAGTCTATTCCCATGCTTATTTACCCAAATTCTTTGTTTCTAACTCATTCCTCCTGCAGTTATGTTCACTACTTCTTGTCTTATCTTGGATGTGAGCTGGGTTTGTCTAGCCTCATAAAGAACAGGCTCAGGGAGGACCTTACCAATGTCTATAAGGGCCTGATGGGGAGAAGACAAGAAGACAGGGCTATACTCTACTGAGCATCCAGTGGCAGGACAAGACAAAATGAGCACAAAGTGAAATAAAGGAAATTCTGCTTAAGAAAAAACTTTTTCCTTCTGAAGGTGCTCAAACACTGGCACAGGTTGCCCAGAGCAGCTGTGGAGTCACCATCTTTGGAGATACTCAGAATCCCCCTAGACATGGTGCTGTGCCACCTGCTCTAGCTGACCTTGCTGTGAGCACAGGGGTTGAGTCACAGGCACCTTTCAACATCAGTGAAGAAAGAAACCAGTTTTTCTTGTCCTCTTTCCAGCAAGTTTTATTCATTTGAAGACTGTTTCCCACAAGAACCTTGTCTAAAGAACCCTAATACTTCAAATCATAAATCACAGCTTCTGAATTTAATTGTCCCTGACTTTCTTCAGCCTAGTTTCAGTTGGTAACTGCTTGAAATGGTTATATCAGACTGAATGTAGTATTCCCACTGAGATCTTACTCAGGGACTAAAAGGATTACTGCATAGGTTCTTAGATATAATGCTCCTGTATATTCATTTAAGTAGAACTGGGGGTTTGGGGTTTGATTTTTTTCACTTGTTTTGTTACTGGTTGTTTGATCAATTTATGATCTGGGATTACCCCAGAACTCCTGATTAACCAGCTGTTCCTGAGCTTGTATTTACCCAAACAATCATTCCTCTTGGACACTTTTTCTCTTGCCAGCCATTTCTTTAATTTCTGAGAATTCATTCAACTTGGCACAACAATCTCCAATGGAATCCTCACACCCAGTGGGCTTCCAGGCCCTCCTAGCTTGATCATTTACTAAGTAGACTTGGTACTTCATGATTTGAGCCATCAGTGAAGCTATAGAATAGAATAAACCAGGTTGGAAGAGACCTTCAAGATCATCGTGTCCAACCTATCATCCAACACCACCCAACCAACTAACCCATGGCACCAAGCACCCCATCAAGTCTCCTCCTGAACACCTCCAATGATGGTGACTCCACCACCTCCCCAGGCAGCCCATTCCAATGGGCAATCACTCTCTCTGTACAGAACTTCTTCCTGACCTCCAGCCTGAACCTCCCCTGGCGCAGCCTGAGACTGTGTCCTCTTGTTCTGGTGCTGGCTGCCTGGGAGAAGAGACCAAACTCTGCCTGTCTACAACCCCCCTTAAGGTAGTTGTAGGGAACAATAAGGTCACCCCTGAGTCTCCTCCTCTCCAGGCTAAGCAGCCCCAGCTCCCTCAGCCTCTCCTCATGGGAGAGTACTAAATGGGACAGTACTAAACTCATGAGTTAACTACTAGCAGCCACTCTACAAGAGACACTTTCTAACCATTTGGCAATGCAGAGGTGTCCTAACTGGACCATATTTCTTTAGACAGTGATGGGAAAAATCACAAGAGAGAGGATCAAAGGTCATATTAAGTGCAGATACATGCTGTTGCCCAGGACTGCTAGATTGTCCTACGAAGAAAGGGTATAGACTCAATCTTAAATGTATTACTTTAGCTGTTTCTTAACATTTTGTTGTCTTGCAGCTACTTGAAAGTAAATCTCTTGATTGATTTATTTTTTTTCCTGGTGTTTTTGGTTTGTTTGTTTGCTTGGGTTTTTTGGGGGTGGGTTGACTGGGTTTGTTTTGATTTTTGTTGTTTAGTTGTTGTTGTTTGGGGTTTTTTTGTGGGGTTTGTTTTGGTTGGTTTGTTTGTTTTCTTTCACTTCAGAAAAAGAGTCTGACTGATCTAAAACTCCCTGAGTCTTCCTTCTTTCCCTTTTCATAGTATCATAGTATCATTCAGGGTTGGAAGGGACCACAAGGATCAGCTAGTTCCAACCCCCCTGCCATGGGCAGGGACACCCCACACTAGATCAGGCTGGACAGAGCCTCAGCCAGCCTGGGCTTAAATACCTCCAGGGACAGGGCCCAAACCACCTCCCTGGACAACCCATTCCAGGGCTTCACCACTCTCATGGGGAAGAACCTCCTCCTCACCTCCAGCCTGAATCTCCCCACCTCCAGCTTCATTCCATTCCCCCTAGTCCTATCACTACCTGAGATCCTGAGAAGTCCTTCCACAGCCTTTCTGTAGGCCCCCTTCAGATACTGGAAGGCCACAATGAGGTCACCTGGGAGCCTTCTCTTCTCCAGACTGAACAGCCCCAACTCCTTCAGTCTGTCCTCATAGGAGAGGTGCTCCAGCCCTCTGATCATCCTTCTGGCCCTTTTAGAAGGCTCAGGACAGTGCCACAGACTCAGTGACAGATATAAAGCTATAACCTCCCACTGATTTTGCAGTCACTGGAAAACAATTAGAAGCCCAAACAATTTTCTTGCTCTCTGGAGCCTTGTTCGTCTTCTGCTAGTATTCAGAGAGCAGTGTTTGCTTCTCCAAGGCTATTGTGTCTCCACCTGGTTCTACCAGCTCGCTGACATGGTGTAGACTACTGCAACAACACATGCTTGTCATTCTTCCCTCCAGCAAGTACTCAAAGCCAGACTTTTTTCCCCTCCTACATCCTGTATGGTGTAGTAGTGTATATGGGAGGCTTTTCATGCCTTAATAAATCCAATAGTGCCTTACAATTCCTAGAGTGCTTCCTCCCCCAAAGAGCTAATTATTGAGAAGTAGTTTCCAGGAAATGTACAGATTTTCTTCAGGAATGGCTTTGACCTCTTGTCAGAAACATCTGGTGAGGCTGTGGAGGTCAGGAGGAAGTTCTACACAGAGTGATTGCCCATTGGAATGGGCTGCCCGGGGAGGTGGTGGAGTCACCATCACTGGAGGTGTTCAGGAGGAGACTTGACAGGGTGCTTAGTTGCATGGGTTAGTTGATTAGGTGGTGTTGGATGATAGGTTGGACGTGATGATCTTGAAGGTCTCTTCCAACCTGGTCTCGTCTCTTTTCTCTTCTCTTCTCTTCTCTTCTCTTCTCTTCTCTTCTCTTCTCTTCTCTTCTCTTCTCTTCTCTTCTCTTCTCTTCTCTTCTCTTCTCTTCTCTTCTCTTCTCTTCTCTTCTCTTCTCTTCTCTTCTCTTCTCTTCTCTTCTCTTCTCTTCTCTTCTCTTCTCTTCTCTTCTCTTCTCTTCTCTTCTCTTCTCTTCTCTTCTCTTCTCTTCTCTTCTCTTCTCTTCTCTTCTCTTCTCTTCTCTTCTCTTCTCTTCTCCCTATGTAGCTACCTATCAGTCATAGTGTTACAGCTCTTTGGTTTATCACACATCATCAGAGATGTAGGCTATGAAGCTATTAGAGATATGCAGCATATATATTGTTCAAAAGTATACTGTGTCAAAAGAACTGCAAAGCATGTTGATAATTTTCAAGTGTTCCATGTGGCTGTGATTCTACTTTGGCTTCTCACTGGCATTCCCATTCACAAATGCAAAACCAGACTGACTTCAACGACAGTGCAGCACTTCCCTGATTTGTCTGGGGACAAACAGTCTGACAGAATTTATTGTCTTAGTATTTCCGTAAAATACAGACCTTGCTTTCATGTGTCTGCATATAGATAAGAGCATAAACTCTTTCACTGTAGCAGCTGAAAACATTTTACACCTCTGCAAAGTAGGGAAATACTAACTTCAGCCATATAGGTAAAAGAGAGGTACAGAGAGCTTAAGATATTGATCCAAGGCCAGGCACACAGGACAAGGATTCAGATTTTCAGTCCTCCTTTTCAGTCTTATGTCTATCTTCTTTCTCTAGGTTTTACAATGACCTACATATCATTGCACAAGAAATGCAAGGCCAGCAATAAAACACTTTTAGCCTGTGTATAGCAATGATCATCTGTCCTAGTGATCCAAGTATAGAACATATAATCTCACAGGAAAATAAAGTTCTTTTAATCTTCTGGTTTAGCCCTTTGAGAATCATAAGAATTCTAATTACCAGTACAGTACTTATCTGAGCATCAAGAGCTTGAGGATTGCAAATTCTGCAGAGAACTTTTTTATCCACTCATAAAGGGAAAGCTGATAGTGGTTTTTTGACCTAAATTACTGCCTGGCAGCTAGAGGT